>NC_135276.1:1295000-1940000 GCF_051311805.1 Agelaius phoeniceus | reverse complement strand
GCCACTAGCTTCTGGCACCATTCCGTTGGATCCATGAATTAATGTTGTTTCCTCTGTTGTTTCATCATTTGCGGGACACAAATCACAGGCAATTGCAAAGAGTTGGATCCTCTTTTAAGGAAAACTCAGTCACTGAGTTCCTATCTGTCTAAATTTCTAAATAAAACTGATTTCTGAAATTCCCATATGCTTCATGGGATGTTTTCCGTGTTCACCTAGAAATAGTTTAATGGAGAAAAGAGGGAGTCTGGGGCACTGGGATTGCTGCAACCACAACTGACCTAAGGCTTCCTGACAAATATCAGGTGGTGACATTTGTTCCAAGCACACAGCAAGGAAAATGTGTTATTGGCACTGGGTGCATTTTCAATACTCTTCACATTTCCAGAGCAGTTAGAAACTGTCTGGAGAATTTCTGGCAAACTTTCCTTGAAAACTACCCATGTGAAGCAGCACTTTCCTAATTGGCCATAATAACCCCCCCAATTAACTTCTCAGTGATACACATAAGGAGTAATTCCAGAGTATCTTGAAACCAGACTGGAAGGATTTGTCTGATGTGCATTAACCCTTCCTCACAATCTTTTAAAATTTACTGTCTAACCAGGAAATATTTAGAATTCTTTGTACCTCTTCCAAATCAGTGATTGTAAATATAAAGTTGTTTGTGTTGCTCTCCTAAGCAGTGAATTTATTTTGCAAAACATGCTTTTAAATTCACATTGGCCTGGACATCAGGATGTTTAATTATGTTGTCTTTTGAGTGTTTCAATTTGTCTTAAAAAAAAGTTTTAAGTATTGTCATTCTAAGTATTTAGAGCTCTTGTGGCAATAAATTCCATTCATGCTGCTGTCAATTACCAGTCTCCAGCATTAAGAATTAATTTCAACTCAGCTTGTTTCTAACCTAGTGAAAGTAATTTCCAAACTTCAGTGAGGGAGAGCGTTGCTTCTGCCAAAATTGTCTTTGCTATCTCTGGTGTATTTATGCCTGTAGACATGCATTGAAATCACAGTCATCCCTGAAAAGTTGACCACCCCAAGAAATGCTTTTACAAGATTTTTTTTGGAACACATTCAAGGCATTGATTCGGGTGGATTTTCTTCATTCCGTGCTTTTGTCTCTTCCTGCTCTGTGCTGTTTGTCTCTCTGCACTGGCTCACTTGTGCCTGTTGGAAAACAACAGAAGAACCAGGATATTCCTGGAGCATCCTCTGAAGCTGGTTTGCATTACTGCATGTGTGAAAATCTGGTTTTGGTTGAAGTGGCACTGGATGGCTGCTCTGACTCCGGCGTTGTCACAGCGGGGACCTCTGGAGTGCTCTGGTCCAGCCTCCTGCTTGAAGGGGCCCTGTCACAGCCACTCCATGAGGTCAAGCACAGCTTCAACCAGCCTGCAGCTCTCAAACAGCCATCCCTGAATATCCAGCCTCTGAGCAACCTGTTCCAGTGCTCTTCATCCACATCCTTCAGGAGGGATGATCTGCTGTTCCTTACAAAGATCATTTCCAGAACAAGATGCTTGCTCAGACCAACATTCAAGACTTCTAAGAAAAACCTAGGGAATTTCAGAATTTCAGAAAGCAAAGTACTTTGTTAGGTCTAAACTTCCTTCCTCAGAAGCTGAAGGTGTCATTCCTGAAGTCCTGACTATGAGCAGAGCACTGGAATTTTAGAAGTCTGAGCATGAATATTTGATCACCAAATGTTATGCGTGAGCAGGTGTTTGTGGGGACACACTCACTGCATACATTGGTGTGCTGAGGCTGGTTTGCAACATTTAGAGTTTGATCAGAAACATATTACCAGGCTTGTATTTATATTGAGCTTTGATAATCAGAAATTATTGGAAACTATGGGAATTCTTTCAGGGAGATAAATACACAAATGAGTTTCTTTCTGTGCACTGATTAATCTTTGTAATGACAGGACCACTCAGGGTCAGCCTGCTGGTGTAAGGTGTAGAAACACAAATTTGTTGATTCCCAGCAGTAACCTTAGAACAGGAGTTCAGGAGAACAGAAGAGCTGGATTTGTGGTGTGACAGCCATGCTTCCAACAAACCCAGCCAGGCCTAAAGGAAAAGCCCTTCATTCTGTTAATGAACACAGCTTTGTCTAATGGAGCCATGGTGGACAGCAGTGGTGTTTAAAAAGCAATCAGATCAACTAATGCTTTCATTAGAATAATGGTAAGTGCATCAAAGGGCCACAGTGCTCAGCAAAACACCTCCTGCAGTGCATAAACACCACCACCACAGAAGATGTTTATTGCTTTAGACACGCTCCCTTTGATGTATTTATCAGTTAAATGTATTAGTTCTGCTCAGCAGCTGTGTGCAGAAATAGCACTGAGGAAGACCACATTCCATGTGTGCTCTACATAGCACCAGAGCCTCTGAGCACCAGGATCAATACACAGAATCCACTCAAAAGAGCTGAGCACATTTAGAGCCAACGGTGTGGATGTTGGCAACTCGTGGCAGTGCTGAAACTCCAGCTGCCTTCATGGGACATTTTTGTCTCAGCTAAAAAGAGCATAAATTCCAACATCTCATTATGCAAAGAAGTTTTTTCTTGGAGGAAGTATTGGCTATCATTAGGATGGAATTCATTAGGTCATGTCCTCAGATGGGAGAATGCTAAGGCACCCTTTGTGCATGTTGTTTATGTATTTATTTTTCCTAAAAGTTACTATTTCTTCTCCCTGGGTTTTGATCCTGTGATTTAGATAATTAGGTGGTGAATTATTGTGCATTAGGTTCAGCTGAAATCAGTTCTGTTGGAGGCTGTTAGTACATAGTGTTCATTTGTCTGCATCCATTACTGCAGATGTTGATGTCTGAATTTATTTCAGCTACTGAGAGAAAAGAACATTTCTTCCTGAAAAGAGCCATTCATAAAATTTTATTTTTAAAAATAATTTCAATATAATTCCAGCCAACAGACCATCTAACTTGAAACTCTCCTGTTCTGTGGCTGATGCTGCTGCCTTTTCCTGGTGCTGTGCAATTTAGATGTGGAGTATGGGAGGCCAACAGCTGGACTATCACCATGCCTGACACCCTGTACTGGGGTTTTGCATCTCTTTTGGGCTTTTTTTCCTTTGATTGCAGAGCTAGGGAGAAAAGAGAGTGGTAATTATGTGTGTGTGTGTAATTTTGTGTTAATTCATGTAAGACAAGCAGATAGATCCAAACACCTTTGTTTAGGTTGTTTTATTAGTATGGGATAATAACAGAAGTTAAGGTTTTGTTGCATGTTATGAGTAGATTGAACAAATGCATTATGAAAGTACTTAATTAATAATTTCATTTATTTTCTTGCAAACTAAAATGCATATTTTGGGTTGTTGGATATTTCACCCAACACTTGAAGATGCAGGAGTCCATGGATGCTGGAACTTGGTTTTCCAGAGCAACCGAACACAAATTTTCAGTGGAATACAACAATTAACTCATCTGCAGCAGTGGGATTGTTGTGGTGGTGTTGTGAGGGTCCCCAGGATGAGGTGAGAGATGAGAATCTGAATCCAAGTTCTCAGAAGGCTGATTTGTTATTTTATGGTATTGTATTAAAAGAAAATGATACACTAAAACTATACTAAAAGGAATAGAGAAAAGGCTTAGAAAAGAATGACAATAAAACCCATGACTGATCAGAGTCCTGACCCAGCTGGACTGGGATTGGTCATTAAATTAAAACAATTCACATGCTGGGTAAACAATTCTCCAAATCACATTCCAAAGCAGCAAAACATGGAGAAGCTGAGGCTTCTCATCTTGCCAGGAGAAGAAATCCTGGTGAAGGGATTTTTCAGAAAAATCACGGTGACAGAGATTTCTCCATGTGCTTGTTTCAATGAGAGGAGAGATTTCTCCCCTCATTGAAACAAACACCAGAGCTGGACCTTGCTGCTGTGGATCCCCAGGAACACAAAATCAGCAGTGACCTCCAGCTCCTTGTGCCTTTGTGCCAGGAGGGAGGGGATGTCTGGAGCATCTCTGGCTGTTGAACAGTTTGCTCAGGAAGACACCTCAGAGCTGTTGGTGTTGTTGTGACAGCAGTTAATGAGAAAGGAACCATTTTGCATCACTGACAAGTATTTGTGAGTACTGAAACGTTGCCTCCTGTGAAGGGCATTCCTTGTGCCAGGGTTCATGGATGTGGGGAGCTGGACACTGCATCCTGTCATTCCTGCCATGCAGAGCTCATCACTTCAGCCAAGCCAACAAATGCTCACCCAGGAATGAAATATATGGGATACAAGTCACAGATTGCACAAGATGGGAGAAATTCCTTCATCATGCCCTTTCCAAATAGATTTTTTTTTCTGTTTGAACTTTTAGTTTAATTTTTAAATGTGTTAATCTCTAAGTAATTACCAGTTAATACTGATAATTGATTGTGGCTCTTAAAATATCACATTGTTGATCTTTTATTTATAACTAATCAGAGACTTAATTATTTATTGGTTACATTTCATGTCACATTTAATAGGGTGATATCTGAGCATAGGAGACTTCCCTTAATTACACAGGAAATCTTCTTTACAGGCAAGTAGCTTGATCAGTTCATTTCTTGTAAGCTATTACTCTTGTCATACACTAAACATAAAGAATCCAGAAGAGAAATTGTCTTCTGAAATCTCTGTGATTTTTATAAGGTCAGGAAAATGGATCTCTCAGTTATTTGCCTGTCATTTTCCTAAGCCAACAAGTGTGATTGTTTGTATACAAATATTCCCTATTTGCACATTGATTTGGGCATCCTTAATGCCAATACACACAATGTTATATGCATATCAACTGCTAATTTCCATCATGTCTGTCACAAAGAAATCTGGGTTTATATAAAGACATCCTCATTATTGTTGCTGCTCAGTAGGGCTGATTTTAGTATCTAAAAAAACAAAAAATACTTCACTTCCAAAGCAAATTGGAAGTTGTGCAGCTGAAAACACAGACTTTGAAAAACTGGAAAACTCAGGAGGTAAATACAAATTTCCAGAGTTTATTTGGACATCAGGAAAAAACCAAACCAAAACAAAACAAAACCCAAAACCAAAATAACAAATTGAAATTTTGGATTCCTCAAGAAATCCAGTGTTTTTCTTTGAACTGAGGAACTCGTGGGTTGTTTTGCTGGGGTTTTTTTTCTGTTTCTGGCTTCATTCCACAGAACACCTGCATTTCTGCATTGCTCCCAAACTGCTGTCACACATTTTTTAGATGCCTGACTGCATTGGATGTGTTCTATATGCTACTGTAAGTGTGGCTGGATTTCATTTGCCAGGAGGGAAGCCTGGTTTGCTTTTTCCTGCTTTTCCAGGTGCCTTGTCTCGTGTCCTTCAGCACAGAGCTCTAAAGTGCAACCCTGGGTAGACACCAGGCTCCCTCTCCAGAGCCAGGGGATGAGTTCAACATTTGATGAGTTAAAGAGACATCTCCAGAGGTAAAAGCCAGGTGTAAAAAGGGGAGGTTTCACAGGAGACAGTGCTCTGCTCCTCCAGATTGAAGATGGCATTGGGATGTTCTCCTGCTGTGAGGAGCACAGGGCTCCTGGCCATGGGCACCGCGGTGGGCACCAGGGCAGTGGCCATGGAGGAACTGTGGGGTCACTGCAGTCCTGAAAGGGGGAATTTCCTCCTGACACAGCACAGGGATGGATCCCCAGAATGTCAGAGGGTGGAAATGCTGCAGGAGCCAGCAGAGAGCTCCCAGAGCTGGCACAGGAGCCTGGCCAAGGGTTTGTGGTGACCCCAGAGAGGCCTCAGGGAGCAGGCACAGCTCTGAGACAGTGCCAGGGCAGGGATCTGCTGGGACAGGCAATTTCTGACACTGCCTGGGGGCTTACAGGGCCAGGGGGAAAATCAAAACTTGGACTACATTAGAAAACAGATCTAAATGGAGGTTTTTACCTGAAAAGCTTGATGTTGGAGGGTCAGGACCTGTGCATATCTCCCAGTTACCTGGAAAAAGCAGCCTGTTACCTTGTTATAATTGGAAAGTGGCCCTAGCTTTGAATTCACATCACTCCTGGAAGTAAGATCTGATCCAGATTAGTATCAGAGTGTGCTAAAGCTGCCTAAGAGCTCAAATCTCATTTAGAGATTGCCTTCATGTTCTCCCAAAAATGTCATATCACTCAATTGTTATGTTTTTTTCCCAGGTGCTGGAGACTATAAAATGCACTAGATGTCTTTTCAGTAATGTGAAAAGTGATTTTTTTCCCCCCTCAAGATTATACTGCACAGGGAAAACACTGGAGTTGAAAAGAATTTTTAGTAGCAGTACATGAGTCTGCCACAAATAGGACGAAGGAAAATAAAACAAAATGGATTTATAAACCATAAAAGCACTGTCAGGTTTTTAAAATGCTGCTGGGTTTAAAGCTGTACATGGCTTTTTTTTCATTCTTCTTGGTCCTGGTGCTCTGTGTTCCTGACATCTTCCCAATAAACAGGGAGAGCTGGTGATGTGCCCCACACCCCTGTGCTGCTCCTGGGGGATAAACTGGAGTCACTCCCCAGGTTTGTGTGCAGGAACTGGGCTTGCCCTGGCTGTAAAACAGAGCAGCAATGCCCAGCCCTAGCTGAGGA
Source organism: Agelaius phoeniceus (assembly GCF_051311805.1). Taxonomy (NCBI): domain Eukaryota; kingdom Metazoa; phylum Chordata; class Aves; order Passeriformes; family Icteridae; genus Agelaius; species Agelaius phoeniceus. The sequence continues at coordinate 1,933,399 of NC_135276.1, read as the reverse complement.
TGTGGAAGGTGCTCTCATGGCATGGACAATATGGAAATAGCTGCATTTCCAAATGCTTTTCCTGGGGGCAGCTTTTCTGAGCTTCCCAGCTCTGGAGGGTGTAAGGGGTGAACAAGCCCAGGACCTGAGCTGCAAATGCCTGTTGTTGCTAATAATAATAATGGTAGTAGTAGTAATAATAATAATAATAATAATAATAATAGTAGTAGTAGTAGTAGTAAAGCAGGTGGGAGGTTGATAAGAACAAAAAAGCTGGAGCAGGACAGATCAGTCACTGCCACTGAATTACAGGTTGAGTGGGTTCAGTTCTGGTTTCAGGGTTGAAACTTTGGGGCACTCATCTGGTGGTGGTGTGGCAGCCTCTGTTGCAGGGTGGGAGATGCAGCACTGTCCCTGGATGTGCCACATCCCCCTGGGTGTCACAGCCCCTGGCCAGCCCTTGGCCCAGCTGTGTTCTCTGGCCAATCCACCCTGGGAGCAGCCCATGGAGATGTTTGAAGGCTTCTAGACCAGCTGGATTTGGGTCTTCTCTCAAGTAGAGCTGTGCCTGTGTCCCTCCCTGGCCAGCCCTGCAGCTGCCCCAGCGGGGACAGGCTCAGCCCTGCCGGGTGTCCCTGCCCTCCCAGCCAGGCCCCTCGGGCTTTGCTCATCCCTTGCTGGGTGTAAAAGCCCTCAGGGGAGAGGGGCTCCTCTGGTGTTACCCTGACAGAGGCAGAGCTCTCTGCAGAAGCTGCTGCAGAGGTTTTGCTCCCCTTCCCTTCAGCCAGCACTGTCTTCTCCGTGTTCTGCAGTGTGGCCTCTGCTGTCCCTGCTCAGCTCCCACTGCTGCTGACCCTTCAGGCTCTCAGCAACACGTGGAAAGTAAGAACAGTCCTGAATCACAACATTTCCCACCTTTCAGTTCCCCAAGGCTGCTGGGAGCCACACTGCTCATTGCCTCAGCTGTGTGCAAGTGGGAGAATTCGGACTGCTAATCAAAGGCAATCGTTAAGGACAATGATGGATTAAAACTGGCTAATAAATAACATTATGTTGTCCTCTTTAGCAGAGCAACCAAGCCATCACATTCATCTTTGGAGGCTGGAGGGGGCAGCACCATTCATTGGAAGTGCACTTTTAGTGGGGATTCTTATGTTTCCTTGGGTTTGTTGTTGGTTTTTTTTGTTGTTGGTTTTTGTTCTTTTCTTTTTTTGTTTGTTTGTTTTTCTTTTTGGTTGATTTTTTAAGGTTGTTTTGGCTGGGTTTTCTTATAAATCTGAACAGAAACCCATGTGTTTTTAAACCAGGTTTAATAAGAGTTACTCCACAGAGCCGATGCACTGGTTGCAGTGAGTGAAATATTTCTGAGCTTATAAAATGTCCTTTCTCCTGGAAACCCCTCTTGCTGCTTCCCAGCTTCACAGCAAGGGCTGTGTCAAACCTGCTTCTGCTCAATGTGTGCTTGCAGAAAATGCTTCTCCATTTGCCTTTAGAAGGTATCTGGAGCTCAGCCCTTCTGGGCTGGTGTTTTATGAGTCCTGAGGTGCCCCAGGTGTGTGTCCTTGCTGGGCTGTGGGCATTGCTGGCCCCACCTGAGCTCTCCATGAGCACCCCCTCACTGGCTTCACACACAGCCACAGATCATTTTTTTCTCCCTGCTCTGGCTGGAGATTTAGCTTTAGCTTAAAGGGAGCAGGGCTGATGTTAATGAGAATACATTGTCTTGATTTGCATATTAGATGAGATAAATATTGAGTTAATTTGTACCTAAGATGGTTTTTATTGCAGTCTACATGTTCCACCGTTCTATTCAATATATTTTACACACTGACTGTGCGTAGTTTAGAGGAATAATGGGAAAATATATTATTTTGATGGTGAAAACAAAAGGAGGACTGTTTCTGTTAGTTATATTGGCCTTGAAAATGTTAATAATTTAAAAGGCTTTATACTCCTACCCTCCTACTCTGTGAATTCAGGAGCAGCTGTGAGAAAAGGGCTTACACCCAGTGTGCAAGCTGGGAGTGCAGGGCCTTCCTCCCAGCTGCATCCCTGGCAGCCGTGGAGGTTCCTGCTGCCCTCAGCTCCCACCAAGTGCAAGGAAATTCAGAGATTTTCTGGTGGCCTGTGCTCCTCCTTTTGCCTGGAAGGGATTGCAGCAGCAAAATGTGGGCTTGCAAATAAAACCACAAAACCATAAACAGTTTGAAGCATTTCTTGAAAGATAAATTAGAGGGATGTCCAACATCTGAACCACCAGAGCAGGGCTTTGTGGGTTGCACAGGGTGACTCATGAGGGTAGAACATATTGTACTGAAAACATCCTTTGGGGAGCCAAAGTACTCCTGTGGATCCACTTAATTTATTTCAATAGAGGGTTTGAAAGAACTCAAAGAGTTTGCAGGAAGGAACAAAAGGTGCTCTGCATGTTTTAGAACTTCTGCTTCCTCTGTCTTCCCTCTCCAGCTGTATTTCCTCATTGTAGATATGAGAGGAATCTGCAAATCCTACTGACATGATTTCATTCTCTGATTACCTTCTGATTATAAGCCTTTTATTTTGGAGAAGAGGAATGTGGGGGTTTTGTGTAGAACATAGGATTTCAATCAAACTTTGTATCATGAGGCACTACCTGTGTGTCCACATCCACAGAACATACTGTGAAGCAACTTTTTATTAAATAACCAAAGCTTTCAGCTGTTTTGAAAAATGCTGGGCTTTTTGTTACTCTCTTTGGCTTTTCTGCCTGTCCACTATGGTAGACATTTGAAAGGCCAAGCCTGTTGTCCAAAGCCTGTGTTTATTAAAAATGCTGTGTTCTGGAGCACTGCAGCACTGGGCATCCTATTATATATTGTATAATAACAGTTCAGTCTGCTGTGGGAAACAGCCTGAGCAGCAATTTGGGATTAGAATTGTGGAAAATGCATTATCACTTTAGGTCAGCCTCACTGCATTCCCTCTGTGGTTATTGGTGCCCAGATCTGAGCACGGAGTCACCAAAGCTGGAAGAGACCTCAGAGGTCCTCCAGTCCAAGCATCAGCCCAGCAGGGCCATGATCACCCCAAATCCACATCCCCATGGCCACATCCAGACCCCTCCTGGACACTCCCAGAGATGGTGGCTCCATGCCCTCCCTGGCAGCTTATCCTTGTGGAGTTCACAGAATATTCCGGGTTGGGAGGGTCCCACAAGGATCATCGAGTCCATCTCCAGTGAATGGCACAACCAGGGATCAAAACCACAGCCTTGGCTTTGCCAGCACCACCTGAGCTCATCCCAGGGCCTGAGCATTCCTTCATGGAGAAAAGAGCTGAGGTCTGCCACGTGCTGGGCAGGGGCAGCACCGGGATTGCTGCTCCTGCTCCTGGTGTCACCCTCGTCACACGCCCCTGAGCTGCTCTGCATCCTCCCCTGCTGCTCCCCACTCTGTGGTCAGGCATCAACTGGTGCCACAGTGCAGCATTTGCAGCTTCTCCTGAATTGTGTTATGCTTTTTGCTGGCTGTTTCTCCCTTTTTTAGGGTATTTCTGTGTGAGCCTGCCCACGCAGGGCACCTCACCTGCTCTCCTGGAAGTGTTACCTGAACTGGTTTTGTTCTCAGCTGTCCTGAGGGCTGCTTGTCCAGCAGCAAACAGCATCTCCATGAAAACTCAAACTGAAGAGATTTCCATACTCTGAGTCTTGTTCTGAACCAAGGGAACACTTCAGTGCTCAGGGAAAGGTTGTGTCTCATCACAAAGTTGATGTTGGTGGCACCTCTGTGTCACTGAGGGGCAGTTCCTGAGTATTTTGGGACTGGATACACCAGAAAAGTTGAAGAATATTTTCTGTGCTCATCTCCAGCTAGTATAATTAAGTAAGCTATGCTTTATCTATGCATTATGATATTCCTGCTGTAAAATGAAGAAATTGTAGACAATTAATTCGAAAAGCATTATGTCTTTAGCAAGAAGCTCTCAAGAAGACAACCTGTCTCCTCTGAAACATCAAACTGACATAAAAAGTGCTTCCTCATCTTAAAGCTGATGAGACAGGGCCAGGCACAGGATATTTTTAATATTTGCCATTATTTAATTTTATCTACTAGAAAAATGTCTTAGTTTCTTTACATAAACAACCTCAGAGAAATACAACAAAACCTGCATCAAAGGAACTGCCACTGGAGCTGAGCAATCAGTCATTCATAAACACCTACTGAACCAAGCTTTAGGAGAGGTGATTGGGAAATTATAGACCTGACAGATCTTGCAGAAATAGTTTTTTCCAATATATCTTGCAGAATAGTTTTTTCCAATTCAGCTGAAGGATGAGATGCCACCACATCACCTCAGAGACCCCTCTGTCCTTGGTGCTCTCCCAAGGGATCATTCTCCAGCTGCACAGGAATGCTGAACAGTTTCTCTGTCCTCCCAGCCTTTGGAAGAGAAGCAGGAGATGATGTTTTGTACTTTCTCCCTTTACTACCACAGGAGCAGATAAAAATTAACCTGTCTGAACTCTGTAATAGCAGAAGCTGTCATTGTATGCTTGTGCAAAGAATAATTTAAGAGAATGCTTATGGAGCCTTTACAGAAAGGGAAAAATATTTCCACGTCTCAGCAAAATCTTTAAAAACAAATACATCTGCATTTGGGATGATTCAGAGGATAGCACAGGAAATAAATCTGGTGTAAAGGCTATAACAAGCATCATAAAAGATTCAGAAAGGTATTGAATTGGTCTGGATGAAAAGAAAACAAACATAAATCACTAGGCTTCAATTAATGTTGTGTCAGGTTTGTTTCTGGGCTGGTTTTCTCCTGGTTAATAATGTTCCCTGAAAAGAGCATCCAGTTAAGAGGGACAGGGGATTGTTCCCAGCTCCAGCACAGATGTCACAGATGTCACAGCTGGCAGGGACAGCTGAGAGCGATGACACTCAGCCTGCTGATGTCTTTGTGCTGCTTCCACGGAGCTCCCTGGGCCCTCGGGCACTTTCTCTTCTCCAGCACAACTGGCCCAGGCTCCGAACTCATCCTTGCAGCCCTGCAGTTGTGCTGCAGCTTAGACTCCAGCCAGTGGGAATTTAGTGTGAAAAATGTAGATATTGCTAGAGTTGTGTCTGTGTTATTATCAGCCTTTAGGAGCAGTTCAGAGAGATTTTTAATTTTTAAATCAAACAAAGTGTAGATCTCACTGGCTATATTGTTGCCCTGCTGTTGATTCTTTTCGCACCAAATGGAAAAACAACAATTTGACTTTTATGGTTTTGAACTTTGTGACTATCAGTGCAAACACTTTGCTGTGATTTGGCAAAAGTCTCCTAAAATCTACTCAGGTTTTAACTAGAAATTGAAACAATTGATGAAATAGATTTTTTTAAAAGGAGTTCTTTCCAGACTGGATTTCCACAAAGAATTTTACATCTTTGTAGCTTTGTGTTGCTTTAAGAGAATGATGTATGCCAATGTATTAGTCAAAAATAAATGAAACAATTGATAAAATAGATTTTTTTTTAAATAATTGTTTCCAGACTGGATTTCCCCAAAGAATTTTACATCTTTATAGCTGTGTATTGCTTTAAGAGAATGATGTATCCCAATGTATTAGTCAAAAATAATAATAATATAAAAGGACCAACCTTTGAATTTGATAAAACCTGATTGTAAAATTGAAAGCTATTGAATACAAAAAGAACAGCAAGAGAATCAGTGGTGGCAGGTCATAAAGTGAAACAGTCATTGAGTAAGGCTCATTTAGAATGATTTTATTAATTTTTAAAGGAATTCAATAATCATGCATTAATTATCTCCATAAACTGAATATATGAGCTAAGAGCATGGAAATGGCAGTGGACTAGTGATTGCCTTTGCTTTCTGTCTCTAACAAAGCAAAGCTTAAAAAAAACTTCTCTAGTTTTTCACTTAAAAATTAATTCCTAGAGCATTACAGCAAGCACAGTGATGCAGAGCCAGCTAATTTTGTGTAGTTTTCTGTGAGCAGCCCAGCTTGGCTGGTGCAGAGCAATGAATCCAAGCACTGCACAGGCAGGTCCAGAACAGCTCCCTTTGTTTATTGCCTGTTCCTTGGGAAGGTTAATAATTGCACTGTTTACACTGAACTTTTAATTAAGATGTCTTTGACTCCCCAGATTTCTGTTTAGCTAAGACTCAATGTCTTTGTGCCTCCTGAACCGTGCCATTACAGAAATAGTTCCTAGGCTTTGTCACTGCTCTCTTGAAACTTAATATTTCCACTTTTGTTTCTTTATAAACATCAGAGTGCCTGAGGCAGCAGATGAGAAAAAGCTGGCACAGTAATCTCCCTCCAAGTTCTCTCATTGCTGTGTCTTTTTCACATTTTCAAAATTCAGAGATGAAAAGATCCCTCTCAGCCAGGAGAATAAAAAACTGTCCTTCTTTATTAACCTCTTGAATTAAGAGATAACATTCTAGGGAACACAAGGAAACAAAAAGAGAGGAGAGGAGAGGAGAGGAGAGGAGAGGAGAGGAGAGGAGAGGAGAGGAGAGGAGAGGAGAGGAGAGGAGAGGAGAGGAGAGGAGAGGAGAGGAGAGGAGAGGAGAGGAGAGGAGAGGAGAGGAGAGGAGAGGAGAGGAGAGGAGAGGAGAGGAGAGGAGAGGAGAGGAGAGGAGAGGAGAGGAGAGGAGAGGAGAGGAGAGGAGAGGAGAGGAGAGGAGAGGAGAGGAGAGGAGAGGAGAGGAGAGGAGAGGAGAGGAGAGGAGCCCTTTGGTTCTGGACAGGTGTTCACAAGATCCCTTTTTATCAGTGCAAGGAACTAGATCCTGACATCCATCTTCTCCTGGCTGTAACTGGGCAGGAATTTGCTTTGGCAGGAGACAAAGCCAAAAAAGAAAAAAAAAAGAAAAGTAAAAAAAAAGAAATAATAATAATAATAAAAAAAGGCAAAATAAAAGAAACAGAGTGTTTTCCTGGGGTTTGAGGAAGGAGGATAATGCATAATCCAGCACTTGGACAGGAGAGTAAAAGGGCTGGTAGCAATGTGTATAAAGATATGGCTATCACTAGATATGATGCAGAAGCAGAAAGTAGAGAATTAATATTTTATATTAAAAAGGAGAGAGGGATTGACTGGCCAGGTGTTGTTAAAGAACAAACACTGAAGGAAATGGAGGGGAAGACAGTGGTGTACAAAGCCATGCAAAGCAGTTCAGAGTAGATTGATCTGATCTCTAAGATGAGGCAGAAACTTTCTGGTGTGCCTATCCCTGGGAAGCTGGTTTGGCTGCACTGGGGGCAAATGTTCCTTCAGCTGACCAAATCCAAAGGGTGAATTCAGAGACAGATGGGGAGCCAGGGAGAGCTCTGGATGAGAGTAGACACAGAGTTCTTGAAATAAAGGGCTTGGGAGCACAAAAGTCCTTTTTTCAGTGGTGTGAACCCAAGGTGGGAACACAGCAGAGAAGTTTGCTCATGCTAAAGTTGAAATCAGCAGCAGGAAGGAGAATGGGACAGTTGTGTAGGAGGAGTGAGTTGTCTGGGGGGTAGAAGAGCTGCTGGGATCACATTCATGATATGAAATGCAGGGCTTTGTGGGGTGACAGGAGAATTGCTGCCCTGCATGGGAGGGCTTGGGGCAGTGAGGAGATGAACCAGCTGGCTGTGCTTGTGGGGTACAGCATGGCTGGGGCTGGGAGAAAGGAATGTCAGATCCTCCCTTGGACAGGGTAGGGGCAGCCAGGAGACAGGATTGGGGCTCATGGATGAGAAGTCACTTGGAGTGATACATAAAATACCCTGTTTCATATTCAATGCCTTGATCCAGGGAAAGCAATGCCTGTTGGAAAGAGGAAATGTGGCCCAAGCAATCCTTTAGGGGAGACAGAGCCCTCCCTGCTCTTTGGGCTCTGCAGCAGCCCTGAGAGCCAGCTGGGACCTCACTGGGCAGCTCCTGCAGGGGAAGTCAGGCCAGGAGCTTCTGGTGGGGCTGGTCCTGCTGGAGCCCTGCAGGAGGGGCAGTGGCTGCTGCAGCTGGGGCCACTCAGGCTGAGCTGCTCTGAGACACCAGAGCTGGGCTGGGGGCTTCATACCTGCTGAAATCAAAATCAAAGAGTGGAGCAAATAAACAATACTAAATGTTATAGTTACACCATGCATTAGAGGGAAAGGAGGGATATTTCCATTTTCCAGTGAAATAAATTGTGTCTGGTTACAGCAATCTTGGCAAAACTCATGGGCAGGGAAGTTCTCAAATTCCACTGTGGTCATGCCTGGCTCAGGCAGGGACCAAAGCTGAAAGGTTTCCAGTGCTGTTCCTTTCTTCAGAACTTCTACCCCCACAAAAGGTTCAAAGCTATCTGAGCTATCTGACAACTAACTCTGAATTTAAATGGGTTCTCTGCTTTTTGTTGTCTTCTTATTTTTATTTTCTTCTAAAGGAGAAGTTGGATTTTTTAAAAGATTTTTGTGTTCCTTAATTGCCACTGAATTTGTCATGCTGCCAGTTGCAACCAGAGACAAAAATGTCTGGATGAAGGAAATACAGTGAAAAGGGTAAGTGTGCATATTGAAGGCAGTTAAGTAAAAGTTCTGACTAAAAAGAAAATGTTCCTTTGTTTGCTAGGCCTACTGAGCTCTATGATATTTTACCTAAATTTTAAAATCATTATAATTATTGTTGTCATTGTTACCATTATTGTTGTAAACAATTCCAGGGTCCTCTATTGAAATTTAAATGTTCCTGCCAGTTCTGGTGAAAAAACACCCTTCTTTTCATGTGCTCCCCAATGCCCTGTGCCATGGCTTTCCTAACACAGCAAAGTGGGAGAGCAGCCTGGGGATTTACTCATCCTGTTTCATGTCAGGAGAAGTATTTCCTTTAGGTCTCCTGTCACTGGCAGCAACAAAGCAGCGAGGAAGGAGCTCTGCAGCTCCTCTCCTCTCTGCAACATCTGCAGCAGACACAATTCTAAAGCCCTCAATTCCCAGGCATGAATGAGCTATAAAAACAATGTGTCAGAAATGAAAATTGTTCCATCATAATTTTTCACAGTTCTTTTTGACAAAAGCCAAACAAGTCTCATGAATACACATTTCCTATAACCTTATACATTATGTATCAGGCCATAGTGGGAGTGCTGGGAATTACTTATCCCTCGGAAGGGCCTTTGAAAGTGCTCAGTTGGTAAATAACCCGAGCCCTAGGAGTAGTAGGTACTTTTTTTTTTACATATTATATATTATCTGTAAGGGTAGGCAGACATTCAGCACTTTATCTTCTTTCTGATAAATCTTCAGATCCAGCAATAGCTGCGACTTTGGATCAACCATATGAGCTATAACTTCACCCTCCCCAAAATTATTCTGAGAAGTCAGAAACTCCCAGCAGAGGCTGTGCCACCGAATGTGCCAGAAATGTGGTAAGAACAAGTGTTAAGCTGTGCTAAGTGTGGTGAGTTGCTCCTCATGTCCCCTGGAACTTTCAGATGGCAGGGGGCCAAACCTGGATTTTGCAGTGTTTTACTGCCTTGTTGCTGGGCCAGGGCTCTGAGTGTGAGCTTTGTAAACCTCTGTGTTCATCAGCACTGTGCTGGCATTTCTTGGGAAGAGCTCCCACTAATCTTTTGTGCATAAGCTGGGCTCTGTCTGCAAGCATCAACAGAGATACCAAGGGGCTGATGGATTTCCAGGAGCAGGAAATGGGCTCCAGTGCTGTGCTTCCCATCCAGGGGTATGGAATTCCAGGGCAGGGATCAGTTAGGGGACATTGCAGGAAATTCCCCATCACTGTTGGTCAATGAAGATTTATGGTGTTTGCCTCAGCAATAATTTACTGATTGGTGCTGCCTGACTAATGCAGACACGAGGCAGCTGAGTTCATTGAAACCATAGGGCAGTTTGCAACTGCTTTGAGGTGTCACTGATAATTTACTCATGTGATTATGATTTAACTTCTCCCTGGCTGTTCCTCGCCCGGTGGGAGCTCGGAACATTACAGAAGTGAGAGGATAAATTAGCTGCAGACAAACAACATATGTTTGTATCTGCTCTATAGCCAGACAAGTATTTTTAGTGAAACCCCATCCAACTTGTTGATCCCTGTTTGGCTGAGGAAAATGCTTAAGCCCTTTAAATCAGGAGCTACTTTTGCCTATGCAGCTGTTGGATATGAACTGTAATGGGGCTGTAAAGTGTCTGAGAGTCCCAAGACGCTTCCATAACTGCTAAAAATGGCTCATGAAATACAAGTCCAGTGCTTCAAACACAGGGAAAGCCTTGCTCAAATGAGTATGGACAGAGCTGCTCTGCCTGAGGAGCAGTGCCCACAGCAGAGCAGTGATAAACAGATTTTGGCCCCAAGTAACTGCAGCCATTTTCCTTAGAGTGAGCTCAGCTCTCACAGCAAATACTGCCAGCTTTAAATATGATCAGAGTCTTATATTTATTTTTTTCCCCTCACATTTCTATAGCTTTAAAGCAGGACTGTAACCTGTGCACCAAAGAAAATTGGAGCCAAGATGAATGTCCACCTTTGCTGCTTGTGAGGCAGCACTGCAGCTTTCCAGAGAGCTGCTCTGCTGACTGTGCAGTGCCAGAGCTGTCAAAAGCATCCAGGAAAACTCACAGGATGACTCCTGCACTCGCTGTGGTAGGGGAGGCTGCAGAGGTTTAACTGAGGGTGTGAAAAGGGGAGCAATGATGTCTTTCCCAGCAGCTCTCTGATGTGGCAGGAGCATAACCAGCTCCTTTATTTATCCTTGGCAAGGGTACTTGGCCTGCCACTGCAGATTTTTTATTCTGGGAGAGCATGTGGTGTCAGATATAGAAAGTTCATTCTTTTATCCACAGAGGAGAGGGAAGGAGGAGTGCAGCAGGTCGATGCTCTGCAGGCAGACACAAGGAGCACTAAGTGGGGCATGGGAGCAGGGAGTGCTGATAAAAGTGATTGCACAAGACAGGGGGATCTGAGCTCTGTCAGGCCAAGCCTCTGCCTGATTTATGTGGAGTGAGGAGAAATGTCACAGCAGGGCATCATTTGGTACTGGAACAATGCAAAGACTGGACAGGTTTTGAGGCCTTGCAGTGACCCAGGTGATGAATGCAGGTAAGGAAGGTACCAGGGAGATCACAGACCTGTGCAGGTGCCAACCTGAGAGTAAAAGTGTGTGATTTTTAATGGGTTTTAACAGAGTCTGTTAGTGCCTAGTGCTATCACTTATCTTGTCTAAAATTAGAGATCCCCATTGTTAAATGGCAGACATTTGACTTATTTGTATAGGTGGCTTGAACCAAAACAGTTCTAGAGGTTTTGATTTTAAGGGAATTTGCCTCTTGCAGTATGATAAATCACAGAGCACTAAAAGGTGCCTCACAAAACAGCTGACTCTTACATGGTATGGTGTCATTTTAAAACTCTTCTTGTTTTGGTGTTGTCTGTAGTCAGTAACAGTATTGACAAATTCAGCTAATCCCATTAACTCACTGAGTGCATATAGTGAGATACATCATAGCATATATCTGTACATTAATATTTATGTGAAATTATCATTTTTCACTATTTTAGATGGAATCATTGCTTCCTATATGAAGCAGGAGCAGAAAGAAAGGCTGAGGCCTCAAAAATTCATTCCTATAATTCCCTGTGGTTTTCCTTTTAGTATGAATAATGAGTTAAATGTTTGGAAATTTTCTTAAAAATAGTTAGAAAAGTATCAGGCTTCTTAAACCTCTTCATCAGGCTATTTACATGGACACTGCATGGAATTCCAGTTCAATTCCTTAAATTGAAGTGTTTCTGAGAAAGAAGCACTGTATTCTATGCAAACTTAACCTCTCTATTTAGCAGTCAGTGTCATATTGGATACCCACAAAACCTAATTTTTTCTGCTTTATTTCAATAATCTTTCAAAATGCAGAGAAAGTTGTCACGTTTATGGCTCCATTCTGTAGGAAATTGCTGGTTTCATTAAGAGGCTACTGGAGTCAAACGTTTTATTTAAAGCTGTAAGACTGAGTTTATGATGGCAACAAGACCTTAATCACTTTTCAGTTAAGCCTGAGTGGTGCTAAAGCTGCTGAACGTAGGTGCTCACTGCCCAGTGAATAAGATTTTCTATTTTATTTTCTGATGTTTTTAAATGCTTTCAACTTGATTGCAGTAAAGCAAAGCAAATCAAGTAACTCTGGATATGAACTGATCTTCCCTGCATTGTGTCTTTGCATTTGTGTTGGAGAAATTCCTAATGACTGAGCAGGAACAGATCTGCAAACACACAGGGGGCTCTCACTGCAGAGGTGGGGTTTTCAAATCCTGACATTTTACTGTTTGAATTCACAGCAGTTACTGGATCTGTGTTATTGGTCTTTCCCTAATTACTCTTGACCTGGACCTCCTTTGGTGGCTCTGTGAAGATTCTTTAGGTTGGAAGGGACCTTAAAGCCCATCCAGTGCCACCCCTGCCATGGCAGGGACACCTTCCACTGTCCCAGGCTGCTCCCAGCCCCAGTGTCCAACCTGGCCTTGGGCACTGCCAGGGATCCAGGGGCAGCCCCAGCTGCTCTGGGCACCCTGTGCCAGGGCCTGCCCACCCTGCCAGGGAACAATTCCTCATTGCCAAGATCCCATCCAGCCCTGCCCTCTGGCAGTTTGAACCCTTTCTGCCTTGTCCTGTCACTCCAGGCCCTTTTAAATAGCCTGAAATTCCTTTGTTTTAATACAAAATTAAAACTCTCCCTGTAGAAATAGCCAGACATTTTTACAGTGTACTTAATTATTCTTAGTGTCTTCTGTGACCGTGTTCACAGGGGTTCTTGGATGAGGGAAGAGACGAGAATGTTGACTCCATGTTCAGAAGGCTTGATTTATTATTTTATGATATATATATATATTACATTGTAACTATACTAAAAAGAAGGACAGGTTTCCTCAGATGCTAACTAAGCTAAGAATAGAAAAGAAAGGAATGATAACAAAGGCAGCTCTCTTGGACTCTGTCTGAGATAGCTCGGTCCTTGATTGGCCATTAATTATAAACATCCAAGAGGGGCCAATCACAGGTGGACCTGTTGCATTCCACAGCAGCAGATAACCATTGTTGACATTTGTTGCTGAAACTTCTCAGCCTCAGCAGGAAAATCCTAAAGAAAAGATTTTCACACAAGGATGTCTGCGACAGTCTTTGAAATAAAGAAATTTGCCATCCATTGGTAATTTGGCAACATAAAGGATTTATGTTTTATTTTCTTTCAGTCTCTTTCTTGCTTCTATGTCTTGGAAGCTAAACAGAGCTGATGGCAGAGTGGCATTAGATGAATGGATATGGATTACTAAAAAATGTTCTTTGCACGAAAGGACCAAAGCACTGGGGGCTGCCTGGAGAAGCAGAATTCCCAGTGTCTCCACACACTGCTAAGTACAGGCATTATCTTCAGCACCCCTTTTATCTGCTGTCACTGCGGGGCTGTCACTGTCACTGTCACTGTCACTGTCACTGTCGGGGGGGTGGCAGCGCTGACACGCGCGGTGGCAGCTGTCACACGGGCAGGACACGCCACCTGCTCTGAACTGCAGCTTCCACACCGTGCTCTGGGGAACCTCCCACTCTGCTGCCTGGGATCACCAGCAAATCCACATCATCTGCTGGGACTGACCTATTTTGGGGTTACACCTCATGTCTAATCTAGTGCATTCTGGATATGCCATTGTGACTTTTCTGAAGAGTGAATTTTCACTGGGAACTCCTGGGTAAATGGCCAAAATCCTGACATTCTGGCAGGACAAAACCTCCAGCTAGGACAGACCACCAGCCTCAGCTGTGTGTTACACTGAACTGAAATGCTGCCACGAGGCAGCATTTTCCTGTGCAGAGGTATATCATGGGGTGGGAAAAGGCAGATATGGGGTGGTGTGGTTATCAGACAGATTTCTCAGTAGTGCCCATGATGAAACAACAAGGAGGTGAGATTGCTCAGTGAGTGCTGCTCACACAGAACCTCCACAGCTCTCATTTATCCCTGCTGCTGCCCTGGGGCAGGGATGCTGCAGCAGGCACCAGGGAGGAGCTGCAGTGCATTGACTGCAGCCCTCATCAGGGCCCTTGGTGCTGGGAGCACACAGGGAGGCGCTGAGAGGCAGCTCTGGGCCTGCAGCTCTGGGCCTGCAGCTCTGGGTCTGCAGCTCTGTGCCTGCAGCTCTGGGTCTGCAGCTCTGTGCCTGCAGGTCTGGGTCTGCAGCTCTGTGCCTGCAGGTCTGGGTCTGCAGCTCTGTGCCTGCAGGTCTGGGTCTGCAGCTCTGTGCCTGCAGCTCTGTGCCCAGCTCTGTGCCCAGCTCTGTGCCTGCAGCTCTGGGCCTGCAGCTCTGGACCTGCAGCTCTGGGTCTGCAGCTCTGTGCCCAGCTCTGTGCCCGCAGCTCTGGGCCTGCAGCTCTGGGCCCGCAGCTCTGTGCCCGCAGCTCTGGGCCTGCAGCTCTGTGCCTGCAGCTCTGGGTCTGCAGCTCTGGGCCTGCAGCTCTGTGCCTGCAGCTCTGTGCCTGCAGCTCTGGGCCCGCAGGTCTGTGCCTGCAGCTCTGGGCCTGCAGCTCTGTGCCCGCAGCTCTGTGCCCGCAGCTCTGTGCCCGCAGCTCTGGGCCTGCAGCTCTGGGCCTGCAGCTCTGTGCCTGCAGCTCTGGGCCTGCAGCTCTGGGCCTGCAGCTCTGGGCCTGCAGCTCTGGGCCTGCAGCTCTGTGCCTGCAGCTCTGGGCCTGCAGCTCTGGGCCTGCAGCTCTGGGCCTGCAGCTCTGTGGCTGCAGCTCTGTGCCCGCAGCTCTGTGCCCGCAGCTCTGGGCCTGCAGCTCTGGGCCTGCAGCTCTGTGCCTGCAGCTCTGGGCCCGCAGCTCTGGGCCCGCAGCTCTGGGCCTGCAGCTCTGTGCCCAGCTCTGTGCCTGCGGCTCTGTGCCCGCAGCTCTGGGTCTGCAGCTCTGTGCCCGCAGCTCTGGGCCTGCAGCTCTGTGCCCAGCTCTGTGCCTGCGGCTCTGTGCCCGCAGCTCTGGGTCTGCAGCTCTGTGCCTGCAGCTCTGGGCCTGCAGCTCTGTGCCTGCAGCTCTGTGCCTGCAGCTCTGTCCCTGCAGCTCTGGGCCTGCAGCTCTGTGCCCGCAGCTCTGTGCCCGCAGGTCTGGGCCTGCAGCTCTGTGCCTGCAGCTCAGCAGCAGCTGATGCCCCCCAGAGCCCCCTGTGTGACCCACAAAGGCTTTGGAGACTGGCAAAGGGACCAGGTAAAATCAGCTTGGACCTCGAGAAGCTTTAATGAATTGAAGCAGCACCAAGATCCAAGGGGAGCTCCCCTGAGTACCTGCAGTGATGGGTTTGCCAGGGGCCACACTGGTTTTTCCAAAGTCAGGTTCTGGGCACCAGGAATGTCAGAAAACAGTAAAAATCACCAAGATAAGCTCAGTGAGACTTCAACTGAATTCAATACTAAAACAAAGAAACACAGGTGCCATCATCTTCCTTTGCACACTTCAAAGAATTAATTTGTCAGGAGGAGACAGGATTTTACTTAGCAAACATGAAATTATTGTATAGCAGCACACACACTCCTGCTGCTTGGTTTTTAAATTTTACCTAGGAGTTGAGCATCTTTGCTTGATTTGTTCTGAAGGGACAATTGGACATCATATCTGGGTTGAAGGTCTTTTCTATCAATGGATTGATAATTCTGCATAATTTATTGCTTGGAACAAGTAATTTTTTGGTGTATACTTGCATATAACTGAAGTAATTCATCCCAATACTGCAGAAGAATAATTTTTGAGCATTCCTGAGGGGTCTGTAGAAAATTTCTGATTTCTTAATTGGTTTCTCAAACTTAGGTGACATTTGGTGGAACTGATGGCAGCTCCTGTCCCAGCCACTGTGAGCACATTGCTCTGTTGGGATTTCCCTGATCTCTTATGCAGTGTCTGCTCTCAAAGCCCAGGGATGTTTTTCCAGTGGGCTGAAGTGGTGGTCTGTAATTTCAGAGTGATTAAATGAATTGTGATTTCTTGGAGAACAGGAGCTCTGGGGCATTCTGGCCATGAGAATGTGGAACATGCATTACAAAACACAATACTAATATTACTAATTAGAATTGTGATGGCTTTTTCTTTCACAGGTTCATGGAAAGAACAGAAAGTGTGACTGATTAAAAACAGTTTAAAGAGGATAGAGATAGTACAAAATTAATCCTTTTTCACTATATTCTTAATACTGTGATCTTTGCAAGAGCTCTTAAACCCTTCCTAATGTTCCAAGCCTGTGCTGTAATACAGAGCTGGCAGTCAAAGCACTGCAGCAGCCTTAGCTCTGCTGGGTTGTTTTCACAGAAAAAGGTAAAAATTTTGTGTGAGAAATTTACTGAAAACAAATTGGGTAAATAATATGTAAGTTTTTATTATTTGTGTTTTATTATTTAATTTTATGTGCTTTGGGAGCTGTGGATTGGTGGTTTGTTGACTGCACTCCCAAAAGCTCTGGGTGTGTGAATTACAAACACTCTGAGTCTAGAGAAGCCCAGAGTCATTCAGGCTGGGAAAGAGCCCAAGACTGACTCCAACCTGTGACCAAGCACCACCAAGGCCACTAAACCTTGTAGTGAAAAGGTGAAATCATTCCATTCTATATCAATATAATAATTCCTTTGTAACAGTTTAATCATTTATCAAACGAGGGATTTGTCTTTAGTGTCTCTCTCTGTCTCTTTGGGAGGAAGTGGCATTGTCTCAAGCCCAGAGGGCTCCCAAGGGAAAAAGGGATGCAGGAAGGGAACAATGAGCTGCTCCTGGCACCTGGGAGGGTCTGTGGTAGGAGCTCCAGCTCCACCCTAAAAGCAGAGAAGACTCTGCTGCTTTAGATACAAATCCAGAACAGGAGAATTTACACATTACTCTTCCCTAACTTCAAATTAGTTTGATTTCCAAAGGCAGCGTAGGACATGAGGCTGCTTCTGCACTTGGGGCTGCTTAATTTGCTTTTACTAGTTGGTTTTTTTTATTTATTTTATTATTTTCTTTCCTTTCTCCCCTTTATCAGACAATAATATTTTGTGTCATCACATGCTGCGGTTTTATTCTCTACTGGCCTAATTTAGTGACAGGTTGTCAGTTAAACTTCTATTTGGTTGTAAGCAATAAAATCATGCATGAGATGTCCTTGGTACCTTAATCTAATTTAACTAATGACTGTGTCTGTCATTAGGATCCTCTCAAACAGGTAAGATGTTGTCAGGCTGTTCACAGTGGTTCTAATTCTTTATTTTCCATTTTCATCTATTTAGTAAAATTATTTAAGTCTGCAGAATATCCTCATCTCTTTTGTACAAACACACTCTGGTCCCTGGCTGCTGGTCACATTTTCATCTGTTTGAAATCTTCAGGGAAAAGGTTTGCTGGGAGAGACAATAAGCTCAATTTTAGCTAGAGATGTTTAATTTCTGTCTGTTTAATGATCCAGAATTGTGCCCACTGGCAGAATACTCAGTTATATTTCAGTGGGATATTTGCTTCTTGAGAAATTTTGCTATAAAAGGATTCCTCCTTTTTCTGTTCTTCTAACTGCACTGACATATTTTTACCTGTTTGACCATACAGGAGATATTTTATTAAATAAACTATATCAGCTACAATCACCTAGAAATCTGATCACACCTCAGAGGAGTTTCCCCCAAGCCCTCCCTTGGCTCAGGCCAATGATGGCAGCATTCCCTTGCAATGCTGATGCAGAAAGCAATTATTAAATTATCCATCCAACATTGATATTTGGGGTTGCAGGGTATTGGTTGGTTCTTGTTGGCTTCAAGGCCTGTGACCTGTGGGACAGCAGTGATGAGGCACAAAGGTAGATTTGCATTTTAATGGGATGTGGGAGTTATAACACACCAGATTTCCAGGTTTGCTGTACAAAGTGTGGCTGTGCTTGAGCAGGACACTCAGTAGTTTATCAAAACTCTGCTCTGTAGTCCCAAGAGAGAGCTGGTGCTGGTGGAAGCTGAAGCCAGCCTGGTGCTGAAGGGGAATGGAAACACCTTTAAAGCATTCTCAGAGCTGAGTGCTGCCAGGCAGCTCCTGTCTCAGCTGCTAGAGCCTGAAGACATTCACTGCTTGCTCAGCTCAGATTGCCCAGCCTGCAGAGGGAAAGGCACAGGGGCCTGCAGCAGAGTGACCTTTGCTTCCTGCACCACTGGCACTGCACTTTCTGCAGCCTCCCCTAAGGCTGGGAAGGAAACAACGGTGGCAAGTGCATTAATTTTTAAAAGAATTTGTAACTACCCTCATCTAAAGGGGCCTTTGTGTGTGTTGTGGTTTGTTTCTTTAGGGTTTTTTGGTCATAAGCTTTTTGAAAGAGCTGCAGACCTGTCCCACTTGAGTAAGGAATGGGGGTGAGGTGACACACAGACTCTAGATCTCTTCAGAAGGCTGAATCTGAGTTTATTAGAAACCCATTCTTTTCTACACCATTCTGATACAGGTGGACCTGACTGGTCACTTAATCAACACCCCATTACACAATTGGCTAATTAAGAAGACACCCTTTGAAAACATCTTATGAGAAAACAACTGTTCAAAGCACCACCTGCAAGATTGTTTTAATTATTTCTCTCAGCCTTCTGAAAACTCTCCAGAACAATTCCTGGGAAAGTTTATCTGGCTTACCCTCTCTGACCAGACTGTCATGTCCACATACAACTTTTCCAGTCTCCTGACAAGGACGGGAAATGAAAATGGGTTGTCACTGGAAAAATAACTGGTGGAAAACTTCAACTTAACAGAAGAAGTATCAGTGCTTTAGTCCACTGTGAAATTACATTTTTTCCTTACAAATAGAAGAACAAAAGGAAGAAACTTTGCTTCTTTTATTTCAATGTACTTCGGATTTTTCCATGTGCTTTCAACTGGCTCTGTCTTCCTGGTGAACATCCTTAAATTATCTTTATTAACCAGCATCTCATTCCAGTTTTTAGGATGGCTGTAACAACTACCATCTTAACTCCTCTTGGTAAAACTGTCTTCAGTCTATAGTAGTAGGACTTTCCTGCCTAATGAGGGCTGGTTTCAGAGAGATGCAGAAAGATCTTGTGAGGGCTTCTGTGACTGGGCTTTGAGATATCACACAAAATTAAATGTAGATGAGACCATTTTGGTTAACAGGGGTGAAAACATCATACATGAAGTGAAAATATTGCCCAATACCTCTCAGTAACAAGGTAAATCTATGGAAATTCAGGACAGACAATTCAATAGATTTATCTATTAGAGTAATAGATAAAAAGGAGGTCAGATATTATATATTGAGGAAGGCACAGGGAACAGAGCAGAGGAGCCTCTTGACACAGCTCTATAAATCTGGGACTCATCAGCATCTCGAATTCTGTGTGTGGCTCTGCCACATCAAAAATGATCCCACACAGCTGGAAAAGGGTCAGGAAAAGGAAACAGGGATGATCAAAAGCAGGAGATGGCTCAGGGGCTGTGAACAATTAAGCTGGCTGGAGCACTTCAGCCTCAGGAGAGATGACTGGGACTGGGGAGGGAGGTAGGGACGTGTCCCATGGATTGATCACTGTGGAGATTGACTGTTCAGAGCTTTTTATGAGCAGGAAAGAGGAACAAAGGGGTTAAAAACACATCAGAGCCAACCAGCACCTTGTTCACACTGTGTGTGGGTGAGCTGTACAGAACTGCAGCACAGGATGCTCTGGGTGCTGAGAGCTTGGCCTCAAGAGAAGCTCGTGGCTGGTACAAACACAGAGACTTGCCAAATACAGAGGAAACAGCCGCTTGCTGGTGAAAATGCAAATAATGGTGGATAGGGAGAAAATACCATAGGGAAAATAGAGAAAATGTCCCACCATGTGTCTGCTGTACACAGGTCTAGGTGTTTGTTTTTGCTGGTGTTACAGACAGGATGATGGAGCAGATGATCCTCTGGTTTGAGCCTCAGTCCTTACATCCCATCCCCTTCTGAGTTCAGCTCTTACACTACTGAGAGACTTGGGAACTTGAGAACTAAAACCCTTTCTGCTGCCCCTGGTGTTTCTGTAGATCCAGTCAGTGTGCTGATGCTGCTTTTCTTTGTGGTGTGCAAGCATTTATTAAATGTGTAAGTAATATATATATATGTATATATAAAATAAGAATTTATTTTCCCTCCTTTTAACATCACTGAAGGAACATGATGTCAACAGAGAGGTGCTTCTGACCATCCTAAATATCTTTTAAAAATTGGAGGCAGGACATCTCTTTATGGCATCATAGAAATAATAAATCCAGCTCTCTTGTTTACTGTGTGTTGTTTGGTCTGACTCCAGCACTGGGATGGAGCTGGCATTCAAACAACTGATGCACCCACGTACCTCAAAATTAGTCCTGTCTTGGCACTGAGTTATACACTGGGAAATTCTCCTCTTCAGGAGTTTTTATGGCTACCAGAAAGTTCTGTGCAAAGTTTGGGTTTTGATGAGTTAATGTGTTTCTACTATTTCCATGAGCAGCCCTATGAAGGAAGTCTAACAGTAATTGATAGTTCAGAACTGCTTGTCCTGCTTTCTGCTGGACAAAGTGTGTTTAAGTCTGCACAACACCAACTGATTTGGGTTTTTCATTAATCTGTTCAATAACTGAATCATAGCCAGGAAAAATTGCAATGACAGTGGCAAGATGCTGGCTAACACCTTCATCATTAAAATATTGGTTCTCAAGCATTCCCAGGCCTGTTCTCTCCAAATCCTGTGTGAGCTTGAACCCACTTCAGAATTCCTGAGGAGATAAAGGTTTGGACAGGTAAGTGTTACATATCTTGAGGTAGCCAATTCTGTGATTTTTGTTCAAATAATACCCCTGAATATGAAACATTTGGATGTGTCCTTTATACATCAGACCAGAGGCAAATTTATCATCCAGTGACTGCAATTATTTTGATATTTTGATAGTCCTGGCTGATTTTCTTGCATGGTCTGTTATTCTAATGCTGAAAGTATCAAACAACACAACAAAAAAGCATTGCAGACTTTGTATCCAAATATTTGTCTAGGACAAAAAATAATAACTATTTACAAGAAAAATAAACGACACATTAATATCACCAACAAGCTTTGTGGCTCCATTTGGAAACCTTCAAGGCCTGGGCTTTGTGAGCTGTTTAGAAACCAACACAAACATCTCTCAAATATTTAGTTCTGGGAAAGGAAACTGCAAAACAAACAGAATTTCTATACATGTGTCTGTAGAAGGAATGTCTGCCCTGTGCTCCTCTGCTGGGGGTTGATGTGATCTCACCCACCAGCAGCTGGCAACTCCTGGAGTGAAAAGTACCCGAGTTTGTTTTACCTTCCATTAAAAAAAACTTGGTGGAAATAAGTTTTTCTCAATTATTGAAAGAACAATGTGAATAATTAAAGCTATTTAAATATATTTTAATAGTTAGTTAAGAAAAAAGGGCAAAATTCTCTGGGTTTGGCATGTCTGTTTGTAGTTCCATAATGAATTTTGTTCTTTTTGCATTTTAGACTGTACCTCATACCCTTTCAAGTTTAATTACTGGAAAAGCAATAATAAAAAGTAACAGCTTATGTAAGGTATTTTTATGTTTTGCAGATTGTCAAAAGTCATCTGACAGTTTAGATGCTTTTGATTTTCAGAAAAAACTTTCAGAATTATTTCAGCTGCCTGATTTTCAGTGCCTGGATGATGACTATTTTGAGAAAACCAGGTTTTGTAATGGGTCACAAATTCAGTTCCTTGATTCACAATAAATTTTTAAGAGATTTTGGCCTTTTCTAGGGATCATCAATTTTACTTTGGCTATCCCAACATGGATTTTGCAGAATATTGTCAGAAATTATTGGCCTGAGATCTTTAAAGGAAAAATTGTTATACTTGAATTTTTCTCTTTTCTTTTATGCTTTTTATGTACATTTTACAGGAGTCTTATATAACCAACTCACCCATAATTTAAAGGAGTTTTACATAGCACACAATTGTTTTTATGCAGAAAGTGGGAGAAATATAGGAAAACACTTGAGAATGTAAGATATCTTTAATATTCATCTTATTCTCTGCTTCTTAAAATCTTCCCTTCACCAGCCTGGGCCCATGTTAGGGATGAAGGTGGTTACACTCCTTGCTCAAGAATTTGAAAGGAAGCATCTCAGATAGCACAATAAACCTTGTCTCTCTCTAATTTCTTAGCTGCTGATATAAGTTTGCATTCCTGCACTGAAGCTATTGGAGATTTGCATAAACTAACATTTTTGTGGAACTCAGAATAGCTGAGGCTTTGGCTATTGTCCAAATTGTCATTTTAATACCAATGTATCGCTCTCTGAAGAACAGTATTTGGAAAATTGACTTCTGAAACTTGATCCCTGACCCAGCCACTTTGATTTTCAGTCACTCACTGAGGGCCAGGGGCCTACTAATGAAGTTTGAAGTTAAATACACTTTCAAGCTTTAAATACCTAAATTAGGACTTCAAATTCTACCTCTGTTGAATATTGCCAGTGTGAAAATAATGGCCATATGTTGTAGGTAGTGACTGAAGGGAAAATTAACACAAGCAACAGTATATTAATGCTGTAGTGCTCATAAAATCAGATTAAGAATCTCAGAATGGGACAGGAAGCTGGAATGATGGAGCTCAGCCCTTTGCAAGGGATGGGTGAAACCATGGTCAAGCAAAGAAAGGCCAAACCTTCAAATGATTGAATCATTTATATTTCTTTTCCTTCTTCAAGGCTTTCCCTAAGGACTTTCATAAGGAAATCCACAATCCTTTCCTAAGGAAAGCCACAAGCATTAGGGATTCTGTTTCATCCTGTTATTTAGGAAGCAATAATAAAAGAAAATCAATAACAAAAGAAAACAAAGGACCTTTAAATGGTGTGGGTCTGTTGCTGTTCTGACCCAGCCATGCAGGAGATGCAGCCCAAGGTGAGGCCAGCAAAGGGCTGCAAAGCTGGGGAAGTGTTTGCAGTGACACAAAAATGCAGGATGTGACCATCTGCAACAAAACCCCAGGAAATGTCCACTCTGTCACTTCAGAATTTTGTACAGTAGTGTGTTTCAAGTGATTTATTGAGGTGCGGTGGCGTTTGCTGGATGAGGGCAAAATGATTTATTGCCACAGAATATTGTTTCTAATAATTCATCAAAGTCTGTAACACTGCAATTAGATGTCTTCAATTCTCCAAAATTATTCTGTCCACCCATGACAGTCTTGTGTGTTTATTGCTGTCAGACAGGGCATCCCACATCCCTGATGTTCTCACATGGCTCTGGCATGACTCACGCTGGGAATGCTGAGGGAATGGGGTTACATCCCATGATGTGACAGTGGGGCACAGCAGGTGGCATTGCCTGCCACCTCCCTTTCCTCCCAGTGATTCTAATTCTAAAAGCAGCTCAGATGAACTACAGAATGCCCTAGGAGGGACACAGGGCATGCAGTGTGAAACTGGACAGGACATGTGTGACCAGCAGCTCTCTGCGGGGAGGACGGGGCTTTCCTCTGCCAGGCTCTCCTAAATCCTCTGGGCTCATTCTGGGACCTCAACATGAATAATTAAAAAATGTAAAATGAATGACATGGCCAATCCCAATATTTGCTTGACACACTTTCAAACCTTCACCTTAAAATCACTGATGAATTTAGAAGAATTTAGTCCCACTAAATTTGATGGCTTTTCAAATTCCAGATGTGCAGTTTTCAGGGGGACTCTGGCAACATCAGAGCCAGGGGCAGGAATGGCTCCCAGCTGCTTCTTGGTGGGATTCTTACCCCTCACTGACCCCAGAAATTCAGCTGAAATTATTTTTACTATGTTTGTGAGAGCCATGTTAAATTGTGACCTGACACCACAGAGAAAGGAGAAAAAGAAACACAAAAAGCACCTTTTCAATGTGACACACACTCACATTCCCAACTCTTTTAAAATCACATTTTTTCAGGAACAGAATAGACTCTCTGCCTCTGTTTATATACATCTGCGTGCCACCCTTTTAAAGTTTTTACAATATGTGGAGTGAATGCCCCAGTGTCCTTGGCTGTCTTTAAAATAACAAAAACCAGGTGTCATGAATTAAGAGAGGAAACTTGAAGGATCCTGTTGCAAATGACATACAGCACTAAATTAGAAACAACTTGGTCTTGGTCCTGACAAAAGATTTTTTAAAAAAGAAGGAAAAAAAGTATTGAGTGGATTTGATACCAAATTACAACAGAGGCAACTGACAAAGTATTTTCCTGGGGTAAGTGTCACAACAAAGCAATTAATAAAAGGAATTCAAATATGCAGGCTGCTTATGGCTCCAGACTGAGTGCTCCAGACTTTGCATCCTTTCTCATTCATATGTGAGAAAAGCCACGGCTGATTAATTGTTTCAGCAGGCAGAGAGATTTGTGTAAGCAGATTTAACATGTAAATTCCTTAGTTTCCCTCAGTTTTTCTTCCACAGAAATGTAACTATGTATCAGTATCTAAAGCCTATAAAGGAGATTCCTCTCATCACAGATGTCAAATTTCATAAAAATGAATTATTTCCATAGCAGACAAATCATCCCAAAATGCTAATGGAGAACACATTAAAATGCAGAAAGTTTGTAGAAAATGTGTCTGTCTGACCTCTTTACACTGGAAACACAAGATTCTCCTGCTGAGGTGCTGCCTTTGTCCATGGGACATCTTGCCCATCTACAGGGACGCTCTCTGTGCCCTTCCCTGGGGAACCACTGGAATTCTGGATCTCAAATCCTATCAGTCTCTCATGGTGCCTATTGCCCTGTTTTTTAAAAAATATATTGGTGGTTTTTGCTTTTATAAAAAACTGTTTCCTGGGGCAATGCCTGCTTGTGTGCACATTTGAGCTACTGATTTTGGTTTTGTTTTAAAAAAGTAAAAAAGTTCCCCCTCTACACACTGAAGGGAGAAGGGCAAGTGCTTTGTGGGAAGGTTCTCAAAGGAGCTGCTCAGGGGTATTTGATAATTATCAGGGGCAGGTTTTTTTTTGTTCATCATATGCTGGTTTGTTTTATCACCAGGATATTCACCTTCTGAAACAATTTGCAGGAACAGAGCTGATGTGCATTTTTGATGTTGGAAACATCTTTATTTTCATCCAGCCCTATTTTTTCTTTTTTTAAATAAAAGGCTGCAGCTCCACAGAATGAAGAGGCTCAGGAGGCTGTTTCATGTATATTTTTATAAAAGCTCTGACCTGGGAGCTCAGACCTCTCCTATTTTAGTGACTGATGTGTTTTTGGGAAGGGATCACTGCAACAGGCACTTAAAGTTCTTACACTGGCAGCGACATTGAGATCCTCAAGCAAAGCTGCTGCTGTCAGGGAAACAGGAGCATAATTTACAGATGTTAATAACTTCCCTGAGCTATTTTGGGAACACTGCTAGCCCCTTCCCTTCCTGAGTGCCTCCCCACGGCAGGGCTGCTCAGATCCATCTGCATGGGGCCATGGCTTTTCCTGGCTGACACACAGACAGCAGAATGAGTTGGAAATCCTGCTCCTTCTGTGCCACACTTCATAATGGAAATCCAGATAAATTGGAGCAAACCTATTTCAGTCCTTCACTCATGGATCACGTTTCTCAGGAACCAGCCAGAAATAGTGAAATAAATTACACCAGGGCCTTCAAAGGAGAAGTGTTTTCCTTCTACTGGAATCCAGTCAGTGTCTTCCAGGGCTAAACAAATACCAGGTGTGAGCTGCAATGAAAAACACGCAGTCCAAGAGTTTGCCTCTGAAAACACGCCAGGGCTGGGGCTGAAATGGAACTTTGGGCTGGGGCTGACAGGGAGCTTTGGGCTGGGGCTGACAGGGAGCTTCGGGCTGGGGCTGAGAAAGGGCTTTGGGATGGGGCTGAGAAAGGGCTTTGGGCTGGGGCTGACAGAGAACTTTGGGCTGGGGCTGAGGATGGCAGGGAGCTTTGGACTGGGGCTCACACAGAGCTTTGGGCTGGGGCTGACAGAGAGCTTTGGGCTGGGGCTGACAGGGAACTTTGGGCTGGGGCTCACAGGGAACTTTTGTGCTGAGGGTCACAGAGAGCTTTGGGCTGGGGCTGACAGGGAGCTTTGGGCTGGGGCTGAGAGAGAGCTTTGGGCTGGGGCTGACAGGGAACTTCGGGCTGGGGCTCACAGGGAACTTCGGGCTGAGGGTCACACGGAGCTTTGGGCTGATCAGGGCCATCTGAAGAGTTTCCTGGTCCCGGCCTCAGATGGGAGGAGGCGGCTCTGCAGCCAGGAATGCGCCGGGATTAGAGCCCGCTGTAATGGGAGCCACATTTCCCTCATGTGCTGGGGGATGGGGCTGTGCAGGAGCTGCAATATTCCCCTCCCTGAGCACTCAGCAGCGCTGCAGGAAGGGAGAAATCCCGAGTCTGAGGGGCTCTGGCCGTGCTGATCCCGGAACGGGCCTGCAGGGAGCCCGGAGAGCTCCAGAGAGCCCGGCGCGGTTGAGAGCCGGCCGGGGGCTCAGAAAACAGCCAGCAAAGCGGCCATGCTCCATCAGCCCGCCTGTCTCACCTCCCACCCCTTCCCTGAAAGCCACCAAAGATTCCCAGCATCTCTTTTCCCGGGGCTGGGAGACCAAAAGCCAAGGGGAGAACCAAGGAAAGGCCAAAATTCCGCGTGGAGGCTCCTGCCTGGCCTCCCATTGTGGGAGCTGCTGTGACAAGGGAGGCTCCTGGCACAGCCTGGGGCATTTGCCTGGAAAAATACATGGCTTAGGTGCTTGTTTACATGGACTTGCCGGGAAAAGCAGGTTTTCTTATGTTAACATCAGTATGTTGTTAGGAGACAGAATTTTTCACCCATCTTAAGGCTTTTTATTGCTCCCTATCTGGAGTTTCTGAATACATTCCCTACATGATGGATTGGCAGGAGATTTTTGTGGAGTTTCTGGCTCTATTATCCAGCAGTGAACTCTCACAGAAAGTAATTTGAAATTCATGTTGCTGACTATCATATCAGGATGTGGCTCTGTGAGCTATGTTTCTTCAGATCACTTTTCTTCTGTTATGAATAAAAAAAACTTACCAGGGGAAAGAAAATGTTTGTAGGAATAAATATGCTTGGAATAGACTAAATTAATGACTGGAAATGATCAGTGCAGTTCAACTGTAAGCTGCTCACAAACAAGTTGCCACTAAGTGAAATAGGTTATTGTTGTTTGTGTGAAATATATCTAATTGGGCTCTTAGAATAAGAATGCCTAAATTGTGTAGCTCATTGGAATGAAATCCAAATACCATCTTAATCACATGCTGCATTACCTTGCATTTCATATGCTCTGTATCTTTACTACAAAACTAAATATTCAAAAGACTTAATAATAAAGCAAAAACCTTTTCATTTGAAAACAAGCCCCTGTAAATCCTCACCTCACAAATATTTGCTTCTGTTCTGTCTCATAAGCAATGCCATTTGTTTTAAATCCTTGTACTAAGTGCTGAAAGCTGAGCAGGTCTATGCAATCCATTTGCAAACTTGAGCCCTAAAGAAAGAAGTACAGAAGCAGAAAACTTTTTACTCATAAACTTTAGATTTCTCTAAACCAGCTTCAGAACCCTTTTGTTCATGTAAATGAAAATTTCAGTTGTTTTATTACATTGTAAAAGGGGCCCTATATAATATCTGGATAGGTTTTGGAGTCAAGAAACTACAAAATGGTACAGCAAAATACATCAAAAACATCTGAAGCCTGAAAAATTGTGGAACACCTTTGAAATACCCATAAGATAAAGACTGCTCCAACTTCTTTCCAGACTCTTATTATCTCACTGCTGGAAAGAGCTCAGTGGATAATCTGATCAGGTTTTCAGTTGAATTCCACTCCCTTGCTTTGCTGGCTCAAAAGGATGGGCAGCAAGGGGGGATTCATGCCAAGGCAGGCTGGGGGCACAGGAATGCCACTGAATGTAAGTGGGATCATCCTTAGCCCACTCCAAATCCTTGGAACAAATTTTTAAGGCACTGACCAACAAAATGCCAATGTAAAAACGTGGGAAGTGGCTGAGGAAGAGCACCTGTGCAGAATGCCTGGATTAGGAGCTGAGGAGGCTGAAATGAGCTGCTGTGCACTGGGAAGCAGGACTGGAGCTGCTGCATCCATGAGATGGTTCTGGCAGCTCCTCTGGGTCGGGCTGGTCCATGCAGGGTGTCCTTGGTGCCCAACCCTGCCACAGTAAATGAGGTTTAGTCTGTGCACACCAGGGAGCAGGGCTGTGCCCACGGGTACTGAAGGAGTTGCACAGCATTGTAAACATCCCCGAATGTTTCCCTCCCTCTTTCGAGCCTGTGGGATCAGCCCATGGGGAGCAGACAGCAGAAAGGAACACACCTCTGCCTTTACTCTCCATCTGAGTGCTCACTCTCAGTTTGTGTCCATCACAACACATCACCCTGACACATGCAAAGGAAAACCTGAAGTGCTTTTTCCACATTTCTAAAGTTTTCTTTATGAACATGGAGCTATTTTTATCCATGGATGTGCAGCAAGGTTTAAAGGCTCAGGTTATTATCCTGGATTTACCTCAGTCCTGCACAGGGCCCCAACCAGAGTCACAATTCCACAGCTCCTCAATTGCAGTGGGATGGAGAATGTGTCCTTATCAATCTTCTGAGATTTCAGCATTTATTTGTACTTGTTCACTCAGAATCTGCCTGTTCTGAAGTTCAGACTAACTGGAGTTCAGTCCTCTGAAAAGGAACAGATTCCATCCTATTGATTTCAGTTCTTTGTGGCAACTGGCCCTGTAACTTTGATTTCTGACAAAGCACTGAGCTGAATAATGGATGCTGGCACCCTCAGTTCTGGCTGAAGTCTTGGGCTTGCTGGTAGAAATCTCTCCAAATCAAGAGACCTTTTTTTGCTTCCAAATGGATGGATATGTGTAGGTAGGAACTCCAAATATTTAATCCAAATAGGCTGTTTAGAACTAGCCAGGAGGAGTCACTGAGCTCCTGCCAGGCTCAGAACATGCAGAGCTGAACTGGCAACATTTAAGATGAATCTAAGGGAGATTGAGGCACCAGAGGGGATGATGAAAATAAAAATCTGTATTTCTTTAGAAGAGCCATGTCTTTTTAAAAAATCCTCCAACAAGTGATGCCATCTTGGAAAATGCTGCTGCAACCAGATTTTATGTCAAATCATACTGGTTACAATCTTCACTCTGTGGAATGGGACATTTGCATTTAATTCTCCTTCCTACTGCAGCAATGAAGGTTTCTCCATGGGAAGAGCTCCCCAGGTTTTGTTGCTGTGCAGAATTAGGGCAAAATGTGTAAAGAGGAGGACAGTGCTGATGCAAGCCAAGGGTGTCTTCCTGGGAGCAATTTCTGGGGTTATACCACACCTGATTGCCATACAACCCTGGTTGTACCCTGCCGTAGAGCCTTTAAGATATAGCTGGAAACTCAGGTTTCACATTTCACAGAACACAGGAACCACAAGGCTACAAAGCCACACTTCTTTTAATGTCTCAAATGTGTGTAGCTTTCTTTTTCATTAAAATAAATTAGATTTAAGAGATGGAGTGTCTGCCTCTTGCTTCCAGTCCATCCAGGGATGGAGCATTGATTGTGATGATAGTGAAAGACACAATTTCCATGTAGAGAGACCATATGTGGTTCTCTGCTTGTTTGTGAAATTTGAGTATTGCACAAGAACTAAGAAATTCCTTGCACAATCTGAGCTGGTAACAGCCTTGCAGAGAACTTGTAGTTTGAATCTTCTGAATATTGGAAGACTTTGAGGTAGAAATGTTTTGGCACGAGGCGTTACCTTGGGTTTTGAGTCCAGGTGAGATCAGTAGTGATGCATAACCCTGTTCCCATCCCCTGCACCTCACCAGGGAAAGCACAGTGGGAGCAGCTGGTGGCATTGGGAGCGCCACCTGTGTGGGACAGGGCTGAGCTTTCCCTTTAGAAAGCTGAGGGAGGAAAGCATATGGGCTCTTGTGGGGGTCTATCCATGAAGAAAGGAGCTCCCTCAGGTAAGTTGGTCAAGGAGTTTTTATCTCTTAAATAAAACAGTTTGTCCTTGCTCTTTGACATAGTGATGTGTATTATATAGATCTTTTATTTATGTATATATTCATTTATATTTGCCTCTTTTAGAGAGTGTCCCAGGGATAGATAAGGGGTGCTGGGGAATGGAGAGATACTCAAAGCAAATTTTCTTGGCTGTTGAGCTTGCACTTATTGCTTTGAGGGCTGGATACTAGAATTTGAGCTTTTTATTCCCTAATATAGACCCAGTACCTGCAAAAAAAGAGTGGAATGATATTTTTCTGAAGTTAAGATTGTTGTTTGTCCTTTTGGAGGCAATTAGGGTGGAAACATGCCTGCCCTGGTACCAAAAAATGTGCCTCTTATTTGCATCCTCAGAGCCATAGGACTATTAGTGCAATATGTGCTTTCTTCCTCAAAATCTTAGCCTTAAAAAGTGTGCTTGAAATTGGACCGTTGGGGGTGATGTAAATGAGTCTTTTTATTTTTAAAGCAGAAAGGAAAGATTACTTAACACAGTTCCAGTAAACAAGCTTGCAGTGCTCTGTAATGAGCAAGTTTAATTGTTCCTCAGTCCCACTACTCATATACCTTTGTTCATAAAATAGCATTAATTGAAAGCATTAAATGGCAGCTAATTGTTGTGCTTTTAATCTTAAAGTAATTGAATGAGTTGGTGTGGAAAGGACTTGGCAGTTAAAGATGGGAACGGTGTGGTCTGGTGGGTCATTACTTGAAGGTCTATCCTGTGCTGGTTTATGATGAGGGTTGAAGTCAGAATTCACTGATGAGGGACCTTGGAGTATCTGAGCTCTCTTTTCTCTTTTGTTTGCATCACATGGAGTGATGAGATGGCTGAAAGTGAGGAGTTCCTCAAGGAAGGGTGGGGTCACTGTGGGGTGCAGGGCTGGAGCTGAGGGCTCTGAACTTGGCTGTGGGGGCAGCTGGAAAGAGTGTCCATATATTCTGTATAAACATAGGAACTTAATGTGCTGTAAAACCAGATAAAACCCCCACTCCTGAAGGCCACTGAGGCACTGCCTGGGGTTTGACAGCCAGCACTGGCAGCTGAGCTGTTCCCTGCAGCACAGCAGCACCTCAGTGCTGGGGGAAGCTGCTGTTTGGGGCTGAACTGTTGATGAATTCTGTTTCCCTGTTTTTCATGGCCCAA
Organism: Agelaius phoeniceus; assembly: GCF_051311805.1. Lineage (NCBI taxonomy): Eukaryota > Metazoa > Chordata > Aves > Passeriformes > Icteridae > Agelaius > Agelaius phoeniceus. The sequence continues at coordinate 1,902,255 of NC_135276.1, read as the reverse complement.
GGATGCCTGTCCTTGTCTTGTGCTCATACAACCCATACCTAGCCAAACATACCCAAACCTAGGCAGACACTGGGAGCTGTGTGGGATGATCAGGGGTGTCCTGGCTGTAGCCAGCCTGGTGCTGCATTACCAGACACATCAGTGAGTTATGGAACTGGAACCAGAGGGGATTTTCCACTGCCAGCAGCAAAGGGAGGCATTGACTCCCACCCTGCCCAGTCACCCATCTGCAAAGCAGGGTGACAAGGAGTGCTTGAAGAATGAATATTATTTTGAAGGTTAGAGGTCAGAAGATGATGATTTATCACCAGGATGGCAGTCATCACCAGCCTGGTGTTAGCACAGCAGCTTTTTAAGGAGTTCCAGTTTACAGCTGGGACTTGATCTGGGGTTTTCTTTGCCTTTGCTTTTAAGCAGCTGAAGTGTTTCTGGGATGCTGAGCTATGTTGCACCTCTGGCACGGCCAGATGTGGCAGGATCATTGACTTTTTTGCTGACTTCTGCATGATATAAATAGAAATCTGCTAGAGCAGACCCTGGAATGGAACCAGTACCAAAGCCTGGAGCCAATGTTACTGCTCCAGTTTTAGATTAGCTTGTCCCTGTAGGTGGAGTTCCTACAAAGAACATAAAATATGAATTATTTAGCACAGATATTTGTGTAAGAGAAAAATTGGTGTTTTCAGAAAGTTTATCTGGACTTTTGGAGTTCAAGTAAAGTTTTATATGTCTGGCTCATAGTCCATAAATTTCAAAGCTGGAAAAACCACACTTTCTCCTTTTTTTCAGTGTAATGAAGATATTCTCCTCTCTTTGGTATAATTGTATTGTCAGATGGAGGACTGCTCAAGTAATCAGCAACGTAATTAGGAAAGCTTTCTTACTCACTCTGTCTTCAGCTGAAATACAGTCTTTATTTCTAATGCCCTTTGCAGTAGGGCAGTTTTCTTACAGGAGAGGGAGGAAAAAAATCCCAGCTTTTAATGAACAAGAGAGCCCAGGGAAACTGATACATTATACTTTTATAACTGTCTCAGAAGCAGCTTCAGCTTTCCATTTTTAGCAAATAGAAACCAGGTTACGAGACTTTGAAGACGTGTTGGATGAAACTGATCTTTTCTTTCCCTTCCACCCCCTGTTTTATTCCCCCTTTGGGAATTGCAGATTCCTGTGCTCTAGGACATCTTATTTATTAAGAGAAGTTAAACTGAGTAGCTGGAGAAAAGTCTGCCCTGGAATGATGCTGGCACGAGTGGCAGGGTTGGGAATGAGCAGACACGCTCCAAAGACTGTTTGATTCCCCCCACCAGGGATTTCTGCTGCATTTTAGGGAGAATTTCTCAGCTTTAGCATGCCATGATTTATTTATTCATAGGCACTGTTAGCTCTGTTTTCCTGCATGTAAGATGCACTCGGAGCTGTTGGTGACTGTTGGGAGCAGGAGTTTAGAAGGGAACAGGCAATTTTGGAGAGCAGGATGTTGCCAATGAAATGGGTTTGCTCTTTTGCATCCCGTGGCAGAAAAGTGGTGACAGAGACCAACCCATTTCCCCCCAGCCAGGTGTGGAAAGCCCTGCCTGCCCTGGAGCCTGTGGCTTTCCAGAGTTGCCTTGCTGAGCTCCACACCCCTTTAGATTTTTCTAAAAAGGGCAGAAGATTTTTTTTCTACTTTCCTCATGATCGCTTTGGTCTGCAACTTTTTTCAAATATTTAAACAGCTGATAAACTTTTGTCTTGCTTCCACCTATCACCTCCTCTAATCTGCTTAAAATACATTAAATATATTCATGTGCAGAATATAGGTGCTGTTGCAAAAATGAAAAGCAGTGACCCTCATTGTACTTTTCATCATATCCTGCAGAACCTTTTATTTAATAGCCCACTCTAAATTTTCATTGTAGCCTTTTTTTATCAAGTAAAACCAGATTCTTTTCTTCCTGGTTACTTTTTAAAGTTAAATTTCATTTCATCTTTCCATAATTTCTGTTGTAGACACACAGGGTGGGTGCAAATCCACGACTGGTTGTGGCAATATTGCAACCTCATCTTATTTAGAAATTCTATGGAATTTTATTTGGAAGAAGAACCATTTGACCAAAACATAAACATTATTTTAATTAATTTCAGTGTAGGATCTGTTGATTATAGCTGAGAGAAAGATACTCAAAATCTTTCTATGGAAGGATGAAGGCTGTCTTTATTTTGACTAGAACAAAAAACCAACATATTTCAGAATTGATGCAAATTTTAAAATAAAAGTTTAAAATTGTATAAAGCCACAAAATATTGATAAAGTTTTAGTATAATTTCTGTACAGTTTTTTATCATATAGTCATATTGAAATCTGTACTTAGAGAAACTGGAAATCTTGCCTTGTGTTTAGCCAGAAGAAATTAAAAATAACTTTTGGTCAAAGACAATTTTTAAATTAAGTCTGGATTAAAACCCAGCCAGTTTTGTGGTTTTGATCTTCTGTCTTTATACCTGTTGAGTTCAATGTTATGGTGTTCAGGGTTTTTTGTTAGACTTGGTCTTGAGCCCCTATTATTGATATTCCAGATTTTTCTTCAAGTTAATTTTACCTTGACAATTTCTGGAAAAATGAGCACAAGACATTTTAAACCTATTATAATATTTGGCATTAGTTTTTACCAAACATTTTGATGAAATAACATGTAAATATGTAAAATGAAGATTAATAAATGCTGAATATTTTCTATTATAAGATTATTTTTCTACAGTGTAAGTAGTAAAATGTTTTTGCTGTTTTTTATTTTTTTTCTTTTAAACTGGATTTTTTCCACTATAGGGAAATAAATAACAAAGCAGGGAATTAAAGTCCCTTAACAAGGGGAAGCAGTCTCTTCTGCAATCTTTATGGAGATCAGATACAATCTGAAAAGGTCAGATTTTACACATATTTCAGCACAATTTGGCAAGTCAGATACTGGAGTTGTACCCCAGAATAAATTGAAATACCTGAAGAGATCCAAGATTCTCTACAAGTGTGAAATATAATGATTCGAAAAGCATTGATTCTCTGCACATCAGTACAGGTAATTTACAGTATTTTATCTGAAAAAGATCTAATTTTCTTCACCAAGGTCTGAAAACCCAACTTGTTCCTGGTGCCACATTAATGACAGGACAAGGAGGAATGGCTGCCAGTGCCAGAGGGCAGGGCTGGATGGGATCTTGGCAATGAGGAATTGTTCCCTGGCAGGGTGGGCAGGGCCTGGCACAGGGTGCCCAGAGCGGCTGGGGCTGCCCCTGGATCCCTGGCAGTGCCCAAGGCCAGGTTGGACACTGGGGCTGGAGCAGCCTGGGACAGTGGAAGGTGTCCCTGCCATGGCAGGGGTGGGATGGATGATCTCTGCCTCTTCCAAACCCAGCCATCATAGGGTTTGGAGGTGTGTATCTCCAGGACTTGCCAGGGCTGCTCTCCTGTGTGTCCCTGGGAAGCTCCTGTGATCCCCAGGGAGGATGGACACAGCTCCACCTGCACCTCCCTGCCCCTCTCTGAGCACTGCTCCTGAGTTCTAGTGCTAAACTCTTCCAGACCAGTGGTTGGAGTGAATTTCCTTCTTGGGGCATTGGAAATGGAACAGGAAAACTCTGAATATAGGCAGGAACACACTTGGATGAAAATTTGAACTGGAGGTTATGTTGGTATTGAGTGCTCAAACATCTTTCATGCTGTATTGGAAATTTTCTCTCTTTCCAGGCTAAATACCGGTGTGACCTCAGGACAATCTGTTTTCATTAGGTCTATCCATTGTAGTTTCATGTATCTGCTCCCAAACACCGCCTTTGACAGATGAAGGAGCTGTGGAACACAGGTTAACTTGGCATGTTTGATGTTTCTGGAAGCTGCAGCACCACCAGGAGAGAGGGAAGGGGCCATGCCCAGGCTGCAGCTCCATCCTGGACATGATTGGGATGGATCCCTGTGGCATGGTGGCAGGGGCAAACCACATCACACCAAGTTTAGGACATAATGTCCTGAGGAAGAGCTCTTGGTACAACAGGGGAATGTTAAAATGTGTGAATCCTCTTCTGAGAGAGCCCAGTGTGGCAGCAGGAATGCTGGCTCGGGACATTGGGGATCTTTAACAACTCTTCCCTTGAGTGCTCTGAGTTTTAAAAAATAATTAGAAGCCAGCTTTGATCTGTGCATCCTTAATGACTAAAGGATAGAAAAGATATCAAACAATGTTACTTGATTCACAAAACAGGGAAGATTTTCCTGTAGCTGGAGTTGGGTAACTTGGAGAGATCTTTGTTTTTAACAGTAACAGCAGCAATTAATTTAAGCTGCTTGTTGTGCTCTGGTATTATTCCTGTAAATGTAGCAGAGAGAATGTGTTATACGTTGAAAAGGCTCATCAGGAAAGGAATCCTGTGGGATTTGAAGCCTTCCTTGCCTGTTACACACATTGAAATGGGGTTTCCAGCCTGAACACACGTTCCAGACACTCAGAATTCTGGAAATGCCGCAGTGCACTTCCTGCTCCCAAACATACCTCACTAAAGTTGGCTTGAGATGTTTTGGCAGGATTGCTTTAACCTCAGAGAAGTCTGGATTTGGCTTTGAAGGATGAAAGAGATGAAAAAATGGAAAGGTTTCAGAAAATGGTGAGGGCTTCTTATGTTCTTAATCAGCTGAATGCTGCATGTGGTGGTTAATGCTTTTGATTTTTTTGGTTTTCCCCTTTTGTCCCTGTTCCTTACAGAATGACAGACAAGTGAGGGAAAAGAATGTTTTTAAAAATCACTGTTCTATGTAATTTTAGCCGCCGTTTGAAATTTGCATTCTGAAAATTTTACAAGTTCTTTTACAAACTGTTATTTCCTAAACTGTGCTTTTTAACCATTAAGAAGTGTTGAAGCAAAGAATTCCTTGGAATGCCATAGTTTTGGAGTAGGCAGAAGATGGAAACATCTGAAGCATTTTCAGATTAAATTCTCTGTTGACAGCTCCAAATATTTTCTTAATCTGTGTGTTTAAACCAGAATATTTTATATATTATTTGGTTGTGATTGTGTTGCTTTTGTTTGTGGCACCTAATAGTGATTGAAAAAATCCAACTATTTTCCTTCCTTAGTTACTGTGAAGATAGAGGTGATTTAAATATAATCTACCTTCTAAGTCATGGTTAAATGATGAATGTGTCTCACGAGTGTGAGTAGCTCATTAGTAGTAATGGTTTGAAATCTTTGTTCCAACCCACAGATCATAACCTGTCCTGTTCCCCACCTTATCTGACACCCCACCTCCTGCCACAGGTTAGAAACTCTGTATTAACAAAAATAGGTCCTTCCAGCTCAGAAATTCCTTTTACTCATTGTATTTCTGAATTGGTTTCATTTAGATTTATGTTATTTTTCAATTTATGACCTTCAGTTCTGTTTCCTTCCATGGCTGTGGTTCTGTAAGGCTTTGGTAGAACTCACATAGTGCTGGGTACACGAGTAAGCACATGTGGGCAGCACAGGAAGGAAAGGAAAATATAAATATAGTTTTAATTTGAGGCATAGTCTCTCATAAAGAACCATTGCAGCAAGGTTGAGGGAGAGACTGTAAATATCCCACAGTTCTTTATCCTGGTCTGGTCCTGCTTCTCATACTCCTTTGCCTTGCCCTAACTCACATCTCAGCCTCACTAAAATGTCCTTGTAAATCAAACCCACAACAAGAGTTAATTCCTCTGTCCGTGTTTCCTGCCCGAGGGCAGTGGCACCAAACATGACCTGCGAAATACATCAGCTTTTAGCTCCATGGTAGGTCCATGAGATCATCCTGGGGAGAAGCCAGGGGATATCTGTGAAGTGTCAGGGAGGTACTGAGGAGTGAAAGAACACCAGGACGTGACAGAACTGCAAGATGTGAGCCTGGATCCCCCCTTGGCTCGTGGATGACTCCAAGCTGACTGAAGTTCCATGGCAAAAGCTTCCAAGGAGAGAAAGCAGCACAGAGAGACGGCTCAGCTGCTGAGGAGCTGCAAGGGCACCTGGTGCAAAGGACAGAGAATGGTCCAAATGTAAGGACCTGGTCAATTTTCAAAATATTTTCATCATATCTCCAGGCTCATTAACTGTCAACTATTGTAAACAAGAGCTGTTGATTGCTGAGTATTTTCAAAATCTGCCCAACATGGTTTAGGTGCTCCAATAAAGCCCTTTGAAAATCCACTCCTGCCTGTGGGATCTAAAGAACCACCCATGGTTTTCAGATGGGAAAAGGTGTCCAACTCACAGGAGTAAGGACTGGCATGGCTCTGGATATCAATGTGACACTGGGTCTGCATGTGAGGAAGTTGAGGGAGAATGTTTCTTCTTTGTTTAAAAAAAGAAATTAAAAATTATGAAAAATATAGTCAAGTACGTCTGTGAGCTCTCTGAAAAACAAATGCTATCTTCTGTCACATTTCAGGGGAGCAATGGAAATGTGCTCCAATGTTTGCATTTTAAATTGCCACCTTTCCAAATGATTAGCGCGAGACAAAAATGGCTCTTGTTTCGAGGAATTATAAAAGGGTTTTTTCCTTTTTAAAGTAAAGAAACTCTAGGAATTCAAGTTTTTCCAGCTGAGTTCAGAAGTGCTTGTTTTGCAAGGATCTCATGTATTCCAGGTGGGACACACCTGCTGTGTGGAGGTTCAGGTCAGATTTACATTTGTGCAATTTGCATTTGTGGAATTGAGGGCCTCAGCTGCAGCTGAATTCTCAGAAATGTCATGAATCACTGCAGAAAATGGCATGAGTCATTGCATTGCTGCTCTACCTCTACCTCTGCTCCACTGCTATTTCCAGAAAGAAACAATTTATAAGACTTTGCAAGAGTATAGGAATAATACTTATTTTGTGAATAGCTCTTTCTCATATTTGACTTGGAGGCCTTCCAATGGGGTTCCAGATCTTTGCTTTCCCTTTGTGCTATGAAATATAAATGTTTTAATTATTTATTTCATTGTTCAAATTCTGAGATGCTGGGCTGTGCAAATGGAACTTCAAAAGCTCAAAAGTAATTTGGTTTATTTTCCTTTTTCAAACCACACACACAAACCCCAAAGTGAGTCTGAAATGCAGGAGTTAAGTTTCTCTGGAGAGGCAGCAGTAACCTGCACAGAGTTGCTCCAGTAACTCTGTGGGTTTTGTGATGTAAACCATCCCAAACACCCTGCCTGTTGCATGAACAAGCCCAAATCTCCTACCATGCTGGGATAACACTAAACAGAGCATAAAAAATAATATGGCTGATTTAAGAGTAAAAAATAGACCAAAAAGGGCGAGTAGCTCAAAGTGGCAGAGCATGGGTAACCTTGGAGCAGTGGTGGGAGGCCTGAATGGAGCCTGCAGTGGCTGAGAGCCATCAGGGAGGTGACAGTCGTGTCCACAGCTTGGAGGGTGGTGCCAAAATGCTCTGCTGCCTGCAAGTCTGTGAGCTCCCTCGAGGCTACCAGTTGTCTATCACTTCTGCTAGGACTCTGAAATAATATTGTCACTTGTGCTGTAAACAAGTGGCAGAATCATTTTATCTGGCTCAGTGTGTCAAAACACACTCGAGGTTTCCCCGGAACATTTCCCAATGTCTAAGGAGCCTGTTGCTAAAACAGAGCAGTCTTATGGTGCTTTAAGGATGCTTAAATGTTAAGCAGATAATAAGGAAAAGAGAGATTGGAGCAGAATGTTAAGGGAAATAATTAGAATTGCTTCTTCCCATACGCCCCATGCTTCTGTTTGGTGTTGTTTGGTGTGGGGGTGTTTGGTTTGTTTTAAATACCTCTTTTAGGAATGCATCCCTCAGATAGGGGAATAGTTCATCAAATAAATTATGCCTTGAATGCATTTGTTAGAGGTGAAGAGGTATTTAAATCGATTGCTCTCTCTATGGAACTAATAGAAGCTGAAGTTCAACCCAGTTGGGATTGGATTGCTCTTCAGTGTCTGAATATACTCCAGATCATCATTTTCTCTTTCATTTCCAGGAGAGTTAAAGAACTAGAGGAAAACAGAGAAAAATGTGGGTATTTTTTGGCTTTGGGATTTCTTTTGCTTCCATTGGTGTAAAACTATGGCTGAAGATGGGTCTGTTTTACTTCATTTTGCAAGTAAAGATGAGGTGATTGGTGGATTTTATCTCTGTGTAGCATGATAACTGCAGTCCTTGGCCATTTCTGTTTAGTTGCACCCCATATCATCACCCAGCCCACAGATGAGTGCCTGTGCTGCCCTCCCTGGAGGAGATCAGCCCTGTGCTGGTTCTCCCCAGCAGGTCCCTGTGCTAGCCCAGCCTTGCTGCTGTTCCTGCAGCAGCTCTGAAGTGTGCTGAATACGAGAGCGATTGCAAAGGACACTATGGACAAATGGTCACTAATGAGGCAGTTACATGTGCACCCCAAAGGAAATCAAGAGCCAGAGCTGGCAGAATGCTTGCATGGCACAAAGGGGTTCACACCTGGGCATCCCTGAGAAACAGAAATCTCCAACTTGTGGGCAATCTGTAGAGTGAGGGGTATGAGCCTTCCTGCCTCAGTCCTGTCCTGGGCACACTCAATTAATTCTTGGCTAACCATCTGTAGTTTGTTGTTTGCTTTGTTTTCGTCTCAGAAGGTTTTTCTATCAGCAAACATTTAATTTGTGCCATCCACCACCCTTTGCAGCTGGGGCAGCCATTATAAATAATGACAGTGGCTTTTCAGGACACCACTTAAACTTTCCAGCAGCGTGCTTGGATTTTAACCTTTTGATGTAGCACTGTAATGATATGTGATCCCTAAAGAATGAAAAGCTGTTTACTGAGAATAACATAAACTTATTTTCAGCCTGAAAATTGTAATTAGTCCTCAGAGTAGCTGAACTTTCTCTGCAGAAATGTGGTCCAGCCTAATGTTCTGGTGGTGAGTGGGATAGCAGTGGTGGGAGGAAAAGTGTCCTTAAAATCAAACTGAAACAACAACAAACCAACCAAACAAAAAACCCTGAACCTGCCTCATTAAGGATTTCTTAATTGAAAACAAGACTTGGGTATAGACACTTGAAAAGTTTGTTGTTGCTAATTGTTAGCTTCCAAACATGCTGTGGCTCCCAAGTGGCTTTTATTTTCAGGCTGAAAATGCAGAGTAAAGATGTTTTAATTGAACAATGAGCCAATAATAAAATAATTTAAAAATCTACATCAGTAGTAGCAACTTCTGGATGTTTGAAGTCCCTGCATGTAATCAATCCAGCTTCTAAAAACTGTCAGCACAGTTTTAAACTGTTCTCAAGTTCCTGTAAGGGATTTTCTTTAGGGAAAATGGGTTTTAAACACCAGTTTCTTCCCACTATGGGCTTCATCTTGAAGTAAATTAAACAAAAGATACTGGAATAATTACATCCTCACTTAATTTTACTGTAGAATCTTTCCTTTTTTCTAGGAACCACTTTTGTGTCACTTGCTGTTTCTTGGGGCAGATTAAATATTGTGGATTCCTTTGTTTACATGTGGGAAGTGATTTTGGGATTAACATGTGAGGAGGAGCCCTTCTGAACCTTTTCCTCCAGTGAAACAACTTTCTTGTGCCATCATACCACTCTGCACCCTGCAAGCTCAAATACACAGTCATGTAATAAAGTTGTAAAAGTAAAATTTAATCTTTAGAGCACAGAAAAGCTTTACTAAAATCTTCAACTCTAGATTTATAGGAGAAAATAATGAATTTATGGTACACTTAGGCTATGTTTTTGGACTTGAACAACAGCTGCATCTTGCTATTCTGTGAAATGTTTTCATTTCCAGTCTCTCTAATACTTGTTTTCCTCTTGGTGGATGCAATAATCAGATGATGGACTAACAGGATGTGTGTTGAGGTTCCACTGGGGCTGTGCAGCACTGGCAGGATCATTAGCACATCCAGAGTCCTCATGGTTGCAGTCAGTGCTTCACATGTAAATAAAGTCTGACTGTGGTGTGCCCTGCCACTGGCTCCTGTGAGAAATGAGGAGTTATTGATCTTGTTTACCACCGTGTGTCTTTAGGACAGGCCTGCATTTCCCTGCCAAGGCTGCTGGATAAAGTGGGATTAAGTGAATATATCTAGGAGTCACTGCTATAGCCAGGAGTTATTAGGGAGATAGTAGTTGAATGGTGTTAACTTAAAAAGGGTAAAGTCTTTATCCCCTAACTGCCTGGGCTATGTTTGCTTCAAGAAAAATCATTATATTGACTTTTTGGGGGGGAAATAAAAGTAGGTAGAAAAATTGGATTTATGTAGCATTTTTTCAGCATTTCAGTTTCTCAGAGCAGTGTGTTAAATTTTTCACCCCTTTTGGGAGCGAGAATAAGCAGATGCAGATACTTCCTGCAGCCTCTTGATGTGCTCAGCTGAAGAACAACAGCACAGGAGAATTTAAAATGGAGGGAGGACAGAGCTGAGCCAGTGTATGATAACCTGAACCTGAACTTCATTGCAGGGCCTGAAGGAGCCCCAAGGGAAGATCCAGAGAAACTTTCTGTAAGGGCCTAGAGCAACAGAACAAGGGGGAATGGCTTCAAACTGACAGAGAGTACATCTAGATTGGATATTTGGGAGAAATTGTTCCTGGCAGGGTGGGCAGGCCCTGGCACAGGGTGCCCAGAGCAGCTGGGGCTGCCCCTGGATCCCTGGCAGTGCCCAAGGCCAGGTTGGACACTGGGGCTGGAGCAGCGTGGGACAGTGGAAGGTGTCCCTGCCCATGGACTCCTCCTGTTTAGCAGTGGTTTATTTAGATTTATTATTCTTTTACAACTGATAATTTCCTTCTCCCTTGAAGTAAAAAGGCCTGCCTGAAGGGACTGGATGAATCTTTTTTGTTAAATATATCCTGATTGCTTCAGAAAATTCATTGATCCTGAAATATTTGTGCAGGGCCTGATGTTCCCTTTGTAGTGATCTCCTGGTGTTCCCTGATGCACAAAAGTTTCCTACAAGCATGATCCCCCCTTGCCAAGAGAAAGATCATGGTTTGTTATCAGAAGATCCTCAGAGGTTGCCTCAAAGTATATCAGAATTAAGATGGGTTGACTTTCACATACATTTGCTTGGTTTTAATGCTTGTGCCACAGTTTTAAAGTAATGCTTTTAGGTATAGACAGCAGGCACAAATATCAATTCTCTGTCTCACTCCCATCCCTCGTATTTGTCAATTATGTGAGCCCCTTGTGTCAGAAGGAGTTATTCAATTAAATGTTTCTCAGAAAGTGCTTGGGATCTCTTCCAAGGCTTGTTCTCCTTGGTGAGCAGTGGGAAGAGAAACCTTCTGGTGAGTAGGAAGTCAACCTGCTGCTGACTTCAGCTCTCTTTCCAGTCCCAGGAAAAGAGCTTCCTTCCCCTTTATTGACATTGGGTATCACATCACTTCTATTGTAATGTCACTGAATAGCACATCCCTTCAAGGCATGTCCCCAAAGGTTACCTGGGCTTTCTCCACGATTTTCAGGTGGCTGCTCCACGATGCACACAACCCTCACTGAAAGTCAGTGCCATTCCTTCTGGTTTGGCAGTTCCAGTGGGGGTTTGTAGAAAAGTGCCTGGGTTTGAGCATTTTCTGAAAAATCAAGACTGTTATGATAATAGCTCTAAAATGTTTTATAACAGCCAGACATAGACTTTATAGATCTAATTTACACAGGTCAATCTAATTAGACAACAGTGGTGTGTTGTGCAGTAAATTATATATGGGCTATCATTTATGGCTGTAAATGTAAGCCAGGATGCCTAAAGCAGAGAAAGGCAAATGTCCTGCTCAAATATCTATAATACAGGCAAATGTTTTACTGAAGCTGATGAGACCAGGAGGGGTTAAAATAAAGTCATCATAGGATGTGAACACAAAACCACCCAGTGGAGGGATGGTTGGCAGTGCAAAGTGTTTCTTGGTTTGCTGCTTAGTGGAATCAGAGTTCTAAGAGTTCTTTATCAGCTTTTCTTCATGAAATATATAATTAACTGGAGCTCGAGCCTGAAAATTTCATAGCTACTGACTCCAGTTAGAAGCTGCAGTGGTTGAACAAGCAACAGCTCAGCACCTGGCTGAGCATCCTCAGGGCAGTGGCAGCTGTGTCAGGCACAGGTGAGGGGGCAGCAGGTTGTCACCTGTGACTTTTGGAAATGAAATTGTCAATGTTGGATCCTGAAAGTTTAAGAAGATGAAAGGGCTTATTGTCATGTTCTTTAAAAATTCAGCCTTTTGAGAAAATGGGTTACTAATTGCTGCAGTAATATGCAGTATTCTGTTGTTAGCTGAACCTGATAATAACTTCATAAGTTAAAAATGACAGGTGTTTAAAATGTTTTCGTAGTAAAAAGTCACAAATTAACTGTACCTATAAAAGCTGTATGGTTCAAACTTTTAAACTGCTCTGTTGCCTCTTGAGAATGAATTCTGTGTGGATCAGTCACGACCACATGAAGCCTTCATTTTTATTTGGTGGGCTGATTAAATCCCCCATTGCACCCACTGGCACAAGCCAAGAGAATGACACCAGATTTTTAACTTCCTTTCAGAATCACTCTCTATCTTTGCATGGAACATCTCATGTGACAGCTTCAGATGGCACAAGTTGTGATAGAGGCAGCCTATCAGGAGGATGGATTATTGATTGTTATTTGAAGCTCTCAATCACTTACTGACACACCTATGCAACAAGATTTAACAAAGGCTGGAAAATCTAAATGCCATAAAGCAGCCAAAATACAGCTGTTCCCACTGTGCAGTGGAGCTTTCAGTGGTGACATAAACACCCTGGTTCTGCTGGTGATGGGTGACAAGAGACAGCGACCATTGATCAGGTGAGGTGTTGCCACTACCTCAGTGCCAGCTTTGCCTCATGTTGTATAAAATCTGTTTCCTATCCAGGGGATAATGCAGCTCTCCTGGAGCCTGTAAGGCTGGCACAGCTGGCATTGTTCACCTGCACAGGAGAAGCTTTGGGCTGAGCTCAGGGTGGCCTTGCAGGGCCTGAAGGAGCTGCAGGAGAGATGGAGAGAGACAATTGCCAAGGGCTGGAGGGACAGGAGCCAGGGAATGGCTGCCAGTGCCAGAGGGCAGGGCTGGATGGGATCTTGGCAATGAGGAATTGTTCCCTGGCAGGGTGGGCAGGCCCTGGCACAGGGTGCCCAGAGCAGCTGGGGCTGCCCCGGGATCCCTGGCAGTGCCCAAGGCCAGGTTGGACACTGGGGCTGGGAGCAGCCTGGGGCAGTGGAAGGTGTCCCTGCCATGGCAGGGGTGGCACTGGGTGGGCTTTAAGGTCCCTTCCAACCCAAACCATTCTGTGGTTGTACAAACTGTGTCTTCTCTGATGGATAACAGGGCTCTCCCCTGGTCTTTTGGGTGTTTCCAGGGTTGTGTCTCATTCTCTCCCTTGCTGCTGGGCAGTGTCACTGGGCTGTGGTGGCACTGGCAGTGTCAGAGATCAGACAGCTGCAGAAGCTGAGCTGGGCAGCAGCACAGACCTTGCAGCCCTGGTACAGTGAAAGCTGAGGGAGAGATAAACTCAAGGCAGGAACAGAAGTGAAGACACCATGTCTGGTCACTCTGTCCCTCTAACATTGACCACTTTGACCAAGGAAGATGCAACAAGGACTTCCCTGGTGGAAGAGATAACAAAGGACATTATTCACTTAAGAAGAATAATCAGAATATTGTGTTTCTAAAGGGGACCAGGACAAAGGGTCAGAGTGGAGAATTTTGTAGGAATGCAGTGACCTCTAAATAGTGGTAAGCTGTGTAATAAACAGCTTTGCTCTGCTGGCACATGGGGTCCGTGCTCTCAATCTCTGCAATAGTGCCCCATGTGAGGAAGTGAGGGTTCACCTTCTGCTGTCTGTGGGGACACCCTGGGGACTGGCAGGGCTGCTGGAAGGGAGCAGGAGCCAGGCAGAATTCATCCCCTCAGGCTCTGGGTGAGCCAAGGGGACAGGGATATGTCCTCAGAAGAGGACAGGGATATGTCCTCCCCTCCTGGGGACTGGCAGGGCTGCTGGAAGGGAGCAGGAGCCAGGGAGCATTCATCTCCTCAGGCTCTGGGTGAGCCAAGGGGACAGGGATATGTCCTCCCCTCCTGGGGACTGGCAGGGCTGCTGGAAGGGAGCAGGAGCCAGGCAGCATTCATCTCCTCAGGCTCTGGGTGAGCCAAGGGGACAGGGATATGTCCTCAGAAGAGGACAGGGATATGTCCTCCCCTCCTGGGGACTGGCAGGGCTGCTGGAAGGGAGCAGGAGCCAGGCAGCATTCATCCCCTCAGGCTCTGGGTGAGCCAAGGGCAGCCAGGACAGGGATATGTCCTCAGTAGGGAAAGGTGTTTGTGAGCTTATGTCTAAGCTGTAAATGTGTGTGACATGGGACAGCCCCATTCCTCCTCACAGAGGTCCCTGCAGCCCCCAGGTGACCCCAGGGAACAGACACCAGCACAGTCTGGGGTCTGGTGGGTCAGGGCTGAGCTCCCCTGGAGCCTGCAGAGGGGACTCCTGGGGACACGGAAGCACTGAGCACATTTTTCTGGGAATCAACTTATTGCTTAAGTTGGAAAAGGGCTTTAAGATCTAACCATGAAGAAGTACCATAATGAAGTTTTGGGTTTCTAAAGGCAGTGTTTATATCTGTAGACAAGGGCACTTGTGCCTTTCCTTGCCTTATGCTGAAGGCATGCTACAAATTGAAAAAAAAAAACATAAAAACCAACAACAGCAAAAAACCCAACCAAAATAAAAACAAAAAAACCCCAACCAAACCCAAACAAAAAAAAAAAATCCCAAAACAAACAAACAAAAAAAGAAAACCACAAAAAACAAACCCCCAAAACCCACACATGCTACAAAAATTTTCATATATTGGAACATTAGGTCAGTTGTGTGCAAATTAATTTTTCTGGGTTTTTTTTTCCCCTTAACAATTTGTTCAGTAACAAAATGTGAATCTTCCTCCTTTTGTATCTGAATCTTTCCTTTGCCATGCAAACCCCTCTGAGCTCATGCCCTCTCCTGTGCCTGGGCTCGGAGGGGCTGAGTGACAGCAGCACTGAGGGAAATTGGAGTGCTAGGGCTTGTCTGTCCCTGTTCTGGCTCATCCCTGTGCAGCTCAGCTTTTCTGCTTGGCTGCGTTTCTCCATCTTATCTCCTGACGTTCTGCATGCAATATGTTGCACTTTTGCCAGACAGCCCAGGCTACTCCACCACTGTATAACTGTGCTTGACATTTAATTTAAAACCAAAGATACCATTCTGTAATAGTTTGTTAAGCTGTGCCTCAGTCCCAAGTGATGAAAGTCACCTGATTTTCAGTGGAAGAGGCAATTCACTGCCCGGGCTGGATTTTCAAGATGATTCTGCCTTGGAATAGGAATGTAGAAAGGTTAGGTGCTCTGTCATCCAAACTCAAAGTGAAGGCCCATAATTTATGAGTTGTCAGCACAAAACTAATTTCACTTCAAATATTTTCATTTCTTACTGGTCTGTAAACTCTGAAAAAGCAAATGTCTGAACAAACCTAATTATTATTCTGTAATTGTGTGGAGAGGAGATTTTTGTGTGAATAATTAACTGCATGGCCTTGTATTTCTAAAGGGAACAAGGAAGCAAGGTGAAAATAATTAAATCCATATTTATACCAAAGAATTTTTTTTAAGCATGAACTAAGGGCTGGGTCTTGCAATGTTCGCTTCAGTTGCTGGCTGGAATATTTGCTGGAAATGAAGCCTTTTGTGAGTTTGTTTGGGTATCTTTAGTGAAATAGAAGAGCCAAAAAATGTCTCAATTCCATGAAAAATGTGGTTGTATCAAACTTACCTACAAACTCATCAGTGTTTTGTAGCCAAATGCCTACATTTATAATAGAGAACCTTCCAGAACAGACAAAAAGCTGAGGAATTTTGAGTTCTCCACAGTGAAGCACTTTGCCTGTAGTGATTTTGTCACTGATCCCTGTGTAAGTTCCACTGTGACCCCAAGAAACATTTCTGGGACATGCTTCACTCAAAATTATGAAAAATCAACATGAAATTCTGGTTCTGTCAAAGCAATGCTGAGCATGGAAGGAAAGCTGGGCAAGCTGGCACAAAATTTCTGGATGTATTCAGGATAACAAATTGTAAAACTGTTTCCAGGTTTCATTACTTAAAACATTCTCTGTGACAATAACTAATCCAAAACACAGCATGTCCTGTCACAGGAGTGTATGTGAGGAGACTTGAAGCAGAAGGGGCACTACAGAGCTGTACCCTAAAGAGAAGATGGAACCTACCTGATGCATGCCCTGTGGGATCTGGAGAGCTGAGGAGGCTTCTTGTGCTGATGATCCCAGTGCAGAGAGCTCCAGCTGCTTCCTTTCTGTCTGTGCAGGGACACTGCCAGCAGGGACAGCCAGGGTGCTCTGCCTGCAGCAGGGGCTGTGCCTGGGACAGGCACTGAGGGGATTTCTTTGGCAATCATGGAGTTGCTTAGGTTGGAAATGACTTCAGGATCTTAAATCAACCTGGCACTGCCAAGGCCACCACTAACCCATGTCCCAAGTGCCACCTCCATATGGATTTTAAATCCCTTTAGGGACTCCACCCCTGCCCTGGGCAGCTGTGCCAGGCTGGAGAACCCTTTCTGTGAGGAAATTGTTCCCAGAATCCCCCCTGAGCTGCCCTGGCCCAGCCTGAGGCCGTTCCCTCTGCTCCTGTCCCTGTTCCCTGGAGCACAGCCCGACCCCCCGGCTGTGCCCTCCTGGCAGGAGCTGTGCAGAGCCACAAGGGCCCCCTGAGCCTCCTTTGCTCCAGGCTCAGCCCCTGCCCAGCTCCCTCAGGGATTCTGCAGCCCCTGCCCAGCTCCCTCAGGGATTCTGCAGCCCCTGCCCGGCTCCCTCAGGGATTCTGCAGCCCCTGCCCGGCTCCCTCAGGGATTCTCCAGCCCCTGCCCAGCTCCCTCAGGGATTCCCCAGCCCCTGCCCAGCTCCCTCAGGGATTCTCCAGCCCCTGCCCGGCTCCCTCAGGGATTCTGCAGCCCCTGTCCAGCTCCCTCAGGGATTCTGCAGCCCCTGCCCAGCTCCCTCAGGGATTCTCCAGCCCCTGCCCAGCTCCCTCAGGGATTCTCCAGCCCTTTCCCAGCTCCGTTCCCTGCTCTGGACACACCCCCAGCCCCTCCATGTCCCTCTTTGTGAGGGCCCAGGCTGGACACAGCCCCGAGGTGCCCAGCAGAGGGGACAGTCCCTGCCCTGGGCTGTGTCACCCCAGGCTGGCACAGCCATCAGCCTCTGGCCCAGCCCTGTCACTGCACCCCCAGCTCTTTTTCCTCTGGGTGCCTTTCCAGCCCCTCTGGCCCAGCCTGGAGCAATTCAGGGGCATTCTGGAAGAATGTCCAGCTTTCCTGGCCAGTTGAAGCCTGTCCCCACGTTTGTTGTTAATTGTGAAGCAGCTGATGTGTCCTGGCAATATCTCAGAGCAGTCTCAGTCACTGGGTGCTTTAACCCATAACCTGTGTTTAAAAGTACAATGTCTGCTTTGGAACTAATGGTGAATCTTAAAGAGTGTACCATTTGCAAACCTTGCTGGAGTGAGTGAAACTTAATTTCACATCTTTTAGGCTCTCTGGCACTCGTGTGAGCGATCCATTGTGCCTTGGAGGTGACTAACAGCAATTAAGAGCCAGAAGATGCCATTATGATCCTCTGTGAGGGGGCAGGCACTGTTGAACCTGCTGCCATATAGAACACTGAGCCAGTGGTTAAAGTGTAAACTGGCCCCTTTTTAAGGCTGTGGTATTTCATGGCAGGAGTACCTGTGCAGCTTTAGGGAGCTGTGTTGCTGTGCTCAGAGGTCAGCACGTGCCAAAACATGAATTTTGATCTTTCTGGAAGGATGGGTTTGGGTTGCAGTGAGCAGTGATTTCTGTGAGGTGTTGCACTGGGGATAATGGTTTGGATTTGGGGAGTCAGGCGGAGCCTTTAGGATTCATTCAGGTTGCTTTTCTCCTTCCCCTGACATCAGTGGAGTATTAAAGGGTTGGGTGACACCTCTTTGGCCTTGTGTTTGTTGGTATTTGTGGGTTTGGGGTTTTTTACCCCTGTCTGTGCCTGGGAATTGTCAGGAGGTGCTGCTTACAGCTGCCCAGGTGTTTGAGGAGCTTTGAGAAGCTTTGTCCTGTGGGTTGTTGGGCTGCAGCAGAACCTCAGGTTACCCAGGACAGGTCCGTGTCCCCACTGGGGAAATGTGCTGGAAATAAAATTTGAATAAAACTATAACAGAAAAACAGTGTTCTTTTTGCCACCTCAACTGACTATCAGAGCCAAAGTTATCTGTAATGTGTATTTTCAGATTGTTGAGGGTTTTTTTCTTGTGGGGTTTGTTGGTTGGTTGTTTATCTGTGGAATTTTTTTTGGCTTTTTTTGGAATTTTTTTGCGTGTGCGGTTTCTTTTTTTCAGGGGGAGGGGTTAATTTTGGTATTTTTGGTAAGTTTGGTGGGTTTTTGGGTTTTGGTTTTTTTTTTTTTTGTTGGCTGGGTTTGGTGTTTTTGGGTTTTTTTGTTGTTTTTCTTTGTGGGGTGGTTGGTTTTGGTTTGATTTTTTGTTTGTTTTTATTTTTTTGGCAGGTTTTTTGGTGTTTCTTTTCTTGGAAGAGGAGCATTTTGTTAGAAACAGAAATCTGCTTTCTGACTGACTGATGAGGTCCAAGTAAGAGGAACTGGAGCTCTGTGGAGCATTTCCAGGAGTTCTTGTTGTACTTTACCTTGATTTGATGCTTTATTAGAAAATGAATTTCTGGTTTGTCAGAAATTATGTAGAGATCTCACCTTTGGTGGACAGCCATTTAAAACTAATGTTATGTGCTGTGTTAGTTTGAAATATGAGGAAATATCTGGGTAAGGAATGATGGAAGTCCAAGATGCTGGAGGAAAAAGAGACTGAAACTTCCCACAGGAGTACCTCTTCAAAGAGTCCATTTCAAGGTTGTGATGGGCTGGGGTCTTCAAATCATATTATTTAAATAATTTGCCATGAACTTGAGGGGATAGTACTAAAAAATGCAGATTTTAGGCTTAAAGGTGAAACACGCTGCATTAAAGCAAGGAAGCAAATTTATATGAGAGCAGATGAAATATTTCCTTCCAGCTTTCTAGAGCAGGCCACTAAATATTTTTTAA
The DNA here is from genome assembly GCF_051311805.1 of Agelaius phoeniceus. NCBI lineage: Eukaryota > Metazoa > Chordata > Aves > Passeriformes > Icteridae > Agelaius > Agelaius phoeniceus. The sequence goes on along the minus strand of NC_135276.1, from coordinate 1,883,116 downwards.
TTGTGGCTGGTCAATAGTTACTTAATCTGATTAATCACTGCCAGCCTTTAGCAGCTTCCTGCTGATGAATGGAGGCTGTTAATGCTCATTTCTCTGCCTTCCCTTGCCCTGCCCTGCTCCCTAAGAATGACTGCTTTTGTATTGCCAAAGGAAACCTTCAGAGGCTTTCAGGAAATTATCCCTGACAGCCAAGCTCATGCTTACAGTGACAAAGCCATCTCATGGCCATGCATGGGAAAAATAATGTTATTTTTCATAGCAATTAACTTACAACTGTGGTGATTTATTGAAAATCACTATGAATAAACCTGCCCAGGATATTTGCTTCAGTTGAGATCATAATCCTCATTTTCTCCTGAATCAACAGATCAAACTCTCTCTCAATCCCTCCTTTTCTTGATGGAGCTATTCCTCCTCCCACTTCCTCCCCTCTCCAGTTCTGCATTAGTGGCTTTTGTCCTTTTTCTCCTCTCAAAAGGACAGTGGCTGAATTCTCTATTATTTCAGGAGGTGTGGAAAGAGAAACTCCAGGTTCTCCATAGCCAACAGAGCCAATGGCTGCAAACCTCATTTCTGTTAATGAAAACATCCAGATTTGGTTTTCAGAAGGCTTTGAAAATGTGGCTCTGACATCAGCTGAGCTATTTCGGACCTCAGGATACTGAGGGTTCTTCAGAAGATTGTCCTGTCACCAACTTTGACTTATTTCAGGCTTTGCTGACTTGAGGCTGGCTCAATGCATTGATACATACATTGAATTAATATTTTTGTAATTGCTTGGGAATTCTCTTGCATTTTCTTAAATTAATTACTTCAGAATTCCACGAGAGTATATGAAGAAAGTTTCTTACACCACTAACTGCTCTATTTGTTGGCATATAGAGCAAGCCAGAAGATTTAACTGCTGTGTGCAGAATGTTAGCTACATAATGAAATACTAAAAACCAGTTTTTTTCCTGGCTGTTCTTCCACTTGGAAGTGCTAGTGGACACTCATGCTTAATTGGAACTGGAAAGCATCTTGCAAATTGGGTTTTGGGTGTAGTTTGGTTGTTAAGTCAAGCTTGCCAAATTATTTTGTTGCATTTTTTGCTAAAATCTGGTGGTTTAGAAGGGGTTGGTTTGACTAAGTAAAAAAGTGTCTTAAAAAAAGAACAAAAGCAAATACAACCAAAACTCAGCATTTGCGTGTTTTAGGGCAGTATTACCTAAATGAGGGCTTGTAGTGCAGCTGTCCTGAAGGATCCCAGCACAGAGCTCCAGTTCCAGCCCACATGGGACCTTTCCTCTCCCTGTCGGGTCCGGCTGTCTGTCTCTGCCCCGACACGGGTAGGGTGGTTCTTGGGTGGACGCGTTTCAAAGGACGAGTCTGGACTCTTCAGCTTTTCGGTCTTCAGATTGTTTATTGTTTCTTATCTACAAAATTTTCTGTCTGCCCAACAGAGGTCTGATCTGCAAGCAGTCACAGGCACTCTCTGACCACCCACGGGGCGGTCATGTCTTTTTATACTAAAATCTACGTACATGATATTTACTTTTATTTCCCAATACTTTTCACCCATGTTAGCAAGTGCACCTTCACCATAAACCAATCCCCAAGTGCCAACATCATCACAGGAGATGGAGGACAAGAAGAAGAAAGAAGAAGGACGAGACACGCCCTGATCCCTCCATCTTGTCTCCATAACCCCCCTGTACCAAAAAACCTTAAAGTTTATATTTCACCCTCTAAATGTGTCCCTTTTACACCCTTCACTCTAAAGTGATTCTCATGTCCTCAAACTGCTGTCACTTCTGTGGATGGATCAAAATCAAGCCACCAAGCACTCTTGGCAACATTCCAGGATTTCCGAGACCCCCAAGGGTTCTCCTGGCATCTCTGGACATCGGGAGCGATGTGCTGAGATCCCACATCTCCCCACCAGCACTGCTGCAGGAGTGACACCATTATTGTTTGGCAGGAGAAAATTGATAACACTTTGTCAGCTCCCTGTTTTCTCTTTGGTAATTCCTGTCAGAACTTCTGGAGACAAAGAACTCAGGTTTTTTGTGATCTGTGTTCCAGGAGCTTTACAAAGTGAGAGCTTTGTGTGCATTAAGAGCATTCTGTGTCACTAAATGAAGATGGCAATGAAACAGTTTTTGAGAGGGTAATACGCTGTTGGTACACATTATTTTGGAGGTAGATCTTCCAGGATGGGAGCTTTTTTCTGAGGGCTGCTCCTGTCCCAACAATGTGGAAATCTTCAAAGGCACTCCATCATCAATATGCAAATCTTCAAAAGGGGAATTACACAATAACAAGAAAACTCTCAAAGGGAAAGCAGTTACCCAAAGATGTAAAAATCTTTGTCTGGGGACAGCTCCTCAGTGATTTAAAAGTTTTTCAAAGTGGAAATCACCTCAAGCAATGCAAATTCTCTCCTTGCATGGGAAATAATGAGAAATGCTCCCTGTGTCATCTTTAAAATGGCAGGAAGTGTTCTCTTGAAAACACATTTTAAATGGCATTTTTCAGAATTGGTGCTGTATGTACAATCCCACCACTGTGGGATACCTTGAGGGTGGTGAAGCTTTTGAGTTTACCAGAAGAATTCTGGTTATGTCTTTATCAGGCAGTGAAGCCACTTTGAGATAAGTGGTGTTTATTAGGCTCTTAATGGGGAATTATGAACTGCTGGATGTGGTTCATTAAGCAGCTATTTGTCAACTCTTTTATATTTGCAGCAGATATGTTATTTATGTTTATTTTGGAGCAACAAGTCCAAGTTTGCAAGGACCAGAAGCCTTGCTGCTATGACAACAAAAGGGACAACCACTGGGGAGGGAATTCGTGTTGTCTCCTGCTTGTCCTGAATGTTTGGTGATGGGAGGCCCCAGTGTCCTGGGGGACAGGGAGGCACCACTGGCTGTCAGGTACCTTATTCTGTGCATCTTTGCACCTGACAGCTTTTTTATTTCCTAAAGATCAAGATGTGTTCCTAATAGCTGTAATCCCAGGTTTGTTCTGTAGTTTTTGTGCAGCTGAACTGCACTAAAGCTTTTGGGTTTTTTTCGGAAAAGCAGCACAAGACTCATCCTTATTTCAGCCATGTGCTCAGTACTGAGCCTCTTTTGGAGATTTCAGGTCCCAGTCTTTAAAGCAAGAGGGGCCCTGCTCTGTCCAGTCCCTGAGGTGGTGTCAGGTGTTGACTGCCAGTTTGTCAGAAGAAAATCATCGTGTTGTCCCAAATAAAAGGAAGATATTTTAAACCAATTCTATCCCAATTAACCAGACAATTCTGGCAGCCACCAGAGGTTTGCTTTAGTAGCTGTCAGCTCCTGAATTCTGGAGCCCTGCTGGCTGTGCCTGCCCTGAAACCTGGTGCCTTTGCTGAGCTGTGACATGGAAATGGCAATTCTAATCCGAGGTGAAAATAGCCCAGCTGAGCAAGTAGAACCTGCAGGGAAAGCTGTATTTGTTTAACTGGCTCTTTGCTCACTTGTTGAACCTGGTTAATCATGTTTTCAGAGAACAGCACCGGCCTCTCTGTATATGATGGCTGCAACATATAGCCTGTATTTCAGTTTGATTTTGAAATATCACCCAGATGATTTGTGTTTGCTCTTAAGGCTATGCTGAAGGAATATAAAGGAAGTCATTATTCTCGTTCTGTTTAAGCTGCAGATTTACTCCATTTCCATAAACCTAAGATGACAGCCTCTTTTCAAGATAATTCACATACTGTGCCTTTCAAGCTTCCTGCTTATGATATCTGAAAGGGGAACAGTTATAAAAAGAAAAGAAAAAGCAAATATTTTTCACACAATAAGTAGATTTTCCCCCAAATATCTGGAAGGGGTGATGCTGCTCTCAAATGACCGCTTAGGTTTTGGGGCTTGCTGCCATAAAGTAAAATACTAAATATCTAATTAATAATTATTAGTTATGAGGAGAAATAGTCTATTTTAAGTAGCAGTTATTTTATATCAGAGCATTGATATGTCGAGTACACAATCCTGTTCAAGCATGATTTTGTTATTTTTGAAAGCAGTTTATGGATTCCTTGCTTGGAAGGTGACCTGGGGGTTAACAGCTATTACAGTTCCCTATTAAAAACTCAGGCTGGCTGGTGTTGAAGGAAGCTGTCACTCTGCCCAGGAAATGTGGGCTCTGCTAGTGGGAAAAGACAGAAATAGACCCTGCTCTGTACCACGCTCCTGTCGTATTTTACCTCTACCTGGCAAATTCCCTCTGTTTGCATAAACACAGTTTTTGTGGGCATTGTACAAAACCATGATCCACACCAACACAGAACACTTTCTGAAGTGGGCTCAGAGGTGTGGTAGAGGTCTGGGGGAGAAAAGCTGGCAGCTTCCTGCAGAGGGATATTCTCTATCAGGTTATAATATTTGCAAGGTGCAAACACTCATGTTGTTTTGCTCTGTAAAGCTGAAAAAAAGCAAAACAGAAATCCTGTGGCACTGCACTGAGAGTGCAATGTGTGGGTGGGCATCCCAGTGCTGAGTGCTGGCAGATAATTAAGGCAGTCCCTTGATGACCTTAGCCCCAAAAGCGGGCATGGAAAATGGTGAAAGGCTGGGAGGGGCAGAGAAGCTTCACAAGGTGATGCTAAATGCACTCAATTCTCAGCAAAAGAGCTTCTAATAAGGTGCTAGTTTGTTCTTGAGCAGCTGTACAAGCCCTGCCCTTAGCTCAGGGTCATTGGGGCAGCCTGGCTCCAGTCTGGTGCTACCAGGCAGAGCAGGGAAGGGGCACAGCCACAGGGAGAGCCTCGGGGCAGGGATGGCAATGCTCCTCCTTCCCAAAAGTGGGAATTCGGTACCTCCAGTTACTGCAGAGGGCTTTGTCCTCCAAGGTACCTCCTGGTACCTCCAGGTACTGCAGAGGGCTTTGTCCTCCAAGGTACCTCCTGGTACCTCCAGTTACTGCAGAGGGGTTTGTCCTGGGGCTTCAGGAGAGGTGTGGAAGGTGAGGGGTGGAGCAGGGCTGACACAGACATTCTAGGAGGTAAAAGGGCTCTTGGATTGCTTTGATTTATAGCATAACTACATTAGGGAAATTCTGGGATTTTTCCTTTCTTTGTCAATACAGATATGTTGCAGTGAGTTTAAGAAGAACACAAAACATCCAGGTTTCCAAGCTGAGAGAAACTGGACTTCATAACATCTAAACACTCTTACTTAAATTACTTCTTTTATTAAATATATATATGTATATATTTATATATATGTGTCTATCTATATCTATCTATCTATCTATCTATCTATCTATCTATCTATCTATCTATCTATCTATCTCTCCAGTCCCAATACCATTAGAGACATTAATTTTGCTTCCCACTGGATTGTGCACTCTGGGCTGACTTTGTGGAACAGACTGGCTGGAGTGTAGTAGAACTGTCAGAATTGGGGGGTACAGGTTCCAATGCATAATGCTGTTTTTCCATCCTACTTTTTGCATATTTTTCATGCATTCTTCTCATAGGCAGTGGAAAGATGTTTAGAAATGCTATTTTTATATGAAAAAAGGAACATGAATTGTCTTATTTTTACAAATTGTTTCAAAGTTCTTTGCATGTTATTGGAAATGAGAGCAAACTTGTTCTGCAGTGCTCACCACCCTCACAGGTGGTGTGAGGGGAAGCTTGCCTCCTCCAGTGTGAAAATAGACCCTTTTGTTTCTGTGTCAGACCTGTTGTGGGTGTCAGAATGGCCTGGCTAATTGAGATAGAATGGGTTTAAAATATCTTCCTTGAGTTTGGGACAACATGCTGATTTTCTTCTGAGAATCTCGCAGCCAACACCTGACAGGTATAAAATTTTCTTTTATTTGCTTGGGTGCAAGTGATGGGGCCCTGATAGCCACATGTTCACATCTGCCCACAATCAGACACTGGGGTGGTTCTAAATTACAGCTTAAAAGAAATACTCTCCCCAGCTTGGGCCAGGACTCTCAGGGATGAGTGCATGAAGTGGATTTTCTGTGCAACAAGCAACACGTTATTGGGTCTTCCCTGTGCAGAGGAGACCAGAAAATGTGACAGAAAAGGTCTCTGGACGTTCTGGGTGCAGCCCCACCTCGGGAGCCTTTCTTGGAGCAGCAGGTGACACAGCTCAATGGGAGCTTCTGGTCCAGGCTGGTGGAGCAGCTGGGGTTTCCTGCAGCTGCTGGGGCAGCCTGGGAGAAGCAGCGAGCCCTGGGTGTGTGCTTGGGCTCCCAGTGACCCACAGCACAGCCAGGGCTGCCCTGGGGCTGCCTTGGGGATTTGGCTCTCCCTCCCCTCTGAGGAACTGACTCCTCACTCTCTGCTCTCCTGACCTGAGCCCCACCTCAGCTGGAGCTCTCATTTCTGTTTGGAGCTGGGGTTTTTGGGACCCTCCACCAGGGTGCAGCTGGGCCAGCTGGTGCCTTTGCTTCCCTTTCCTGCTCTGCTCTCAGGTCTCATCTCTGTGGAAGGGAGCAATTTGCAGCAATGCTCAGCAGGTGAGAGAGGCTGCAGAGTTTCTGACCTGGAAGTGCATTTTGTTTGCTGCCCAGGGCTCAGCCAAGTGTCAGTGCTGGATTTAAGGCTTGCAGTGACTCTCTCATCCTTCCCGTCCATTTGCAGCACCCTCAGATCCACTCCTGGCAGGACTGATCTGAGGCCCTACAAGAATGATCAAAAGTGTTTGAAAACTACCTTTGAATAAACAATAAATGCAGCTTTTATTCACAGTGAGTTATAAAACATTACTGATACAAATAATAATGTTTAGAAAATGGGTTTGAAAGCAAATGAATAAAATGCTTTCCACTTAAGCATTGTTTTTCTATTTTTCTTCTGTGTGAGACAGTATTTGTTATGTATTTAATGTAGAATTTTCTTTGAGGGGACTGATTTAACACGAATCTTAGTCTCTGGAGTATCTCATTAATGTGTTTCTGCAGAAATGTCAGATGTTTTGAATGTTCTAATAGCATTTATAGAATGTAAATTTGGTGTACTTTAAAGTCTGTCAAAGAAATACTCAAATGCCTAGGATACTGTATTCAATGCCTTGGAAAAGGATCTTCTCTAATGCATGTGTGTGCACATGAATGTTGTCACTAAATAGATCAATAACATTTGGCCTCTAGGCAGGAATTTTGAACCACTGGTTCTGAGGTGGGTGATTTGGGGGTTCAGTTTTTGTTTTGTTAAAATCAGTGTTTCATAGACGTTTGAATAAAAACTTTGTAGAAATTCTCCAGAGAACAGTCAGCAAAGGGGGAAATAATGTTCATGTAGGTGATGTTCTTTTCCTTCAAAGATCTGCATTTCACCAGCACCTGCACAGTAACAATCATATTTAAATTTTAAACCTGAGTTTGTTTCCTCTTGATATTTGAACACCAGGGTGTAAAATCTGATGGTTGCTTATACAATGTATTTTAAAATGCTAGATGCCCCAGTAAAGAAGGAAGCTATTAATGAGATATTCTCATCCCTACAGTTTTTTTCAAGCTGACGTTTCCTGTTGCAGAAAAGCCTGGTGTGCCAGTGAATTTGGGAGTGCTCACACATGTGCTTTCATGCCTTCCTTGTTCATGGCATTGATGGGTCTGGCTCTTTATTATGCATCTGAGCTCCTTGCAGCAGACCCTAATGACATATTCTGAATTTCCTCAAACATGAGGAAGGGCTCATTCTGGAGGGCTGCTTTGCTTAAAGCACTGGCATGACTTGGTTTGTGGCAGGGCTGCTGTTTGAACATGAGAATCTGAATTTAGGAATAGTGCATCATTCCTTTGGAGCAATGAAGCTGGGCAATTTCACAGCAACATAAAATACCCCCCAAAATACAAAAAAAAAGTGACAGCTTTATGAAAAACAGATCTGTCTCTCAATTGACTTAAAAATTCAGCCCTTGAAGGAAAAGGAGAAAAGCTGCAATAAGGAAATCTCAGTATTTGTTTAGCTTATCAATTTTTATTTTGCAGAGTACCTGAATTTCCCTTTCTGCTGGAATGGGCAGGTGGGGAGAAGCTGTGACTTGCTTGACTCTTCTGTTCATTGAAGTAAGCCCTGGGTGATCTGAGCTATAACACTGATTCCACTTTGGCTTTCCCAAGTGCTCAGCATGGGCTCTGCTCTGCTCCTGATGCTTTTGTTGCAGCTATTGGGGGTTTGGGTGCAAGGAGCAGCAAAGCTGCTAATAGGATTCTCACTATTTTTGTTCTTTCTGGGAGCATTTGTTTGCAAGGTTGGGAAAGTGAATTGATTTGCATAGTGAAGGTTATTTCTCCAGTGAAGAGAGCTAGTTTCATTTTTGAATGAAGGTTTGTTTTGACAGAAAACAGTTATATGAGGAAAATGTGAGTTTAAAAAGACCTTGGCAAGCATTTGATTCTTATTCTCCTTTTCCCTTCTAGTATGAAATGAAATAACTTTCCAGGTATGGCCATCCTGGTTCTCTTGGCAACTGATGCAAAAGAAAGCCAATATCCCATGTGCTGTGATCAACTGAACTCAGTGTTTGCTGAAAGATAAATACAAGTATCAGAGGCTGTGCAAAAGCTTCATTAATCATCCCTCTTGCTGAAGTGGGGAACACTGTGAGTACAGGGCTGGAAATGTAGTGGCAGCAATTATTGACTTATTGTGTTAATGATATGACAGCTTGTTATAAATTACCAGAGGTTAATGGGATAAGGGGTTGCTATAAAACCTCTTGAAAACTGATGATGTATTATTTTCTTTACTTTCCTTCATAAATATGTATTTGAGGCCATAGCAATAACTTTGCAGTACTTTATTTGCAGTTGCAGTGTAGGGATTTATCAGTGATTGGACACCCCATGGTGACACTTTTGGGGTGCTGGGGTGGAAATGGAGCTGGTCCCTGGTTGTCTTGCTGTTCCTAAGGCAAAGCTGTGCCTTGGCTCTGCCTGTGCCTGTCAGCAGAAGCACAGAGTCATTTGCTTCTCCTGAGCCTCCTGACAAGGGATTGTTGGGTTGTGTCCTGGATATGGATGTGCTGCTTTCTGGTCACGCCGTGCTCTGCTCTGGGATTTGAGGTTTCTCTTGTTCCCTGGCTTCTCCTAAGAGCTTTGCCTGTAAACCCCACCAGTTCTTGTTCTTGGAGATTTGAGAGCTGGTTATTTGCTGTTCTCTGTGCAGTGATAGGGCATTGCCAGGATATAAATATGTACTTTTGTTATAGTCTAAGCCCTCCTGCTTCGGGAAGGGAGATGCCTTGATCAATACATGTTAAAAACACATTTCAAAGAGTAAATAAATGTGGGTTTTGTCCCCAGCATGATCTGTACCTGTAAACCAGCAATTACTGAATGTAAGGTGGAAGTGATCTAGTAGCGGGTGCTCCAGTCTTTTTAAAATTTTTTAATTCATTTTTGTATCAAGTTTATGCTCTAGAAATACTCACTGTAAGATTTATGGGGTTTTTTTGTGACAGACAGATGATCTGCTGGTGGTGACAGATTCAGATTTGGCAAATACATTTAATTCTGAAGCATGCTTCTTGCTGATAAAACAGGATCAAGGCATGGCATGAGGATTAGCTCAGGATTTGGGAACACAGGCACAGGACATAAAGTACTATTATCCCTGGCAACATGGGCCATGGTAACTTTAATAATCATGATTCTAGAATGTGTTAAACCAGGTTTAAAACAGGAATTTGCTGGTCTGAAGTTTTTAAATTCTGTTCAGCCAGTTTTAGTCCAGGGAATTGGTTGTTCCTTATTTCCCTCTGGATTTTAGACCTGCTAACAACAATCTTGGTTAGAGCAGTTGCCCAAAGCAGGTTTTGTAACCAAATCCATCCCCCAGGAAACTCCAGTTCACAGGTTCCCAGCATTGCTGCTGGATCCAGCATTTGATCTTTCAAAACCATGAACAATTTCTTTTCGAAGGTAGAAGAGACCTTGCCTCTACAAGTTCCTTTCTCTTTCACTTATTGGTATATTTTTAAAAAAAATTAAGGCTTTTTATTTTTGCCAAATTCAGACAAAAGTGATCCTTCAGCATCAGGATGCCATTTTACATCTGGCCACCATCACCAGATCTGCTTTTAGGGTGGTTTCATTTAAGCTCTTCCTCGTTTCAAAGGGTCACATCTGCCAAAACATCTTTTGCTCCATGTGCTGGCCAGGAAGTTGTGTGTCAGATCTGTGTGCTTGTGACAGTGAGAAAACCTCTCTGTCCTCAAAAGGCTGCCTGGAATACATCTGAGGCGAGGAATCTTTTAAACAGGCAGCTACAACAGACAATAATCTGTAAAAGCCTCTCCTATAAACTTTTCACAGTCCTGTTGTTGCTAGCTGGTTTTATAGATGTCTGCTCAACACCTAAGGATGATTGCTGTCACCCTCTGTGAGAAATGAATCCCTTCTCTTCATTAGTCTCCAAAATGCATCCATTAGAAAAAACCATTTATAATTAAGCAAGGCAGAATGGAGCAAAAACTTTGAGTGTTACAGTGCGTGACATTGTTGGCTGAGTCACATTCCTGGGGAGATAATTTCGTGCCTTTATTGAAATGCATTAAATGGGGTTGAGTAGAAGGGAATGCATCAGGTACTGAAGAACAATCAGAGCACATCTTGTAAATCATTTACAGAAACAAGACAGCCTTACATCAATGCTAATTAGTTGAGAGCTTCCAGAGTTTTCAGGAGAAAAACTTGGTGTAAGCGAAACCTGAAGACTTTGATTTCTGGAAGAATGGATAAGGAGGATTGAAAGTATATATTGGTAAGTTAGATTGCTATTGATTGTGTAAATAAACTGAAAGATTGCTGTCAGAAACCTTTCAGACTGTGTCAGTAAACAGTAAACTTATTATAAATAAAATTTTAAAGCCCTGTAAAACCCCCATATGTCCCTCAGGAACTTCGTGCAAGGGAAGGTGTCACACACTTGCATGGCAATCCTGCATGTGGATCTTTCAGCTTGAACTGGTTTTCAAACCTAAAGCATCCCTTTCTCACCTGTCTCCTTACATCTCTCTTTAATCCTGTATTTGGAATTTATTGGGTTTTATTTTCTCAACCAAAACAAATGGTCTCAGGTACTCATCCTGCGTTTTTATCTTCACAAGGACAACTCTGTAAATTTGTGGGATGGGAAAAAAACCCAACCACAAACTTGTAAAATATTAGGGAGGAATGACTACAGTGGCTGTCTTCATAATTGGTTTTCAGTGTTCCTAGCAAGGAAAGGTTTATTGTAGGAACACCTCAGCAATTAGGAAGGGAGCCCAGGAAAATCAGGTTTTAGCAGTTTGTGAGCCCTCTGGGGTTTTCTTGCATAGATTTAACTTGATTATAAGTTTAGCAGATTAATTTCTGCACGAGTTAGAGATCATGGTATTACAGCAGGGGAAAGGAGCTTTTAATGCCCTCTCAATGCTGGTCTCCCCAGGTGTGAGAGGAAAGCATCCCTGGAAGGCTGCACAGGCCAGGCTGAGCCATCCTGGTACATGCTCTGATTTCTTCAAGAGATTGAGGCACCCATTTGCTCTGTCACAAGCAGAGTGAAGCAGAATTATCTCACAGGGAGGGCAGGTGCCAGACAAGACCATGGGTTTCAGGAGAGTCCTGGTTTGGCTGTAATGCTCCTTAACCCCACTCCCAGGGGCTGCATGGCAAGGGAATGTTCTTTTCCAGCAGGAATCAGTGGTGTGGGGTGTGGCCTGCTGTGATGGCTGCAGAGAGTTGTTCATAAATTTGGCTTTTGTGATTTTGTCAGGGTTCAAACTCCAGCTCAGTGCTGAAGAACCTGGGCATTCCCCAATCACTTTTCTTAAACATGTTTTATTAGTGCTCATTATCCCCATTAATGAGTGCTTCCTGAGCTTGGAGCCAGAGGAGAGGCAGGAGGGACCCTGCCTGAGGGAGGATGAGGTGACAGCATTGGGATTTCTCCTGCTCTTGGTCAGGATGAGCCCTCGTGGGTTCTCACAGCCATGGGATACTCTGAACAACGATTTCCAGAAGTTCAGCTCCCTAAGCCATCAAAGATACTTGTTCTGAAATCTGAACTTATCCATGGGCTTTATCCCTTCCTCCCTTCATTTAGTTCAGGAGACATTTCACTCAAACTGGAAGGGAAGATGGCTTTTTTCATACTCTTTAATAATTTCTCACCTTGTCTGTCACTGGGATACAGCTGGTGCCACTCTATTTAAATATATTTCTGTGTCCAAGATAAATTCCTGAGATGCCACAGACTGATCTGTACAATTCCCTCTCTTGATGCCTTTTAAGAAAATTATATTTTGGTGTATTCCTTTCTAACTCACTGTCACAAACCAAAATTCAACCACCCAAAGTGCGTTGCTGTGTTCAGCAGATAATGGTGATATTTGGTGCATGGATTTTTTTTTTTTTTTGCAAGCTCTCTTAGCAATCTTTTCTTTCTATTCCAATCTTTCTAATCTTGACCTTATTACTAATGTGTTCCATCCCTCTTCCTAACTTGGGAAATTGTTCTTGCCTTCGGATTGCCTCAGGCCAGCAGAGGGGAACAAAGGGCCAACACACACAATCAGCCCTGCAAATGTTAATTGATATTTTACCACTTCTGAACAGTTAAATCCCAGGATAACAAACCACAATTCATTAGGCTATTTCCACATTTTTCAAGATTACCCAAAGCTGTGTCTGAGGATGAAACCAGACACTTTTTGTGTGCAGACACGTTCCTCACAGCCTGCCTGTCCCTGTCTTTGAGGATTCCATGGAGCTGGAAGCATTGGTGGACATTCTTCCACTGGAGCTGCCTCCCAGCATGGATTTGCACTTCAGGTGAGTAACTCCCATAGAAATGGAATTGAGCAGCTGCAGCTTTGATATTGGAGTTGCTAATTTAGGCCTCTAATCCTGAAAGAAGCCCTGGATAAGGGACAAACCTTACACTTGCAGAATTCTCTGTCACTGCCTGATACAGAATTGAACCTTAAGCAAATGCTTTATTTTAAGAAAATATGGACTAAGTTTCAGTCAAAGAGAATTTAAAACTGAGAATTTATATTTGTAGGGATGTTATCTGAAAGCCTTTTTGTAGTAATTTGATTGTCACTTATTTACAGGCCCAGAGTGCAACTAAACTCTGTTCCTTTAAATAATGTGAGCTGAGAAACAAATTTAGAGTTTTTTACAAGTCTTAGAAAAAAGGATTCATTAAAAACAAACAGAACTAAAATCCAAAGCAAAACAACAACAACAAAATTGAAAGGTCTCACAATGAAAACCCCAAACCAACACAGAGGCAGAGAGATGAGAAAAACTAAAGATTTGCTGAATGGCTTGATGCTGCTCTAGTGACTGCATATATTCTACAGTCCTGACCAGAATTTTGATCACTATAGCATTATTAAAGATGCTTTTTTAGTTATTTTACTTGCCCACACTGACAATGTTAGCTGGCAGGCTCTTTAATGCCCTGCTGCACAGCATTACAGGAATAAAAAGTGTGGGCTAATAATGGTCATGGACCTTAGGTTTGGAATTAGCATAATGGAAAGAGATCCTGCAAGCAAAAATCATCTTTCTGTGAGTGACCTCTTACACCCTGATTCCATTTCACACAGGAATTGAATTCTGTGAGGGTTTGGGGGGTGAAGGGAGAAAATGCCTATTGTTCATGGGAGTCTTTGGAAAGGGAGCCCAGCCAGGGCCAGGCTGGGTTTGGGGCACAGCTGGGATCACCCAGATGTTGGAAACTCTCTGTGTGTGGCACTGGCAAAGCTTTGAGACACCACAGCTCCTTGGTACCCAGGAAGGCTTGAGTTGAGCTGATGGTGAATTTTTGGTGGTTTTTGGGCAGGGGGCACATGTGGGCACTGAGCCAGGGCTGAGGCTGCTCTCACCTGCAGGGCACCCTGAGCAAGGCGGCTGCTGGGCTTCACAGAGCTGTCCTAACTAAAATTCCTTTTTGCATTCAGAATATTTCCCTGATTGCCACAATTTATATCTGAGTGCTGTGAAAAATTTCAGTCTACAAGTTTCTCTGATCATCCATGGGCAGAGGTAACTCTATAAGGATAAGAGCAATCTTAAGAGTCCCATAATCTTTTCAAAAATTCAGATACATCCAGCTAAAATTCTTGCACAGAAGTTGCACAAAACCCCCAAGCTTTTAGGATTTTTCAACCTCTATTGATCTTTCCCACTGTTTTTAATAGAATATGCAGTTCTGTCACAGGGGGAAGAATGAGATAAATGAGAAAAGTGATGGAAAATGCCATGAAAATACACACTGTAATAATATTGAACTGCAACCTAGAGAGCCCTTTCTGTTTTGGAAGCATTCTGAGGTAATGATCACCCTGCTGTTGCCAGCACTGCTGGGGCCTCACCTCGAGCACTCTGAGCAGTTCTGGGCCCCTCAGCCTCAGAGGATGTGAAGGTGCTTGGCTGCAGCCACAGGGCAGCAGCAGAGGTGCCAGGGCTGCCAGGAATGGCCTGTCAGGAGTCTCTAGAGGATGTTCTGCAACCTCTGCTGCCTGTGGGGCTGTCCAGGTTCCTCTGAATCCACCAGGTTCCTCTGAATCCACCCCCTCTTTTTCTAATTAATCCCTCCACAAACGTTGGAGAAACAGGGTTGGACCAATTTGTGCACGTGAAATGAACCAGGACATCCTCACTTGCTATATATAAATTTATATTTATATTCATATTTCTATTTTTATTTATGCATCCAGTTTTATCCTAATGTTTATATTTATATTATTTTTATTTTGATTGTTTATATTTAGATTATTTATATTAAAATAAACCCTAATTCCATTAATCACAATGCCAAATGTTTCCTAGGAACAAGGGTTGTGTTTGAAATGAAGTGTTCATTACTACAACACCAAGGTAAGGGGAATATGTTAAGACATCCATCTTGTTCTTCTGTGGAGATGTTGCAGTGATTTAGTGCACTGGGTTTTTTTCCCCCATGTAAATGTTCCAAAATTATGTCATATTGAGAAGAGCTGCATTTATAAACTAAAAATATGTCCTGCCTTGTAAACAACATTCACTGTGGAACAGCCAAGGAATTGAAGAACCAGCTGTAAAACTCAGGGGAGTCAGCAGATACCTTTGCATTGATCTCACAGGACCTCCAGGCCCTCAATTAATTGATTTTATGTGTTCTTGGGGTATGAAAGCCTGTGGAAAATAAATTGGTAGTTGAGCTGCCATTGGGCAGCCTGACATCAGCCTGAATGTCCAAGGAAAACTAAAGAAAACCTCTGTCTCATCCTTACTATTATCTCTTGGAAGGAAATTTCTGGGAACAATTCATTTGCTTGTGCCCTGGGTTGATGATATATTTCAGCTCTTTGTCATGCTGAAGGCCAATCCTTCAAATCTTCCCCACTGTACTCAGAAAAAGCTCCCTCTAATTAAATCTGTTAGCCCTCTTACCCACAGCCTTGGGAGCCCATCTCTGTGTAAGTGCCTTGTGATGTTCCCCTCATTCTGGGTGGTGGCTGGTGCTGGTTCTTGGATCAGACATTGCTTCCTTCACTTTTACTCTA
This sequence comes from Agelaius phoeniceus, assembly GCF_051311805.1. Taxonomy (NCBI): domain Eukaryota; kingdom Metazoa; phylum Chordata; class Aves; order Passeriformes; family Icteridae; genus Agelaius; species Agelaius phoeniceus. Next base: position 1,867,598 of record NC_135276.1, on the reverse strand, counting down.
TTTAAAGGCCATTCATTCCTTTGGAGGATGCAGTGTTCTGCATTAATGGTAACCCATGCTGAGCACCTGAACCCAATTTTGGGACATTATTTGAACTCCCAGGAGAAATGGGGATTTCTCTTTCTGCCTAAAGGCACACCCAAATGTGCACATGTCCTTCTTGTTTGGTGCTGTGTTGGGGTATTGTAACCCATACAAATTTCCATTGGTTAATTGTGTGAGTAATAAAAAAGTAAATTTAAAATCTGGGGGTTGAGCTTAAAATGTGCTCAGCTATGACCGAAGAGAGAGGAAAGAAGAGCTCAGCACACATCTGTGTTAGACTTTGAGGCATGTGCCTCCCACCTGGGGCTATTCTGGCAGCCCAAAAAGTGAGCTCCTCATTGAGCAGGTGGCTGGGGGCTGCAGTTCAGGCCAGCCCTGCTCTGAGGGTGGGCACCCAACATCTCTGCTCTCAGGGTGGGCACCCAGTATCTCTGCTCTGAGGGTGGGCACCCAGCATCTCTGCTCTCAGGGTGAGCACCCAGCATCTCTGCTCTCAGGGCACCCAGTATCTCTGCTCTCAGGGTGAGCACCCAGCATCTCTGCTCTCAGGGCACCCAGCATCTCTGCTCTCAGGGTGAGCACCCAGCATCTCTGCTCTCAGGGCACCCAGTATCTCTGCTCTCAGGGTGAGCACCCAGCATCTCTGCTCTCAGGGCACCCAGCATCTCTGCTCTGAGGGTGGGCACCCAGCATCTCTGCTCTCAGGGTGAGCACCCAGCATCTCTGCTCTCAGGGCACCCAGCATCTCTGCTCTCAGGGTGAGCACCCAGCATCTCTGCTCTCAGGGCACCCAGTATCTCTGCTCTCAGGGTGAGCACCCAGCATCTCTGCTCTCAGGGCACCCAGCATCTCTGCTCTCAGGACACCCAGCATCTCTGCTCTCAGGATGGGCACCCAGCATCTCTGCTCTCAGGATGGGCACCCAACATCTCTGCTCTCAGGGTGAGCACCCAGCATCTCTGCTCTCAGGGCACCCAGCATCTCTGCTCTCAGGGCACCCAGTATCTCTGCTTTCAGGGTGGGCACCCAACACCTCTGCTCTCAGGGCACCCAGTATTTCTGCTCTCAGGGTGGGCACCCAGCATCTCTGCTCTCAGGGCACCCAGTATTTCTGCTCTCAGGGTGGGCACCCAGCATCTCTGCTCTCAGGGTGAGCACCCAGCATCTCTGCTCTCAGGGCACCCAGTATCTCTGCTCTCAGGACACCCAGCATCTCTGCTCTCAGGGTGGGCACCCATCATCTCTGCTCTCAGGGTGGGCACCCAGCATCTCTGCTCTCAGGGTGGGCACCCAGCATCTCTGCTCTCAGGACACCCAGCACCTCTGCTCTCAGGACACCCAGTATCTCTGCTCTCAGGGTGGGCACCCAGTATCTGTGCCTGCCCCCAGTGCTCCCTGGGCTGTGTGCTCTGAGCGTGGCTCAGCCTCTCCCAAAGGTCCCAGCACCCCAGAGCTTTGTGCCTGCAGATCCCAGGCTGCAAAAGAGAATGTTCAAACCGTAAGGAGAGGGCTTGTAGGTGCTCAGGGCAATTTCCTGACCCATTCAATAATTCTCAGGAAGAACAAGCAATGCAAAATAACTCCAGATCACCTTGAACCTAAAGCTAGGGCAGCAGTGGCTGGTAAACCTGGCTGAGTGTGTTACAGAGCTCTGCTGGAGAGAGGAGCAGAGGAAGAGAACATTCCCCTGTAACCTGGTCAAATCTAATAAAACATCTGTGCCACTTTACCTGCTGGCTGTAGTGGAGAGGATGGGAGTGAGCACTGAAGAATATTCCAATCAATGGAATACTACAGTGTAAGAATTGAAATAGTTCTGCGCTAGATTCAGCCAGCTTTCCTTATTTGTCACAGGAGGAGTCTGCAAACTCAGCAAGTGGAACTTTCTGTTTGTTTGCAACTGCTTGCTCAAAATAGTTTGTAAATTATTACAGTAACAAGAGTGTGCCTAAACTTTTAGGGATATTGGGCCACACGAGGTCTGCTTGGTAAAAATCCATCATTTGAAAAGCTTTACTTATGAATATGGAAAGAGATGGCAGAGGAACAACTGAATCACACTGAACCTCTTGTTCCTTCCCATCTGGAGATAGCTGTGGAGGTTATGCTGGAGGAGCAGAGTCCTCAGGTGTTGTCATCCCCCTGAACGTTGCCACCCCTGCTGGGGGCAGTCACTTGTGCTGAACATTTCCCAGAGCAGCCTGCACTTGCCTAAGGCAAGGAGCACTGGGGCTTCTAACCTGGAACTGGGGTCACTGACACCCCAGTGTCTGAGCTGAGCTCGGTCCTGGTGAAAAACCACACCTTGCTGGTGGCAGTGAGGTGGCACTGGAGGGTCCATTCTGCAGCTCAGCTGCAGCTCCCCTGTGTGTGTGAGCATCTCCTCCTCTCCCACCTCCCTTTGCAGTGTCCCAGCACGTTTCAATTCCAGCCAAACCTTCGTGCCTCCTCCTGGGTGTGCTCACAGTTCAGCCAAGTGGCAGGGAGCAGTTTGAGCAGTGATATTATTCCCTGTTAAGGTTTGTAAGAATCAACAGGAGAGAAGTACTGTTGGCAAGAAATCTTCTGTTTTTCTTCTTAGAAATAATCCTAAGCAACTATTGGTATTTGTCTGCAAGGAAAAGCTTAAAATCAAAAGGAATGAAAACTGGTCAAGGCAGCCTTTTATTTTGTTGGGGGAGAAAAGAGAGAACTAAAAGAATTCACTTTTTTTTTTCTTTCTTCCAGTTCCCATGCTTTAGTATCAAAATCTCTACATTATGTATGGGGATTTTTAAGGGTTGTCTCAATGGTTTTGGATAGGCATTTGCTGACTTAGCTCTGGCAATTTGAACCTTTCATTAGCTCTGAGTGCTGTGGAAGGCAGAGAGGGCAGGAGAAGTTTCACTCACAGGGTTTGGGAGCCCTGTGCTGGAGGTGCAGCCTGCTCAGCTCTCAGTTCCACAGCACTGTCCCAGCAGCCCACAACAGGTTAATCTCCCCAGAGCCATTCCCATGCATCCAAGACTAAACAAGGAGCAGACTTTAAAGGCTTTAGGTTGGGCTGCAGTTAACTGCAAGCAGCTGTTGGGAGAGAAGATTTTCCACTGGAGCAGGAGCCCCTCTGCCCCTGCACAATGGGACCATTCTCCAAGTGCTGCTTGGAAGGAGTCAGTTCTGTCTGGCAATAATCAGAATTAAGTGGTGGGGGTAGGGGAGCTGTTTGCTGGATCTTGCTGCCCAAACTGACATTTATGGAGCAATTCTGCTTCTGCTACCGAAAGCCAAAACATACAAATCCATCTTATCCACACTATTAAGAAACAGGGAGTGATTCTTTTTTCCCCTTCCATTCTCTTTTTTTTTTTTTTTTTTTTTTTTTTTGCTGCCTCTGTTCTGCATCAAAATTTATTTGAATAATCAGGAAAGAATGATATTAGCAAACCTTCATCTATCTTTTAGAATCTAGGAACATGACATTGGAATTAAATCCAAACAGTACCTGGTGTAAACGTACATCTTTAGAAATTCTTCTAGCTCGTTGAAGCCATACTGTAAAACATTAAAAGTTCTTTTGTTTTCCAACTTTCAATAGACTGAAATGTTAGCAGAAGTATCTTTTTGAGGAGAAATCTCAAAGCCAATTGGTTCTGTTCCAAATCAAAAGTAAGAAGGCTATGAAAAGACCTAATTTGAACACTTCTTGGCAGTTAGTGATTTGTTAAATAGTTTGTTTTTAATTGCTTTCAAAAGTGAAGGAGAAGGAGAAATCTTTTGTAATTCATGCTTCTAGAGGAAAAAAAACCCCAGCAACTGTGGGAAATCAGGCTGTTAATATTAGAAGTTACACTGTGACTCACAGAGTGCATAATCTCTGCAATAGTACAAGCAGCAGAAATGGAGACAAAGAACCAGATGTGCAAACTTCCTACCAGTTCAATGCCAGCTCTTTAATCAGCAGCAGGACTGGTCCTTTGTTCCACATTTCCCAGCTCAGACTCAGCTCAGGAGGAGGCACTGCAGGAAAAGGCTTTTGCCATCTGCAGTCAGCGAGGGCCTGCATGCAGCAGCCTCCCCACGCTGGCACAGGGATGTGAGAGGGGCACCCAGAGATATCCAAACCCTGCAGCCTGGCTGGGAACTGCTCCCCAGCTGAGCCAGGCACAAACCTGCTGTCTGACTTTGCAATCACCCAAAGAGCTTTCTGGCTTCAGGCAATGAGGGAGAGGTGTGCTCCTCAGAGCAAAGCCAACTTGTAGGTTATTAATGTAATCAGAGACTGGGATAATTGTTCTGTGACTCCTTCCATCCTGGAGAAGTCCCTCGTGCTCTGTGGGTGTGGAGATGCCTCTGCCTCTGCCAGAAGCAAAACTCCTCTGTAGTCAGCAATCGGGATCCCCACAGGTGGGGCAAAAGCGTCAGCAGACCCTGCCCTGTTTGCTGGTGTGGCAAACGCCTTCCCAGAGCTGCCATGCAGCATCTCCTGCAGCACAACTGGAGGCTGCTGCTCCAGTGCTGCCTTTTGCACCTTTCACGTGAGCCTGGACTCCTTGGTGCTTCCCATTCAGCACTCAGGGGCTGAAGGAGGCTGAGCAAAGCCAAGAGCTGAGCCTTTTCCTGGGCTCCTGCACGAGGCTGCAGGGCACAGGTAACCCTTGCCAAACCTGCTTTGTCCTTCAGCCTTCACATGGCCTCCACTGCAGAGTTGCACCTTGCACTAATAGTTTGGAAAAGTCAAAAAGTCAAAGCTGGCCTTGAACTGGGAGCCTTGTGGGATGGTCTCTGATGAGGATGTGTCTCTTCACCCCACCTGAAAACCTGTTAGCAAAATTAAAACACTTGTTGAAAAATTGTTCCTGGATCGCTGCTTGCCAGTGGTTTCCTTTATTGAAACTTCCACGTTGAAATTAGAAATGGAATTTGTTTTTAAACAGAAGAGAACTTATCCTGATGTCCAAGTGGAGATTAAAAATTTGAATCTTGAAGTAATTAATCAGCAGTGTACAGTATCAAAGTAATTTTTAAAGAAATATTAATATTTAAAGTGCCACCCATTTGTTGCACAAATTTCATCACTTTTGGTGGCATTGCTGAAGGGCTAAAGGAAATATGGCAGAATTGCTGCTGAAACTCCTGGTTATTTCTGTTACACTATAATATGCAAGTCTGCCAGCAGCCTGTGAGCCTGGAGTGCTGGATTAAATTGTTCAGCCCTGCTTTAAGAACCCAGCTAGTCCCAGGGGCTGTTCTAGCTTAGAAAAGAGCTTCTAAAAACCAGCCCTGATTTACACCGTGCTGCTAAAAGTGTGAGCAACTTTCCTACTGATTTAAACCACATCCCAAATCACTGCCTCTGGTCCCACCCCAATTCTGCACCCTTAGTTCCTTGGTGTGACCAAAGAAAGAGCCCCTGCCTGGGGAAGGAGCTCCACACCCTCCTGGCCAGAGGGGCTGCAGGGGCTGCTCCCTCTCCCTGCAGGAACAGGCACCCACATCCTCTGGAGCCGGGACATTTTGGGCTAAATTGCCTCAGGAGCACAAATGGATTGCACTGATCTGCTCAAGCAGAGATTGATGCAGCTCCACAGCCTTGCACCAGGAGGTTTTTTGGGGCTGGGTGATTTGGGCACTTTCCCAAGCACGTGTTCATAGTAAAGAGCCTCTTGCACAATTTATAAACACACAGCAGAGATCAGGTGGGACAGTTCCTACAGCAGCCCTTGGCAAGCACTGTGCTATCCTTTAATTGTCATTACAGCCCTCACATCACAGCACATCATGTCAAATTTGGCACAGCCTGAGACACAGTGGAGCTCACTGGAAGTTGCTGAGTTCTGCTCTGCAGGAGCTCAACAGGATTTTTGCTCCATTCATCCTGAAATAGTGGCACCAGCCAGACTTGGACAGGGTTTCTGTTTGGCCTTGTCATGAATGGTTTCATCTTTACTGAAGCTGTGTGTTGGTGGACTTGTAGGATTTGGGTTAATGTTGTTTAATGAAGTTTGTACCCATTGTGCACAAGTTGTAAAGTGTTCAGTCATTATGAATCAATGAATGTTTATACATATATAAAAATATATCTGTGTGCATAAAAATTAACAGATATATATATTTATATATACACATTCTCTTCTACATAAACACAGAGAGAAAAAAAGGACCACAAAGAAGTCAGAGACTGAGGAATGTAGAACAAGTAGAGGAAGTTTCCTCTGCCAAATCCAAAATTTGTATTTTGTGTAGTTGTGCAGTTTCTGGGTTCCTCACTCAGTCTTGCATTACGTACAGCAAATAAATGTCCTTGCCTTAAAAAGCTTTGAAATCCTGTAGCCTAAAAATGAAATTTCCACAAGAATAGAAACAGTTTTAGAATTAATTGAACTTTGTGGTTTTTTAGCAACTGCTCATTCACCTAAATAATTCATACATTTCATTTTCTGCATTTTCATCTTCCACAGTGTAACATTTCTCCATCAACTTTTGTTAATCCAGTGCCTTTTTTTAGATTACCATTCTTTCCTCTGCTATTGCTTAAGCAGTAGTACACACTGAGCATCTGAATCTTGTCAAATCTGATTTGTCAGCTTTCAAAAACTTTTGTCCAGGTCAAGAACACAGACTTCTGCAAAGGAAAATAAAGGCCATGTGCTTTTGAAGAGTCACAGAGTCATATTTTTTCTCTGTTGGGTTGTGTGTCATCTTTCAAGGGATTCTCAGGGTTTCTGTGCATGGAAAATGCCTGGAATGAAAGGTGGGGTTAGATTTTCATGTACTGTTTCTTTCTCTTTTATTTTTTACTTTTTTTTTTCCTTAGTAGCAAAAATTCCCTTTGTGTTTAAGTCTTTAAAATGGCCTTGAAAACACCCTACACAACTGAAGAGTGCCTTGCAATAAAACAGGCAGGCATTTTGGAAGAAATGGCAGAAACTGGGATGTTCCAGTTCTGTTCAATTTTCACTCTCATCAGGTAAAGGCTGTTAAGGATTATTTCCTGGTGAAACTTCTGGGTTGTATTAATAGACTACAGAGAAACAATCAAAATAAAACAATCAAAGAAACCAGAAGAGCTCTGCTTCAGGACTCCTGGAAGAACGGCTTTGCAGGATTTATTTGCTAAATGACAATAAAGACAAATGAACCCCAAGCCTGTCAGATTTCCTTGTTCTTCACCTTAGAAGAATTTCAAGCTTCTTGTGGATTTTTGCCATCTCTGAATAACAATTTCTTGGTGGATAATTTGAAACATCTTGCCCGTGTGTGTTAATGTTAAATGTGTGATTATCCTTGGCAGTGTCCCAGGCCAGGTTGGACACTGGGACTGGGAGCAGCCTGGGGCAGTGGAAGGTGCCCCTGCCATGGCACTGGATGGGCTTTGAGATCCCTTCTAACCCAGTCCTTTCTAAGTCTTTCTTGCAAACAAATATTATCATGCACCTAACTAATCTATTTTTTAAAATTAATGTCATTATTCATGTCCTAAACCTCCTGCAAAACCAGGATGTTTGCAGCTGTGGGTGCACACAGCCCCTGGCAGGGACAGCCACAGCAACGGCAGGAAGGGAACCAAAAGCAAAATCTTCCCTGGCAGGGAGAGAACAAAACCCCTGTTCAAGGGAAGGGATTCCGAGGCTGCAGTCCCAAGGGTGCAGGCAGCCCATGCCTGGGCCCACAGTGACCTGGGGAGATGAGCACAGCTCTCCAGCCCAAGCCCTGCTCTGCTTGGCTCTCCTGTGCTTGCCCTGGCTGACTGGATTCAGTCTGAGACACTTCACTGCTTTTGGAACTCGTAGGAGATATTGCAGCACTGCTGCATTTGGAGAGCCTGCCTGCCTTGGACACTGAGGTGATGATTCTGACACACAGTAAGAAGCTGCTGCTATTTTCTTGGGTTGTTTTTCCCCTGTCCTGGCTGTGGCAGTGAGGGGCCAAAGGCTGGGTGCAGGTCCTGTGGCAGAGCCCCTGCACCCCTCATCCTCCTCCCTGCTCCAGCAGCCCCAGAGCCCTTCCCTTCCCTCCCCACTGGAGGAAAATCTGCTGCCCTGACCGTGGGCTCTGGGGGAGCCACAGAATCCCAGCGTGGTTTGGGCTGGCAGGGACCTTAAAGCCCCTCCAGTGCCACCCCTGCCATGGCAGGGACACCTCCCACTGTGCCAGGCTGCTCCAGCCCCAGTGTCCAGCCTGGCCTTGGACACTGCCAGGGATGGGATATCCCAGCTGCAATGGAAATCCAACATGCCCTCCTTCATTTTACTCTTCTTTTAGTCATATACTTTTTTAAAAAATTGTAATAATAAAAGTTGAAACTAACAAATCTTTTCTCTGACATGCTTGTGGTATTCACATACCCTCTGAACAGAGAGAAGCTGTGAGACAAGCAGAGAAGAGGGAAACACAATTCTTATCTCGCTTATACCAACTACCAATGATAGTACCTACTACGAATGAACTACTATAAAGCTAATACCAACTATGAAGGAACCCACAGCCAAATCCTTCTATTCACACGAGGGCTCCAACCCCTTCTACCACTCATAGCCACCTGATGACTATTAGCCAAGCTAACAAACATAGCCCTCCCCCCAAGAACAAACCTCACAGCAGAGTTAACCATTGTGATCGCACTCTTCAAGTGACCTGCCCTGACAATCATCCTAACAGGAGCTGCCATCTCACTTACCCCCTCATACACCTGTACATATTCATAATAACACAGTGAGGCACCCTCCCATCCCACATCACATCAATCCAAAACTCTTCCACACGAGAACACCTCCTCATGGCCCTACACATGTGCCTGTGTTGTGCTGAAGTAGAATGCAATATGGGGATTGCTTACCACAGTGAGGATGTTTGGTTCCCTTGGCCTGTCAGGGCCAGGTGTGTGTGTGTGTGTGTGTGTGTGTGTGTGTGTGGGACTGGCACGGGACAGTCACCAGAGAACCAGGGATGAGCGCAGGGTGAGCAGCTGTGAGCAGGAGTGAGGGCAGGGCAGATTCAGTTTAGATACAATGTACATAGTAGAGTATAAAAAAGTAATTCTTTAGCCTTATGATGATGGAATCAGATGCATCTTTCTCTCTCCCCTTTGTCCGAGTTGCCTTTGATACATGCCCTAATCTCTCTGAACATTTGTTTGCTGATTATTTTGTGTGCAACTTTTTGTGCTGCTTTCAATCAGAATAATTTCTATCCAAAATGTGAAGCTGACGTTATTTGAAACTTTGCAGGCTCTCTAAGTTTAGCAGAAAGAACTCTTTGTGCCTTTCAGATTTCCTGCAGGCATGGTTTTCTTGGCTGCCATCATGGGTGTGTGTTTGTGAACTATTTTTCACTTTTAGTGGGACTTAATCTCAAATCTGATGTATTTTTAAAGTATTCCTCGTTGTGTGACCTCACACCTAAATCAGAATATTTAAAAGGTGCTCAAGGATTTCAATCATTAGCAAAATTTGGTTTAAATTTTGAAGCACAGCTAAATGAGTGCATTCCAAATTGGAAGGTGTTTTTCCCCCAATGTAGGACCTCCTACCACTCACAGTTCAAAATCTGATTTTATGACTATGTGAGATCAGAAGAGGTTTCCAAAACACAGCCTTTGCCACCCAGTAGGGTGGGTGGGTTAATTTTCTCTTTCTTGCCAGAGAATTTATTTTGAGGACTTTTTCTAGGTTATTTCTCAATTAAAGATGGTAAATGAAAATAGAACCAGCAACTAGAAAATTCGAGGTTGTGAAGAAGGTGATGAGATCTGGTGCCTTTCTGTTTTGTTATCACAACACAAAGTTTTACTGTATCTATCAAGTTCTATTTCAAAATCTGGAGATAACACTGTCATAAGAACTATGTCAAAACTCCCCTTCAAATCCCAAATTGCCTGACAGAGCATTTTCTCCTCTCTCTGAGGGTTATTTGGCTGTGATACTTTTCTGGAAAATGTTGTTATATTTGGCTTTTTTTGATTTTTGCAGCTTGTGGATAAGACAATGTTAGAACTGACCTTCATCTAAGAGGTGAGTGTCCAAAAGAGAGAATCTGGTATTCTTTAGATTGGGGGAGAAGAAGAGAAATGTTAATATATTTAGTGGTTGTAAATGAAAGTTTTTTGTGACTTGGCTAAATCACTAAAATGGAAAATGGATGAAAATGGAAATGAACAGAAGAGAGTGCAAAGAGAAAATAAATCTAAGTGCTTTAGTTTGTGGATATAAATTCAGAAACACATAAGGCAGAAGCAGGTAAAAGAATCCTTTGTTTTCTGTGTGCCGTGGGGACCAGCAATGTAATTGTTCTGTGCTAAGTTTGGGATCTGGCACTGCCTGGCAGGGAACTGGAATTTCTGTCAACTTTATCCCTTTTGGAAGCAGCTTTTGGCTCCCCATGGCCTCACCTTGTGCCTGCAGCCCTGGCCCTTCCCTGGAATGAAACCACCCTGCTGCAGCCAGCTGAGCTTGGCTTTAGTCAGAGCCTGGGGATGATTTGGGATGGAGCCCAAACTAGTCCTGGTTTTAGGCAATCTATGAGAGCTTAAACAGAACAAAAACTCTGCTGGATTCTTACTTCCTCACTTTTAGTCTGGTCATTAGCTATTGTAATAATTGTTATTATTTATTATTAGAAAAAAATCAATACTTTGACAAATATGACAAATTTGACAAACCTAAGATGGTGGAGGACTGAGGTGCTTAAGGAAAGAATTGTTCTCAAAATTTTGTTGGAATTTACAGCAAGGCTGTTAACTTCTGTTAGTTCAGCTGGTAATATTTTATTTTCTGTTGTTGTTCTGGATGTAAAGTACAGGAAATAAAGGAGACACTGGAGAGCCTTTTGGGAGATTTCGATCAAACCACCAAGTGTCCAAAAATGTTTTAATCATTTTAAGCTTTCGTGGGAGGGAAGGAGGAGAGAATTTTTATCAGCTGTTTTGTGAAAAGGCATCCAAAGCTAATTAAATGTTGATTCATCTTTTTCATTTCACATTAAGTATATTCTGAAGATATAATTCATCAAAATTACATTCTGATTTTTATTTATTCATATGATAAATAAGTTTGCATATGTTCTATGCACAAAAGTGTGGGCTTTTTCTGTCAATTGGTTGTTTGATATTACTTAAATCTAACTTCAGTAACAGAGCAAACAGAATTATCTCTGACATAATGGCACCACAGTCTCCTCACTAAGGGAGGAGTGCAATGGTTCAAAAATTAGCTTATTAATTGTTCTACATTGTGAAAATAATATTAAAATAAACCACTTATACTATTACCCTTGTAATTGTTACTTTCAGAGTAATGGTGAAGCTGTTTTGAATGTTGGCAATTATATTTCAACTAAAGCAGTGGCCCTGCCTGTGAGTGTAAATTCAAAAAGTTTGGATTTCAAGGAAAACAGATTTACATCCTGATTTACATTAGGTTGTCCCAGATTTGAGGGAGATCTCATACCTGTTCTTACAGGGGATGTCAGAAGGAGTTAGAAACCATAATTTCTCTGAACTGTGTTTTCCTGTGAAATTTTCTATGGGCTCTGGGTGTGCTTTTCATGGCACAGGAGAGGAAGGGGAGCAGCTGGATTTGAGGGATGGAAAGGAATCTTCTGCCTCATTGGGAAAACTGGGGGTGTTAGAGGTCAGGTGTGGACACCATGTTACTGGATGTGTGTGGTATGACTTTCCTTTTGTGAAGAAGTTTTCCTCTGTTAAATTGAAATTATTTAACTGAAGAGAGGCCCCGCTGGACACGGTCCCTGCTGTGCTGGTGGCACTGGGGAAGGCCATCCCACACTCTCCCCAAATGCACAGGGCCCAGGGGTGTTCTGCTTTACTGCTTGAAATATTCCCAGGGTGGGAACAATTCTCGAGACTGCCCTGGGCAAATTTAGGAGATAACCCAGAGGAGAGGCTTGTGACAGTGCACTGAGGCCTGGCCTGCAGCAGTGCTGGAGCCTGGGGCTCTGGAGCTGCTCTCCATTTGGCTCCAGCTGAAAGACCCCAGTGTTGTTTATTTTCAGTTGTTCTGATCTCCAGAATTCAGTGAGAAATGCATTTTATGTGCACCTGAGGAATGCAGCCACTCTGTACCAGCTCCTTTAATATTAATGAAGAAATTGGGCTGTCAGTGCTCTCTCCTCACATCTGTTCCCCAGCAAGGCAAACCATTCCCCAAGCACTGGGGTCTGAACACACAAATAGATTTTTCAAATGAAATCGTTACAGAGGCAGAAATCTAATCCTTCAGTTAATCACCAGCAATATTTGAAAAGAGAGGAGCTATTGTGTGTCTGCCTCAGGTGAGCAGCAGGAATAAAGCACATCAGGAAATGAAATGTGTGTAAATCACTGAAAAGGAGAAGTTGACCAAAGTTGCATTTCAAGGCATTCAAAGAGCAGGAGAATGGATGAGAGGTGGGAAAAAACCCTGTTCAGCTGCTGAAAAATGGAAAACATTTGTTTTATGTTCCAAAGGTGACTTCTGCACTAAGACAAAAGGGGTTTAACCACGGGGCTTTTAAAGGCAGGCATCCTTGTAGTCGTGATTTCAAGAGTTTTAACAGAAATAGAATGATTCTTTTTCTTAAATTCTGACATCTGAAAAATTTGTTCTCCAGGTAATCAGGCAAATCTTTCTTTTTGTCCTAAACTGGAGAGAAATACAGGCTGTATTTCAACTGTTTCAGTAGAAGATCACCAGATTTTTGGGTATGATTTAGAAGAATTTTTAATGTTTACTCTGTGTTTGCTCTGAATCTCAGCATAGAGGGTGGCTTTTTGTTTTTGTTGTTTTTCTTCCCCCTGGATCTGAGGAGTGCTTGGTTCTGTTTGCCCATCTGTGGATTGACAGGATTTTAGGTGTCTCACAGGAAAACAACAGCTCTTCAATGATGCATTCCCTGTTCCTGACAAGTTCACTGTTCATGTGAACAGGGCTAGGAATGAGAGACAGACACATCAATTTATCATGGAGAGAGGAAAAAAAGGCTGCAGTCAATAGGATTGGAAACAAACAGCACCTCTCTCCTCCTTTTTAGGGGTGTTTTTTTTCAAAGCATTCATCCAGACTTTAAAACTTGCTGGAGAACTATTTTAGCTTGCTAGAATTTGGGGTCGAGCTGTCCCTAGAAGGATGTTTTATGTGATTGCAAAAAGTGCAAATTGGGTGAGGTGTGGGCTTTGGTTCTGCATGTTTTCCATGAGATTCCTGAGGAGTAACTAGTGTGTTAATCAGTCAGAGTCTCCTGTTGCTTTCAGCCTTGTGCTGAGGATGTGTCACAGACCTCGAGCTGCTGTGGGTGGGTCAGGCCTTGGGACACTGATAAACCCCCAGGGGCAGCTGAAATCCCTGATGTAGGGTACCTGATGGGTCAGCCCCTCTGACCATGAACACCCTGCCTTGTCCTGCTTCTCCAAGAAATCCTCCTGCAATGCTGCCCACACTCTGACCAGGGAGAAGAGAGCTCAGTGGGTGGAAAAGTCATCTTGTGTTTAGAATGTGAAATATAAAAGTGCAAATAAAGTTACACACATGCTGTGACTGGAAATGTGTCTAATTCCATGGTGAAAAAGGGACAAACCACATGATCTTAGGTTAGGTTTCAAGGGTTAGGGTCAGGCTGTCCTTTGCTGTGGTCCTGGGTGCTTTCATGCTAAAAATTGCTTTAAGAGTTTTGTCTGACTCCAAAGGAAAAATTCCTTAGATGAAAAGTTATTTAGTTATGCAGTTTCTGCATGTGCCATAGGGAGAGGGCAAAATGTGCAGTGGCTCCTTGTGAATGAGCAGCTTTTCCTTGGGTTTTCCCAGGGAAAGATTCTTCTTTTCACCTGTCTGGTTGGCTGTGAGCTGAGCACAGCAGCTTTGCAGACCTGTGCCAGGCAGGTTTTGTTTTAACAAGTCAAACATTGAAGAGGCTGTGGCTGTCTGCAAAAAGCCTCCATGCAAGAGTTAGCTCCAGGAGTGCCTGGGGCAGGGGGTACAGGTGGGGTGAGAGGTGGCAGAGCTGCTTAGGAGGGTTTTATTCCTTCCATCGTGGAGCTGGTGCTGTGTGTGTAAGAAAAATCATGTAGTTCTTCTGCCTTTGGCAGTTCTTTATAGCAACAGTGTGGACTGTTGCTATAAAGGCAAAAACCCCTTAAATATTTTAAATTTTTGTTTTTGTATTCAGAGTAAGAACATTTTGTTGTCAGGGGTTATGTGGTGGGAAAAGTATTGAATATTCTTAGTGTGGGCCACTTCCATTGTAGGAGAAGGCTCAGGATGTGTCTGCTCTGATGAAAGAGCATCTTGCATCTCTCTGCAAAACAGGGCAAGGCCAATGGTTCCATTGCAGCAGCTAAGAGGTGAGAACACAATAATAATTTAAGAATATTAGAATATAAGAATATTAAGAGTATTCTTACTGTTAGTATATTCTATAATATAGTCTATAATATATTAATGTATTCTTATACTAAATTTTTTCTGCAAAGCTGATTGGCAAATGCAAAGTCAGCCTTTAAAAAGGAAGGCACAAGTGTTGCCAGTGTATTGCACTGGAATACTGTGCTTTTGCTGCTATTACTTCAGCTTTTCCCCCCTGTTCTAAAGAGATATATAAAAGAAGGTTTGAAATTCATAATTTAGAAAATTCTTATTGCATTTTTTCCTTGTTGGCACACATGTGCTATAGGCTGTAAGGAGTTGGATAACATTTGTGTAACTGTGATTTTGTCATTAGGAGCTGAGTTGGTCCCGGGTGCGTGCAGCCAGCAGAGCTGAGCCCTGAGGCTGTCAGGTCCCCCTGATGTCCCCTCCATCCCCCGGCCCTGCTGAGCCCCTGGGCTTCCCCTCTCTCAGTGCACTCACTCAGCAGCCCTGGGCAGCCTCAGGAGGTGCAGGGGGTGCCTGGCTCAGGGGCTCCCCTGTGCACAGCCAGCCCTGCTGGAGGCACAGCAGGATAGAAGGAGCTGGGAGCTGGGCTCTGGGAAGGACAAGGATCACAGGATCCTCCAGAGGGGGGCTCAGGGCTGGTGGCCACAAGCTCACCTTGGTGCAGCCTCTGTGCTGACATGAAAAACGATCTGGGGGGTGTCAGGCAGCAGGGTTTGGGCACAGTGAAGTGTGGCAGAATTAGCACTGTTGTGCCACAGCTGCATATGGGAAAATAAAATATTTCCCTCCTTGGGCCTTGCAGGTACACAAGTAAATCTCAAGAGACGTGTTAATCTGAACCAGTAATTTGTAATATAACTCATCTAAGCATTGACAAATCCATTTGATACAGGCCTGATAAGATTATTTATTTCTTTTCTTTAAATTTTGAGTGCTTAAAATGTTGTATGCACCCAAGCTGGTGTGTCAAGATAAACGTGTGTAAGTTATTTCCCTTTCCTCCCCCGTTTATCATCAGTGACTGCAAGAATAAAATACTGTTATATGTTTCTGGATCTTACAGTTTTACTTTCTTTTATTGTGACATCTGTCACACAAAAAGTTTTATCCTCCTAAGCATCTTACAAAGAACTGCTTTTTTCATGGTGAGGACTTAATCTTTGATCGTGACATATTTTAACCAAGACGTGTCACTTAGACACTGTTTTCTTCAAAACTGAGGAACTCTTGGAGGTGTTTACTACTAAACAGAACTTTGGGGAAAAAGAGAATATAATTTTTTTGTGTCATGAAGAATATTATGATGCAAGTGGGAGCAATTTCAAAAGAAGTAGAAAAGAGGAGAGGTATAAAACCTCGATAACAAGAGAATGTGCAAGTCTTCCTTTGTTCCATGCTGTATTGATTTTCTTTTTTGCCTCAAAAAATGGCAGCTGTCTCATGTATAGCAGCTTCATAAAAACAGGCTTAGTTGCACTGCTTTGAAAAAATGTGTGACCAAATTCTGAGTTCAAATATAAGTGACAGACCTTCACTCATGCCACTGAAACTTCACTATTACGCACCAGGAGACAACTTTGTGCTTCAGGTTGCATGGGTCCCATTTAGTTTGGATTTCCATCAGGAATCATGATCATTAGATACTTCTTCATCTTTGTTCTGAATTCCATGAAGATTAAAAGCAAAAAGAAAAAAAATCCTGTTTGAAAATGCTTGAAAAAGAAGACATTAGCAGGAGACTTCAGCATTTCCACTAATAAAAAGAAAAAGCGCTTGAATAATTCTCTTTATTTTCAGTGTTGTGTAGGTATGCAGTGCTGTGTATTTCAGTGTGTACATGAAAATGGAGAAGGCAATGGGAAGGTGAATCTCTCATCCAGCACCAGCTCAGAGCTGCTGCTGGTGGAGGCACAGCTTGGACTCAGCTCCCAAATGGCTGCTCCCAAATCCCCAGAGGGGTTCAGCTCACTTTTATCTGCCTTTTTGGAGAGGAAGTCCCCACAGCAAATTTCTCAAGGCACTTTTACAGCAGTATTTGAATAATGCAGCCTGGACTGCCCACTCGGCCCTGAGCAGGCCCAGGGGAGGCAGCTTTCCTTCTTTTCCTTTTCCTGGAGAGAAGGGGGACAATGGGCAGGGTGTGCACAATTCCTGCCACGCTGGGAGCCACAGCCACCGAGCACACCTGGGCACAGCTCCTCTCCCTCCCTCAGGGTATTTTGTGTCACCCAGGTCACCTCTGGAGCTGCTGCTCTGGGGTTTCATTGGCAGGAGCAGCAGAACTCATCACTTCAGTTCCCAGCCCATTCTCCATCCCCTTCTGGAGCAATCCCTCCTCAGAGTTGGGCACAGCTCCTGCCTGAGGCATCTGCTGCTCCTGGGGGGCATCTGCTGCTTTGCAGAGATGGGGATGCTCCAGCCCTGCCCGGCTTTGCGCTGAGGAAGGGAGAGAAGCTCTTTATTCATGCAGAAACACAGCAGTGCAGCCACATGAAGGACATGGGTTTAGTGGGGGGATTTTTCTGCAGGTCAGGCCCCAAGATGAGGAAGCACAGGGGGAGTTTCAGTAGGAGCAGCAGTTTCTGCCCCTGCAGTGGGTTGTGGCAACTCCTGAGTTCCACCCTCCTCTGAAAAGCATTTCCCTTCATATTTCTGCCTGCTCTTCCCAGGCCTGCAGCTGCAATCACAGAATGGTTTGTGTTGGAAGGGACCTGAAAGGGACCTGGCATGGGCAGGGACACCTTCCACAGGATCAGGGACTCCTTCCACAGGAGCAGGGACTCCTTCCATAGGATCTGAGACACCTTCCACAGGATCAGGGACTCCTTGCACAGGATCAGGGACTCCTTCCACAGGATCAGGGACTCCTTCCACAGGAACAGGGACTCCTTCCACAGGAGCAGGGACTCCTTCCACAGGATCAGGGACTCCTTCCACAGGAGCAGGGACTCCTTCCACAGGATCAGAGACACCTTCCACAGGAGCAGGGACACCTTCCACGGGAACAGGGACACCTTCCACAGGAACAGGGACTCCTTCCACAGGAGCAGGGACTCCTTCCACAGGAGCAGGGACTCCTTCCACAGGAACAGGGACTTCTTCCACAGGAACAGGGACTCCTTCCACAGGAACAGGGACTCCTTCCAAGGCCCAGGCTGCTCCAGCCCCATCCAGGCTGCCCCTGAACACTGCCAGGAAGGCTCAGATCCCAAAACACCACCCATCCGACAGCAGCCACTGTGCTGGGCATGGATCAATCACAAAACAGATTGAAGTGGAATGCAGCCATCAAACAATCTTCCCTTGCAAAAGCTGCTGTTTCTGTTCAGGATTTAAAACACCTGAATGCAAACCAATTAAAAACACCTGAATGCACAGTATCCAAAATAGAAAAAATCTGATAGGAAAAGATATTTGGGTGGGAAGGAGTGGAATCAAATGGTCACTCCATGTAAACAGAGCACAGACATGTCCACTGGATCCATTGGAAGATGTGAGAAAATATTAATTTACAGATTTAAAACGTGCAATATTTGAAAACAGTAATTATTGTCCAGAGTTACAAAATGGAAAGATATGATAGATTTTAGGGCATTGAAACGTGCTGTGTTTTCTGCCTGTTTTTCCCTGCAGATTTGTTTTTGAAGAGCTGTAGATTGAGGTTTTGTCATAGTTCCTAAGGTTAATATGGATTCACTTGTAGTGTCTGGCTATCGATCTCTGCTTCTCTCTGGTTTATAAGATATTTTGATTGTCATCTTACTCATTCACTGTTAAGGTTGCAAAATAAGATTTCTGTGTGCTGTTCCATGGCATAGAAGAGTCAAAAATATCCTTTTGCTTCTCCATTTTTGTCTCTAAGTAATTTTTATGCTGTGATTTTTACTTTAATTTTTTCCCCCACTCCCATTAGCCTTTAATTGTTATGAATGGGGATTTGGTGAGTGGAATTTATGCCTGGGTGTTCAGAAGCCCCTCAGCTCCTGTGATCAGCACACCTGTCTACAGCTCTTCAGAGCTGCCAGGAGGATGGAATAGAAATTAAAATGAGTAATTAAGCACATAAACAGTTTTGAAGATGCTTACAGCCAGTGGTGGTGTTCTTCAGTTGTGGAACTGCCTCCTCCACCTGAAGTGCACTCAGAGAAGGGCAAGTCTGGTGTTTTTATTCCTGGGAAAAGCAGCAGTTATTGCAAACAGCTGGGCTGGCCTGGGCTTTGCCTTACTTTTCATGAGGGGTTTCATTGTTGATGAAATCATAGAGGTTTGTGAAGTGACCAGAAGGTAAAGAAATGGTGGCTGTGTGTGAATGGCTGAGCTCCATCACATGAGCAAGGCCTGGGAATTCTCTCCTGAATTTTACATTCTCTTCTGTCAAGCCTGCCCAGGTAACTTTCTAATACAAATAATTCACTTTCTTTTCTATTTCCAGTGTAACTTATTGGCACATCTACTTCTTTTAAAAGAGAGAACTCTCAAATCCATCTGGAGTATTTGAAAGCAGTGAAGCCTCCAGGAGAAGCTCAGGGAGCTGTGAGGGGGCTGTGCTGTGGAGCTGCTGGCAGGGGCAGCTGCCCCCTGAGGGCAGGGAGGGAGGAGGAGAGGGCAGGAAGGGGAATTTTGGGAGCAGTGGGATGTGTTTGTGCCAGTCTTGGCCGTGGCAGGGAGAGAAGGAAGGTGCCTCCTTAAAGGCTTTTCCCCTCAGCCTTGATGGAATGAAAGAGCAGAAGCCCATGTGTGAGTGCCTGGGGTGGGAAGAGCCCCCAGGGGAGCCAGTCCTGCTCCCACTGATGCCTTTCTGGGACTATCTAAATCAGAGGCCAGACAGAATGAAGGGAAGAAAAAGCAGTTCTATTTATTGAAGGGCCTTCAGGTACATTTTGGGCAGGCAGAGCCCTCCCCAGGGGCTACACTCAAAATGGACAATGGGTCAGGAGTTTGGTCCATCTGCACATTGGGGGTTAATCTCCCAATTACAGCTGCAGGTAATGAAGTCATTAACCCCAAGTTTGCTCCCCCCAACTCCCTTTTGTTTCCATCTCTGGGGCCTGAGGCAGTGAGGTGTCCTTGATTCCAGGCCTGGAGAGGAATTGTTGTGTCTGCCCCAAATGGGGGAGCAGCAGCTCCCACTGTGTGTGGAGTTCAGAGTTATACACTAAAGAACTGTAGCATGACAAATAGATGGAAAATGCAAAAGCTGAAATGCTGAGGCATCACCACATGGAGCTGGAGTTTGGGAATGCTCCCTGGGATGCAGGAACTGTGCAGAGGGATGGGTCAGTCTGCCCAGCAGCACAGGCCTTCCTGAAACAGTTCCTGAGTGATCATTTGTATTGATCTGCTCCAATACAGTGCTCAGCACTTGTTTTGGTCCAAACTGCTTGAGAGCACCAGGATGAATCAGAGCAGTGTCTGCAGGGATGGGGAGGGCTGTGGGAATCCTGCAGGAGCAATGCATCAGCACCTCCCCAGCTCTCCCCATGAGCCTGCTGGGATCCCTGCATTCCCTGCCTCAGAGGCGATGTGCTGGTGCTCAGCAGCCTTTGATAGTTCCTGCACTGGACTTGCTCCATTGGCTGCCTCTGGGAGCCCTGGTGTGCTCAGAGACAGGAGAGGGAAATGCACATTTTGTTAGAAGTTATTGATGGCTTCCTGGGCCTGGGATATGGTGCTGATTTCCATGGGAGTGTGTTAAGTGTCCATCCATGTGCATTAATCACTGCTGGAACAAAGCACAACCATCCAGAAATGCCTTCCCAGGCTCAGCTGACTTGGAGGCCTTCATAAATAGCATTTGCATGCACTTGTGAGGTGATGGTTTTTATTTGGTTTAAATTATTAATGGCTGCAACATTATTATTGGTGTTTGCTCTGCCTTGGATTGGATTTCTGTGCTAACAATGATGCTGCTGGGTGCCCATGAGGCACTGGGGGTGCTGCCAGCCCTTGCTTGAGGCTGCTCTCTCCCCCTGACCTTCCTGCAGGGCAGGAGCTGCTCCTGAGCTCATCCCTGGGCAGGGAGAAGGGCTCTGTGGGCTCAGAGCTCTCTGCAGCACCCGTGAATGCCAGAACGTGGCTGAGATTTAGACAATTTCAAGTCCAGCTGTTCAGTGACCTCTTCCAGGTATTGCAACAAAACATCTCTCTGCTCACAAGGCCAAGCCAACACGACACAATCCTGTCCCTGAATTGGTTCCTTCTTGGTGCAGCAAAAGAGAAAAGAAAAGAAAGAGAAGTGCTTCCATGCTGTGCACTTATTAAAGTCACATTCAAAGGTATGTTTTGACTTTGTCTCTCTGCTGCCTCCAGCCTGGCCCTACTCTTTTATGTTCCTCTCTCTGGGTCTCGTTTTATTCCACTTAAAGCTCTCCAAAGTTTCCAAGTTAACTTGACCTGAAACAGTGTAAAACCTTGAGCTGCATTTGAAGTGAAGGTCATGGAGGAATAAAATCTTTTGTTGGATCAACTGAAGTAGCATGGAGGCAATTAGGGGACTTTTTCCACTCATCTGATCAATTAGTTTAATAAAAACAATGTATACCTCTGCAATAAATTCTCCTCTCTGTGTCCCTAAGCCACAAAGGCTGCTCCACACAGCTTCTGTAAATAAATAAATACAGTCAGGGTTGGGCCATACTTGCCAAGCACCCTTGAAGGTGTTTGCTCTTTTAAATGCCTCCCTGCCTCTGGATTTGCTGTCCATGTGTTTGTAACGTGATCTTTCCGCTGAAAATACAAGTTAAAATTAGCCTTAAAAAGAAATAAAAACCAAACAAACATTGTTTTTCTGAAAGTACAGTTGAGAATGGAGTTGGTGATAAGAACCTGGCACATATTCAAGATGGCTTAATTCATTTCTTGGTCTGGTTTCCTTCTGAAAGGAATTAAACCAGAAAAATCCAGTGCCTGTGTTTTCCAGGGTTTGTGCCATGTGCTCAGTTTATCTGATATTGATGTCACAGGAGGTTGATGGCTTTTTCCCTGGAACAAATCTGACTTTCAGACAGTTCCAAAGCTTGTGTTTAACCTCACCTCCACTGACTCCCTATCCCATCATAACAGCTGAACCAGGATTTCTTCTGGAGCAACATTCAAATCAGATTTTAATGAGCTATTTAATGAAAGGCTAATTGAGGTGAATTCATTAAAGGTTTCCAAATTATGCTTATCGGAGTAGCTATGTTTTAAGTGTTAAATATTTGTTTTATACTGCATTGTTTGATCATGAAAGCACATCTAAAACTTTTTAAATGCCTAATTAGACTTTCTGTGCACTTTCCTTAATACCCCATGTTGAATTTACCACGTGTGAATTCAGTATATTGCTGGTGTTTACGTAACATAATTAACAAAGCAATTGAGGCATGTTTTTAGAAGCTTGAATAATACAGAATTAGAGTATATTGGAAATAGTGATATTGTTGGGTTTTTAATTAATCTCAGTCTCATTCTGGCTGGGTGTTAACTATATTTAATGCTTATTTTCTTAATCTTGAAGCGGTTTCTCGACAGCAGGCTAACTGCAGGGGATATTACCACATTATTATAGTATAATTTTTTTTTTTCAACCATCAGTTAATGAATAAGAATATTAATTAATCAATCTGGTAGATTTCTCTTTCTGGGAGTACTTTTCTCTCAAATCAAAGTACATTTGGAAAATAGGCACTCAAGTTGACTTTAATCTTTTTGTCATTGACAGAAATACCAAAGTAGTTGACTGGAAATGTGGGGGAAAGGAAGAGAAAATAGAACAAGAAATCTGAGGCAGACAATTCCCACAGTTAATCTACATTTCCTGAGCTCTCAAGATTTGCTATCAATAAATGGGTCATCAGGATAAAAACCTGTAAAGAAGAGGGCCACAGAGACCTTGTTGAAATAAACACTTTGGGGGTTTTTTCTCCCATGTTTCTTTTTGTTCATTGGAGTGGCTGGAGGTGAGCAGCCCAGTCAGCCTTTGCTGGTGTCTGGTACCTTGGGATGCAGCAGGGGATGCACAACATTGCTGAGCTGAGGGCTGGCAGGGGCTCAGCAGGGCAGGAGAGCAGCAGGAGCTAAACCCAGTGAAATGTGGCTGGTGAGAGACCCAGCAGTCTCACCCTGCCCTGGGGACCCTGCCCTGGGGACCCTGCCCTGATCCCTCTGCAGTGCAGGCTCCCAGGCTGGAACATTGCAAGTTCTTTTGTGGTCTTCACTCTTGGTGGGGTTTCTCCCATGAGGGCATGAATGGCCCATTTCTGTACTGTTGAGCAGAACAGGAACAGCTCTCCTGCAAGTGGAAAGAATTTTTGCAGGAGAGCTCTCTCTTGTTAGAGTGGTGACAGAGTTGTCACTGCACTGTGCTGTGCCTTGATGGAAGATGGAGTCACAGTAATCTCAACAGTCAAAGTGTTTGAGTGTTTATTGCTCAAGGACCAGAGAATTTCTGCCAATGAGAAGCTTTTTCAGATTTGCCAGACAAACTGAAATATCAGTGACAATTTAAGCTTTTATGTTTCGGGATATATAATGAGAACAAAGGGATTTTTCTTCAGACTTTTGCAATCCCATTTTAGTTTTTTACCAAGTGTTTCCTTCATGTGGCCACAAACATCCCATTAGTCTTAAGGTATTTAACACAAAAATATTTAATTTAAATGTTAACATGTATTACGTTGCCCCTCAAACTGTTTGTGAAATTAAAGTAATCTTAAATCTGCTGAAGAAATTTCTACATCCCAACTGGTTGGTGGCATTGGGCTTTTTGGTTAAAGTGATATAACTGAGCCAAAATCATATTTTCTGTGTGTGTAGGACAATCTGAGAGTCTGAGACATGAATAATAACATTTCAGGGCTCCCTTAGCTCCCTGCCCTGCATTCTGCAGGCTGGGGGCCCAGGCTGTGCCAGGGGATGATGGGTTGGCTGGAGCAGGACGGGAGCTGTGCACCATCAGATCCTGTCTGTCCCAGCAGGGCTGACAGGATGTGGCACCTCGGGGGTGGACCTGCTCCATGGCCTTCTCCCAGCCCCACCAGTACATGGAGCAATTGCTTCCAGTGCTTTGAGGGTGGACATGCCCTCCAGGAATTTATCTAATTCCTTTTGAAAAAATGTATACTCTTGGCAGAAGCACCACGCTGGGGTAATGAGCTGTATGATTTAATTATGAGTTGAGAAGGAAAAGTCCTTCTTCTTGGTTGTTTTGAACTGCTTGTTCATAATTTCATTTTATTCCACTTATGTCTTGAATAATGGCAAATAATGAAAAATTATTGCCTATTCACTATCTCTGAGCTGCTCCTCGTTTTATAGACCTCGATCATATTTCTCCTCAACCACTTATTTTTGAAAATTACTGCCTGGATTGGCTTTCTGTGAAATCCATTCCATTCCTCTGATCAAACTCTTTGTTCTGCACCCCCTGAGCTCTCCTGGGGTCGCTGGAACCTGAGAGTGGTGATGAGTGTGAGGTGTTTGAGGCATGGGCACACAATGCTGGGAGGCCTGAGCATGCTTGGTGTTCTGCCCCCCTCTTTCCTGAATTCCTGATAGAATGTGGGATATATTCACAGCCAGAAGATGGAGAGTTGATTCTCTTTCCCAAAATGTGATAAGGGTCTGTGCTTTTCATGCAAAAAAAGAACTTGTTCACAAGGCAACCAGACTGAGTTTATTTCATTTTCGCCTGCCATGGTACTGTAATTTCATATATCTTCTGGTAGATCTTCTGTGAGGTGATAGTTATAATTTTTAAAAACCCCTAATATGCAAAATTCTAAATATTTTAATGTAATATACATTTAGTTTGTTTTCTTTTATATTATTATATACACATTTCCTGAATACCCGTGATTATGTTGAAGTGAAAATATTCTAGTGCAGGTTATTTAATACCTTCCCTTTTTTTATTCATTAAGCAATGTTGACTTTTCAGTATTTCTTTCTTGTATGGATTTCATTTTGTTTGTAGTCTGCATGTGACCATTTTATATGGTCTGTAAAAGAAGAATTTTTACTGGCCTTTGCTTCCTGAAGGTCTTGTTTAGGTTTAGGTGAGACCTTCTTTAATATTATTGGTAGCTTAAACAATGAGTTTCCTATTTCAGTCACTACTTCAACTGCCCTGTATTAGAATTTTTAGGTAAATACTAGCTAGACTCTGATTATTATTCTTTTTGTTCCATACTAAATTAATAATTTGTTTCTTAATTAATGTTTCTTAAAATTATTTTTTACTCTTCTGGCCTAATTTCAAGTGCAATGTACTTCCTGTTATCCTAACACATACATGCCTATATATATTTAATATATTTACCAGTCCTTTGTCAGAGCAATAGGGGTGTCTTCCTTTCCAGCTACAATATGCAGACAGGTTTGCTTGAAATGGGAAGAACTCTGGAAAAGAGTTGGGAAGAACTGACATAATTGGCAATTGATCATTTTAGGGGAGCACAGCAGTGGGATTGCTGTTGTATTCATTTGGCTTGGTGTTCACTGGGGGTTTTTTTGCATTTGTTTTGGTTTGGTTTGGTTTTTTTTTGTTTGTTTGGTTTGGGGTTTTTTTTGCTTAAAGGAGTCGTATTGAAAGCCAAAGTTTGGGGGAAAAAATAATTACTGAGTATAATTGAAATAACAGTGTTTTTTCCCCTATTTCTGGCCTTTCAGTGAAGCCACCAAATGAACACATAAAAGTGGATTTAAGCCCATTTTAAATTGAAATATTATCAGGTAGAAGAGAGAGATGTTCATGATCCAGTGTGAGGGGAGAATCAATACCATAATCTGTGTGTTTCTAAATATGCTGCAGTCCCTATTACAGCTGTGATTTACACAGGGCTGGGCAGGGAAGGAGCTGCAGGTCAGTGATTATCTCTCCCACTGCTTCTCATGACACGTTAGAACTTCAGGAGCTCGGGTGATGGACAGCAGATTAAAACCTCAGCCTGGGAATTGCTTTATTTTGGGTAGCAGGAGCTGGCACAGGTAATTGCCTGTGCCTTATTGCATGAGTGCATGGATCTCCTGCTTGGCTTCAGTGCCAGATTCACCCAGGACTGCACAGGAAAACACTCAGAGTAAATTGAACTTAGCTGGTTTTCCCTCTCATGTTTCTTTAGCATCATGTAGAGTATAAGCAAAAAAGTAAAAAAAAAAAAAATAAAACACCAAAACAACCACCAAAAAAACTCCTCCAAAACCCAAAAACCCCACAAAAAACCAACACCCACACCCTTCCTTCCCCTCCAAAAAAAAAACCTAACTGAATCCAAAAAACACAACTTGATAAATAACCTTGTGCCACAATTTAAAAAAAACTTGTACAGCCCTTTCTCAAATTTATAATGATGAAAATAAGAGAGACTGACTTTGTTATCTTTGTTATTCAATTTTCAATATTCAGCTGTCTTTGAATAGGCTCTGAGGCCTGTAAGCACTGGCATTCTAAGGTCATCCAAACACTGTTCATTGACTAATCAATGTTTGTTTGTAGAAGTAGGAACACAGGGAATTTTATTTATTTTATTGCTACATCAGAGTACTTGTCACTGTCGGGTGCTTTGGGATGTCCTAGGCCACCCTGCTGCTGCTTGGAGCAAAGCTGGGCCTCAGAGCTGGTCAGGATTTTGTCTAGAGAAGGTCAAGTAGATCTAAATTTAATGGAAATAGGTGTCATGGATGTGGACATGTGTAAAAAAGCTCAGGCACAGATGATAAAACTTGATTGTTTAAGGGAGTAAGTCCCTGTTTGGATCAGCAGTTCTGATCCCAAAATTCTGCCTTTATTGGTTGTTTCTAATATGTGTTGTCTTATTTGGAGGCTGGTTGGGATATTCTCCTCTGCAAGGGTTCCCTGGTGCCAAGGTCCATCTGAATCCCAGGATCACTGAGGCTGGACAAGCCCTCCCAGCCCAGGGAGCCCAGTCTGTGCCCATGCCCACCCTGTCCCCAGCCCAGGGCACTGAGAGCCACCTCCAGCCCTTCCTGGGACACTCCAGGGATGGGCACTGCAAACCCCTCTGGGTGGTGGCTCTGGTACCTGGCCATACTCTGTGACAAAGGTTATCCACCAAGCAGAGCCCTTCCAAAAGCAGATTCCCATGTGAAACCTCTTGTGAGCTTGATAGTGGGGCCCTGGAAAATGTTAAAGATAGACTCTGAAAATGTTAGGCTTTGTGTTTTGCCAGATCACTGCACCTGCGTAAGCAGTATTATAGATGATATAATTGTTAGATGTGATGATTGTTTAGTAATTAGATATAATTGTTGTATAATCATAAGAAGAATCATGAGAAACTATGTTAGAAATTTAAGGGGGCCATGAGAAGCCATGCTTGGCTGAAATCTATGTATACAATAGAACAATAGAAGTTTAATAATTACCATGAAAGTTATATAACAATAGAATATAAAAACACGATCATCTCGAATGTATGGTCGGAGTCAGATTTGGGTTGAGTACCCCTGACACCCAGAGCTCTCAGTAAAAGCACTGACATATGATTGTTTTCGTGATTATATGTTTCCAAATGCTAACAAGCTCCCCACCTTCCTGGGCAAACTGCACAGAAGGACTTACTCAATTAGTAAAGTTTGAGAAATTGAAATAATTCCATAATTTTAAGAGGATTAAAGTGTGAAGAGAGAGCACTGAGGTCTCTGTGTCTCCTAGGCAATAGTGGAAGAATCAGCAGGCTGAGATGTGTTAATGCAGCACCAGGGGTTATTAAGAGGGAGGCAAGGGGCACCTGTAGCTAATTTTGGGCTAGTCAGCATAAATTCATGGAGATTCTCCATGCAGTGTTGGCTCAAACAATCCTTTTATTGAGAACAGAAGCTGTAATGCACAATGACACCAGACAAGATTATGGGGGAACATAATGAAGTTTGCAGTGTTGGAAGATAAGATGATTAAATACCAGATGCCAGGCACAGCCTTCCTAAACCTCCATCTTATGTTTTCTTGTTTTAATGAAAAATAAGTTCCTTGAAAAAAAAAAAAGGCAAGGGAAGCTGAGCTGGAATTGTCATGTTGATATTGGAGGAGAGTTGAAATTATGCACCTGTGCCAGCCTGCACTTTGCAGTCTTCCTGCTAAAGATCACTCTTAAATCATCACCCCTCTCATGCTGACACTTCTGTGCTCTTGCACCAGTTCCTTGTGTCTGATTTCCTCACATAGGTCCTCCTTTCATTCCTTCTCAATGCTACTCTACTGCTGAGGACTTTTCTCCCAGATTTCTTATCTCACCCTGCAGTGTGTAGGGTAATATTTGGATATTAATGTGACAGGATCTCCTCTGTTTTGCCTCCCTTATTTCAAGTGTTCTTCCTCTGATCATTATTTACTCAGAACTTCTCTGTAATTCACAATTCCTGTCCTTGGTGTCAAACAGGTTTAGCAAGACTGAGTGGTTTTTTGGCTGTCCCTTTCTCTACAAACCTCCTTTGACTTATTCAACACTTTCCTAGATTTCAAGCTCTTTTCAAACCTTTGTCATTAACTACTACTGAGGACTTGCTTCCTCTGCTCAGGTTCCAGTTCTGGTGCCACCAGCCGCCTTGAAAAAACCTGTTTGTCTCTGGCAAAATAAAAGTTTACTGACTTGCTTTTCACACTTTTTTCCTGTGGCAATTCTCAGAAATGAGGTGATTGCACATAATCAAGGTCACAGTTGGAGAAACTCTCATCCCTCTTTTGAGAACATTCAGGAGAAGTCAGTGGGGTCACACACTGACTGAAGTCAGTGGGGTCATACAGAGCAACCTCCCCAGGTTGGAAGGCTGAGTAACTTTTATAGGACCCCATTTTTTAAGGGTCTGAGAATTGAGAGGATTGCAGATAATTCAGCTGGGATTCAGCCTTAGCAGGAGAAAGAAACATGCTGACATGAGTTGTCTGTGAGAGAAGGCAACATAAATTTGGTTTTGGTTTTGGTTTCCTACCTGGGATGTGGAGGCCATGGAAGGAATTGTAGAACACCCAGCTTGCGACCCACCAGAGAGGCCAATATGAAACAATTTCACAGACATGTTTTGCCAAATTTGTGCCTTGATGGTTAATGTTGGACAGTGATCAGCTCCTGTCATGCATCCATGGCAGTCCTGCCAGGCTGATATTTTTTGTTTTGTAAATAAAGCCCCATTCTGAGGCCCTCAGCTGGGCTGACTCCTGTCTGAAGCGTGGCAGAGTGGGAAGGGGTCAACCCAAGCTGGAGTAAAACATTCTTTAAAGTTGCTTTATTCAATGTCTTGATGGTAACCACACAAGGATTTCTAATTTGGTTTGTCTGATACAGATTCTCAGGTTTTGGGGCAGAATAAACCCATGCAAACCATACATGAGAAATTATTGCCCATTATTACCAAAGAGGTGAGGAGGAGTTGGATGCAATTATGTGCAAGGCCTGCTCTGTGGTGTTGAAAGCATTAACACAAATAAATATCTTCATTACATTGTGAAATACAGTGCAAATTACTTTTTCAAAAGCTATTATTCCCTTGAATGCCTTCTGTGTCCAGACACAACACCTTATATATATTGCACCACATTTTGGCTGAATTTCAAGAGGAAAGGTCTCTGTCTTTCACTTTTGTGGCCTTGAATGTTAGAAATGCCCTTAATTTTTTTTCCCTCTCTTTCTAAAAAAAGAGTTAATAAGGAAGGATGCTGCAATGCATTTATTTTTATTTTAAAAATAACTTTAGGCTCCAAGGCTATTATTTGTGGTAAAATTATGTAAGGTAGCAGTGAAACCCTAGAACTGGAATTATCTGCTGAGTGGAAGAATCCTTCCAAAAGAGCTGAGGCAGAAGTTTGCAGCTCTCAAGTTGAGTGTAGTAGAACATAACCAGAATGTGTTTGTGTGGCATCTAATTCAAACCTGCGACCCAAAACCACCAGCCTGACTTTGCAGAAATTTAGAACAAATCTTGAAGAAAATAAAATAACATAGGAAATTAAATAATATATTAAAATGTCATGTGTTCTTATTTTCTACCTGCTATGGCAACTTGGCTTGAAAGGGGTTAAAAATCTATGTTTGTTTTTGCAAGATACAAATGTGAGAGTCAAGGGAAAAGGGGCTGTATTTCTGCTCAAGGCCTTCAATACCTTTGTGCCTTCAGGTTTTTTGTGTATTTCAACACAATGTGAATTTTCCTTTCAAATGTGGGAATTGTGCTGGAGATGGAACTTCCCTCCTGACCCCTTTCCCTTGGATTTGTTGCCCTGATGAGTCATTCCTGGACGTAATGATTGGTTTAAATTGCCAAATTGCAGCACAGTGGCTCTGGCAATGTGTCCCTGCTAATCCTTACTCACCCAAACTCTTCAGGACTGTCAGCAGGATTTTCAAGCCTAAAGGCTTGATGGAACAAGGAAACACAGATTCCCATCTACTTATGCCTCCTGTTTTGTTGCCTAATTATCATTCATTTAGCCTGCCATAAAAGTCATCCTTTACCTGCTTTCTGATTGCTTTACGGCTGCTTTTACAGCCTTTGGGGGAATAAATTGAAATATATGTTCTCCATGTGCTCTATCCCTAAAATAACTGATCAAGTCAACAATCTGTGTTTTATTACCCAAATGATCTAACAACCCCCATGTTATAAATGGAAAATGGTAAAGAGGGTTCAACTCTGGCTGCTGAAGTCAGCAAAACACTTCTACCTTTGTTTTGGCAGGGTCCCCTGCAGTTGGACACATCCAGCCTCCCCAGAGCAACTGGGAATCAAGGGGAAATACAAATGCACAAGTAGGTGCATGAAAAAACACACATGTGAAATATTAATAGCTACAATGACTGCTGTCTTTTTGGACTGGTTTTTTGTGCTTCAGCTGGTTTGTTTTCCTGCAGGCAGGTTTGGAGGCTGCTGCTGTGGGCTGCCCCTTGCTCTGTGTCCCAAACTGCACCAAGCCCATTGTGATTTTTGGTGCTCTGTCAGTCAAACATGCTCCAATTTCTATAAAATGATAAAAAACTTGAGAACTGAGGGACTTGTTGCATGTGCAACTTAACATAAAATGTTGGGTTTGGCTTCTTTTAGTTTTGTCATATAATAGAGTTCATTTTAAGGCAGTCCTAGTATTTCTCAGGAAGTCTGGGATAAGCTCTTGATTTGACAAATTTACAAAGAATCAGCAGAAAGCCAAGAATGTGTGTACTGAGGGTGTGTCTGACAAGTCCTGGTGCTGTGTAGGATTCCTTGGAGTCACACCCTGGCTGCACAATTGAGAAATTGTTCATCTTTTTTCTCAAGGCCCTCCAGAACCAGCCTTTAAATTGCTCTGGCACGTGGCTCTACTGGCTTGGCAGGGTGGGCAGGGGGCCTTTGGGAGCTCTCTCTCCATCCCTTCTCCATCTTTTCTCTTCCCTGCCTCAAAGTCCGTCCTCCCACCCACTGGAGCTAAAGAGCCACATCTCCTTGAGCAGATATTGCTGTTAATGCTGCATTTCCCCCTCCTGATCTGTCATCTCTTGTCCCTTCCTTCTCCCATTGGATGTGAATTCCTCTGCCTGTGGCACTGAGAGCTGTTCCTTGCCAAACAAACACCCAGGGCTTACCTGGGAATGTGAGCAAGGCAGGATGGGAGACTTATGGTGCTCCAAAAATTGTCTTTCATGAATTATTCTGAATCCTTACATGCTCCCAGATCCATATTTTAGTTTGTTTTCAATTCATTGGAGAACACAAAGGATTTATTGATAATATTGATGGTGGCCTTCACATTTAAAGCATGTTTTACCAAATCACTCTCCACAAACTCTTCTGAACAATTCCTAATTAGTCACGACAAATTTAATAGGCAACCCTAAGCATGTATTGAGCTGTGCCTAGTTTGTAATGAGTTATGACAATAATACTTCTTTATAATATGTTAAAATATGTTCTCCTTGTTTCCTGAATCTGGGTTGATCAGAACCCAGATTTTGTTTTTAAAAGTGACTGGTGGGCCAGGCGAGGGTTTGCAGTGTCTTTGCTGGTTTTGCTTGCATAGATGAAATTATTTTAAGCCTTTGTAAAGAACAGCCTTACAAACACAAGGTAGTCTGGAGCATCTTTAGCTCTTTATATAGCTGCTGACACTATTATTTCTTGACATCTTCCTGTTCTAGTGGCATTTTGCCATCTGCTTCTAAGATGTCATTATAATGCAAAGTAAAAATTTTAGTATATTCTTCTAAAGTCTTTGCTTCTCTTGCTGTGCCATTCTAATTCTGTACAGTCCCTGTTGATGGATTCCTATTTATCTTGGCTGATAGCTGGTTTATTTCCCTATTATGTTGTGCTATTCAGCTTGCATAGAAGGCATCAAGATGCCTTCTCAATTTAAATACTTGCCTTCTCTTCATTAACAGCAATGCCTCGTCTGCTACCCAGACCTACTGTTCTCCTTTCCCATTTTAGTTGTGTAATTTGGTGAAGCCTGCAAAATCAGGGGATCTATTTACAACCTACTTTGGATAATTTTCACTAGGATTGATTGCATATAGATGAGAGAATGTGTGCAGGCTGTCTTCTGGAAAAAATAATTGATTGAGAGACTTCAATGTGTTTGGGAATGAACCCACCAAAATAATTGTGCTGGTCTGTGCTATAGGCTCTGACTGCTTTGAATCTGAGTTTGCATTCTGGCATGTAAAGCTGAATTTCAGCTTTTAATTTTATAGTTTGAGCAGTTCTGTGTCTTTTTGCAGCACACCCTGACACTTTGGGAGAAGGCTTCATAATTTTAGCAAACAGGATAAGGAATATTAAAAAAATGTATGAATCCATGGCTGTCCATCATGCTGATTGCTATTTTGCATGGAATAATCCACAATTTGTTCATTTTATAACCAGTCCTAGTATGTAAAAAAATTAAAAATCAAGCAAACAAATGGAATAATTTTAATGCTACACAGTTTGCTTTTTTCCCACCAAGGCACATTTTTATTGGTATAACACATATGTGTTCTTTCATTTCCACACCAAATCCACAACTAAATATTTTAAACATTTCAAGAGTTTTAATCTTGTTTTTCTTCTGTAATAGACCCAAAGAGATGTGTTAGCTTCAATCTTGCTCAGATTGCCTATGTGCAGTTGTATGATTTTTAATCTGATGTTACATTTATCAAAATTTGCCAGGGCAGACAAGCATTTCCATGCTCTCCCTGGGACAGGAAAGTGTCTTGGAGTAGAACACAGGCTGTGATGGAACAAAACTAATGCCTCTGGAAGATCAGAGCCATCTCCTGAGTAAAATGCCACCTTCTCCAACCTGAAGGCAGCAAAATGGAGAGGAAACTTATCCATCAGGGAAAATTATCCTCCCCATCAAGGACATCTGGCTTGGCATTTTGTGGTCTCCGTGTTATTAAATGCTTTGCTGTATCACACACAGGTTCATTAGTACAAATTAGGTTCTGTTCACATTACAGCGGGTAATCAATTATATTGGATGTGAAATGTCTTCTCATAAATCTGCATTACACTTTTCCTGGAGCCTGGGCCAGTGCTTGGGCTGGTGCAGACAGGGGAGAGCTGACAGCGCTTGCTGCAGATGGGGTCTGGGCTTTGTTCCCTCTGTGCCAGGGTTGTACCAGCTGCACAATGAGCTGTGCCAGGCCAGCCTGGAGCTCCTGGGCACCTCCACCCTCTCAGGAGGGATCCAGGCTGGAATCTCCTGAATTCCAGCTGCTGCTGATGGAGGACAGGGACAGGGCAGCAGATGAGGTCACCTGTGGGCACTCACAGGCTTTAGTAACTGAGATTTGCACTATTCGGCTCAATGTCATCTGAAAGGCAGCTGGGATCAAACACTGGCAACCAATCTGAGTTAATGTATCAAATATTTTGTGTGTTGGTTCCTTCTGTGATTTGCTGAATTGAATTGAGTCAGGTTGAATTCCTTGTGCCGTGAAGTGCTGCTCAGCTGGGTAGATTTTATTTAGCACAATACAAGTTTCTACTATAAAAATTTTATAAATTAGCAGCCATGTTAACACTTTGAGCAGGGCAGCTGAAAAATAAATGCATCCTAAGAGCTGAGATGTCCTTTCATAACCTGAAGGAGGAGTGTGAGAAAAATTCAGAACTGTTTGTCTCCTGAATCCCACTGAATTTCTGCTTTTGCACAAACGAGCTTGGGACTTCTGTTATTTGTGGGTTTCAATGTTTCATTTAATTTTTCTTTACCTGCTCATAATTACTTTTAATTTCCTTTAGCTTCTTAGAAAACACAACTTCTAATTAAAAATCCAGCATGAACTCGACAATCAGGATCTATAGAAATGGTGGTGCTGCTGTAAATATTTTAAAGCTTCTGTGCATTTTCTTCTCCAGGCTTTGTGCTTGCATTGCATCTAGAATAAAGAGTGTAATTACCTGCAGTGCAGTTCTGGGGAAACAATGCTCAGGATAATTTGGGCACAGTACTGCACATTTTTTAAGTCCACCCCACAAACTCTGGCTCTGATGACCAGCAGTTTATGACAATGCAGATAATAGCAGGTTTCAGGTTATTTCTGCCTCAGCCTTCAAACTTCAAGTACCTGAAGTCTCTGAGGTATCTCGTTAGCATTTGAGAAAAATCTCCTCTGCTTGAGCATTAGTTCTGTCTCCTGCTGGTCCTGAAGTCCTGAGTCAAATCTTTTTCTTTTCTGGGATTGGATTCTATGTTGCCTTGCTTACCCATCTCTGTTAGAAATAGGTTCAAACTGGTGTGGAGAGATCCTACAGAAATGATTTCCAGACTTGAGTTCATCAGCACTGTAGCTGTGAGCTAAATGCTTTATTGATCTTATCTGAATATTGATCCTTTCTGAATATCTTATTTCTTGCCTATCTGAATAGACCAGGAAGAGTTAGGCAAGGAAGGTCACAAGGATTAGCTTGTCCTAATGAATGTGCACCATGTGACATTAATTACCTGGTGTTAGAAATCTGGTATATTTGTTTATAGCTCAATTCATGGTTGTCCAGTTCTGGGCCTCCCCATTCAGGAAGGACCTGGAGGGGCTGGGGGTGTCCAGGGCAGGGAACAGAGCTGGGGAAGGGGCTGCAGCCCCAGGAGGGGCTGAGGGAGCTGGGCAGGGGCTGAGCCTGGAGCAAAGGAGGCTCAGGGGGCCCTTGTGGCTCTGCACGGCTCCTGCCAGGAGGGCACAGCCGGGGGGTCGGGCTGTGCTCCAGGGAACAGGGACAGGAGCAGAGGGAACGGCCTCAGGCTGGGCCAGGGCAGCTCAGGGTGGGCACAGCAGGAATTTCCCCATGGAAAGGGGGCTCAGGAACTGCCCAGGGGGGTTTGCAGTGCCCATCCCTGGAGTGTCCCAGGAAGGGCTGGAGGTGGCACTCAGGGCTCTGGGCTGGGGACAGGGTGGGCATCGGGCACAGCTGGGACTCCATGGGCTGGGAGGGCTTGTCCATGAATGATGGAACGATTTCCTGAATGATTCTGGGATTCTACAGCTCACTTCTTACTTTTACCTCTCCACAGCATATTTTGAGGGACAAAAAGTAGTAAAGTTTTTCGACAGTTGAAAAATCTTCACAAGGTTTATTTTTTCTGTTGGGTAGAATCTACTTCATCCACTCCTTAGAATTCTCCTGACAATCCTTTCTTTTTTTCCCAGCTCTTCAAAGAAACTTTGACATTAGAAGGCAGATATCAATGCCTCTCTTGGATAATGCTTTAGCAGGAAGCACAGCTGACTTCCATGTCAGAGGCTGTTAGTAAAAATGGATGCAGAAAAACCACCTCACACACTCAATATAAATATTTCCTAAAAACACCAGCTTCTTTCCCTAGAAGACTACAA
Organism: Agelaius phoeniceus; assembly: GCF_051311805.1. NCBI lineage: Eukaryota > Metazoa > Chordata > Aves > Passeriformes > Icteridae > Agelaius > Agelaius phoeniceus. Next base: position 1,832,422 of record NC_135276.1, on the reverse strand, counting down.
ATACAATTTCACAGCTGGTCCATCACTGAAAGTACAAGTAAGATGTTATTTAAGTATTGCTGGTGGTATATTGTCAGTAAATCAAGGGGCTCAGATCATCAATCTGTTTCTGTTTTGTAGGTAAAGAAGTTCCAAATAACCCTTCCATTTCCTTCCTTTGTTTTCCTATAAATAAATTCTGTATGATGCTTTCTTAGACCTTTTTCTTGTTTCTTTGTTTCCTCTTCAGTCAGGTTTTCTGTGTCAGATGCTCCCAAGCCAAACCAGGTGTGAATGCAAAAGGGCAAATGTATTTGTGGAAATGACTAATGCTGGAAAACACCAGTGATGAGAAATTGAATATTTCTCCTCTAATGTGCTGAATTCAGACCAAGGCAGCAACAATCACAAGTCCTTGAAAGGAAATAAAAAGTAGCAGTTAGTATGTTAGAGTAGCTTAATGTCTTTATATTATAATAACTGTCCCTTTAATAAATAAAATAAGGCACAATAGCCCGAGAATGCTGGAATTACAAGTTTAGAAACAAATTTTACCTTGAATACTTAATCCCTTTCATTTAAAATAAATATTTCAAGGTTTCTAAGTCTCTTTTGTGAATCTTATTTACATTTTTATTAAATGAACTATATTTACATAGCTGTTTCCATGATGTTTCTTCTTATGCTTTTTTAAAAGCTGACAGTATATAGGTCACTAGAACCTTGAATTTCTGAAGTTACTTTTTAATGTGATGCTCATAGGCATGAAAAACCTCAGCAAACTATTCTTTTGCATCATATGACATGGAATTTTGAAAGGCAGCCTGGTCTTACAGGCTTCATTGGAAGGGTTTTCCTCTGGTAGGGAAACATGGGCAGTTTTGGGGAGCTGGAGGGGAAACCCTGGGATTCCAGATGTTGTTGTGATTAAAGTGTGCACTTCTGCAAAGCTCTGATCTGGGCTCCTTCTGCTGGACTGTGCCAGCTCCCTCTGTTTTCGGGTAGGAAATCTCTAATCCTGGTTCCAAGACCCTTAGACAGCACTTAAGTGGAATTAATCCTTGTTCATCTATGTGCAACAACACACAGCTTTGGTTACCACTTAAGAAATGGAGGGGGGAAGAAAAGAGGAGTGTTTATGCTCCATTAAAGATTTTCATTATGCATCAGATGTTAAGAAATTTCTAGTAGGCCTGAAGCATCTCTGGCATGACTGTTTGGAAAACAAACACAAAACCCTGTGGTGCATGGCAAGCAGTGGGGCTTGTTTTCATACTTAGAACTATATTTTGAATTCTGTATGAGATGCAACATAAATTTATCAGGGCTTTGGTATTTACTGATGCTCACGGAACTACAGAGATTTGGGAAACATTATTTCTATTATCAGTAAAAGTGTTTTTTCTCTCAATTGAATGGTGTGGGCAGGCAGTGGCAGGGTTGGACCATATGGGTGTGGACTCCAGGATTTTTCTCCTTCTTAGCCTTTTGTGCTTGTTCAGAGGTGTCTTGGCTTGGGGTGGGTTTTTCAGTGAGCTGGTTCCCTGTCCAGTTTGGGTACATAAATTAGATTTCCTGTGTAGGCTGAAGTGCAAAGGAGCTGTGGGTGCTGGAAGGAGAGGCTGTGGCTGAGACCCAGCCCAGAGCTGTGCAGGGCTGAGCCATCTCCTCCCTTTCCCCTGGCTAATTGGAATGTTCCAGCAATCCAAGTGGATTGTGTCTGGCTTTCACTCTTACCTCATTTGCCTGTCAGAGCCAAGCCTCTCCAAGTGCCTGGTGTGTATTTCCCAGGCTGTCAGAGATCCTGGGAAAAAGCTGTGAGGTAAATACACACCAATCCACACACTTTAATTCTTTAAACCTTGAATTGCTACCTTAATTCTGCAGCTGTCAGCTCTCTCTCAAGGGTTTGCTCATCACAGCTTCCTTCAGCTGTGGTCTTCAAATACTGCAGGATCAACCCAAATATCATATTCATGTCTTTGATGGCATGGAATTGAGGCTTCAGCAAAGCAGCTGGATTGAAGTGAGCACTTAGACTTGAGTCATTGCCTTTCCATGCAGATGTGCCAGGGGAAGGGAAATCCCAGGAGGAGGCACAGAGGTGTGTGAGCATCCTGGGAGGCACCTGGGAAAGGCTGGATGGAGCTGCAGAGTGGGCTTGGGGAGGGTGGAGCGAGGGTTGATTCTGTTATCAGAATTTTCCCATGCCATAGATAAAACCAGTCAGATCTTTCTCATCAGTGGTTATTATTTTTCAGTTGTTTGCTAAAATCAATGCCCTTTTTGATCCCACTTTCCAAAAGGAATGGTACCATGACTCTCCTGCTGCCAGACCCTGGCATCACAGGGATTGACCCAACAGTGTTTCATCCCAGGGTTCTGAAGCCTTGGGAGTCAATCCTCCCTCAGCCCTACCCAGTAAATTAAGGTAGCAGGAAGACAAATGTTATTGATGTTCAAATACTTTGTCTCCTTGAAGCACTCAACACATGCAAATTGTATCAAGAACAATGCTGGATTCTTGCTACTGTCATGAATCTCCAAGCCTGTGTAATAAATGTTGTTGTCACATTATATGGGCTAAATGACTAATGATGGAAGTGTGTTCTTATTTATGCAAGCAGCTGCTGAAGAGTGTGTTGTTCTAAAATATACCTTCCTGTCTGTGAGGCTGACAGCCATGAAATGATGGAATCAAGATCCTGTCCTTCAGTGTTGCTTACAGTGAAAACTGTCACAGTTTTTAGAGAAGTCTGTCAGAGAAGGAGCCCCAGTTCTGATACAGTGTGGACAACACACCCTTGAAATCCTTTGTGCTGTGGACAGTGTTAAGTGCAGCACCCAGGTGCAATTTTACCTTTCTTTTCATCTCCCCTCTCCTTGATGATTTAACCCCTTGTCCCTTAGAGGGCAATTCAAAAACGAATAAGAAGAAAGGAATGGGTAAGCCCAGATGTTACAGTGATCTATTTACTGTCTTGCCTCTGGAACAGGCCCAAAGGTTGGAAAGATTATCTTTTTTATTTTCCTATTACATAAAATTGAAATGTGAAAACTTTTGGGCACCTTTGTCAAGCCTGCCATCATTGCTGACCCTGCAATTTTTTCTGTCTCATTTGCATGAAGAGGCTCTGGTGACATAAATTTCTTCCTTGCAGACTGAACCCCAGGGGAAGGATGTGAAGAGTGAGTGTGGCTTGACTGCAAGACTGAGCTCCAGAAATAAAATGCCACCTCTTACTGCACTGCTGTCTTTATCCATAAAGTCTCTGATTTCACCTGCACAACACATTTGTTTAAGAATTGATCTAGCAAAATATGTCCTGACTCCTTCTCGTGCTGATGCACTGTTTGTCAGATCCATTCCAGCAGGGGTTTGCAGTGCTATTTAGAAACCATGGTTTGGGGGAAATATTGACATTGTGCTGAGAGCTGCAAACACAACTGATGAGGTGGGCTCTGCCCTGGTGAGTCCTCCAGCCAGAGCTGACGTAGGTTTAATGAGCAAGTACCTAATTAGGGGAGCAGAGGTTATTTTAGATGCATTCAGTGTGTTATAAACACAGAACTCAGTGATGAGAGGAAAAGAAAAGAGTTCAATAATTTAATCATGGTTTATTGGAAGTATGTTAAATTAGCAGTTAGGAACAGCCACCAGTGGTCACCAGTAAACACAAGCTGATACCTCATTTAGGATAAAGCTTTTCCAGGTGCAAATTGCCACCTCAGGGTGGATCTTTATAACATGCAGAGAAATGACAAAGGGATGAATTTTGTTCCATGGTAAAGATTTAACATCACAGAGTAGAAGAGCAGGAGAAGCAGAGGAGCAGGAATTTTGAAAGCAGCTTTTGCTGTGCTGGGAAGGTCCCTTTGTGTAACATGAGCTCTCTGGTGGTAAGGAGGAAGCAGGAGAGGGGCTGGAAAACTGGAACCCTGTGAAAAAGCAGAGCACCAGGAGCTCCTGGGCACTGAGGGCTCCCCTGGGAGCAGCAGATGGAAATTTGGTCCCTGGGCCTGTTCCTTTGAAGGAACATCAGCTCTGTGCCTCAGCTGAGTTAACCTGTCGTAAGGGGTGCCATAAAGATACTCAGTCAACGTGGTAAACAACATTTCACCCAAGACATGCAGAAGAAGAATGTCAGAGCACTGAGCTGAGCTTTGGGTTTGTGCAGCTTGCTGAAAATGATCTAACTGAAACCTTCATCTGCTTGCTTCCAACTTGGCCCTGTGTCTTTAACTAATAAATAACTTGCAATCATTTAATATGTAATTGATTATTAAATCAATATCTGGCTATTTATATTGTTTGTAAGTCAGCCAAGAAGCTGTATTTATTTAGCTTCGGAGAGGCTAGAAATTGGATTACTCAATTAATTGGATTACTTAACAAATATCGATTAGCATTTTTTAGCAATTAACATTATAGACATGTAACAGAGCACTATCTTTTAAAATATTAATTAACTGTTTAAACAATGCTTGGAAATTTAAAGTTGTTGAGATTATAATTACATTATTGCCTATGCAGTTTGGAGTTAATTATACCGCATTTCTATAGACTTGATAAACTGCAAAATGTATCCCCTTAACAATCAATCGGTATTAAATTACTTTCAATTACTTTTTATTAAAACCAAATTAGAGCCTCACTTGCGGCACAGTAAGAGCAGTACAAAATCTCAGGGCTCAGCTGTGATTTCTGCTGCACCTGCTGGTTTCCACATGTCCAGCTGGTCAGGTGGTGGCCACACTTTTAAAATAAAAAGAAACCCAGCAGACACAAAGCAATTCAGGGCTGTGGTCTTCAAAAAATTGAATGTCTGATACAGCTTCCACGGAAATTTGTACAATTTTTGTTGCTTTGTGTGTGTGGGAGAAAGTCTGAGTCTGGGACGTTTTGTGTCAAGTTTATAGCTCCATTAATTGCCACAGCTTTCTGCCCTGTAATTGTGGGCATTTCTCTGATCCCAACGGGAATTTCTGTGGTGTGTGGTGGTATAGTATGGTGCTCGATAAGAATATCCACTTGTTTACTCAACAAGAGTCAAAATTAATCTTGTAGGCTCAGGGCTTTAAAGAAGCTTTCTTTCAGCTAGTGATTCCCAGATTAGTTAGGGTTTAGATACTTAAAAGCTCTAATATTTATAATAAAATACATTTAATCTGGTATCAGAAAATATAATACACTGCTTTCTGTGGCATCTTTTAGGAATTTATGACCCTCTTTGTTTATCATGTAATTTTTATATTTTTTAATTCTGCTTTCCATCTGAACCGTTTTTATTCTGCTTCCTGTTCAGTGTTGGAGGTGCTTCATTAGCTGTTGAGTTTTATAAAGCTGGGTACTGGGTTTAAGTAGACTTGCAGTAGCAGCACAATAATAACCCCCAAAGGATGTTACAAAGGATGTTAATTTGCAGATGAAACTAACCCTGCAAATCAAGTGATGATTGAAACCCCTGGGTGCCTCCTGGAGACCATGGGATAACATATGGAAAGGCAGTGCCTTTCCACAGCTTTCAAACCATGGCTCCCCCATTTTTTCCCCCAAAACTTACATGTTTGCTCAGGGAATAAAAAAGTTTTGCTTAATTCAAATACCACTAGAAGGAGTCATGACTCCTAAAAATTCAGGATTTAATACAAAACAAGTGTGGACTTAAGCAAGGATATTTTTGGTAGGAGGCAGTGGTAACAGCTCTGTGCAGCCTTTCCATGTGCCAGTGAGGATTAGTGAGAGCACCAGCTGGAATGGGAAAAGGGGCAAGGACAGCTGGGGCCCACAGCCACCATCCAGGCTGGCTCTGGTGGGTGATGCTTTGTGGGGCCACGGGCTCTGAGCCAAGCCTGGGCTGCCAGGGGACACCTGGCAGGGAGAGGCAGCTGCCTGAGAAGGTGGCTGCTGGAATTTGGGTGCTGATGGATGTTGAGCTGTTTGATTGTTCTGGTGCCTTGAGTTTATAGCTTTACTATTTTCCAGATCCTGCACTGCATTAGTAGATAGCCCTGAACTCCATGTAAAGTGGAGCTCTTCACACTTTGGTCAGACAAAACAATCCCTCTGGGCCTGAGAACCAAGGTCACTGAGGCCCCAAAAGTACAAACAAAAGGGAACCAGGGGGAAACAAACAAACTGGGGAATGTGACTTCTTTATCTGAAGCTGTAACTGGACAATTAACCCCTGGTATACAAATAGACCAAACTTATATGTCTGAAAAACTCATGACCGTGATCCTCCTTGGGAGCAGACCCTCTCGGAGGCCTTGGACTGCCCAAGGTGAATCTATTGAAGGCCTTTAATAAATACCCACTTTATTCTTTGAACTCTGCCTAGCCTCTGTTCTAGGTAGCCACTCCAAGGCAGCAGTTCCCACCTGTTTGTAAGAGCCTTGTAAAGCTGTACCAGGCCTGGCTTGGGAAGAACCAGCTCCTGGTCTGGCAGATTTTGGGAGAGGCTCAGAACAAAGGACAAGAATAACCAAACAGAGCCACACTCCCCAGATTCTGCTTAATTTTCTGAATTATGTTTCTTCTAATTGATGTTTACCAAAGTCCTGAGCAATCACTGATTTCATGAAAATTTACACTGAATGGATGTTTAGAGCTAGTCACATACCACAGATGGAAAGAGGTGCATGGTGAGGATTTACTTTGGGGCAGAAGAATTGGGCAGGTCCCTGTCTGGCCTGGAAATCAATGGGGCTCAATTCCAGCCTCCTTTAAACATTCCCCTACATCCCCAAACATGTCCTCCATCCTTTGGCTCTAAAGTTCCTTTGAAAAAATAAGCATAGTCAGTTCATTTAAACCCCAAACCATTGGGGTGTGACTCTTCTGCCTCTCCATGGCCTGGTCCAGAGAGAGAACAAGCCCTAAAAAGGGTGGGAGTTTTGTCTGGTGGAGCTGGGGCAGCTCCTTTGGTGGCTATTGGATTGCTCCAGTTGTATTGAAAAGCCAATCTTTGGTCAATACTTTGAGGAAATACAATTTTTTTTCTTTGCATTTCTTTGAAAGAGTAGAAAAATATTTCCCTGTCTGTTTATGCTGAAGTACAAATATCCAGAGGCATCCTGGATGTTTCAGAATTTCACTGCCTTCAGCACTGACCAAAAGGGAAGTTCCTGTTTTCATGCAGTTTATAGTCCAAGGAACCTTTGTCATAGTTCTTCTTTTATTTTTCACTCACTGGCTGACACAGCAATGAACAAATCGTAATCTTTCTTTTACCTGAGTTTTGTGGCAATTACCTCCTTCACAAGGATGTGAAATTTAATTTGCTTCTACTTCTTTGTTGCTGCTTGGTTTTGTCACAGGCATCATAATGTGAATTGTTTTATTGCAGCATTTCAAGGCTAGTGTTACTTGTATTGGAATGAATCAAACTGCATGTGACTGAGGGTATGGATATTTAAAAATTAAAATCTGGTGACTGTGCAAAGATAACTTTGGTCTACAAGTTGTCTTCAAGAAGTATTAATAATGACAATATTACATTTTGTGAGAGAGTAAACTAAAATGTCCCTGTGGACACATTTCAGTCATTAAGAAGAAAATGACTGTACTCTTTATTTAGAATAATGAGAGCTGATACTGGTTGTCATTAGAGTATGCTACAATCAAATGTTAATAAGAAGCAGCTTGAGAATACCACACTAATGCAAGGCTTTTTTTAATCAAATTTTTCGAATTGATTGCCTGTGGCAAAAGAAGCAAAATCTTTAATATGATATAATGATTTTTATGCTATCTCTGGGGAGAAATGTTGGCTCTGTTGACTTCTTAACCTCTTTTTGGATGCAAACCACATCATATATTTTGTCCCAACCATTAGAAGATTGTGTTTTGAACAGATATAGTCATATGAAAAGTTTGATAAGCACAGTCTGTGGTATTTTTCAAGCTGAAACCTTTGAGTAACTGCATGCTACTTTCTAAAATGTGACTGTAATGATTAGTACTAATCTGAAATCTAAGATCCAGTGAAAAGAAGACTATTTTCAGGTGTCACTGAACTATCCATTCTGATTCTGTCTTTTCATGCAGGGGTATCTGACATGTACCAAGTTATTTTCTTCTAATTAGAATACAAGTCACAAATACCACCTAGAAGCAAACACGTGGAAAAATAATTTTAGGAAAGAGATGGCCTCGAGTTTTTTCTTTTACCTTTCATTCCAACCTCCCAGACTTCTCAGCAGTTTATTTCTCTGCAGACAGAATATGCTTCAAAGTTTTGATCTCACCTAAGTGTGTGTATGGGTGCAGATTCCTCTCCTAACGTTTGTGCTTGCGAGGAAATATGGGTGTGAAATGAATTTTGTCTTTTTCACCAGGAGGAACACAAAGCAGAATGGAGAGGGAGATAAAACTCATTTCAATATGTACAGAGAGAGCATTTCTTATTTCTGCTGATGGCTGCCACATCTTTTCAGTGGGAACAGCTGCTATCTAAATGGCTTCCTCAGCTAAAACAATGTCTATCTCACTTTAAAATTTCAGCAGGAAGCTGCTGCTTCATCATTTAGTCATGTCACATATTTATAGTGTTGTCTTTGTGTTGAGTGTTTGAGACACAAAAATGAAAGAAAATTGATGCTGTGTACATCTTGGCGCCAGTGAACATAAAGTTATGGTTTGTCATAAAAACCTGTAATCTACTGCAAGGGGGAGGAACCCAACTCTCAGCACTGTAGTGAAACTTTTAGAAAGAGAACAATTAAAAAGTGTAACAGGAAAGATGGGCCCTGCTCAGCAATCTGCTGCTGATCATCTCTAAGTGTAAACACATCAGCAATGCTGCTGCTGCAGCCCTGCAATCTCCTTCCTCCTCAGGCACCCCTTCGAGTAGCTGCAGCCTGCCAGAGCCCAGGTGAGCATGTGTGCTCCTCATCAATCCTCATTTAGCTGGCATATTGTGTCTTCTTGCAGATTTCAATATGAAAATAAAAATGGAAATGGAAACAAATTGAGTTCCAGGAAAAGGATTAAAAAATGTATACAGGATGAAGGATAAATCAAAAATGATGTCAGTGTTTGCTGACCATATGAATTCAAGTGCATTTCTTTAGTTTTCATTTTTCCTTGTTATAGTGTTTATAAAAGAGAAGTCAATAACGCTGTTTAATAAGAGCCAGTTCTGTGCTTTAGAAATGGAAAACAATGAAATAAGTCTATTCATTCAAGCTGTGAAAATCTAGTTTACAAAAATGGTATTTCATTTTCTCCATCAAAGCTTTGTGTTCTTCTCACCATCACATTAGTTATACACATCCCATACATTGTTTGGGAACACCAAGTTCAAAAAGCTCTTAATGTAAATGAATATTTAGAGACAGGGCATGAGAAACACTGTTCTCCTTCATCCCTTGTCCTCATGAGACTGCTCTGCACAGAGCAGTCACTGCACCCAGAGCTGACTCTCTTTAATAATTGTGGGTGCAAAAGAATTAGCACAAGGTCCCTGGGAAAGCCATCCTGGAAGGGACAGATCAGCCAGGCTGGGACAGCCACATCTGCTGCCTTAAAGGGAGTAGCAGCACTGCAGGAATGGCCTGTGCATCGCCATAACATTTCAAACACTGCACACAAACCAAACCAAACCAAACTAAACCAAACCAAACTAAACCAAACCACACCAAACCGCACCAAACCAAACCAAACCACACCAAACCACACCAAACCAAACCACTCCAAACCACTCCAAACCAAACCAAACCACACCAAACCAAACCAAACCAAACCAAACTAAACGAAACTACACCAAACCAAACCACACCAAACCACACCAAACCAAACTAAACCACACCAAACCACACCAAACCACACCAAACCAAACTAAACCAAACCAAACTAAACCACACCAAAACAAACCAAACCACACCAAACCAAACCACACCAAACCACACCAAACTAAACCACACCAAACCGCACCAAAACAAACCAAACCAAACCAAACCACACCAAACCAAACCAAACTAAACCAAACCAAACCAAACCAAACCAAACTAAACCAAACCAAACCAAACCAAACCAAACTAAACCGCACCGCACCAAACCAAACCAAACCAAACTAAACAAAACCACACCAAACCAAACTACACCAAACCAAACCAAACCAAACTAAACCAAACCAAACTAAACCACACCAAACCACACCAAACCACACCAAACCACACCAAACCAAACCAAACCACACCAAACCAAACCACACCACACCAAACCACACCAAACCAAAACAAACCAAACCACACCAAACCAAACCAAACCAAACCAAACTAAACCAAACCAAACCAAACCAAACCACACCAAACCACACCAAACCACACCAAACCACACCAAACCAAACCACACCAAACCAAACCAAACCAAACCACACCAAACCACACCAAACCAAACCACACCAAACCACACATAAGCAAACCACACCAAACCAAACCACACCAAACCAAACCAAACCAAACCAAACCAAACCAAACCAAACCAAACCAAACCAAACTAAACCAAACCAAACCAAACCAAACCAAACTAAACCGCACCGCACCAAACCAAACCAAACCAAACTAAACAAAACCACACCAAACCAAACTACACCAAACCAAACCAAACCAAACTAAACCAAACCAAACTAAACCACACCAAACCGCACCAAACCACACCAAACCACACCAAACCAAACCAAACCACACCAAACCAAACCACACCACACCAAACCACACCAAACCAAAACAAACCAAACCACACCAAACCAAACCAAACCAAACCAAACCAAACTAAACCAAACCAAACCAAACCAAACCACACCAAATCAAACCAAACCACACCAAACCAAACCAAACCGCACCAAACCAAACGAAACCAAACTAAACCAAACCCCACCAAACCCCACCAAACCACACCAAACCAAACCAAACCAAACCAAACCAAACCAAACCAAACCACACCAAACCAAACCAAACCACTCCAAACCAAACCACACCAAACCACACCAAAGCACACCAAACCAAACCAAACCACACCAAACCAAACCAAACCACACCAAACCACACCAAACCACTCCAAACCAAACCACACCAAACCAAACCAAACCATACCAAACCAAACCAAACCACACCACACCAAACCAAACCAAACCACTCCAAACCAAACCACACCAAACCACACCAAACCAAACCAAACCACACCAAACCACACCAAACCACACCAAACCACACCAAACCAAACCAAACCACACCAAACCACACCAAACCAAACCAAACCACACCAAACCACACCAAACCAAACCACACCAAACCACACCAAACCAAACCACACCAAACCACACATAAGCAAACCACACCAAACCAAACCACACCAAACCAAACCAAACCAAACCAAACCAAACCAAACCAAACCAAACCAAATCACACCAAACCAAACCACACCAAACCAAACCAAACCAAACCAAACCACACCAAACCACCCCATCAAAGCTTCTGATGAGGAACCGGAATAAAGTTAAGGTTTCCCACTCTGACACAAATAATGAGGCTTCCTCACAAGACAGGCAGGTGCTATTTGCTGCAGATGGAAAACTTCCCCTCAGAGATCCCTCCTGGCTCAGGAATATTGTGTTGTGCAAACCTGCTTTTGTTGTTGGGTCAGTTGTAGCAAAAGCAGGGGAACCCAGCCCTTGTTCTGCAGGGCAAACCTGGTTGCAATTCCTCCTGCCCACAGGTGGACTGAGCTCATGAGGCCCATTTTCCCTTTCCCAGCTGATCCCGACCTTTCTATGGTGTCATTTCTTCTGTCTAGAATTGCTTTAAAGAATAGTTACATTTCATGGTCCAAGAGACTTAAATGTCCTGCATATCCTGGGAAAGACTCCTCAGAAGCAATCTTAAGTTTTGGGTCCTGTTTAATTTTTTTATTTTTTTTAATCAAAGTCCTTGCGGGAACAAGACATAAATGCTGAGAGTTAATGAGTGTGGGTCAGGCCTACTCCCTAAATTCCTCCTTTCCTAAATGGGAGCTACTTTTACAAGATAAAAGCTACAGTGCCTTCCTGGGTGAGCAGTGGGAAAACAAAACCTTCCTTGTGCTCCAATTTTCCCTGGTCCTCCACAACTGGAGCTTCAGGGCTGTGTTTATAAAGGGAAAGGAGTGTTGGCTGAGCATCTGACAAGCAGGAGACAGCTCCTTAAAGCTGCTTCAGATTCCTGTTATTTTTTAATACCCCTGCTGGGTGGAGGATGTGGCTTCAGCCACAAGCCAGGGATTGTGTGCCTGTGAGGAGTTAACTTTATTTGTTATATTTACTAATTACTGCATATTTGTGGTTCAATTGTGTGGAGGCATAGCCCTGGCTGGACAGTAGGAGAGGAAGACAGGAGCTTGTTTTCATTTTTCAGGTCTTTTATGAGCTTGCCAAGCAGGGGCAGTTATGGCAGCTGGAGGGAGAGGGAACCTGGGAATGCCACTCCAGGAGGGAGGCAGAGAGCTGCCATTCCAAAGGCCTTGCTGGCATCTCACTGGGCACAGGTTGCTCTGCTGCAGGGCAGTCAGCAGGAGAAATGGCCTTTGGAGCTCCTGGCGAGGGGAACAGCACGGGGAGCACCTGCCTGGGAGCACCAGGGGCACCTCCAGCTCCTCACTGGAGCACTGGCAGAGCAGGAACCACAAGGCATTCCTTGGCAGGGGGATGATTTCCTCACAAAAGTATTCTGAGCACAAGACATGGATGGTTGTTACCAATTCCAGACATCTGCCTGTAACACTGTAAAATCCAGTGATGTGAACTAATTGTGCTCAGCCAGCAGAGGAGCAGCCCTGGTCTGCCTGGGAGGAGGTGACCTGGCAGGATGGTGGGGACTGTGTGGAGGAGGTCACTGTGCAGGAAGACAAATCCAGACCTGCAGCACTTAGCTGGATGCATGCACATATTATGGTAATTATTTCTGTATATAAAGTTCAACTTAATAAATCTTTTTCCTCCTGCATTTTCAGTTCCCTGCTCAGTGAACTGTACAGAAACATTCTGCTTGGCCATTTTCACGAATCATTTGATTAAATGTATTTCAGTCTGATATCTACTCAGTGGCTAATGTGCAGAGAGAAGAGCAACTTGTTAATTTAATAACCGGCATTTCAAATTTCTGACTTAAAGTAAAAATCCTATATCTATTTGTGGACCCAAGTGAAAGGTGGGGAAACTTAAAAAAACCCAGTGAGATTGCTACTTAACTGTTAGTTGGTAGATTATTCGAATCTTGGAGATGCTAAATGGAAAGGGTATATTAATTATGGGATCAAGTGTGTGAGGCTGTATTTTAAAAGCTTATTTTCGTTCTGCCTATGTCTGCCAGAAGGTTTTTAAACATGTCAAAATTCTGGCACTGTCTGCAGCTAAGCATAGCAGTCTAGCTTTGAGAAAACCTACAAAATTTCACTGCTGCTCCTTCCAGGAATAATTGGACACAATTAACACCCTGTGTCTTCCCTCTGTAAGGTCCCAGAGGAGCTGAGAAGCCATTCCATCCTCTCTTTCCTTTGTTATCTATCCCCCAGGGTCCACCAGCATGTGGGATATATAAACCAAGCTGCTGGCATTGCTGAGGAAATGGAGAATTATCTCGATTTCCTGATATTTGCATTTGTTTGGGATATTGAGCAAATACATGGATATTTATCTCCCTGGATGAAACAAGGACTCCTGGCCTCAGCCTGCTGTTGTCTCCCTATCTGCTACATCTCAGAACTGCTAAGTTAAGCAATATGTTCACTTTTATCATAACCTGTCCTTATCAAGCTGAATCTTATCTTCTCCCTCCTGATTTGCCTGCTTGTCAAAATGTGCTTCATCTTCTTTTAGGAAAATTAGTTTTCAGCAGTAAACTTTTTCGGGAGCGATATCATTTGTTAGGGTATGACTTTGTGTCCAGTGAATGGTGATTTCAGAAGTGATAAGGAGATAATAACTTTCTGCTATCCCAATACACGCTGCTGAGGGAATTGCTGTTGTGCTTGGGACCTTGGGAGCAATTTGAACTCCAGGCTGGGAAGTCCCAGCTGGGAACAGTCTGGGAATAGGTGGGTGTAGCTGTCAGCCTGTCAGATTCCAGTTAACCAAAATAAAGCTGAGGCTTCTGTGTTTAATCTGTGCCTTTGTTTTGTTGTCTGTGTGTGGGAGCAGCACAGAGATCTTCACTTCATCAAATTTAAGTACACAGCCAGAAGGATGAAATAGCTCAGCACTGGGGGTTTGGGGCAGCCAGGAAAATACATCCTTTTACTTGGCTGTGTTTTTCAATCTTGCTGGTGGCCACTTCTACGTGCCTAAATCACTTTGTTCTCTGCCTAAAATCATACCAAGAATAGGAGCTCAGAATTTTGTAATAGTAACTGTATTTTTCCTCAGTAAGAAACAGCAATGAATCAAGTATTGAAACAACAAAAAAAATTACAACACTATCATTAAGTAGCACCTCATAGGATTGTTGTTCATATTTAGCTGAGCTCGTTGTTAATGCTATAGTTAGACTTACCAGGCTAGAAATAATTTTAAAATCTTTTCCATTAATAATTTATATACTTGGGATCAAATGGTGCATGAAGGCATTTTGAACCACAGTGTTCATTTAGACATTTGGCTTAAGGAAAGAGTTCTGCCCTGCTTGACTCCTGTAGCTGAGTTCTGAGCTATTTAATGCTGTAAATATTTGAAGTACACTCAGCACTAGCTGAAAATCTGTGTTTCGGTCAAACAGTTGTTTTTGTTTCTTAATTGACTTTTTCTGCTGAACTTAAGCAGAGGGAAAGGATTTTGATGAGGTAGAGATTACCTGTTGGGACTGCATATCTATAATTTTACAGTTCTACTATATCTTGGATTGTTTTACATTTGTTGTTGCTGCTCCATTTTGCTGGAGCAGTTGACCACTCTTCATGGTCTTTTCTACATGAAGAAAGAGCATGGTGCTGTCTCTGATCAAACCTCACTTTCTGCCCTGTGCTGTGCCTAAAGTTTCATGAGCTGCTGTAGTCACTTCTCTGGTGCTTCTCATAAGGTGCTGCCACAAATTACCTGCACGGAGTAAATTCTGTGTGACATTCCAAGTAATTCCATGGAGCCAGGGATGCTGAAGGACACCATCTGCTGTGAGCTCCAGTAACAGTCTATTACCACCCCTGCTACAAACCCCAGTCTTTTGCTTTTGTGGTAACACAGAACTGCCATTCCCAAAGTCGTTGGTTCCTGCCAAGCAGTGGAATCCCAGAACAAGGACAAATTCAGCACTGTGTGCACAAATGACACTGCACTGTGCTGGATGTGAGGTCAGCTCCTGCCACATTGTAATAGCCAACAAAATCAATTCCAGCCCCTTCTCAAGGTGAGCTCTGCTGCCTTGGTGCTGCAGCCCTTGAGCACCAGGAAATTCTGATCAGCAAAACACGATCAGCAAAAAGAATGTGCAAAGTGGAGCTGTTATCTGGGCAAATTGCTGCCTGAGGAATGATTCCTGGTGGACATCAGCTTTTAAGAACAACTTAGTCCAGGTGACAGCCACAGAAAATCAACAAAATCCTCAAACTGTGATGATGGAAGCTCTAAGAGTCCGAGGAGCTGGAGCTCAGGAAATTTCAGGACTTCTTTATTTCAGCTCTAGCAGTGGAATAGCACAGTGGTTTACACCTGTTATTAACTCCATAGTAGGCCAGGGTAACAGCCAGTTATTAAATCTCCACGTCAAATCAGAGCAATTCCCTGCATTGTCCTTCTGCCTTCTTGAGGGTTTGGGGGGAGGAGGTAATGCAGCGTCAGAAATTCAGGGTGAAATATAAATGGACTTTATGCTTTTGTTTTTCTTTCTCTTTTTTTTTTTTTTAACCAAGAATTGTTACTTTGGTTTTGACCATCTCCTCAAGGAGATGCATTTACCCACATGAACACACCCTCTCTGTAAGCAAATGGCCTTTTTTAGTATCTTGTTTCTTTAATAGATATTTGGGAGAGAGAAGAGGGATGCAGAGAGAGAAATTCTTTCTGACCTTTAAGTGTTCAAGCTCCTCTGATCATTTGAGCTTCCTGAATATTTACATTAAGTTTCATTTGTTGCAGTTCAGCCCAGAATGGACTCTGGTATTAATCTCTGTGAGGTATCCTACAGATGTGGGAACCCAGGGAAAGCTCTTGTGGAGGGACATCACCACAGGTCTGAAATGTTTGCTTTACTTTTCACTTGCTGCCTAAAAGAGAGGGGTTTAAAGGTATAATACTTGATTATTCAGTGATAAGGAGAAGGTGCATTTGATTCCTACAACTGCTTTAGGGAAACAGCCACATCCTTATCTGATGTTGCCTCTGAAGTCACAAACTGGGATGGGGTCCCTTTTATGTGCAGATTGGGGTTTAGTTGTGTCCTGTATGGGCTTGCTGCCATGGATGTGATGGTTCACAGAAACCTTTAGCAGGAGGAGTTTTTGCTGTTCCTAAAAGAATAACCACAGAATCCCCTGAGTTGGAAGGGACCCACACAGGTCATAGAGTCCAGCTCCTGACCCTGCATGAGATATTCCCAAGAATCCCACCCTGTGCCTGAGAGCATTGCCCAAGAGAAAATTGCCATCATCACTGAAGGGATGGAAAAGATAGACTCTTAATTTATATGTGCTAATGATGGTTGTTTTTCTGCTGTCTGCAAACACTAAATTAAAAATCTTAGCAATGAGTAGGGCTGTTTCTGAGAGCAGGTAATTAGTAACAATTGTGGAGAACTAACAGTTCATTAAAAACCATCTTTCTGTTGTAGCAAATACTGAAAATGTTCACACACTCTGCATTTCAACTTAACCTGTAAATTATGCCAATAATAAACCAGTAGCTGTAGTATGGCCATCATAATGCAGGTGCTTTTTTTTTGCTTTTATTGCAGTTTCATCAAGATATATGAAAATTGCTACGGAAATTTTGGGAGACAGTAGATGACAGTGATTTTAGTAGAATGTTTTCCATGCTGTTGTAATTCATAGTGAAATTTTTCCCTTTTGTCAGTGAGTGACAACTCTGATGCAAATTCGGTGCCTATGATAATACACCTGCCACGTGCAACCTCAATTTCCTTGTGGGAAGGGAAGCCCTGGCAGAGGGCAGCTCATCCTTGCTGCAGATCCCCCCTCCTTGCAGGAGCAATGCAGCTGCGCTGGAAGCTGTGGTGGAGCAGAATGAGCAGGGGATTTTTTGGCTCTGGGATGTAGTTGAAACTTCTTTTCAGCCTGACATTTATGAAAGGTTAACAGATATAAGACCTGATGAAAGAGCCAGCAGCATCAGGGGCCCAGCTTAATAGCTTATCTGCTCTGCTGTTTATTTTCCAGGGAGATTTCCTTGAACAAGAAACAAGAAATGTTGCAATACTTGTCACGTTTAGGCCAAGGGTTTGAAAAGTTTAAGATTTCCTCAGCTTCTGAAAACAGCCTATTCTGAAAACATGGTAACTCCTCCAGTGAACATTACTGGGAAAACTGCTTTCTAGTGTGCTGCTTTGTTCAAAACTTTTTTGTAAATAAGAACACAAATTAATTTTTTTTCTCCACCTTTGCTTCTCAGTCCTTTTTAAGCCTGTTTTGAAAGTAAATTAAAAAGAAAAATCCAGCTAAATACCACTTATTCCTTGAGTTAAGTGAATGCAGGATCAATAATTTAGTATTCCTTGATGTTTCTAAACATAGCTGCTGAGACAGCCTAAACAATGGATCCTCAAAGTCTTGCTTACACTGCTCAAATTCCAGATATGATTTTGGAAGTTGTGGGGATGATTTGAAGGGCCAACTTGAAAGGCAGAATTCAAATTCTAAGCATATGAAATAAGATCTAGCTGTACCACTGCTCCTAGTCTACCCAGGAATTGTATTGCTCGTGTGTTCCATGCTTGAGACAGAAACCCAGGGGCCTTTGGGGGCTGTTTGCAAAGCTCTTACAGCAGAACAGAGATTTCTGAATCACCTTGAGACTGGCCAGCCTGGCCATTGCTCACAGTCCAGCTGACCCAGCGTGGAGGGGAGCTGAGCTGAGTTGGCTCAGGGATTTTGCAGCTTTCCTGGTTGTGCAGCACAGTTTCTCTTGCAGCTTTCCAAGGCCAGATTACAAATCCTGAGCAGCCCTTTCCCTTGTGTATCCTTTCGGCTGCTTCCCGGAGGAGTCTGTGCTTTTTGCCAAGAACATTGTCTAGGTGTAAAAGCTTTGCTGCTGTTCCTTCCCAGCCCTTCCCAAGTGTTGACAGAGTGAGACACAAGTGCCTGAGTCCCATTCAGAGCCAAAAATGAGCATCCTCCTGATTATGTGGTCTGGAAAACGTTCTCAGATTCTGCTTGCTGGCTTGGTCCCACAGAAGGTGGTGAGGAGAGATTTTTCTCCTTTCCTGTGTGATGCCTTCAGTACCTAATAACCCCCCTCCCCCCAAAAAAATCCCTGAATAGCCTTGAAGTTGTTGGAGAGCAGAGTTTAGGATGCATTTATTTCCTTAAGATTTACTGTTGCTGTATTTACTGTGTCTGCAGAGACATGACGAAGTGTAGCTCTCATTTTTGGCTGCCTGTCTCCTGTTGCTCGTGCAGCAGCCTGGCCCTGCCAGAAGCTGTGGGTTCACTGCAGGATTGATTCACTGCAGGATTGGGTGGTGCAGTGCTCAGTGCTGTGCTGCTCCCTCTGAGGATGTAGCTCCTGATGTGCTGTGGCAGGAACATTGATTTGGGACACAGAACACAGGGGATTATGACAAGCTGCAGGTATAATTAGAAGTTGTTTATCTGGTGTATCCAGTTTTGAAGGCTGTTTTGGCTGACAGGGATTTGTAGTTTTGGTAGCCTTTCTTTCCAAAACACGTGAAGTTTGTTGGGTTTTTATGTGGATGACTCTTGGCATGGTTATCCCAATGTGGGGAATTCCCAGAGGGGTTTCCTTCTCAGAGTGCAGTTGGTGGCACAGAACAAATTGATGGCATTGAACAATCAGCTCCAAAACATTGTAGAGGGAAAATCAGCTTTTGCCTATTAGGGAGAACATTTAATTATTCCAGTATCCCTCTACCTCTGCTACTTATTTTGTTTTCCTCTAGCAAGAGCATGTATAGAAGCATATGTGACAGTTCCTGAAATTTAAAGCTGTTTGGTGTCCAGTGTGAGTTTCTGCACCTTTCCACTCAGTGATCCATCCATTTGCACTTTCCATTGCCTCAGAGCTGCTGGGAGAAACGCAGCTGCTACAGGAGTATTTTGGGTACCAAGTGGCCACCTCGCCCACGTGCCCTTTCCCTGCACCTGCACAGGACAAAGAGAGCAGTTCAGACAGCCAGGGTTTAACCATGATGCCAGCAGGCTTTTCCTGCCTCCAAAATATGCCTGCCTGAGGAAAAGAGCCATTCCTCCAAAATATCCCTGCCTGAGGAAAAGAGCCATTCCTCCAAAATATGCCTGCCTGAGGAAAAAGAGCCATTCCTCCAAAACATCCCTACCTGACGAAAAGAGCCATTCCTCCAAAATATCCCTGCCTGAGGAAAAAGAGCCATTCCTCCAAAACATCCCTGCCTGAGGAAAAGAGCCATTCCTCTAAAACATCCCTGCCTGAGGAAAAGAGCCACTCCTGCACTGTCTTAAGCCTTTTCATTTCCTTAGCTGGAGCAATGGCACTGTCAGGGAACAATTTGGTTAAAGTGATGTCAGATCATGTGGTTTGACTGCTGGTAATTGAATGGGATGGGAGGAAATACTGTAAAACTCAGTTCTGGCCAGGCTTTATCAGACAGTGCAATGAGAGGGGCTGAATCAAAATACATGCAGAGAAAAGTTAATAAAGATCATGAAACATCTTCACATGGTCAAATCCAAGGGCTCCACGCCGTGAGCTGTCAGCTCAGTAACAGGGCTGTGAGCAGCTGTCCCCAAATTTAAGGAAATTACAAAAATGCCACAGTTCCAGCTGTGTTTTAAGTGCTTGGGAAACACTGCAATCCCAGGAAATCAGGTTCCATATGCTGACTGAAATGGAGGGTTAGCATCACCTGGCATTTCACGTGGATTAACCCTTCAGCATTCCTGACAGTGCCACTTGGAGATTGCTGTGCTGAAGTCCTCCAGCCTCCCAGCCATCCTCAGGGATATCCTGTGTGCACCACACTGCTGAGAGCTGCTGCTCTGAGATTCAATGTGACATTTTTAATGTATTCTCAGCTTCTGTTCCTGAAAGAAGCTTTTCATTTTGGAAATAAAGGGAGAACATTTTAGGAAATGTTTCTTTGCAGAACAACCGCACGCTGCTGGCAAAATGGAAAGGGATTGCCACAGAAACAAGTCTGACATACCAAGTGCAAAGAGATTTTGTGTTTGTTCAGACTGAGACTTATTGGCATTAATCAGCGTGTGCTTTTAAACACACAAAAATAAGTTTTCTGTGACTGTATTTGAATATGTGGATGTGAAATGTGTAGGCTTATTTTCTGACAAATGCTAGAAGGGCATATGGATCTCCAAAAAGCAGTTTCAAAGACAAGAAGCTGAAGTGGGAATGCACAGAATCACCTTGAGATTTGTCACCACCTGTAAGAAAAGAGGTGTTCTTCAACTTTAGGGATACTTAAACATATACTGAAAACCATTTTGCTTTACTATGCAAAATGTAAGAGAGTTAATTTTGAAGGAGAAACGTTCCTAAACAATTTCTGCTATTTTATCTGTGTGGGAAGTTCTCCTTAGAGGGCTGATTCACCTCTGTGTGTGAGGACAGCAAAGAAGTCCTGAGGGGGTTGAGCACTTCATGGCACCCTGGCTGTGCAGAGCTCCTGCTGATCCCTGCAAGGCTGGTGTCCCAGGGATCTGTCTCTCTATATTTATTTATATATAATGTGCTCAGGTTGCTGTTGCAGCCCTGGCTCAGCTGTGGCACACACAAGGAGGCCCTAAATGCCCTAGGTGGGGACTAGAGCAGCCGTGTCTCTCCCAAGACAGTTTTCCTTCCTCCGTGCCCTGTTGGGAACAGCAGATTTTGGGACCTGGAGTCCTTCAGATTTTCAACAAGCTGATGTGGTTTGCTTAGGATTTGTGAAGGGTGCAAATGTTTGGGGTGAATTCCTGCCCTGACTGAAGGGTGCTGGTGGTCCCCAAGGGTGTCAGCTCCTGCTGGCTGCTGTGGCTGTACAGGTGCTCTCACTCATCTGCAGAGCTTTTCCTAATTAACAGAAGAAAGGCATTTGTGTCACTACCTCTGCCTTCCATAGCACTGCATAATTCGTGACACTTCTCCTCTGAGCACAGCTTGAATGTCTCCTGAATTTTGCTAGAGGCTTCTCCATGAGCAGAACCTTCATTCTCATGGTCAGAAAGTGAAAGCTGCAATGTAAGACTCTTATTCAATTTACAGGAAGAGATTTACAGGAGCAGATAGCAGCATAATTTACAGGCCAGAAGGTTGAAATGAGGGGCTAAAAGCAGGCTGATTTTATCATGAGGTTTGTGAGCCCAATGAAAACATCACGGAGGTTAAAGCCAAGTTGTCTAGGACACTGAGTGGCCTACACTGAGAAATGAGATATTGTTGTGTTACAAATATTTCCTACTGAAGTTGTTAGAAAGAGACCAGATCCTCTGGTTATGTCTGCAACTGTAATGCCTTGAAATGCTCAAATCTCTTTTAAAAGGTTATTTTGTATTATATTAGCATGGAGTTGAATTATTAGAATGGAGACAAAACACACTTGCAAAAAGCAGATGAGAGGTTTATGGGGGGCAGGGGTTTTATCTGGGTTTAGAAACCCACCCCTGAGGTTAGAGCAGATGAGGAGGAAGGCTGAGAACGTTTAATGCACGCTCACCTGTGGTGTGCCTGCCCTGCACATCGATCTGCCAAGCACAGCCCTGCCATTGACACTTCAGGGCTGCACTCTGCAGCTGCTTCCACAGCCTGATCCCAGCTTTGCAGGGCTCACTGTGCAACCTCTTCCTTCATTCAGCAATGTGCAATCTCTTCCTTCATCCACAGCTCACTGTGCAACCTCTTCCTTCATTCAGCAACAGCCACAGCCTGATCCTCCCCTAGAGAGGGAAGGGGCTTTGCTCAGCACGCAGAGGATGCAGCGCCTCAGCTACGCCCGGGCTCGGTGTGTGTGTACCAAACTTGTCATCATTTGCATCCACTCCTAATTATCTCCTCATCATTGACCTTTTGGATGGATTATGAGAGTGCTGGATTTTTAATGTCTGCATGCGTCAGGAGCTAAAATCGAGTTACTTTACGTGTCTTCTTTTATATATAAATATATATCCTGATGTTTAGGAATATCCTAGCCAGGAAACAATGAATCCCAAATGAAATGCAAATTTTGATGTGTTTCAGATTGTTCTTGAGAAGTGTAAATGGGATGTTTTGGGTATCTCATATTGTAAAATATTAAACTAAGAGAAGTTTTAAAATCTACACAAAGGATGCAAATGGGTAATTTACCAGTGAAAAAGTTATTGTCCATTGTAGTGATCAGGTGGGACCTCATGTTTCAGGGAATGTAGTGACTTCTGAGAAAGTGAACTCCAAAACCCAAAGAATTCCTGTGGAATGTTATGAAGTAAATATGGAAGTAAATGTGTGGCTTTTGCTGGTTTTTGGGATTGATTTCTATTTTTTTTTTCCTTTAAGTGAATATTAACTCCTGCTTCTATTTCTCTATTATTATAGTTTAGGAGTATTAAAAATGGATAGGGAAGATCTGAAGTCCTGAAGTAAGTTATTTTTTGCCTGATCTGTGTGATTTTAGTGTCCAAGAAACTGGGATATCGACTCTTGGAAGAAGAAAACAAAAAAAGAGAAGTCCCAATTTCTCACTTATTACAATGTTGAATCAATATGTTTGGCCTGTGAAATGTTTTCTGGGATAAAGCAAAATGCCTCTGAAGCAGAATTTTTCTTCAGTACATCATAATCTACAGCTCATCCAAGCATAAGGGATCAATAGTGCTGTGTCTTGTTAGGTAATCATGAAACTGGAGGAATATATTAAAGGAGGATAGTAGAAAATGAGCCTTTTAGGGAACTATTTGGTTTGGGATTTTTAAAAGCAAAGGTAATTATTGTAAAGCCATAGAACCTCGTTATCAATTGAAATATCAATATTCCTGTGAATAGAAACTCTGCATTCATTGGACCTTTCTTGCATGGTTTCTGTGAGTGTTGGTGTGTGTTTTTATATACACCTGTGTGTGTAAATGTGCATTACTCAGACTACTCTGTATGTCAACTGTTATCTTTATTTTCTGATATGGCAATACTGAAAGCTGCTCCTGGCCTTGCAAGACAGTAAAAATCTCTGTAGCTTTGAAGCAGAATTAAATGTAGCTGAAACCTGTCTATTGATTCAGCTTTGGAAGTTTCCATGTCCCCTGTTCATGTGTGGCCACCCCAGGGGAATGGGAGAACTCTGTGGGCACCCAGGCCATATTCACAGGCCAAACATATTGAGTCAACATTGTAATAAGTGAGAAATTGGGACTTCTCTTTTTTTGTTTTCTTCTTCCAAGAGTCGATATCCCAGTTTCTTGGACACTAAAATCACACAGATCAGGCAAAAAATAACTTACTTCAGGACTTCAGATCTTCCCTATCCATTTTTAATACTCCTAAACTATAATAATAGAGAAATAGAAGCAGGAGTTAATATTCACTTAAAGAAAAAAAAACAAAAATAGAAATCAATCCCAAAAACCAGCAAAAGCCACACATTTACTTCCATATTTACTTCATAACATTCCACAGGAATTCTTTGGGTTTTGGAGTTCACTTTCTCAGAAGTCACTACATTCCCTGAAACATGAGGTCCCACCTGATCACTACTATGGACAATAACTTTTTCAGTACCCCACTGAGTTCAAAACAGCCTGAAAGTCTATTTTGTTAAACTGAAAAGAAATGAAAGAGGTTAATTTTGGAATGAAACCATGGCTGGCTGGTGCAAGAGATGCTGCTCTCCACTATTGGCCTGTCCATCCAGGCTTCCAGAGGAGTGGAATTGTTCTGTAACATGGCAGTGAGAGGGGATGGATCAAGGCTTCCACCTTTACATTTCCAAGCACTTTTATTTGTGCCAGTCTCCACCTGTAATTGTACCCCTGCTGTTGTGCTCCACGTCCAAGAGCCAATGTTTTTCTGGCAGAGGAAAAGAGCAAAAGCCTCATTCTGCAAATGTGTGTTGATACTTACAAATCTAATTATGATATCAAACTTTGGTGATGATTGTTAAATATGTAACTGTAAGCATGTAAGGAGCACACCCACACATCTTCTTAATTTTGCACATTTATAACTATTTTTAAGTGGAAATAAAACTAGTCATAAAAGTGAGAGCAGAAATACAAAGTAGAATGAAAGCAACCAACAGTTTTAAAATTTTTATATATATATAATTGCTTTAAAATATTTTTATTCCACTGTCTTTTGTGTGCCTGGATTGAATTCTGGGTGCAATTGCTTGTGAGCTCACAGAGTGGTTACAAATTTGGTGAGTTAGTGGATAGTAATCACACACTTCAGGTTTTCATGGGAATTTTTTTGGATGTGATGCCTTGATCTATGTGTCATGGGAAGGTTTGGGGGATGCAACTCTTTGTTCTGATACTCTTAGCAGCAGAGGAAAGTGGAGCTATGTCAGTAATTCAGGTGAATAAATGCAAAAGTCACCTGAAATGGACGTTGGTGTTGGACATTTTTGAGACTGACAGATTGTTATTGTGACAGTGGGTGCTGCTGGTCTTCAGATCCTGGCAAAGAAAGTGTTCACACCAGGCAAGGCATAGCCCAGGGGCACAAACTGGGTGGGCTTGAATACTCAAGATCAGTCTGGGTTCTTTTTGGGGGTTTCCTGGGTTTTTTCCTTATTCTTTTTTTTTTTTTTCAGTTGGGATAGAAAAGAAACTGCCTGCACATCCCTTGTTTCCTAAAGCTCGTGATGCTCAGTTGTGGATCTGCTTTACAACAAGAGCATCCTAAAAAACACCTAAACCCACCTGATTTCTTCCATGAAATCAGCCTTACCCTCTTTAGCTGTTCTCCATTCAGCTGAATTCTGAGTTAGCTGGATTTACCCGAAATTATTCCAATGCTATGTCCCAAAAGAAATGCTCTGCTTCTTCCCTGGGGGAGATCCCATAGCTCAGAGAGATGGGGGCAGCTCAGGTGAGGAACCCTTTGAATGTGCCCAGAAATGGGTTTGTTTTCTCTCCTGATTTATTCTGTCTGTTGGACTCACAGTGATGCTTGGCTGCAGCTCTGCAGGCCCTGAAATAAATGAGAATTGTAGGTTTGAGACAGAAAGCAGATTTCAGTCCTTTCTCTCTGCTCTGAGGTTGTTAGCAGTTTAATTTAATGGTTGTTTTATATTTCCATGATGAAAAATACATTAGTAAAGCTAATCTGGCCTGAGCTGCTGTGTTCTCCACACCCTTGCCATTTCCTGAGTGGTGGTGGTGGTGCTGTCTTTGGCAAATCCATGAGCAAAAGCTGGTTTGGGAGAGAACAGGCTATAAATAATTTGAGGCTATCCAGTTAGAACAAAGAGTTATTTAAAAGTTCATTTAATTTCTTAAGGTTCAATCTGATGAAGAATAAATTTGGGATAGTTTATAACAGTCCTGTGTGTGTATGCATGGAGATGTGTGTGTGTGTTTCCATTCATATGTAAATGCAGACTTGCAGTTCATGAACCCGACATTTTTTTCAGAGGATCAGAATATTTTAAAATCTTGATGACCATTAATTTCTTTTGTAATTTAAATATTCATTTGCAAAATGGGGTAAAGAACACAGACATGGATGGTTTGAGCTGTTGGGACCAGCAGTGAGCAGTAGGGAGAGAGCATGTCCGTGTAACCTGTGTGGGGCTATAAACAAATTAGCTTGGGGACTGTTGCTTTCAAAGCAAGTATTAAGCTGTCAGAAGTTCAGGTATATATTAAATGGTGTCATTATTAGAATTTGGTTACTACTTATGATTTATAAATCCATCTGTTAAGATAATTTTAAGAAACGGCAGCACATCATTAATAAAAGTTTTCAGTTCAGCAGAGCAGCATGCAAAGCAAACACTATCATCTTAGGCCCGATTTGAAACAGGGAATAGGTTTGAGTTCTAATGGAATTATTTTTTTAATGGAACATTTTATTTTCATAGTTTTGTAATGCTCCTTTCATTTCCTAGCCCGGGGCTGATACAGCTGCCTTATCCTCTAAAAGTTGGAATAAATGGAGTTTGCTCGGCCACATGGGAAAGTCAGGCCTAGATGAAGACTCAGGCTTGATGATTTCTGTCTGAGGAACAAGAACAAAGTGCTGGAGATCCTGTGTGTTGGCTGAAGTGTCGTGGAGCCCCTGGTCAGCTGCTCCAAGAGCAGCAGTGCTGCGGGCACAGCCACGAGCTCGCTGCTCTCTGGGAGGAGTCACCAGGGCTCTCTGGGCCCCACCACAGAAACCCCTGGCATTTGCAAAGAATTTAAAAAAGGAGAAGGAAAAGGAGAGAAAAATAAAAAGAAAAAGGGAACAAATAAGGAACAAAAAAAAGGAATATAAAGGAAAAAGAGCAATGGAAATTTGCAGATGAAGCACTCGATGCTGTACTTTACAGAGCATTGTCTCTATTTCCAGGGAGTTGAAAGGACAGCCTACACAAATTATTCCCACCTAACTGTGACTTCCTGGTTGGCTCCAAGTGATGCACCGAGGTCAGTGAGAGGGGTCTGGCTGTGCCATATGTGAGGGCAATAAAACCTCCCCAGGTTTGGGTTACATGCATTTTATTAGCAAGTGCAGCTGTGGTTTTTCATCCTGAAGTCCTGTGCTTTTAGCTCAGGAGAAGCGATTACAAATCCAACATTTCTGGCTGCAGAAGTGCCCCGGGCTGGGTGTGTCGGGGTCTCTGTGCTGGGATGCACCCGGGCTGGGCCAGCAGGGAGGGCACTGAGCAGGCTCCAGGCATGTGTCCCAGGAATGGCAGGCTGCTGGTGGAGTTGAATTTTTGGAATTATGGCCCTGAGTCCCCCTGGCACCTGTGGGTGTCCCTCCCCTGCTGTGTGTTGTAGGGTAGCTGGGATTCCTGGCTGTCTGTCCTGACCTTCCCTGGCACGGCTGCCCAGGGATCCTGCAGAGCCTGGATTTATTTATGTGTGAGCACTGCTGCTGGTGACAGGGCTGAGTGATGGAGCTGTTTAGTTTCAGGGTCCTTGAATCAACAATCTGGGTGGTAGCACAGGATTTTTTTTCCCCTGAGATCCAGAAAACTGGTACCTCTTATTTAAGAGCCCAGGAGATAAAGTCATTCTGGAAAACAAATAGACCTCAGGCTTATCTGTGTCTCTGGAAGAACATTGCTAAAACTGAGAGAAAACAAATATTACTGGCAGGATTAACTTCCCTTTGAAAACCAGCAATATCCTTTAAAGATCTTGTGACCATATTAGTAGCTGTCCTAAGATACCATTTCAATTGAAGTTCTTTTCTCACCATCTCATGTCTGTGGCCAGCAGAACGGCTCAGGTCGCTGAGGGCTGTGACAGTGACTGGCCTGATCACCTGGGATACCAAACCCAGCAAAGAGATCTCTGTGAGTCTTCACTTATCTGGTGCTGGGAATGTGATTTATGCCATAAAGAAAACATTTATAAGGAGTGCAGTAGAAAAGGAAATTAATACTATAAAGCTGTCATGAGGTATTTTAGTCAGAAATGGAACCAAGGCAAAGCTGAACCCTTTGCCATGGCAAAATGAAGTTCCTAAGGAAGTGATGAAATCTTGTGCCTAACCTTCCACTGCTGAAGGACATAAAAAAAGCCTCCAGAAGTTCACTTGCTCTTTGCTGTAAAAACTCAGTTGATTTTGAGACTGCAGACTCATATAAAGAAAAGAATTAGGAGTGTTTTTCCTTTGTGATTCTATGAGTGTCTAGTAATTAGTGCTACAGAAAAATACTGATTTGATGCACTTGCTCTCTTGGATAGTTTAATTTGCCCTCAGAGGCCCTTTGTCCCTATCCATCTACAAGGTGAACAGTCACTCCTCACTGCTGAAGCTGTCTGCTTTGCCTAGACTTAGTCTATACTGGTTTTTAGGGTTGCAACTCTAATAAAGCTGGATTAATCTGTACCCTTTGCTGGAGAGTCTCCCCAGCCAGCTAATCCAGTGTGCTCAGTCTGACTGAACTCCTCTCTGGATGCATTGGGAAAGGGTTTGGTAATCCCATAATGGTTTTAAATTTCAGGACAATGTACCTGGGGATGCCCTGAGTCAGCTGTGGTCTGTGGTCTGTGTGAAAGCACTGCTTATAAAGATGTGCTCAAAACACTGCCTGTCCATACATTATTGTAATTAATGTTTCTGCTCCAATTATTTAAAGTTTTTAAAAAATCACACCATTTCTCAGTGTAGTATTGGTGTAAATTTCAGCAGGAAAAGCCAACCAAGCCCCTTGATCATTTAACAGAGGTGGCTCAAGGAGCTGTGACTGAGTTTCACGCCTCTCCCAAATCAGTTGAAGGCTTTATGCAAATATTTGTGAGCTGCTGCTGAAGGAAAAGAACCCCACATAATTTTTACTGAATGAGCAACATGTGCTTAAAAATATTCCACTGCCCCATCAAGATTAAATCCCTAATCTAATAGCTCTGCTGTATTTTTTTCTCACAGCAAACAAGAATTGGAGAAACTGGATCACTTCTGTTTTGCCATCCTAGAGTGAAGTACCAAGAGACAGAAAAAATAGATTTCCCCCCACTCTCCCCCTCTCATACCTTGGGTGCTGCCATCTGGAGCCTGTGCTATTTGGTAATATTAAATAAATGCAAAACTAATTAATTCCTTTCTGTCAGGTTTTTCTCATTAGGGTAATAATAACCTTTCAAAGTTTGTCATTCACCAGTCAGCAATGTGCCATATGCTTGATGTCACATGATAAAAAGTATTCTCCATTTGCCATGCTCTGGAGGGCCTTAGTGCTGCTCAGGATAATCATTTGTTTCTCAGGGATGTTCACTGACATATGCCACAGATGCATTGATTCTTTGCTAATACACTGTCAATCCCATCATTGCACATTTTTTCCAGCAGAAATGCTCTCATAAAGATATTTCTTCTCCATGTGCTCCAATTCCATTTGATATCAATGCCTAATTCCTACCGGTGCCTTTTGGGGGAAGATGTGTTAAACTGCTGAAACTTGGAGGATGTCAATGTGGCTTCCATGGCTTTGTCCAGCCCTGTGGTTATGTCCACAGAGATTGTTAAGAACCATCTTTTCTCAAAATCACAATTTTCTCTCTGTCTAAATGTATTAATAAGGATTTACACAGGCAAAGTTAAATTGTAATTTCTCAAACTCTGTGTCGGCACTGTTATAAAACAGCTGTGTGGTCATTTGTGCAACAGGTTAATAGCTCTGCCTGCAGTGGGGACAGGGCTGCAGGAAATACAGAGGAAGCTCCATCTCCAGCTAAAGTATATAGGAATCCTCCTTCATTTGTATTGCATTGAAAAATAAATCTGTGAAAATTTGAAAACTGTAAATCAAAAGCTGTGCTGGTTTGGTAGGAGGGGAGCTGGTTCAGCTGGTGCAATAACAGCTCAGAACATGGAATAATAGCATAGAACATAGAATAACAGCACAGAACATAGACTAAAACAGTGTGTGATCATAGAATCCCAGCCTGGTTGGGCTGGGAGGGACCTTAAATCCCACCCAGTGCCACCCCTGCCATGGCAGGGACACCTTCCACTGTCCCAGGCTGCTCCCAGCCCCAGTGTCCAACCTGGCCTTGGGCACTGCCAGGGATCCAGGGGCAGCCCCAGCTGCTCTGGGCACCCTGTGCCAGGGCCTGCCCACCCTGCCAGGGAACAATTTCTGTCAGTGTGAAGCCATTCCCCCTTGTCCTGTCCCTCCAGGCCCTGTAAAAATTCCCTTTCCACTTTTTCTGAAGGCCCCCTTTAGGTACTGGAACACTGCTAAAGTCAAGGTGGAGCCTTCTCTTCACTGAATGTATGAAGAAAATTCCCATTAAATATTTTGTTTGTGGTATTTTCTGGTATTTTACTTAGGATATGTGAAATTAGTCATATCTGAAGGAGTTTTATATTTAATCTTTCTGTCTTTATTCTGTAATGAATTCAGCTCTTTTCTGTTGTCTGTTCCACAAAAGCCAATTCAGGTTTAGCCACTCACTCCCGTGGCTCAGCCATTTTGTGTTTTGATTCCTAATGGTGGAGTTGTGAATATCCTGTTCCAGTTGCTGCCTTGTGGGTTGAGGTCTCCTGCTCTTGGGTCACCCTTTGGATTGATGTGGAGTAAGTTGAGAGCAGGAGCTGCTGCCGTGGTGCTGCTGCCTTTGGTGGCACTTTCCTGAGTGACCCGGGATCAATGCCCTGTAACCTCCTGAGAGGAGCTCACAATGGGATATTCATAACCCTGGCCCACAGAATTAAAACTGGCAGCAGCAGGCTGGCCTTGGAAGTCTTAAAAGGCAGAGCTTGCTTGCTGTGAAGGAGATGCAGTAATGGACTGGAGGGAGGATATCCATATCAAAGCACCACCTTGTTAGCAGGGTGTCTCTTTATTGCTGTTATACTTTAAGAAATAATGAAAGAAAATTCTGCCTGCCTGTTTCTTCCACACTGCAGCCATCTCCACAAGTGATACTGAGGTTTCACTGCACTGAAATGTGCACTCGTTCACAAATTAAGAAATGGGACTGTTTGCACTGTGCTTATCAAGAGCAGATTAAGCCTTTATGACCCTGGGGGTTTTGGGGTTTTTTTGGGTTTTTTTTTTTGTTTGTTTTTGTTTAATGATGGTTGTGTAAAGAATGAAACATGCAAAAAGCACATTCATGAGGATTACTTTAAGGGGGTTCAGAACAATCAGTGGTAGCTGCTAAAAACAGTCAGTCATGCGTTTCAGTCATCACTTTTAACATTTCTGATCAGAAATCCCCAATGTAGCAGTGTCTCAGAAATGGAGCCAACCAGAGGTTAACTCATCAGAGTCAAAATGATTAACAGAGGAATGTTTGTTTGATGCAAGAATCATCCTCAAATCCGTCTGGTTTCCACTCCTGGTGTTGGGAATAAAGAGTGATCTTGCCAGCTCTCAGCCTTTCAGTCTCTGCCCTGCCAAGTGTGAGAGAAGAGTCTGTTTTAAGTCTTCTCCCACTGAAGTTACTCTGCAGTGCAGCAAAACTGTACCAGCAAGGAATATTGCTATTGCACTTCTCTCCTTCCCCCTCCCACTCTCTTTTCCAGGATTTTTGTAGTCTTTGGCTCTGCAAAAGGAGCTGAAGCCCCTTTGGACTGCGGCACTTCACGTGGAGCTGCTGAGAAACAAATGCTGCAGCTCAAGGGAGCTGCTGGAGGAAAAGCTCCCTCTGAAGCCTTAACTGAACCACAGGCATTTTGTCAAAGGTTTCCCAGTGTTCCTCTGCCCTGTTCTTGGGATATATCCCTGCTATACAGGGCCTGCTGCATGCACCTGAAGCAGCTGCTCTGGCATAGTAATCCACTCAAAAAAGAGGAAAAATTATGTGATTTGTCAAAAAAAAAGGTGAGAAGACCTGTTGGGTGTATCAGGGGGAGACTGGGAGGCAAGGGTGTAGTTTTTTTCAGAATAAAAGGGGAAGGACAGGGTTGCTCTGCACTCATCTGACTCTGCTGTACCTGCAGTATCTTAGGCCTTGGAAGCAGTTTTGACACAGCAACTTTGTCCAGGATTGGCTTCTGAGGCTCCCAGAGGGAATTTCTGGCTGTCAAACAATGCCACAGCTGCTTGGTGTGTGCCAAGTGCTTGGTGTCACTAGTGAGGCTCATGGGGCCACGTAGGAAACTCCTGATGGAGCTTCTTTACTCACATTGTCATCCCACAACAGTGCAATGGGTTGGGTTGGGAGGGACCTTAAATCCCACCCAGTGCCACCCCTGCCATGGCAGGGACACCTTCCACTGTCCCAGGCTGCTCCCAGCCCCAGTGTCCAACCTGGCCTTGGGCACTGCCAGGGATCCAGGGGCAGCCCCAGCTGCTCTGGGCACCCTGTGCCAGGCCCTGCCCACCCTGCCAGGGAACAATTCCTCATTGCCAAGATCCCATCCAGCCCTGCCCTCTGGCACTGGCAGCCATTCCCTGGCTCCTGTCCCTCCAGCCCTTGGCAATTGTCTCTCTCCATCTTTCCTGGGGCTCCTTCAGGCCCTGCAAGGCCACCCTGAGCTCAGCCCAGAGCTTCTCCTCTCTGTACTGAATACTATGATTATGTCTCTAGTGGTCAATTTTTATGCATCTCTCATGTGAGAGGCAATGGTGGAGGATTTAGGGCAAGAATAAACTCTGCAATTGTGAAAGAAGAGCTGTGCACCCTGTTGCCAGTTTGGGGGAAATAATGAATGAAAATTGGTTCTGAAGGACACAGTGTTGGAAACAAATTTTCAACAGCATCTCCATCACTAAATAGGAGAGGGGATCTGTGATGTGCAGCACCTCTGTGAAATCTTCTCCTCCAAAGTATTGAGCTCTTTCAGGTAGTTCAGTGCTCCACTGACTGATCCAGGAAGATCTTGTAAAACAATTAGTGTCACAGGCCAAGAAGGTGGAAAAGAAACTGTGGTGCAGACTATGACAGAATAAACCAAACCAGAATGAAGTGGGGCTGAATTTGTAACTGACAGTTACAGTTCAGCAAAGTGATCTCTGAGGCTTTAGCAGTTCCCTTAATCCCTCAGTTCCAGGGGTGTCAGGCAGCCTGAGAAAGGGCACTGTGAGGGACAGGCACAGGGCATTCAGTCTTGTGCCCCCACCCTGGGTGTCTGTGCAGGGCTGATCTCCACAGCTCAGCAAGGACACGGTGCAGTTAGAGAGGGAGCAGAGAAGGGCAAATAAAGCAGGAAAGGATGGGAAGCTCATGCTACAGAAAATGAGACTTCTCAGGTTTTTGGAAAGAGGGGAGAGCCTGGCTGAACTTTGGGAAGTCACAGGGGCAGAAGCTGAGGTGAATAAAGAGCAGCTCCCACCGTCAGAGATTTGGGAGTTCTGGATGAAACCAGAGGAGGGAGAGTGACATAACATCACTTTCAAAGGAGATCATGCAAATTCATGGACAAGACTCAAGGTAGATCCTACCAGGAATGAGCAGGAATGTTCCCCTGATGCCTTCACCCAGAGGTTGAGGGGTGGCCACTTGTGGGAACTCAGCACATCGTTCCCGATGTCCAGAGATGCCAGGAGAACCCTTGGGGGGTCTCGAAAATCCTGGAATGTTGCCAAGAGTGTTTGGTGGCTTGATTTTGATCCATCCACAGAAGTAACAAGAGTTTGAGGACAAGAGAATCACTTTAGAGTAAAAGGTGTAAAAGAGACACATTTAGAGGGTGAGATATAGACTTTAAGGTTTTTGGTACAGGGAGGTTATGGAGACAAGATGGAGGGATCAGGGCGTGTCTCGTCCTTCTTTCTTCTTCTTGTCCTCCATCTCCTGTGGTGATGTTGGCACTTGGGGATTGGTTTATGGTGAAGGTGTACTTGCTAACATGGGTGAAAAGCATTGGGAAATAAAGGTAAATATTGTGTACGTAGATTTTAGTATAAAAAGACATGACCGCCCCGTGGGTGGTCAGAGAGTGCCTGTGACTGCTTGCAGATCAGACCTCTGTTGGGCAGACAGAAAATTTTGTAGATAAGAAATAATAAACAACCTGAAGATCGAAAACTGAAGAGTCCAGACTCGTCCTTTGCATCGCGTGCCACCCAAGAACCACTCTACCCGTGTCGGGGCAGAGACAGACAGCCAAACCCGACAGCCACTGGCAATGGCCCAGTTTCTGTGCCCTCCCAAACATCTCTGCAGTGTCAGTGGTGGTCACAGGTGGCTCTGCTCCATCAGCTGCTGGGGCATGGCAGAGTGGGACATTCCTCGTTAGCTATGCAAATCTGTATCATTACTGAAATGCATGCAAATAGGTTAATTAGGAAAGGAATTAAAAATGCAGTGTTCAGTTTAGTTCACTGTAGGTTCCAGCTGGTAATTTGTGTAGGGAAAAGGCCACGGAGCTGGGGATGGAAATGTTGCTGTGTCTGTGCAGGGAATGCTGAAGGATGAGGGCTGGAAAGGCATCTCTCCCTTTCTCTTTTGGAGGAAAGAGGTGATGGGAGGGCAAAAAAACTGAACTGAATCCTGTGGTTGTTATCAGTGGGGCATGGTGTGAGCCATGTATTAGGTCTGTTTGAAAAGCAATGTGAACTTAGTATAATAGGGGACTTTAACTTCTATCTATCATGAATTTCAATGGTGATGGCATTCTGTAGGGGAATGAATGCAGGATTTAAATGTCCAGCTTTATGTAATTTTCAACATGCTTGTTCATGGCCATAGGACCATCATCTGGAAAACATTTGGGAATTTTGCAGAAAAACATAGTGACACCACCTAGGCACTTTTGTATATGAAAGTGCAGCACTATTTGGTAGGATTTTCTGGAAATATAACCTTTTCTTTTTAATGTAAAAAGTGCCTTTCAATTGTTCCATTACTTATGGAGAGGCAAATAAAGCAATTCCATAGAAACAAATCCAGATGAGCCATAATGGATAGCAACACCCTAGTCTCTTTGACTTTCCTCTGTGCACAGATAACAAAGCCCAGAACAGAATTCTATAGGAGGAGGAAAGTCTTGAACCTTAAATGCTAAAACTGAAGCTAGCAAAACCTGGCCGGTAGTTTGTGAGCCAAGCTTAATCTTGTCTTCTGCTTTTGTTGCTCTTGGTTTGCAGGTTACGATTAGTTGATGGCATTTTGAGGTATAAATGAATCAAGTTTTTCCACTGGGGTTATTCAAATTTCCTTGAAAATATGTCTGGGTTGAAACTCCTTTGGGTTGCAGCTGGGAGAGTTTGGCTTTACTATGAATAAAGGAGGATCCAGCTCTTAAAGGGAGGATCCTTAATGCCACTTCTGCTTCTGCAGCACCGTTCTCATCACCAATTCTCAGTTATCTCTCACAGAGCTGGGTACAGGGGGGGCCCAGGAACAGGGCCTGATTAAAGGCCCGTTTTGGCCTTGGCTGCTCCAGCAGGATTTTACTTGTTATTATCAAGGAGTGTCGATGCATCAGCTCTAACAATGGTCTCTGCCAGCCAGGGGATTTCCCTGCTGTGTCATCAAACCCCCCTGTGAGAGGGGCTTTTGAAGCGGTGCAGGGAGCCTGGCTCTGCCTTGTGCTGGGGCTCTGATTGTTGGGAGCGGCAGTGGAACTGCTCTCACAGATAACAACTGGTGTGAGAATCTGCAAAAAACTTCCTGAGCTCTGCAGTCCTGGCTCTTTTTTTCTCCCCTTCCTGGTGAGAATGAAGGCTCAGCACAAGGGAGTGGATTTGCAGTTGGTTCAGATCACTGTAGTCCCACTGAAGCCAACCAAGCTGAGCTGATTTACACAGAGTGTATCCAGAGGCACTCCCAGCTGATGGCATTTTAAAGCAGTGACATTTAAAATGAATCAGTGCCACTGTGATGGCATTGCTCTCCATCACCTCAGGAGCACAACAGCTTCTCCAGGAAGCCAGGTTCTGATAAAGCCCTTCCCACTGAATTGTGTGTTATCTGGTGAAGAGGTTTTTTCTAATAAAAAGTTTGTTTCCCATCCAGTACTTATACCAGGAGCCATAGATAATAATTTTAAAAAAAAATGGTTTGACCTTTTGTGAGAAACGCTGTAAACTTTTGCAGCAAAATATTGATTTTAGTGTATTTGAAGAAAAAGAGTTGCAGGATTCACCTTACTGGGAGTAAAAGTCGGAAGCTCAGGTGGAAACATCCCCAGTCAAAACTCTGTCCTTCAAGGGCTCTTGCTTGATGTAGTTTGAACACATAGTTCTACATATGGATTGGAAAGAAAATATCAGCTGAGTACAATTTAATTAGTATGGTTTTTGAGAGCTTCCAGAACGCTGGGTTGTGGGTTCTCAGCTGGGAGCACCCACTGAAGGGCCTGGCAGTGGGAGAACAAAGCAGAGGGACCTTGGGAGGGCCCTGAGGGTGCTGCTCTCAGAAAAGCTCAGGGGAGAGGGGCTGCAGGAGGAGAGGAACCCTGTCAGATTAGTGCTCAGATCCTTGCCACAACTGCAGGGGAAACCCACTGATACCACAAACACTCCAGCTTGCTTGGTCCTGAGGGTTATTAATAAAAACAGACTTTATATGAATAGGAATGGAGCTCTCTGCAGTACAAGACCAAAACTTCACCAAGATATCAGCTGGCTATCAGCTGACCCTCCATGAAATTTCCTATAAAATGAAAATTCAGGGTTGTGGCTGGCAATCATTACTGGTTTGTCTCCCTCCAATCCCCTCTCCTTTTCTTTTTTCTTTAATTCAGACTAAAAAATCTGCCCACTACATGCCAGTAAGCTTCTCCTGCCTTTTAACTCCCATGTTATCTCTAGACATGCTGGTTTTGCATGAGCTCTTCTGTGTGTGTAATCAACTAATTATCTCTTATATCTTCAGCAGATAAGACAAAGAAAAATTAAATTAGAATGAAACAGTAACAATTCTTCTAAAGATCAAAGTGTAATGATAACTACAAATTTTAACATGAAAAATTATGCAATGTTGCCTGAACAGCATGGACTTCACATTGCTTTCCTATGGTCCAATTGATTATTTTGTATTATTTCCAGTAATAATACCCCAAAATGCCCCAACTTCTGAGTAAAGTGAGTGGAAAAATACTAGAGAGTTAGGACTAGTCCAGAGTTCAACTTATGTATATGTTAGTGCATTGATTTATCAAGACAGCAGTTAACACCTGATAGAAAATATTTCAATTTACTGCTGTTTTCATTGCCTAAAATCCAGTAATAGCCTGCTGTGACTGATACTTGGAGAGAGAGGGGTTGTGCAGTAGTGGTTTAGGGAGAAAATGGGTGCTCCACAATAAAACCAACTATCTTGGGATGCAGCTGGTTCTCCTGGCACGTGGCTGAGGCAAAATCCCTCCTGTATCAGTTTGAAATTCAGTTTGAAATCAGTGCTGCAGGATAATGATGTGGTGTGGGTACCATGTTCAGGCAGTGCTCCTCTTTGTGAGACCTCCAGCATGAAAGCAAAGATGTCTCTGATATTTTGAGTTTCCAAGAGCTTCTGTCATTGTTACACATTTCCAAACTCTGGTTATGATGAGCCAAGTGCCTGGCCTCGATTCCTTGCTTCCAGAGAGAGCCATTCAAATTCAGGTGGTGTAGCAGAGATGCAGCAGCTTTGTTACACCACTCCAGAGTGTCTGGGAACATTATTAAAACTGATAAAGTCCTTGGCTTGCCTTTTAGGGGAAATTGGGCCTAACCCAGGCGTGATTAATCATGGGCCCAGCCCTGGCATCCCCCCTGGCCACCACAGGAGAGCTCAGGGGCTGAGCCACAGGCCTGCCCTGTGCCCAACACACCTCAGTGATTCTGGGAAGATTCATCCTGAAGGATATAAGGAGATTCCTCCAGATCTTTTTGGTGCATGAGACAAAAAGACCACTTTTCCTCTGGGCTGCAGTATAATTGTGTGTCCTGCCAAATGCATTGTACAGCAGTGCTAATGTGTAGGGCTTGCACAGGTCTGCAAAGGAATTGCTATAGGAAAGGACAAAGGGGGCTCTGAGGCAAGGCACCTCTCCAGCCCTGCACAGGGTCCTTTCCAGAGGGCTTGTTTAGAACACCCTGGAAATGCTGTGGGAAAGGTTTTGTACTCGGTGTTGCTTAGTGATGCTTTTCCATGAAATATGGGGAATTCAAAATAAAGCCTGTTTTTGATACTGGAAAATGAGGATCCTGGTGGAGATACTTTTTTTTCTTTTATACATATATATATATATATATATATATGTATATGTATATGTATATATTTTGCATAGAGTAGCAGCCATGCCTTTGTTCCATGCAATGCATTTGCATTTTCTCTGTGATTCACCCAGGAGTGAGGGAGCTGGACAATTTCCCACATCATTCCAGGATTTGTTGGTTGCCTTATGCATAGCATCCTATGGACATTGAATGAGCACCAGGGATTTGCCTGCAGAAGTTTAACCCAAGTGCATAATCAGACATCTCCCTCTGTACAACAACCACAGGGCACACCCTCATTTGTTCTGTAGCTCTGGGAGGTGGAGGAGTTTGTACAGTAGGCTGGATGTTATTCAATAAAATATTCCCTCAGAAGCACATACTCTGTGACAGTTATTGGGCAAACAGATTTTTATCTGAATGCCAGGACGTTCATCTGGCCCCTTTCTCTGCCTGTGTGAAAGCATTCTCTTTTACAAAACTAAAGATGAAATTAAGACCAGGATAACCTTTTGGGGGAATGATAACGAGGTCTCTTTTCTGAAAGATGATG
Organism: Agelaius phoeniceus; assembly: GCF_051311805.1. Taxonomy (NCBI): domain Eukaryota; kingdom Metazoa; phylum Chordata; class Aves; order Passeriformes; family Icteridae; genus Agelaius; species Agelaius phoeniceus. The sequence continues at coordinate 1,794,033 of NC_135276.1, read as the reverse complement.
TCACAGAAAAATGTGTAAGGAGCATTTATTTGAGAGAGTAGATTTACAACTGTCACTGTCTGCTCCAGAGCCTTGCCCTCTCTAACAAAGGGATTACAAAGAGACTGGAGAGGGACTTTTCCCAAGGGCATGCAGTGATAGCAAAGGGGGAATGTCTCCCAGTGCCAGGGGCCAGGGCTGGATGGGATCTTGGCAATGAGGAATTGTTCCCTGGCAGGGTGGGCAGGCCCTGGCACAGGGTGCCCAGAGCAGCTGGGGCTGCCCCTGGATCCCTGGCAGTGCCCAAGGCCAGGTTGGACACTGGGGCTGGGAGCAGCCTGGCACAGCGGAACTGGATGAGTTTTAAGGTCCCTTCCAACCCAAACCATTCCATGATTCTCTGGTGTCCCAGTCTCTCTGCAAGCCTCTCGAGTCCCTGGGCCTTACCCGGGTCGGCAGAGAGTGGGGGGTGCAGCCCCACCATGGCCGACTGCAGGGAGACACTCTCTGTGCCCCGAGGGTGCTGAGGGCACTCAGGCTGATTGCCTTCGCTGCAGCAGAGACGACCGAGACGTCGGTGGAAGAGGAAAGGGGCCGACTCCCAGCAGGGGGTATTCCAAGGTTTTATTAAGGAGTCCCGAGCGAGCTCCTATACCTCAGGGGGTTCCTCCTGCCGAGAGCACTGGGGGACGTTCGGAGCTTACATTTAAAGGGGGGAGGAAACTAACATAGATAAAATCCTACTGACCAATAGGTATCTCTGGGGGATGGGTGCTGGGGGGACAGACATACAAAACAGCGTATGGGGCAGGACTTGGGGGGTTGACCCTTGGCCCCTGGCTAATCACTCGACAACTTGGACCGAAACTTCTAGGTAGGGGGCTGGGATGTCGAGGTGACTGGCAGAGAGCCAGGGTGGGGGTTTTGGAGATCTTATCCCAGGAAAGGGATAACACAAGTAGAGGGAAGTGGAGGGGGGGGGGTACAGTCTGAGATAAACCATTTGGGAAAAACATGAGGATACAAAACCAACTACTTCAAAGTATTACAAAATATAAGAACGCACTACAACACTCTGGTATCTCTGTGCTGCAAAAGTGTGCAAATAGGCAATGGACTCAGCTGAGTAAAAGGGATTTCTTTGCCTCTGCCATGGTCTGAGAGCTCATAAATGCAACCACTGCAAGATGTGCCTGCAGCAGTGTTGCAGCTCAGACCAGAAGTCTGATTTTGGAGGAATCCTCTGAGAGTCTTCACTGAGACGCTCTGGCTGACAAAGCAGAGTGGTCTGTGTGTCAGCACTGGGTACTTGGCACCAACTGATTTATTTGCTTGAGATGTGCTCCTTTTGAGTCATCCTGCATCCTCCTGTAGTCAGGATTTCTGGGTGCTTTTGAGTGGCTACAATTGCTCATACCTTAAAATGTAGGAAACTGTAGGAGTTGTCTTGCAATTCAATTTCCTACAGCTGTAAACCCATCCAAAGAAAAATAGGAGTGTTCAGAGGAGCACAGGTCAGTTCAGAGACAAGCTTCAACTTTTTTCTTACTTATTCAGAGCTTGGAAAGTCTTTGACATTGCTGTCTCTTGCTTGAAGCATCATGTTCTTTGATCTTTATGTTGTCTCATCTTTATCCGCTCTGTTACAATTTCTCTTGCTTTTATAGTGTCTGTATTTTTCCTTATGATAAGTTTTGCAGCATTATAAAATGTCTTCAAGAATTACTTTATTGTTTCAAGCCCCCAAGACATTTGTCTTTATTCCACAATCTGTTATTACCTTCAGTATTATGCTACCTTCTTTCCTGCCTCTGTTGCAATCTCTGCTGGTGCTCTCCGTGTTTCTGCACTGTGGCTCCCCTCTTGTCCACACTGACAAATTAATTTTCAGTCCTTCCCTGTATATACTTTTCTCACTCATTACTTTTGTTGTCTGCTTCGTCCTACAGCTCTCAGACTGAAACACAGAAAACCAGTCAGCTTCCCTGCAAAGAAATCAGATTATTCTTCCCACCTGAGATGGACCCTTAGTGGTACCTCAAACAGCCTTCTTAGAAATTCCATGGGTTTTTCTCCACTGTCCTGCAGATTGTGATATGATCATCTATCAAATGAGATCCAAATTTTGTGTCTTTTCAAAAGGCAAGACTGGCTGTGAGGGGTTAGCACACAAAGCAATTCTAGCCTGGATTAACGAGCACAAAATGAAAGCAGCCAGGGCTGGTGTTTGTCACACAGCGTGTGCCCTGGCTGGGGAGGTGTCCAGGGGTTGTGTCAGGAATAGCTGGGAGCAGAAAAGGCAGCCTGTGCACGGAGGGGAGGTGGCAGGGCTGCTGTGTGCCTGGGTTTGTATGGAGAGGAGGAGGCTCAGCCTCACCAGACAATTGCAAGCATGCTCTGAAGGAATATTGCTTCACTCAACTAATAAAGGAATGCACTGCTGTTTGTGCTGCTACCAACAGTAATCAGTTTTACTTGTTTGTGGGGAGCAGATTTGTTTCAGGACCTGTCAGCAAGACTTGAAATCTTGGTTAACATATGTGTATGGTGAACTAGAGCCTGGATTTACTAGAGACGTGAATTAACAGGCTCCTAGATTTTAAGAGTTCAATATGATTTTTTTTCCTGCCTATCCCCTTTCAAATGCCTGTGACATCAGTATGCTGAGAATGCTCTGAGTGGATTTAAATCTTTATTTAGCTGTATCTTCTGGTTGTCCAGGGAATTCTACAATGAAATATGTCAAATTTTTCCCATTAGTGCTGTGCAGATTGAAACACAGATGCTGGCTGTATTGTGATCTAAATCTCTATCAGATGGTCTAATCTGGCTCTAGACTTCACAGAGACTTTCAAAAAACCCTTTAGCACTTAGCTTCTGATAGGGCAGCTTTAAGACTCGTTAAATAGGTTACCAAGCTCATGTAGCCAGCTCTCACTTTTTGCAGATTAGAACAGCAACAGCACTGGGGGGAAGGAGCCCCAGTTTGTGCTGAAGATGGGGCAGGGAAGGAAGGTTTGAGAGGGTGATAGTCAATGTGGTGGAAAGATCAGAGCTGTATCCTGAACTCAGCAGATAGGACTGCAGTTTTTCTGCACCACTGATATTGCAACTGTTTTTTGACAAATCCCTTTGTGCTCTGTATTGAAAACAGACTCATAAATAGAGCCCTCTTATGGGGAATTCAATATATTTCTTAAAATTCACTCTAAGTCATTAAAATATGTTTGGGAAGTGTATACCAAGAATATTACTGCTGTGGTATAAATGTGCTGCACCTTTTGGTCAAAACTCTGGCATCTTCAGAAGGGAAAATAAAAATAAATGGTAGCAAACAAAGAGCAAACAAACCATGGAATATCATTAAGGTTACAATTGATGCTGTTGCTGTTCCTGCAGCTCTGACAGTGTGATCATTTTGGATAAGTGTTTTATTAAGACTGAGAGCCTGAATCTCCTGTTCATTTATATTTAGGAACTGAATTGACGCATTTTAAAAATAGACATGGTTAATATTCTGAAATAACAAAGAATATGTGGAGTTCAAGGTGTTCTGAACTGCAATACAAAGAGGTTGCCTCTCTGAAAATTAGAGAGGATCAATGTGTGCATGTACTTTGTTATGTTAATGGATGCTTCGAGCAGCACCACAAATTATTGGATGTCTAGCAGACTCCTGGGATTGCTTTGAGTATTTCTGATGCTCTTCATCAATCTGTTCAGTTATTCCTCTCAGTTTCTGAGGGCAGCTTTCATTGCTGCAAATTAGATCTCTTATTTGAAAGGAATCATGTGTTTTAAAAGATAAAGACAACCCCCAAATCTGGCCCAGATTTAAGATTATTTTTCCCTTTCTTTGCATTCCATTCTTGTCATTATTCCAAGCTACATCTGGGAACAGTGCTGCAGATTTCTGAGCTTGGGGTATTCCTTCTTCTCATTCAGACAATGTATGGATTGCACAGTGCTTTTATCTCTAAGTCATGCCTGCTCTACACTCACATTACCACTAAAACCTGAGATTAATTCATCCAGCACAGTAATCATGGCATTTAAAGACACCATGCACCTCAATGATGCACTATGAGAAACTGTGATTTAAATTAAATGTTAGCCAGAATTTTGCTCTTTGACATTGTTTTCCTGTCTGTTGGCATGTCAGTTTAGACAAAGGAGGGAAGAGTGAACAGCCAAAGATGTTCAATGATACATGGTAGTGGTCTTCCCAACTTTGATCTGGGAGGAGAGATTGGGATGGCACCTGTTGCTGTCTTGACAGATTGCATAAGGTCACCTTGCAGAAAAGTAATTTAACTTGTTAATTAGTTGTGAGATGTTTCAATTATCCTGGTGTCTGGGGGCCTGGAGCCTGCCTGTGAACGTCTCCACCTTTGTTACTGCAACCTGATTTATCCAAAAGCAAGACAGACTTTTTGATGGTTTAAGGCATTGCTATAAAGGATTTATTTGATTTGTAATTGGTCCCTTCCTAATGAAGAGCAGAACAAGGAGGAGCACAATGGTGCATCCCAGACCCCACTGGTGCTCCAGCTCTTGGAGAAATTATTTCCATGGAGCCACACCTTTCAGACAGAGCAGTGCCAAGGTTACAAGGAAGGGCTCCAGTAGGTTGTTTAAGCCAGCAGAGTCACAGAACAGTTGTTTTGGGGCTTCCCTTGCTCAAGGGTTGTTGTGAAGAGCAGTAGTGACAACAAACCTTTAACTAATACCCTACAAGAACAAGAAAATTTCCACAAAAAGCGCCTTTGCAGGAAGGAAAACTTCCACTACAAAGCACTGCAAGTAACTGGGTAAAAAAAGGTATCTGGGGCAATCCTGGGCACACCTGGAGCTGGTGGAGAAGGGATTGAGAGCAGGCCTGGGAGAGGCCCTGGGGGAGCTGTGGGGCAGAGCTGGGCCTGCCCCAGCCGTGCCCTGGGACCCCAAAGCCCTGCCCTGGGCTGAGCCTGGTGTGGGCAGCAGGGAGGGGATTCTGCCCCTCTGCCCCTCAGGTGAGACCCCACCTGCAGAGCTGCCCCAGCCCTGGGACCAGCACAGCAAGGACCTGGAGCTGCTGCAGAGAGCCCAGAGGAGGCACCAGGATGAGCAGCTCTGCTGGGAGGAAAGGCTGGCACAGCTGCCATTGTTCACCTGCACAGGAGAAGCTTTGGGCTGAGCTCAGGGTGGCCTTGCAGGGCCTGAAGGAGCTGCAGGAAAGATGGAGAGAGACAATTGCCAAGGGCTGGAGGGACAGGAGCCAGGCAATGGCTCCCAGTGCCAGAGGGCAGGGCTGGATGGGATCTTGGCAATGAGGAATTGTTCCCTGGCAGGGTGGGCAGGCCCTGGCACAGGGTGTCCAGAGCAGCTGGGGCTGCCCCTGGATCCCTGGCAGTGCCCAAGGCCAGGTTGGACACTGGGGCTGGAGCAGCCTGGGACAGTGGAAGGTGTCCCTGCCATGGCAGGGGTGGGATGAGAGGATGTTTAAGGTCCCTTCTATCCCAAATCATTCCATGATTCCAAGCCTGGGGCTGATCTATTTGTAGCTATAAATTCATTGGCTTCACATGAACACAGAGAGCCACTGGAGCTCCTCCCAGCACGTGCTGCTGCAGAGAGCTGCACTGATCCTCTCTCAGGAGTGTTTTTTCTTTTTCAGCAGCTCCAGGATTATTTAAGCCAGAGATGCACTGGGTGTCTGGGCTTCATCCTGCTCACATGCTCAATGCTCAAAGATCACTCAGGCCCACATCCCCTTTATTCCAAATGCCCAGAGGTGTGCTGGCTGAGGGGACAGGCTGCTGTCCCCAGCACCCCGTGCAAGGCTGCAAACAGCCTGTGTGTCACACCAGGCTCAGAAGGAGGGGGCCCTGTGCTCCTCTCTGCTCTGCTGGGAGCGGGGGACAACAGGGGGATCAATATGAAGAAATGAGGCAATAAGCATAAAATCAGGGCAGGCCCAGGACTGAATGAGTGCTTTGGAGAAGTGAGAGGGGAAAGGGGTGAAGCAGGGGCAGAGCCAGCCTGGATTTTCAGACAGGTCAGCAGTGTAGTGTAGTAACCTGTGCCTTTGCCTCAAGAAAATGAGATTAAAGAGCTCTGTCAGAGCTCTGTATGATAACACTGCACAGCACAGGCCCTTTGGGCAAGAGGGCCCAAGCCCTTTGGAATTCTGAATAAAACAGCAGAATTGTGCCATTGCCAGTTTCTGAGCATCTCTGAGGGTATTTATTCTGTCTGTGTCTCCTTGGTGCAATTGGAAGGGGCACAGTTTGTGAGGGGAGAGATGCTGAAATGGGTAAGAAGGCACCCAGGGGCTCATACAGAAAAGCAATTCGACTCCTCAAAATAAAGTACTATTTTAGTAGTGCTAAAAGTACCAATTTTTCTTTTGTCCTTCTGAAATTTGGATGAGAGATTATCTTTTTCTGGTTTAATTATTCAGTTTTATTACCTATTTTGCAGACTATCATTCAGTTCTAACAAATGATCTTCAGTAAAAGGAAACTCCTGCTTGTTATAAAGATTTAGTTCCTGGGAAAGATGAGGTAAAAAGCTGAAGCTGAGTGGAGTGTTTATTTCTGAAAAGCAAGGTGTGAAGGGATGCTTTCAATTTCTCAGGATATGGGGAAGGTGCTTTCCAAAATGAATCCATATGAAATGGGAATTTCTAGAACAATCTTGAGAAAGATATTTAACAGGATGTCTGGGCACTCACTGAACTTTAAAAGGTGTTATATGCTTAATCTTTTAAAAGTAATATTTGAGAAAGGGAAAAATATAAAAGAGCAAATCTAGCATATGGTTGGCTGGTTAGCACTTCTTACTGCAAGGCTGTTTTTGCTGTAATGTTCCTTCCTGCCAGACTGCTAAATCTGAGGAGTGAGGACTTTCTTTGAGCCTTTGAGGGCCCTACTCAGCCTTTTCCATACTGGAGAAATAGAAAGACAGCAAACTTTCTTGTTTCCAAAGAGGAGTCAGAACAGAGCAGTCTGTGGCAATAAATTTAATCTGTAGCTGAATTTATTGTGCCATGGGCTTTGCCATTCTCCCTTTCCTTGCCTACCTGGGCTGATCCAGACCATTCTGAGGTCAAGGACAGAGCTTTCATCTGAGGGGGACGTTCCTCTGAGTCTGCCAGAGCCTCAGGCTCACACTTGTGGGAACTCTCCTGTGCAGCTGCTGAACATGGGAAAGGTGAGATTTCCATGGTGGAAAATCAGACAGGAGGAATTCCTCCTTCTTTTGATTTTACCTTGGTTCACCCATGGTGCAGGATGAGGTGAAGGTTCCATAATGTGACCACATTTCTGACAGTGACCACAGAGCTGACTGTGTGACCGGAGTGTGACCTTCTAGCTGACTGAATTCATGTAATTCACGTCTCTCCTAGGGGTTGGTTTGTTTTCATTTGTTTTTTCCCCTCCCTGACTTGTATTAACATAAGGATGCAGTTTATACTATAGAGTTTATACTATAGGTAGGTTTTTTCCCTCCACAAAATACCAAGCAGAGATCATTAGGTACCTTGGGTCTTCCACAGCAGAGAACAGTTATGAAAGGGGAAAAAAAAAGACAATTTCATGTAGGTACTTCATTAAAGTGGAGGATCCTGTTGGGCTGGAATCCTGGCAGTAACACACAGAACATGTATGACCTTAGCAGCAGCAGGCATTGCAGTGATGTCTCATTAAAGCAGCATTTGTTAAATCATCTCACCCACCGTTAACATTTTCAAAGTGCAAGGAATGGAACATAATCCCTCTGTTCTCCTTGCTGAAGATATTTCCAAAAGAGATAATTCTGGTCTTGGTGTCTCTTAAATCAATTTGTACGCAGCTCAGCCTGTGCTCCAAAACTTGACCACGTTCTTGACATTAAATTTTATATTAAACTAGGCATGATTCATTTGAGTTTGGTAGTGAAAAGTGTGAGTGCTCATTCCTTTTGCAAGTCTCACAGATGTAGTCACATTGTGCTGCAAAAACCAGCAACAGCTCCTCCTTTTTTCTCTGAAATATGTTCAGGCAATCTCACACATCTCTGACGTTCATCAGTCAGTTAAGAGAAAAATTAAAACTCTGCCTTTCTGAAAGATATTTTTTAATTGAGAAAGAAGCCACTCTGAAGATGAACCCAGTTTTCAAAGAGGTAAAATGCCCAAGTGCATTTAATCTGATCAAGCCTTAGATGGGAAGGGTATTTTTTCCTTTTTTCCACCTTTATAAGGAACTGGTCTTTTTAAACATTCCTCTACTAAATAGCTCCTCTATAGATTTTTGATGGCTTAAACATAAGCACTCAGTTTTATTCTCAGACAGACTGGATAAATACCTTATCTGAATCCTTTGGCCACATCTATTTATAGTCTGATCCCACCAGATCACTCAGGGTGTAAATTCTGATGCTCCACCATCAGCAGTGTCAGTAGGGATTTGATGGATACAAACTGTGAACTGCAGCACATCACAGTTAAAATAAGGAAATGGTATGATTAAAAATCCTAGAATTGATCTTGGAAAGGCACAAGTGTGTACTCCTGTTGTTATTCTGGAACAGTCACTCAGGGAGCTCCCACTGTGAGTACAGGAGTTTTGCCTTTAAAAATTAGTCACCTTCAATCAGACATCCCTGAGTTCTTAGTCTTCTGCAGTTTTTGAAAAAAAGAATCATAAAAAAAACCCCAAACTATTGCAAAACTTGTGGAAGTGCAGAGATCAAATAGTTCTTCAGGTCTTTCAAAGACTGAGAACAAAGAAAACCACTAAAACTGTGATTTATTCCATGTGAGTACATCCCTTGTTTCACTATTAAAACATACCTCTGTTTCCTACAGCAAAATGTGCTGTCACATGCCAAAAGAAAAAAATAAAGAGGAAAAAAAGAAAATTTCTCATCTTTTGAAAGGAGGGGAAGGCTGTAGAGCATATTTTTGAGATACCTTTGCAAACAAAACAGCCCTGCTTGAGGGTAACAAAAGCAGGAAGATACATTGCACTGTGTGAAATAAATACTGCTTGTATTCCTAAATGCCCTGTAACTAGCCAGGTATCATTTGTACTAATCACATTATCATGTCTGTCTGGAAGAGATGAATGTCTGAATGCAAGGAATTAAACCAGTGATAAATTAATTTTGAATTGTTTCTTTTTGTTGTTCTTGCTCCTGACTGAGAGCAGCTTCGCTGTCACTGTTTGTGAACAGAAGTGATGGGTTTGGTGGCAACTAAAGGGAAGCTTTGAAGTGTGGGCTCTTTACCCTGTTTCTGCAGTTCTAGGGTAGTTGGAGCTGACAGAGGAGGTGCAGGAACGAGATGAATGCTTGGGAGAGCTGCTCACAGTGATTCCTCTCCTGATCAGGCAAGTTGTGGATTCCATCTTCCTGCAAACTTATTCAAAGGGAACCACTCTTGGGTTTCTATCTGAAAGTCAGAGAATCCCAGAATATCCTGTGTGGGAAGGAACCCCCCAGGATGATGGATGCAGCCCCTGGCCCTGCCCAGACCCCCAACAATCCCCCCAGGATGATGGATGCAGCCCCTGGTCCTGCCCAGACCCCCAACAATCCCCCCAGGATCATGGATGCAGCCCCTGGCCCTGCCCAGACCCCCAACAATCCCCCCAGGATGATGGATGCAGCCCCTGGCCCTGCCCAGACCCCCAACAATCCCCCCAGGATGATGGATGCAGCCCCTGGCCCTGCCCAGACCCCCAACAATCCCCCCAGGATGATGGATGCAGCCCCTGGCCCTGCCCAGACCCCCAACAATCCCCCCAGGATGGTGGATGCAGCCCCTGGCCCTGCCCAGACCCCCAACAATCCCCCCTGTCCATCCCTGGTGCCCAAAGGCTCCTGGAGCTCCGGCAGCCTCGGGGCTGTGCCCATTCCCTGGGCAGCCTGGGCAGTGCCCAGCACCCTCTGGGGGAAGCAGAACCTTGCCCTGCTCTGCAGCCTGAGCCTGCCCTGGCCCAGCTCCAGCCACTCCTGGGTGCTGCCCCTGGCCTGAGCAGAGCTCAGAGCTGCCCCTCTTTCCTCTTCTAATTGTTACTGTTTGGTAGGATTCAGGTTATGAAGGGATCTTGTCCATCCTGTTTAACACATCTGAGTGTGCTTTAAAATTATTTCAGGATTTCCAAGACTAACTGCTGTGCTGCTGCAGCCAGTTAAGAGACCTTCTCTGCAGGAAGGTTCTTACTTACCTGTGGTATCTCACAGATAGGAATACTCAGGTAAATGATTAGACTTCAAAAAGATAATTATCATTCATCATTATGAAAAGCAGCCTTATTAGGAATTCATAAACTCAGAATAAATCTGTTCTGGTGACAAACTAAATTTTTCAATCTAACCAGTTCTGTGAGTAATAGTGAGTTGAATTATTTACTGCAGAATTAAGCTTGTTTTCACCCAAGATGTTGTATCTGATTTTGTCACTAATTTACCAATAGGTGCACTTACCAAAGAACTCATCACCCAGCGCTATCTTATCAATGTTATGTCATATCAAAAGGAAGATAAAAATAAATCAAATCAAATTTGGTTGTGTTTACAAAGTTTCAAAAGCAAATACATGTATAAAAATCTCCTGGCAGGAAAGCAACTATAAAACCTCCTTGCAAGACATGCTGGGATTGTATTTCACTGGAGATATCCAGAGCAAGGAGCTGTGGTGCCCTGTCCCTGACACTGCTGCCTTGTCACTGGGATGTGGCACAGAGGGATGGTGGCATTCCTGCCTTGTCACCAGGATGTGGCACAGAGGGATGGTGGCATTCCTGCCTTGTCACCAGGATGTGGCACAGGTGGCTCTGCCACCCGTGTTGAGCCATCAGCAGGTCTCTGCCCTCCCTGCTCTCCCTCTGTGCCAGTTCAGATATCTGAGGGTGTTCCCTAGGCTGGGTTTTAATTGATTTGCCTGATGGGAGCTTGCTAGAAGTGATAGAAGGAGAATCTGACTTCTGGTGTCTTCTTTGTGATGAGCAGGGAATCCCAGGACCACTGAGGCTGGACAAGCCCTCCCAGCCCATGGAGTCCCAGCTGTGCCCATGTCCACCCTGTCCCCAGCCCAGAGCCCTGAGTGCCACCTCCAGCCCTTCCTGGGGCACCTCCAGGGATGGGCACTGCAAACCTCCCTGGGCAGTTCCTGAGCCCCCTTTCCATGGGGAAATTCCTGCTGTGCCCACCCTGTGCCTGCCCTGGCACAGTTTGGTGTTAGGCTTTGGACTAAGGAAAACCAGAAAACACTTTTCCTTTTCTTTCATTTGAAGTTTCTGATCTGAATCCCATTTGATCAAAACAAGAATGTGTTGTAGCTACTGTTGCTGTCAGGGACTGGATGTCATCCGCAACCAGAAGAAAACAGAAACATTTTTGTTGTTTCAATGAGGAAGGTATTTTATTACTGATAGTCCAGAAACAGCCCAGATTGGGCATTTCCAGTAATAATCAAAACCTCACCATGAACTTTGTACGTGCCTTGAACTGGTTTTGTTTTTATTCTTAGAGTGCTGTAAATATTTGTGGCACATACATGCTGAATGATTAGTTGGACTTAAAATAACCAAAGCTTCTCATATAGGAAGTATAAATCCTGAAAGGTTAAGAAAAAAGAGAGGAATCTGTAGAAATTACTGCAATGTCTGAAAAAGTAGTGGAGACAGCATCTAGAAGGACTTTCTCCTTGAATTCAATGTTTTAAAGTAGTTTCAGTTATTGCTAAATGCAGTGTCCTTTAGATAAATGTAAAAGCACTACCTGCATTTAAATTCATGTGTGCCACCTGCAAAAAAAACAAAACAAAACAACAACTGCCCAAAAAAACCCACCCATCCCCTCAAAAAAAAAAAAAAAAAAAAAAAAAAAAAAAAAAAAAAACAGAACAGAAAACTTTTGACCATACATTTGTTACACAAATGACAGACAACTTTTTTTTCTTATACTCTTGGTCCCCTAAATCATGGAATCACAGAATGTTAAGGGTTGGGAGGGGACCTTAAAGCCCACCCAGTGCCACCCCTGCCATGGCAGGGACACCTTCCACTGTCCCAGGCTGCTCCCAGCCCCAGTGTCCAACCTGGCCTTGGGCACTGCCAGGGATCCAGGGGCAGCCCCAGCTGCTCTGGGCACCCTGTGCCAGGGCCTGCCCACCCTGCCAGGGAACAATTCCTCATTGCCAAGATCCCATCCAGCCCTGCCCTCTGGCACTGGCAGCCATTCCCTGGCTCCTGTCACTGCAGTTCCTGAGGAATTGTCCCTCTCTGGGTTCCCCTCAGAGCCTGGAAGGAGCTGTGAGCTCTCCACACAACCTTCTCCTGCCCAGGCTGAGCAGCCCCAGCTCTCCCAGCCGGGCTCCACAGGGGAGGAGCAGCTGGGATCTGAGCTCTCTGTTGTTCAGATCTGTAGTCCCACAATGAACTACAGACTAGTAGAGTTATTTGGACTGTAAAACTTCTTCGAGACATTTTGAGTTTTCTAATTATCATTCATTTTATGGTGTGAATTTCACAATCTCATTATCTGCTACTAGCTAAATCTATCCAGACATTAAAATTTGGTGTTGTTTTCTTGCTTTTCCCCATTCATAATATCAGCTATTTTTTTCCCCTTTCCTGAAGTGTACATATGAAATGTGTATCCTTGTTTGCATCCTTCAGATTACCGCACTACTTCTTTTTCCAATACCTGGGAAATGATATCATATTCAAAGCCAGGGTTGTATTTCAATGTGCAAAACAGAGGCAGAACTCCCAGGCCCTTGGAATTCTCCCCGAGGCCTCGTGTAAGGGCTGCCTCCAGCTGTGTGTCTCATTTGCACACCCAGTCCTTCGCCCTGCCCAACAGCAAGGGGCACTGCACAAGCAGGTGAATGTAATTAGTCCTTTGCATTCATCATCACCTCATTTGCACATGCAGTCGCAGCAGCTCTGCATTTTAATTGAAGTGTCTGGTGCGGTGCTGCTCCCTCTCTCGGTGTGCCTGAGGCGGGAGCAGCTCTGGGGTCCCTGCAGGCCGGGGGGATGCAGGAGCCCACGGTCCCCATGGGAGAGGGGGATCTCTGCTGAGCAGGGCTCCTCTCCTCGCTGAGCCTCCGGAGGGATCCCGCTGTGGTGGGGATGTGTCCGTGCTGCCAGTGCCAGCTCAGCCGGTGCCGCTGCCTAGCACACCCAGAGCTGCTCCCCTCTGCAGCCCCCCAAGGCACATCCTCAGAGCAGGGCTCCTCTCCTCGCTGAGCCTCCGGAGGGATCCCGCTGTGGCAGGGACGTGTCCGTGCTGCCAGGGCCAGCTCAGCCAGTGCTGCTCCTGGCACACCCAGAGCTGCTCCCCTCTGCAGCCCCCCAAGGCACATCCTCAGAGCAGGGCTCTCTCCTCGCTGAGCCTCCGGAGGGATCCCGCTGTGGTGGGGATGTGTCCGTGCTGCCAGGGCCAGCTCAGCCAGTGCTGCTCCTGGCTCACCCAGAGCTGCTCCCCTCTGCAGCCCCCCAAGGCACATCCTCAGAGCAGGCTGCCCTCAGCCCCTGGTGCAGCTGAGCAAGGGATCCTTCTTGGCAAGTAGCAAATACAGAACTGGGACTCCTGCTCCTTTCCCCGTGCTGTCAGTGTCTGAAATGTTAGCAGCTTCTGTTAGAGTGAAATAATCCAAAATCTAGGTCAAGTTCATTCTCCAGAAGTCTCTTGAGTATTGTTTTTCTACAGGTTGAAATTATATTCAGGCTCTTCTACATTAGTAAAATAGCATGATTAATGGGAATTTAAAATGCAAAGTAGCATCTTCACTCAACTTTCCAGGTCCTTCTCTGCATATCATTGTCTGGAATCCCAAATCTTGCAGATAAAGTACAATATAGTTTCAGAGATTGTAAATCAGTCAAGGAAAGGTGATCATTAAATACATTAAAATGCATGAAAATTACCTAAATGGAAACCATTAGATTAAATGAAGCGGCTACAGTATAATATCCTGATGACTCCAGAAACTTTATTTAGATCATAACTGTACTGCTGTTGTGCAAATCCCATGATTAAAGGGAACGTAACATATCTCTCCCTCTGCCGCCCTTTCTTTAAGAATTTGCAATTTCAATTCCTCCACAGCTTAATAAACAGTTACCTCAATAAAGGCTCTTCCTGACGCTCGGCACCAATCTGCATTTTGATGTGGTACAGCATGAAACCTTATCTCAGTGAGGCATGTTTGCAGAAATAACAATGTTTAAATAATGACTGAAATGAAGCATGAAACTCATTGCCAGCTAAAATGGACATAGTGAGAGATCCTGAGCCTCAGCTCCTGTTTCCACTTTGGGGTTTCTTCTCTGAGGCTGACACTTGTCCATGCTCCCAGAGCCCTGCTCCACACCCCATGCATTCTTGGGATTAGCTCTCTGTTTTATGGTTCTTTATCACCCCACCAAAGGGCAGCTTTTGGTCTTAATGCCGAGCAGCTTTGTGAAGTTTCATTACAAATATATTTTATTCTATTTCTGTTGGAACTTCCTACTGAAGTATCATTTTCCTTCTCCTCTCAGTGCCATCATATTTGCTGTACAATTTGTGGATTGTGAGTGCCCTCCTGCTTCTTTATGCAGCCCATATACTGTACATTGCAGTTTTCTCAGGGAATTAAAGGTCAAATTTTGTGCACAAAATCCTTGATCCTTCTCTTGATTTTAATGGGTTGTTTCCTTTGGACCTTTTCAGTTGTGTACATCCTGGTAACATGGAAAGTGGCATTTCAGCGTTTGATGTTGCACACCCCAAGCTGCTGTCCCTAACCATAGGTGCCCATCCCTGGATGGTGATTTAGTGTTCCCTCAGGCTGCTGAGCTGCTCTCTTTTCCCTGGCTCTATCTGCACTAGATGAGAGCTTCTTAGGAATTGGAATGCAACAACAGCATGGGGGGAACAGCTTCCTAATGGAGTCACTAATGGCTATTATTCCACAACTCATCCCAATTCAAAGGCTAATTCTGATTGATATTAAAATAATGAAATAACACCTACTGGTCTTTCAGCAATATTTACAATTTGTCATGATAATGTTGCTGTTTGCAGTGGACAGGGGTTTAAACCCCCAAATCTGCAGATGGGCATGTGGGATGTGGGTGGCACCAGCGTGTGGAGTTCGTGTGCCCTAAAAGCAGAGTTCACTGTTTAATTCCAGAGGGAAGATGGTGAGGGAGGAGGAAGATTAGAGATCAGTGGCCCAGGGGTGCTTTCAGTTGCAGTGGACTCAATTGACTGCAAACTTGCAGTTGACGTCAGTGGAAGCTGCCAGTGTCTAAGAAGTTTTCATCAGCTTAGCAGTATTCATCTGAAAAAAATTGGAAATGTATTCCACATGGTGCCACTGCACACACTGGTGTGTGCTTTACAGGGAGAGCAAGGGCATGTGAGGAATTCAGGTATAGCTCAGAGAAAGAAGATACAAACCTTTCACAGAAACTGAAAGAGAATAGCCAAGAGGACTTGCAGCTACTGAGGCACAAGAATAAAAAGAGACCAGAGGTTTCTCTGTAAAGAAAAGGTTTAGCCAAACTCCCTTCATATCACACACAGAATTAGAATTGCCTACTTTGATTTTGAATTAATAGATCTTTTATGAAGAAAGCAGAGAGAATCAGGGCCGTTTGCTGAGCTACATGAGCGCTCAGAGAATGCCATTAGCAAAAGACAAAAGCTCTAAAACTGTGGGTTTTTTCCCCTGCCAGTCTGCAGGCAGAAAAAGTTGGCGCATGTTCAAATCTGCAGTGGCCTTCTGAAGTACCTGGCAGGTTTTTCTGCCCTCTGTGATCTGGGGAGGCATCAGGGGTAGGATGGCAGAGCTCACTCCAGGAATTCCCTGGCTCTGTATCACTCCCAGTTTGCACCATGCGCTGCTGGGATGCTCCTGCAGCAGCCCAGCCCAGAGCTGCTGCCAGGAGATGTGATGCCAGCCCTTTGCTTTGGTCATCAGTAGCATCCTGAGAAGCTTTCATTGACAGACTGGTGACAGCAATACTGGCACTGTAGCCCCTGATCCCACCTGGCAGCAGCAGTGTTCCCAGGGCGAGCTGCTGCAGCCTCCCCTGGGCAGGGAATGCACTCTGAGCTGTGCAGGGAATGCACTCTGAGATGTGCAGGGAATGCACTCTGAGCTGTGCTGTGCCAGATGTGCAGGGAATGCACTCTGAGCTGTGCAGGGAATGCACTCTGAGATGTGCTGTGCCAGATGTGCAGGGAGTGCACACTGAGCTGTGCAGGGAATGCGCTCTGAGCTGTGCAGGGAATGCACACTGAGCTGTGCTGTGCCAGCTGTGCAGGGAATGCACTCTGAGATGTGCAGGGAATGCACACTGAGCTGTGCTGTGCCAGCTGTGCAGGGAATGCACTCTGAGCTATGCAGGGAATGCACACTGAGCTGTGCTGTGCCAGCTGTGCAGGGAATGCACTCTGAGCTGTGCAGGGAATGCACACTGAGCTGTGCTGTGCCAGCTGTGCAGGGAATGCGCACTGAGCTGTGCTGTGCCAGCTGTGCAGGGAGTGCACTCTGAGCTGTGCAGGGAGTGCACACTGAGCTGTGCTGTGCCAGCTGTGCAGGGAATGCACTCTGAGCTGTGCAGGGAGTGCACACCGAGATGTGCAGGGAATGCACTCTGAGCTGTGCTGTGCCAGATGTGCAGGGAGTGCACACTGAGCTGTGCAGGGAATGCACTCTGAGCTGTGCTGTGCCAGATGTGCAGGGAGTGCACACTGAGCTGTGCAGGGAATGCACTCTGAGCTGTGCAGGGAGTGCTGTGCTGTGCCAGCTGTGCAGGGAATGCGCTCTGAGCTGTGCAGGGAATGCGCTCTGAGCTGTGCAGGGAATGCACACTGAGCTGTGCAGGGAATGCACTCTGAGCTGTGCAGGGAGTGCTGTGCTGTGCCAGCTGTGCAGGGAATGCGCTCTGAGCTGTGCAGGGAATGCGCTCTGAGCTGTGCAGGGAATGCACACTGAGCTGTGCAGGGAGTGCACACCGAGATGTGCAGGGAATGCACACTGAGCTGTGCTGTGCCAGCTGCGCAGGGAATGCACTCTGAGCTGTGCAGGGAATGCACACTGAGCTGTGCTGTGCCAGATGTGCAGGGAATGCACTCTGAGCTGTGCAGGGAATGCACACTGAGATGTGCAGGGAATGCACACTGAGCTGTGCTGTGCCAGCTGTGCAGGGAATGCACTCTGAGCTGTGCAGGGAATGCACTCTGAGCTGTGCAGGGAATGCACTCTGAGCTGTGCAGGGAGTGCACTCTGAGATGTGCAGGGAATGCACACTGAGATGTTCAGGGAATGCACACTGAGCTGTGCTGTGCCAGCTGTGCAGGGAATGCACTCTGAGCTGTGCAGGGAATGCACTCTGAGCTGTGCTGTGCCAGCTGTGCAGGGAATGCACACTGAGCTGTGCAGGGAGTGCTGTGCTGTGCCAGATGTGCAGGGAATGCACTCTGAGCTGTGCAGGGAAGGCACACTGAGCTGTGCTGTGCCAGCAGCAATGCCAGAGGGACCGGCATGGGCTGCAGTGCACAACTGATTATTAGAGAATCTGCTTTAAAATCCACTGATGTGGGCCCTGATTCTGCCCTTTCTCAGGGTCCTCTGCAGTGCTGGCTGCTGGTGCCAGTGTTTTGGTGAACAATCATACACACTTTTCACTGACAAAAGCAGCTGTTGATGAAGTTTGGTATTTTTAATCACAGCTGAACTTCCAGCTGTTTCCACCAGCACATAAAGGCTGTGCAGCAGCATTGTGGATTGGCTTATCCCCTTCCAGCCTCACTTAGGGAAAAGGGAATTTCTTGTCTGTACAGCAAGCATTCCTAATAATTATTATGTTTGTTTATGCCTTGAAATTGCATCCATTAAAAAATGCTGATAGAAAATGAAAATCAAGATGAAAGTCTGTTCTTGTTTTTAGCATTTTTGTCCTTTGCTGCCATGGAGAACACTCCCTGTTGTAGCTTTTGGGGCACTGCCAGTCCTTCCCTGCCCCACACAGCCCCTGGCCTGGAGCATCCCTGACCCTGCTCCGCACCTGGAGCTTCCTGGCCCACCTTGACTCCAACATGTGCCACCTCACAGGGCTGGTGGGACAGGTCCAGGAGCTGCTGGCTGCACAGAAGGAGATGGAAGGGCAAGGTTTTGACATCTGGGGTTTGTGGGAGGGCAGGGGCAGGAAAATCAGCTTGTTTCCCAGAAATGAAAGTATTCCCATGCATCCACAAGTGTTGTCTGTGTACAGAAGCAAGGAGAAGTTTCCTCTGTAGAAAGAAATGTATAAACCAAAGTTGAAGGCAGAAATTGCTGCTGCATTTGTTAAAAGAGCCACAGAGATGATGCAAAGGAAGGTAAATTTTACAGACATAGTCTGGGCAGTGTTTTGCTGACAGTGCAGGAGAAGGTCTATGAGTCTCAGAAGAGCAACTTTTAGGGAGCTTGTCAAGGAAATCCAAACTTCCATAGGCAGATTCAATTATGTTTCATCTGATTACTCCAACCAAAGCCTGATGAAAAATTTCAGAAGCTCGATATTTTCTTTGCTGTGGTTGGGAGAAACAAGTTGGATGCTTTTACTGCTGTTATTTTGCTGCCTAAAGAGCAGGCTCTGCTATGCTGGATTCTGTTCAGTCTGGGAAGATGGGGACTGGAAGGGGTTGGGGTCTTTTGTTCCTTTTTATTTCCTGATAGGTGAAGTTGGAAAACATGGTGGCAGTCCCAGCGACATTAATTTCTTATTGCCCCATATTTTAGGCTTATTCTAGAGGCATGTAAAGCAGTGTCACCAATTTAAATACTGCTGCAAATGGGCAAAAGTGCCAGTACAGTCCAGAGGGGGAAAAATACCATTACAATCCAGAGGGGGGAAAATGGCAGTACAATCCAAAGGGGCCTGGGAGCTCTGCTGGCAGAGCCTCCAGCTCTGGGCCCTTTACAGGGCTGGGAGCAGACCCTGATCATCCCACCTTCCCAGGCTGGACTCAGATCCCAAAGGACTTGCTGCTGCAGCCTTCTCTCACAGTGCATAAAGCACATTAAAGAGGGCATTTGTACATCCTGAAAGGTTTTTAATACAGTTGGTGTTTGGATCCTCCCTGCAGTACCCTGGCTCCTGCCTCATTTCCAAGTGCCACAGCAGCAGCTCCTGGTGCTTGCAGCCTCTGTATTCCCAACCCTGCACTGCTGAGGGATTTTTATTTCATATATCATTTTTTAGTTACAGCTGTGTTATCATATATCACATCTGCAGAGCGTGGTGTGGAGGATGTTCTCTGAACAGACACTAAAGAGGGAAAATCAACACAGAGAAATCTGGGGGTTTTACTGCACTTAGGCAGAGCTCATTTCTCAGTTCTTTAAAAAACTGTGTGATTTTCTAACAACTGCAGGCCATTTATCAAGCAAAAAATGTACCTGTATGGATTGAGTAGAGAGCTGGTTTTCTTGGGCATTGATGTAGTATTGGGAATTGATAAATAAATAACCAGGAAAAAAGATTTCTGTCAGCTGTGCAGAGAAATGACACAGGAATGGTCCTGAGTTAGGGGTTCTCACATCCAGAACATCCCCTGTCACAGTGAGCAGTTCCATGCCAGCACAACGCCCTGACATAAATCATTGGGAGGAGGAGAACCTGAGAGAAGCAGGAACAAACCCATATATCTCAGCTACAAGCAGCAGCACCATTTGTGATATTGAGAGCTGCCCAGTTTTGTCCTCCCTTTGCATGGGCTCCTGGAGAGAGGTGGCATTGCCCCAGCCTGTCACCAAGGCCCTGCTGCAGTGCCTGAGGCGTGCAGTAAAGCTCCTCAACTAATTATCATCCCCAAGTGCCAAAGCAAGCTTCAGCCAGTCCTGTGTGCTGTTGGACTCGGTGCTGTGCTCAGGTCAGCCCTGGCTCCTTGATCCTCCTTCCCTCGGGAGCTGCTCCCACCCCGATCAGGGCTGCTGCTCCTGGGGTCCTCAGAACAACAGAAACACCCAGAAAACCTCCAGCCCTGCCACGGGCCGTTCCAGAGGACAAGCTGTGGACACACTGCTAGTTTTCTCTGTAGGATTGCTTGTTATCTTAGAGCCTGAACGTGAGACTTGTGTATTCCAGGTCATTAGCCACCAAGACAGAGATAAGAGATTTGAAGATAAGCAAGCAGCATAGGTCAGAATGTGTTAGGAATGGGCAGCACAAGCCATCTGCATTACTCATCTCCCCACTATTTTTTTTAATCAGCTCTGGCTTTTTTGGCATTTGTGTGTATTTTTGAATTGCAGAGTGTTCCTCAGAAGAAGGGCCAGTCCCTGTTCTGAGGAACTAAATGGGAATTAAAAGGTTTCTATGTTATTGTTCCTGTGGGTGGCAGGAGATAATACTTGGTTATTTAGGAAATCCCTTCCAGCCCTGTATTTCTTTCCATTTCAAAGAAGGTAAGTCAGGGAAAGATCATACCATGTAACTCAAGGAATGGGAAACATTGCACAAGAGAAACCAGCACAGTCCTACTGGGCCCAGGAACCTGGCCCCATATTTTGCAGTACCTTTAATCATGAATTTATTCAAAAGCTTGTTGGCTTCTCTGGAGCCCTTGTAGTCATGTCACAAGAGTTTGGATGTGATTCTTTGGGGACAAACAAGAGCAACTGCTAGTGGGAGCTGAAGCAGAGCTCAAGCAGTGCTGCCTTTTCCCCATTTCCTGGCTGTGCAGTTGGTGTGATGGGATGTGCCACGGTGCTGTGTCAGCACTGGGGGATGCAGGCAGGGATTAATGGCTGTCCCAGGCAGGGATGGGTTAATGGCTGTCCCAGGCAGGGATGGGTTAATGGCTGTCCTAGGCAGGGATGGGTTAATGGCTGTCCCATACAGGGATGGGTTAATGGCTGTCCCAGGCAGGGATGGGTTAATGGCTCTCCCAGGCAGGGATGGGTTAATGGCTGTCCCAGGCAGGGATTAATGGGCTCTCCCAGGCAGGGATGGGTTAATGGCTGTCCCATACACGGATGGGTTAATGGCTCTCCCAGGCAGGGATGGGTTAATGGCTCTCCCAGGCAGGGATGGGTTAATGGCTGTCCCAGGCAGGGATTGGTTAATGGCTGTCCCATACAGAGATGGGTTAATGGCTGTCCCAGGCAGGGATTGGTTAATGGCTGTCCCATACAGAGATGGGTTAATGGCTGTCCCAGGCAGGGATTAATGGGCTGTCTCAGGCAGGGATGGGTTAATGGCTGTCCCAGGCAGGGATGGGTTAATGGCTGTCCCATACAGGGATGGGTTAATGGCTGTCCCAGGCAGGGATTGGTTAATGGCTGTCCCATACAGAGATGGGTTAATGGCTGTCCCAGGCAGGGATGGGTTAATGGCTGTCCCAGGCAGGGATTGGTTAATGGCTGTCCCATACAGAGATGGGTTAATGGCTGTCCCAGGCAGGGATGGGTTAATGGCTGTCCCATACAGGGATGGGTTAATGGCTGTCCCAGGCAGGGATGGGTTAATGGCTGTCCCAGGCAGGGATGGGTTAATGGCTGTCCCATACAGAGATGGGTTAATGGGCTGTTCCATACAGGGATGGGTTAATGGCTGTCCCATACAGAGATGGGTTAATGGGCTGTTCCATACAGGGATGGGTTAATGGCTCTCCCATACAGAGATGGGTTAATGGCTGTCCCATACACGGATGGGTTAATGGCTCTCCCAGGCAGGGATGGGTTAATGGCTGTCCCAGGCAGGGATGGGTTAATGGCTGTCCCATACAGGGATGGGTTAATGGCTGTCCCATACAGAGATGGGTTAATGGCTCTCCCATACAGAGATGGGTTAATGGCTGTCCCAGGCAGGGATTAATGGGCTGTCCATGGGAGGGCAGCCAGCTGGTCCTGCAGGATGTCCCAGAGCAGGACAGACACATTCCATGGGTGTGTGGCACTTGCTGTCCTAAGGCTGGCACTGACTGCAAGCTCTCTGTGCACAGCCAACTGATCCTTTCCTCTGTCGAGTGCTCAGCTGTTCTCAAGCTGTGATCCCCTAGGATAATGCACGCCCTCATTTACATATGCTTTGTATTAACCGTGCTTTTCCTTATCTGGTCACCCCATTCACCTGGCTCCTCTGAAATGTCACTGGACAGCACGTAGCTCTAGTGCCATGCTTTAAGAACCACTGTGTTCCCAATATCCCCAGGTCTCCTGTGCTCCTGGGTGGGGTAGGAAAGCAGAGTGTCTGTACCCCAGCACCTCCTCCTCTCCTTCCCTGCCTGCTCAGGCTCACACAGCCCTGCCCTGTAGCTAGAGGAGTGCTCTGCCACAGAGCTCCCATTGCAACAAAACCACAAGTTTCAATCTTATCAGGCTCCAGTAGTGGCAGAAGTCTGTGCAAACTCAAGTCCCTGCTTTCTGACAGTGTCACAGTTCATCCTCATCCCAGCAATCAGTTGTCAGAGCGAGCTGACAGGACACAAAGAGCTGTAGAGAGCAGTTCCAGTTCTGCAGCTGGAGATGATCCTTAACAGACATTGTCTCCACAGCCCCTCCCAGGAAAAAACAACCTTTGCTTCAGGAGGATGAAGAAAAAGCAGCCCAAAACCTCATTCTTTGCAATACACCTATAAAACCTACACTGTCTATTTAAAAACACTCTGAACATGTTTTGATGCTTATTTCTGTTTTGTACCTTTTAAATATATATATATATATATATATATATATATATATATATATGTGATGTCAGAGAATCCAGAATGGTTTGGGTTGGAAGGGACCTTAAAGACCATCCATGGCAGGGACACCTTCCACTGTCCCAGGCTGCTCCCAGCCCCAGTGTCCAGCCTGGCCTTGGGCACTGCCAGGGATCCAGGGGCAGCCCCAGCTGCTCTGGGCACCCTGTGCCAGGGCCTGCCCACCCTGCCAGGGAACAATTCCTCATTGCCAAGATCCCATCCAGCCCTGCCCTCTGGCACTGGCAGCCATTCCCTGGCTCCTGTCCCTCCAGCCCTTGGCAATTGTCTCTCTCCATCTTTCCTGCAGCTCCTTCAGGCCCTGCAAGGCCACCCTGAGCTCAGCCCAAAGCTTCTCCTGTGCAGGTGAACAACGCCAATTCCATACACCTTATGGTATGCACAGGCTCTCTAAAAACCTTAGGACATTGAAAATCCTTGGGACAGAGGATTTTTTTCCCCATGTTTGTGGATATTTTGATGTCCTTTTGAGCAGACTTTCTGTTATCTCTCCTCTTGCCTGACTTGTCAGATCATCATTATTTGGGGTAGTCAAAAATGAATAGGAAAGACAGTTTTTCTTAGATTGCAGGGATTTAGTGGGGCTGTGGAGGTTGACACTGGTGTGATGCTACTCAGTGACAACGACAATGTTTTTTATCTCTGGAAAGAACCATTTTAAAAAATACCTTTAAACACCCTTGAAAAGAATCATTAAGACTTTCTACTCAGATGTGCTTTAAAAGATGTGCTCTAGGTGCAGAAGTTAAATCAGGTTTTCCAGGCAGGGTTACTCTCCAGTTTCCATGACTGCATGCACAAATTGGGCATTTGGATGTGGAAGTGGACAATCCCTTAAACAGACAGGTGACATTTCCAAACCAGGTGTGCAAATGTGCTCATGAATTCTGCATCCATTTGAAACCTTTATGATGGGATAATTTGTCCTCTTTTCTTACCAAGGGAGCTCAGGAGCCAAGGTAGTCATAAGAAACCAGAACCATGTTTAAGGGATTATTTGCCTGAGCTCTGTCCTGGCCTGTGACCTGGGAAAAAGAAGTTTGGTTTTGGCCCAGAGTCAAAATCAGCCCTGTAACTCCACACCAGATATAAAAAAAGGATGTGACTCATGGGCAGAGTGTAACTGGGGAGGTTACGAGTCACTGATACAAGGTGTTATTTTGAATTTACCAATCTTCTTCCACCAGCAGAGCTACAAATGTCCATATTCCTTGGAAAAGGTTAAAAATGCTTTGTAACTTGGACTTTTTTAGAGTAAAAAATCCTTCATATTAGAAGAAAAAGAAGAGCTGCTTGGATTTGTCCTAAAAAATTCTTAAAATAAAAGTAGCACAATGTCCAGTTAGGTCATTTACAGAACAGCAGCCTTGCCAAGAGCTTTTGATTTTTTTTCTTTTTCTGTTACCTTCTTGTCTGGTATTTTTGAAAATCGGAGATCAGAACACAAGGGCTGGAATAGGACGAGGTGGAACAGAAAGAGGAGAAAGAGAAACAACAGGGAGCTGTGGGGACTGAGGAAGGGAGGATAAAGGAAACAGCATGGAGATGGAAAAAACAAGAGCCAGGGAGGGGGTGGAGGTACCAGAGTGAGCTGAAGGGAACACAAGAACAAGAAGAAACTTTCGTCTTTCTGATCTACGAAGCTGTCTTTTACATTTCCTGTTTAATATAGATGGCAACACACATCCTACAAGACAGAACAGTGAAGGAAAGCAGAAAAAAACAAATGCTGAGAATAAGTCTTTGGGTTATTCTAAAAAGCATCAAAGGCTTTCAAGTTGCTGGTCTTTTGATTTATGATGATATTGCTGGGATTGAGTGGTGTCTGTGCAGCTCCACATCTCAGATTTATGAACCCATGCGGTAAACATGATTTCAATTATCTCTGAAGAATGTTTTGATTTTATTCATGGGGAAGCTGCTCTCCCAAGGAGGGCAGTGCTTGCCCTGCTGTCCCAGTTAGGCTTGGTGTGACCTTACCTGATCCCTGCCCCTCCTGGTGGAATTTACTGCTGCTGCTGGGGAACAGCTGCCCTGGGCCCATCCATGCAGAGGAAGGGTTTCCTGGGTGGAAATAGCTCAGGGGGTGGAAGATCTTTGGTGGAGGATCTTTAGTGTAGATGCTAATTAAATCTAATGTACCAGCTCTGCTTTTACTGCTATTAATGCCAGGAGTTTTGCCCAGCTCCAATTAATGTTAATGTAAGGAAAAAGGAAGAAAAAGGCGTTTTTGACAAGTTTAAAGAAGATTCTGCTCGAATGTCTTTGTGTTTCGCCTACTCACTATGTGTTGATATAAATGTAAATGCCCGTGAGAAATGGAGAAAGGGAAATTTAAAGCAATCCACACTTATTTTTGGCTGGGAGCAGCAGTGCTTTTGAGTCAATTTAGGCTCTCTAGCCAAGCAGGCTTGGCCAGTCTGACCCTGCCAGCATTTGCACAGGCTTTCATCCACTGGCTGCTAGGGGCTGATCCTGCAGAATCCTGTAGTCTCAATTTATGGTAAAGTAAATTTAATGTAAGATTGAATGGGAGGCAATAAACTCACAAAAAGCAGGCAGCATGACCTGTTGCTTAATAGCTTTCTCCCAAATGCAGGCACCTGATTCCAATCCATGCCTGCTCCTCTAGCAGGTATTCTCTTTTTGCAATTAGTTACACAGGCTGCAGCCAGGAATTAATGAAGGGAAAAGAAAAAAAAAGATCTGAATTTCTATTGGAATTTCTCATTTTCCAATTTCACTTTTTAAAATTGGCTTTCAGATTGCTAATTTCAGCCTAAGAGAGGAAGGGAAGTCTGTTACTCCAGAGTCTGCACCTCAATGGATGTGAGCAGACTTTGTGTACTCATAATATTGCAAAATGGGTTTGTACTGAAAACTGATATTCCTAAAGCAGTAAGGAATGACTAAAGTGATTCTCTTTTTAAGAAAATGGCCCAGAAGGAAAGCAGCCCAATTAAACTGAACCTTTTTGTCTTTGCCATTGAACAGGTGGGCCTACATGAAAGTCACACTTAGGACTTTAAGGCATTTTTGGACTACAAGAGCGTGTTCAGATGGAAGGGTAATGTTTTGGTGGCTGAGGTGAATGTCTGTGGTGCTGTACATCAGCAGACCAGCAAAATGCATCATGGTGGTGCTGGGGGAGAGGAAAGATAAGAATGGCTTGAAAATAATTGAATAAAAAACAACCTGGTGCTCCAAGTTAGCATAAGGTTGGGCCATTTACAGCAAAATCAGCATCCAGCCTTTTTCTTTTCTAAGGACTGGACAGAGCAGTCAGAGCAATCAGTGGCTCTCAGAACACATCTTGGGCTGGATTTCAGCTTCCTTCCTTCCTTCCTTCCTTCCTTCCTTCCTTCCTTCCTTCCTTCCTTCCTTCCTTCCTTCCTTCCTTCCTTCCTTCCTTCCTTCCTTCCTTCCTTCCTTCCTTCCTTCCTTCCTTCCTTCCTTCCTTCCTTCCTTCCTTCCTTCCTTCCTTCCTTCCTTCCTTCCTTCCTTCCTTCCTCCCATGTCCAGACTTGCTCTCATTTCACCCTTCTCAACCCAGTACTCTCCAGTTCTGTTCTTGTGAAAGCCATCAGCCTTCAGACTCAGCCCTTAACAACCACCCCAGTGTTGACATTCTAGTCCCTGTAGCCACAGAGAGGGTTTTTGAGAGAGCATGGACATTTTCCAGACAATTCTGAGCCTGGCTCCCAGCCAGGGCTGTTCTGTGTGAGTGACATCAGGCTTTGCTCTTGGGCAGTTTCAGATCATTCAGTGGGAATTTAAAAATTGGTGCTGAGGCTTAAGTGAGTTCTGCACATAGAGATGTGACTTTGGGGACCCAGGGAGGGCTTCCTCAGCACTTCTCCTTGGCACTTGGAGGCATCTCAGTTGCTTTTGGGAGGATTGTGGGGAGCAGCTTGGCCAAGAGCTGTGCACCTCCTGTAAATCAGCAGCAGCTCTGCAGTGTGTGCAGGGACATCCTTTAAACATCCCTTTGTGCAGCTTGCTCAGGTCCCCAGTGCTGCTCACTCTGACTCCAAGTACTTCCTTTCCTGAGAGTGTTTTGTCTGTGCAAACTCTTGATAAAGGTCAGGTTAATTGAACAAATGAGATGCATTCTCTTGAGTATTGCAAGGTGAATGCAATTCTCAGTGGGAATATATTTACAGTTGCAGAATTGTCTTTTGATTTGATTTTTCCCTAAAAGAAAACTCATCCAACTATCATATAACCTCTGGGGGTGAATATTCATTAGATAGAGATAGAATAGTAAAATAAAAATTGCTATTTTCTTGTATCATTGGCAAAATATTCCTTCCTCCTATCTCTGTTCCCAGTAAATATTCTGTAAATAAAATACAGCTGATTCTTGCTTTGGCAGCCATGTTCTACACCAGCAGAGGGGAATTCAGTCAGCTTTTCCTTTCATGTTGGCAGACTTGGAACTCTCTTTGCTCCAGCAAAGCAACTACAGGGTGAGGAAGCTCCACATGAGGGGTCAGCCCACAACCCAAAGGAAAAATACCTAAATGGTGCAGACCACAGAACCCCAAAATGGTTTGGCTTGGATCCTTAAATCCCATCCCACCCCAGCCATGGCAGGGACACCTTCCACTGTGCCAGGCTGCTCCCAGCCCCAGTGTCCAACCTGGCCTTGGGCACTGCCAGGGATCCAGGGACAGCCACAGCTGGATGGATGCTGAATGTCTGGTAAAGTGTCCCAGGAGCTAAAGGGAACAGCAGAACATTCAGAAAAGAAAGCAAGAATGGAAATGCTATAAAATGATGTCAGTTTGTTTTTATAAATGGGGGAAGCAGTGCAATAGCAGGCCAGGCCCTCCAATAAAACCAGCAGAATGCAAATGATAAATGTCAGACCCTCCTGCACTGCCTCATTGCCTTTGTTTCTCTCACTTTATCTGGTTTCTGGTTTTCTATATCTTTGTCATAGTGGCTAAATTTGTAATAGCTTGGTGCTTCTGGGTACAGTATGGTGACTGCCAGCATTTTGAGATGAGTGATTCCTAAATTTGTGTTCCTTAAGTTGCATTTTTGTAGCTATTGCTACGTCCAGGGCAAATGCATTCCTTTGTAATGCTCATATTACCTACAGCAGGCAGTTCTTTAAGATGAGCATTGGAATTGAGTGCTTATAGACGAAGAAGGGTACAGAAAAGAAGAAAAATAATTATGTAGCACAGAGAACTGATACTTTTAAAGGTTTTTTAAAAATATTTTTAAGCCTCTTCTTTACGAGTTGAGGGGGTTTTTATTAGTTTTGTGAGTTTTTAAATTTTTTTTTAGGTATTTTATTCTGTTCTCTCAGGTCTGCATTAGAAATATATTACACTGGCTGCACAAAATTATCTCCCGTTGTAGCAGGGCTGCTACTCAATGGTAGCAGCAGTTCTGACTCTGTTTCCAAAGGTTTATTTGCAACCTACACCGTAAATTGTGCTTGGTTACACCTCATATGGAAACAGTTGGCCTAAGTCAATATTTACAACTAAATTTTTATTCTGTTAGAATGATGGTTTTTGTATTGCTCAAATTTGGTTTATTTTTTTAGGCACATATTCTTATCTTGCTTAAAGAGAAAAGTGAATTCTCTAAAGATGGATAAAAGCACGGTTCCAAAGACATAAAAGATGGGATGCAAATCTGGCTTGGTGAAAAACCTTAGTCCTGGTTCCACAGCTGAGGTAGAAGACAGGATTTTGTAGTGTGGAGATAACATAGAAAGGAAAAGCACTGAATGGGCTAAAATAAGCTTGGCAAAGTTCAGGTTGATGTTTTAATGAAGTTTTATTGGAAATGGACACAAAGAATCTGGAGATGATACTAATATTTATGGATAAGACATTACACTTGTAATGTGGGTGTTTTCACTCAATAAAGTCTTAAATGCATGCTGGTATTCTAAAAAACCTACAGGTAACACATTTGAAAAGGACACTTCCCTAAAACTTTTCTTGTTTCTGCAGCAAATAACTGGGCCCCCCACAGAAATTCGGATTGTTCAGACCATCTTATGGGGCTTTTAATTTGTTTGTGTCACAGTCCCTCCCTTTGCCTCTAATGTCACTGAAAATGGGAGTAGAGAAGAAAAACTGCAAAAATACTTTGACTTTACCAGTGAAGGTTAAAACTCAACCAGTCAAAAGTGGAAGTCTCAGAGAAAATGGAAGATGTTTAGGTTGGTCTTTAAGCTGTAGTCACTCTGTTATACCCAGGCTGTATCTGCCTCATAACTTCAGGAGGGGCTGCAGCTTGAATGTAACAGCCACAAACTGTGGAGGGCTGTGGGCCCACCAGGGGAAGGTCATGGCCAGGGCCTGGAAGGACACACCACAGGCATGGAAGGACACACCATGGGCATGGAAGGACACACCATGGCCTGGAAGGACACACCATGGGCATGGAAGGACACACCATAGGCATAGAAGGACACACCATGGGCATGGAAGGACACACCATGGGCATGGAAGGACACACCATGGGCATGGAAGGACACACCACAGGCATGGAAGGACACACCACGGGCATGGAAGGACACACCATAGGCATGGAAGGACACACCACAGGCATGGAAGGACACACCACGGGCATGGAAGGACACACCATGGGCATGGAAGGACACACCATAGGCATGGAAGGACACACCACGGGCATGGAAGGACACACCACAGGCATGGAAGGACACACCACAGGCATGGAAGGACACACCATGGGCATGGAAGGACACACCACAGGCATGGAAGGACACACCACGGGCATGGAAGGACACACCACGGGCATGGAAGGACACACCATGGGCATGGAAGGACATACCATAGGCATAGAAGGACACACCATAGGCATGGAAGGACACACCACAGGCATGGAAGGACACACCATAGGCATGGAAGGACACACCATAGGCATGGAAGTACACACCACAGGCATGGAAGGACACACCACGGGCATGGAAGGACACACCACAGGCATGGAAGGACACACCATAGGCATGGAAGGACACACCATAGGCATAGAAGGACACACCATGGGCATGGAAGGACACACCACAGGCATGGAAGGACACACCATAGGCATTCCTCCAACTCAGGGGAGAGAAAGGGCTTCCCCACGGTGCTCCACAGCACCATGTTAATTAACCCCAGTTCTCTCCTCCCCATTAGCCCATTGGCCTTACCTGCCCATCTTTCCCGTATTTGTCTTAGTTCTAGAAAGTTCCCTGTTCCATCTCCCCAGTGGCCCTTGTATCTCTGCATTTCCAGCCTGGCATTCCCCATTGGTTCCTCCCCTTTGCCCCAGGTGTATGGTCCCTGTGCCCTCAGCCCATTTGTCCCGATGCTGTTCCAGCCCCTCCTGCCCATATTTAAACCTGGACCCTCCTGGGTTCCTTGTGTTCTCTCCCTGGAGCCCTTCACTGAGGGGACCCAATAAAGCTGTGCCAGAGCTCCCAGCAGCAGCCCCTGTGGTGTCTCCTCCTGACCAGCTGTGCCGTGTGACTGTGAGTGTTTGCTGTGTGCCTGCCCCAATGCCTCACCAAAGCCCCTTCAGGGAAAGCAGCAACATTCACCATCTCACCCTGCTGCTACAATTACTTGGCAAAACAGCCCGAGCTGACCAGTCCTTATTCATATCACTGTCAGCATTATGGAAAGCCCAGAAAATTTCTGTAAAGAGATCTATGGGAGATTGAAAAACATTTGGACCATAGTACCATGCTCAGACATCACAGATACAGTATTTCAGTATTATTCAATTCATATGCAGAGCATTAATAAATAAATTAAGCATATTTTATACATTAATTACAGCAGTGAGGCAGGTGATTATCCACTTCCACTCTGCTCTTCTGAGACCTGAATGCTGGGAATATTTCTGGTGTCCAGACATAAGAAGGACATGGAACTGTAGGAGAGAGTCCAGAGGAGGCCATGGAGGTGCTGAGGGGACTGGAGCAGCTCCCCTGTGGAGCCAGGCTGGGAGAGCTGGGGCTGCTCAGCCTGGGCAGGAGAAGGTTGTGTGGAGAGCTCACAGCTCCTTCCAGGCTCTGAGAGGAACCCAGAGAGGGACAATTCCTCAGGAACTGCAGTGACAGGAGCCAGGGAATGGCTGCCACTGCCAGAGGGCAGGGCTGGATGGGATCTTGGCAATGAGGAATTGTTCCCTGGCAGGGTGGGCAGGCCCTGGCACAGGGTGCCCAGAGCAGCCTGGTTGGACACTGGGGCTGGGAGCAGCCTGGGACAGTGGAAGGTGTCCCTGCCATGGCAGGGGGTAGAATGAGATGAACTTGAGGGTCCTTTCCAACCCAAAATGTTCCATGACTCTATGATATTTTTGTTGCTGGAAATGCGAGATTAATAATAATTTGGTCACTGTAGATAGCATTAAATATTGAAAAATCCAGTTCCCTACATAGAAAATCAGGGGAAGCAGCTCTTGTTGACTCTGAAGTGTCTTTAAAGCCAGCATAGAGACCTCAGCAGTTTCATTCTAAGCGTGAGTGTCCCTATTGGAAATGACAGTATCCAAACAGGTGTTTTGTAGCCATTTGTCTGAAAAATACTCTGTTCCCTGTGACCAACTTGGATGTTTTGGTAATAATATCAAAATTAAATATACAGCTAATAACTGAGAAGAAAGGAACCAAGTTTTTTCTGATAGATTTGGGTATTTTAAAATGGCTGGACTAGCAAGTGGAAAATGGTGTTCAGTGTTTAACATAGACAAATGTGAAATAATCGATGTGTAGGCAATGAACCAGAGTAAAAAGTGTATATACAACAAAAATCTCTGCAGCATAATGACAGGGAAAGGATTTAAAGGTTATTATGAACAAATCCATGAAGATATTAGCATGGCTATGTGCATGGGGAGAAAAAGTCACCATGAAATGGGGATGCACAAATGAGCAGAATACAAATAGAAACAGGAAATATTGAGAGAATATAAGGTTGTTTTTTACTCTTTGGTTTAAATAGTACTACAAATTCCAGTTTTTCAAGTTTAGTATCCTGGTTATAAACCTGCTTTGTATCTGAGCCATGCTCTGGGCATTTGGATTTCTAAAATAGGATTCTCATATTTAAGCCCTGGGACAGAATATTTGCCCCTGTAATTTCTGTTAACTATCTGTATTTTAGAGGGTTTCTTCCATGGCCACAGCACAGTAATTGTATGCACAAAAATCCAATTAGATCTTTAGCTGGCTTCTTGCAGGCACACTTACATTAAGTGGAGCCACACAACTGAAATAATTGTTTATACAAGTAATGGTTGAACACACTCATGGAAATCAGGGCCTCTTTTTCTAAAGTCTGCTGCAGTGCTTTGGATGGGCTTAATACACAACTGTGAGTGTTTTTCATAGCTTTGCTTTTTTATTCAGAATTTGGTACCTTGAATGATTAACTGGTTCAATATTTCCATGGTGCCTGACCTGGGAGCCAGGGACAAAAATGTGGGAGGGCTCCACAACCCTTCAGAGTGGCCGCAACAGCTTGGGGACATGAGCAGGGAGAAAACATCTGATGATCAACCAAGGCAAATGCAGGTCCTGCTCCTGGGCAGGAACAAGCCCAGCACCAACACAGGCTAGGAGGATCTGCTGGAGCAGCTCTAGGGGAAGGACCTGGGGGTGCTGGGGACACAGAGCTGTCCCTGAGCCAGCAGAGTGTCCTGGGGGTGCTGGGGACACAGAGCTGTCCCTGAGCCAGCAGAGAGCCCTGGGGGTGCTGGGGACACAGAGCTGTCCCTGAGCCAGCAGAGAGCCCTGGGGGTGCTGGGGACACAGAGCTGTCCCTGAGCCAGCAGAGTGTCCTGGGGGTGCTGGGGACACAGAGCTGTCCCTGAGCCAGCAGAGTGCCCTAGGGGTGCTGGGGACACAGAGCTGTCCCTGAGCCAGCAGAGTGTCCTGGGGGTGCTGGGGACACAGAGCTGTCCCTGAGCCAGCAGAGTGCCCTGGGGGTGCTGGGGACACAGAGCTGTCCCTGAGCCAGCAGAGTGTCCTGGCGATGCTGGGGACACAGAGCTGTCCCTGAGCCAGTAGAGTGCCCTGGGGGTGCTGGGGACACTGAGCTGTCCCTGAGCCAGTAGAGTGCCCTGGGGGTGCTGGGGACACAGAGCTGTCCCTGAGCCAGCAGAGTGCCCTGGGGGTGCTGGGGACACAGAGCTGTCCCTGAGCCAGCAGAGAGCCCTGGGGCCAAGGAGGCCAAGGGTGCCCTGGGGACATGGGGAAGAGCCTTGGCACAGGTCAGGGGGGATCCTGCCCCTGTGCCCAGCCCTGGAGGCACCTCTGGGTGCTGTGTGCAGCTGTGGATCCTCAGCACAGCAGGGCCAGGAGCTCCTGGAGCTGAGCAAGGGCCTGGAGCATCTCGGTGCCCAGGAAAGGCTGAGGGAGCTGGGGCTGCTCAGCCTGGAGAGGAGCCCCAGCTGAGAGGGGCCCTCAGCCCTGGGTGTCCCCGTGTGCAGGGAGGGGCAGAGCAGGGCCCAGGCTCTGCTCCGGGCCCAGCCATGGCCCCAGAGCCACGGGCAGGGCTGAGCCCAGGAGCTGCCCCTGCCCATGCCCAGAGCTCCTGCCCTGGGCAGTGCCCAGCCCTGAGCAGGTGGTGCACAGAGGCTGTGCAGGCTCCTGCCTGGGGGTACTGCAGAGCCACACGGACACACTGCTGTGCCCTGGGCTCTGGGATGGCCCTGCTGGAGCAGGGAGGTGCCACCAGAGCAGCCCCTGTGGGCCCTTCCAGCCTCCCCCATCCTGGGATTCTGTGAAATGAAAATGCTGTTTAATCCTTTAAACCAAACCTTTGTCACTAACAAATCAAATCAAATATTCTCATAGCATGTGTTTTGCCTATTAGGATGCAATGGGTAGAGGACATCTGTGACATATGTCAGTGCACACACAGGGGGAGTTTCTTGGGCTGTGACAAAGCAATGGCTCTTTGCTGGCTCTCAGTGTCCTCAGAAGCCCTTGATTTGTGTGCAAGGTTCCTTCACTTTGCTTTTCCAGTTCAGCATCTTACAAAGAGAGAAAGCAA
The DNA here is from genome assembly GCF_051311805.1 of Agelaius phoeniceus. NCBI lineage: Eukaryota > Metazoa > Chordata > Aves > Passeriformes > Icteridae > Agelaius > Agelaius phoeniceus. Next base: position 1,760,290 of record NC_135276.1, on the reverse strand, counting down.
CTTTATTTAAGCCTGGCATAACTGTACAGTACACTGGGTCAGGAACCCACACTGAAGCTGGGGATGCCCTATGGGATAGTCGAAGGACTGCATCATTTTAACAGCACTCAGGCTTTTTGCTCAATGATAAAATGTAAGCTTTTATTAGCAGGCAGCCTATTCCTTTGCTTCCTGCATGTGGGCATGTTGTCTTTGATACAAAGATCCTAAAAACAACAGTTTTATTTTCTTAAAGTATTTCTCATAATGGCTAAAGTCACAAAAATATCTCTGCTAGTGCAGCATATGCTTGATTTTTCATGTGCCCCATATGCAGTCTGGTCAACACATTTAAGTCTTCTTTATTTTTTTCCTGTTTTTTTTCCTTCACCCTCTGTTACAGATGGTATCATATGATTTCCATAATTTTATAGTACTGCCTTCATATGGATTTGAGTGTCCTAGGAGAAATAGATGTGGACTGTAGCTGATTATGTCAAAATTAATAATGTGTGTTGAACCAAATAATCTGATTGATACTGTGGCCTTAGTTTTATCAGATTCCTGAAGAGACAGAGATGGCCTTCTCTGCAATAAAAACATTGCTAGTTAATCTAAATTTAGTTTAACAAGCTGGTGAGAGATGACAAAGTTTGGATAAACAGGTCTTTCTTTTATTTCCATGTGTTGTGCTGAGGTCGAAGATACTGTAAGGCTGGGAAGGACAACTGGAGTGCCCAGCACAGCTTGGTATTGGGCAAAAGTCCTGAACTTGAGATCAAGGTCACAATCTGAGACTTGCAAAGGGAATTTAGCGTATAATATTTTAAAATATCTTTAACAGTATTGAATCCCAAATGTATATGCAACATAAAATTATTTCATTTTTCTATTATAAATCTGTATCTTGCTCTATATTCAGAATCTAAAAGAGTTTTTAGACTTCCTCATCTGCCAAGCTCTGCATTGATACATGAAGAAATTTGAAGAAAACTTGATGTTTTCCAATATTTTCCTCTCACAAAGTAAAATTTAAGAGAGATTTCTTGCTGGAATGAACTGTATATTATTTCTACATTTTTATGTGATTGTGAAACTTTAGTGTATTTTTATTAGTTCTGGAAGCCTAAAGATTTTATTCCTTCTATTGTCCTGCTGCCTGGAGTAAATGTAGCAGTTTAGAGATGACCACACCTTGCAAAACTCTCCCACAAAGATGAAAAGTGAAGAACCACTTCTGTAACCTCAGTCATACCACTCCAAAATTAATAAGGTTTTATAAAAAGCGTATTTCTGAGTGTCAATAAGGAGGGAAAAGTCAAGTTCTGTGTTCAGGCCAGTCTGTAAGAGGGAGAATAACCAGCAATTTCCATGGATAAATGAAGGAGGAGACAGTTTGGGCTCATCTTGGGTGGATCCAAACCAGCCTATTTTTTAATATACCCTTTTTGGGGTGGTTGTGTTAGTTCAGGGATTTTGTTTGTTTGTTTGTTTGTTTGTTTGTTTGTTTGTCCAGCTTTAGAGTCAGGAAGTTGTGTCTCAGAATTTGTGCCCTTTTGAGGCTGGCTTCAAACAGGATGTGGAACTCAGACACAGTAATAAGAACTTAAGGTTAGAAGGGTTGTGGGGAAATACAGAAAAATAAATGTTGGCTTTTGAGTGCAATTGTGAAATAGGAAGTGAAAAACAGTGTAGGAAACGATGGAAAATAACATGGAGCTCCCAGGTGATGGGCTATATGACCTATTTAATGAGAAAATTGATTAAGGACTACTGAAATGAAATTGGACATGCTGAGAGCAATAGGTAAATCAGATAAAGTCCAGGTAGAATGGAAGTCTGTGCAAAGATCAGAGAAATGGGGACTGTGCTGCTCTCTCAAGCAAAAGAAAAACCCTCTGATCTCATTTTCATAACTTTTATAATGAACAAACAGCTAAACAGGCCCTATTATTCCTCTGCAGTGAAATTGTGCTAACTGGGTGGAAGTGGCTGCATGGGGGACAGCCCATGTGAGACAGGATTGGAATTCTCACTCTTGGGAATGTCAACCCAAAAGGCTTCTGACCCTGATGATTTCCCCCTGTGATGTTTTTGGGCCATTAGTGGTTAAGTTCCTTCTCCAGTCCTGGGCAACTTCTGGGCCTCTCAGGGCAAGAGAAACCTTGAGGGGCTGGAGTGTGTCCAGAGCAGGGAACAGAGCTGGGCAGGGGCTGCAGAATCCCTGAGGGAGCTGGGCAGGGGCTGCAGAATCCCTGAGGGAGCTGGGCAGGGGCTGCAGAATCCCTGAGGGAGCTGGGCAGGGGCTGCAGAATCCCTGAGGGAGCTGGGCAGGGGCTCAGCCTGGAGCAAAGGAGGCTCAGGGGCCCTTGTGGCTCTGCACAGCTCCTGCCAGGAGGGCACAGCCGGGGGGTCGGGCTGTGCTCCAGGGAACAGGGACAGGAGCAGAGGGAACGGCCTCAGGCTGGGCCAGGGCAGCTCAGGGTGGATTCTGGGAACAATTTCCTCACAGAAAGGGCTCTCCAGCCTGGCACAGCTGCCCAGGGCAGTGCTGGAGTCCCCCATCCCTGGAAGGATTTAAAACCTGTGGATGTGGCACTTGGGGACATGGGTTAGTGGGATTTTCAACATAATGATCCTGTGATTCTCTACAGAATTATGTGTCTTGTATATCATGAAGGAGTGCAGCTTCTATTCCAGGAAGTGTTCATCCTTTTGTAGATTAGTGAAGGAAGGATAACATTCTCTGTGGCTGGAAGTCATAATTAATTTCCTATATATTTAGTAAGAAAATACATATTTTTTGTTTTCAACCTCTGAAACTGTTATCTCTGTATGTTAAATATAGTGTGAGTGCTTTGTTAGTTTTCACATCAGAAAGATCAAGAACAGTAAATCACCCTGCTACCTTTTAGCTGTACATTGAGAAAACCCATTTCCTGAGAAGTTCAAGGCAATCTGAGCTTTGGCTCCCTTACATGCTGAGATAATTTACATGTGTCTTTAAGATCACAGTGATTTGGGCGATTAACATTTTTAAGTCCAATTAACACCAAAAGTTATCAAAAACCTTTTGCAAATTGCAATTTGTTGCTGCAAAGAGCAAGGAAGAAACTGAGCATTTGGCTTCCTATTTGCAGCCATAATTCAGTGCCATACAAACATGGGTATTGTGCTTTGCAGAACTTTCTCTCCAAAAGCATATGGGAATGGATAAGCATGTGGGCTTGGGGTGGGCCCACGATGATTTACAGTAATCACAGGCTTGTTTCATTTTAATTTCTGCCCAGTTCTATGCTTTTCATTCTTCATCAGAGAAAGTGTAGATTCAAGTATGATCCTGATTCTTCCATCAGTTCAGTTTAGTGGTTTTGAGAGTGATTTTCATTCAGAGAGGGTGAATTGCATGTCTGACAGGTGCTGCTTAGTTGGTTTCATTGCTACCTGAAAGATCTTTGTCATTATTTTCTTCTCTTGGACCATTTTACATCAGTGGGGAATTTTGCACATATAAACAAAACCCTGGTTTTGTTTGGGTTTTATTACAAATGTAAGTACACATTCCTGAAACTCCCATGCAGACAACAACATTCCAAAAGCCAAAAATAATGTAGGGATGGCCTTGAGACTGTCATAGGATCTTTGTTGGCTAAGATTTTGGGGCAGGACTTGATGGCATCCTGGTAGTCCCAATACCTGATTGTTCAGAGCTGCTTTGGAAAAGCAAATTGTCCCCCACATGGTGGAGATTTAAGGGCAATGCTTAATGCCAGTAAACAGAGACCTCTCCTTCCAAAACTGGCAGCTGCAAAGGAGGGAGTCACATGAGGATATTTATGACAGACAGACTAGGAGAAAACCAAAAAAAATTGCAAAGAACTCTAGCCAAGGTGAAAGGAGGCTAGCCACAAGATGAAAATAACAGAATATTAGGAAATCTGCTGTGCTGAGTGGTCTGCTGGGAAAGTGGCAGATATCAGGTCCAAAGATAATTACAGGGCTGTGATTTGATATGGGGAAGAGAGGGTGGAAAATAACCCCAATTCCACTGATTCTCTGACTGTACCAAAGGAAAAAAAGGTGTCCTACCATCTTAGCCAGAGCTGAAAGCAGTACCATGGACTAAGACTTTCAGAATTTCAAGGAGGGAGAAAAAGTTGAGGAGGGAGAAGGAAAGAAAGGAAGAGGCAGAGCAGGACATCTTACAGGAGTTCAGGAATTTCAACTGGAATTTTCACATGATCATATGTACAGTCTCATGACACTGTCCTCTTTAAGCTGTCATTTGTGCTGCTGACAACCATTATACACTCAGGGAAGCAGAAATCAAAAGTAGTATAGAAATTTCTCAAGAAAAAATCTTCAAAAGAGGGAAATTTAAACAAACCACTTTCTCAGGCTGTTCTGGATTTGTAGGACCAAACTTACTTTCCAGTCATCCCCCCCACCTTTCACTTTAAGGCACCTTTATGCCAGTAAATACCTAACTAGCCATAATCTCCCAAATGACACAGTTTCAAACACTGATTTTTTTCCGTATCAACTACAGTTCAAAATAAGTTCCCCATGTATCAATCTCAAGGGGTTATTTTTAGAGGCTTCTTAGAAAATGAGGGGAGATTGTTTGAAGATGCCACGGGATGCTGAGCACAGAGCAGGCTGCTCATTGCAGGGGGATGCTGTGCTTTGCTCCAAAAGGCAGAGTTCCATGGAGGGAGTGAGGAGGGGATCCCAGCACGCAAGGATTTGTTCTGTGGGAGAGCAGCAGGGTCACCTGAGAGTTCACTGAGTGCTGGGTCTCTAAATATTTCACAGAATCACAGAATGACCAGGGCTGGAAGGGACCCACCAGCATCATTGACCCAGCTCCTGTTCCCAACAATCCCACCCTGTTCATTCCTGCTGTGGAATTTTTCCTTCCTTCTCTTGGTGTCACCTCCTCTTTTCATTTCCCTGTGGTCTCTGTCTTGCCTTGTCTACTAAATCTGGAATTAACACCATTACTCTCAAATGCCAGACAGTGTTTCTCAGCTCCTTTTAAAGCATGTGCAAAAGTAGGGGGTCTCACTTCAGGAAAGTTTTGTGCTCTATTTCCTGATAACCCTGGTCACTGAATAATTACTTCTTGTGTTATGTTCTCTATTCAGAGCTGTTTAATAAGGTGGGAAATTGGGCAGTATGTGTTGTCCAAAAGACTGGCTGCTGAGCACCTTGCAGAGCCTGAGCCCAGGAAATGACAGGAAAGGGGGAAATGGGGTTCTTTGAATGTTGAGCAGTTATTTCTGCCTCTCTCTCTGCATCAAAGAAATTCTCATAACTCTGGTATCTGCACCTTTAAGTAAAGATAAGCTGGAGCTCAGACCCTGTAGAATTTTCTTGGTGACGTCACTTAGTTCTGAGTGCAAATGCTCTGACTGGAGAGATTTTCCTAATTTTATTTTTTAAAATATTATTCCTGTTGTCTGTCCTTTTATATTACAACCATATGCATAAAATAACCTGAATCTCAGTGTATTTCAGAACTGTTCCAAACAGCCCTATCAAATTTCTCCTTTTAAAAGAAATGCCAGTAGATGCTTGTACTCTTGCAATAATTACAGTAATGATCCAGTTAAACTTATGCCATTAATTATTTTAAATTTTTTGTTGGATCTGCATCAAGGTCGTGCTGTTAGGAGCCAAAAGCAAACCCCAGAAGACCAAAAAATTAAAAATTCAAAGATCATTTTGGTGTGTGCCAGATTACTGGGTGTGTTACAAATGCCAAGCAGCTCATTCCCAAATCACACAGGCCAAAACCAAGGCAAGCACGTGCTGGGAGCTCAGGGGAATTCAATGTCACTGGCTGGGATATGATAAAGTAACTTCTTGTGCTCAAACATTTTAAGTAAACAACTGCATTATGTCTTTTCTCACTCTGCCTTTCAGTTCAGCTCAGACTTCAATGGTACATGAGGGAAATCTGCTTCTCTGGTCCTAAGTAGTCCCTGGGGTGTGCAGAAATCAGGCTCAGCAGCACTGGGAATCTGAATGTGGACTGGATTGTTCCCTGGAGGAGCACAGAGCTGCTCTGCCTGGGATCCAGGGTCCCCATGAAGTTTGAGGGTGATAAGGGCTGCTTTGCCCTTGTCACTGTGTAATTTAGTGGGAGAAAAAGAAGCTGCTTAAACTGCAGGTGAGGGCTTGGAGTCGCCTGGTCCCTCAAAGTGCTGGGCACCATGGAGTTCCTCACTCCCAGCTTACAGCAAATCACTGAAGGACCACATTAACTCTTAGATCTTCCCAGGCTGAAATCCACTCTCTCCAATGAGCCTAAAAGGTGGGGAGAAGTTCTGAGACTGAAAAGTGAAAGCCAGAGGCATTGCCATCCCTTGAGATATCTGTCATGAGCCAGGATTCCATCCAGTGGCACTAAATGGGACTCCTGGGGAGTCTGAAAGCCTGGACTTAAATTGCTGTCATCTGGCTTCCATGTGGGCAGTCCCTGATTCCTGCTGAATCCCCCCAGCTGAAGTTCCTGGGCCTAAACCAACATTCTTTATCTCCCTCATCATATTCAAAACTCATTTTGTTGTAAACCACCCCCTCAGCCTGGCCCCAGTGATTGATGGAGAGTTCTGCCAAAATTTCCCCCCATCCTGGCTTCTTTACGCAGCCAGCTCTCCTGAAGGGCTGCAGAAACGGGGAGGGAGAGCCAGGCTGCACTGGGTAATTCAGTCCTGTGCTGTCAGCAAGAGGGACTGAAAACAACCTCACTGAGGAATGTAAAACCAGCTGCGGTAACGTCTCCTGATACCAGGATAAAAAAGTGAGGATAAAATTGTTTTTCATAAAGAAGGATAATGTTAATAATTTTAAAGACTTCTACAGCCAGTTTAAACTTAAATGAGCCCTTTATTGCTCTCCTGCAAAGCACAATCAAGGAACTCGTGCTCTTTCAATAAACTCCAAGGTTCTTAAAGAGAGAGTTTAGTCATGGATTGTTCCTACAGTGAAAATATGAAGGTAAACAAAAGAGATTTTTTTTTTAATTTACTTACTTTTATTTAGAACAACGTATTCGGATAAAAAGCACAGCTTTGGAAGCATCACCTCCTTCTGCTGAAAGCATCGTGCTCTCATTGGTAAAAATGCAGAGGCCAGGAGCCTGCTCTGTGTTATGGAATAAGTGTAAGCAGTAAAACACAACTGCTTCCTGATGAGCCTGGAACATTTTATCAGCCTTCCCTGGGCCTGGCTGGGCTGGGCTGGCTATTTACTGCTTCCATCTCCCTCCAAGCCTTTGCTTATGGAAGCAGCTCTGGTCTGCATCAAAGGGCAGAGCCTTGGAATGTGATAATCAATCAGTCAATCAGTGCTAATGGACCTGGTGGTGCTGCCTGGTGGCCCCAAAGTGCCCCCACACATGGCCCCATGGCCATGGGGTTGGACAGGAGGTGCTCAGCTGACAATAGGCAGGGGCAGAAAGGGTTGGAGGAACCTCACTTTTCCCTCTAAGTTTATGAGCCCAATGTTTAATTTTCTTCTCTTCTCCCTGTTCTTTTCCTAACTGGCCCATTTTTGTCATTAATGATGACATCATTGCTTTATTGTCATAGAGAAAAATTTTCCCTTTTTCTTGTAGAACTCATGATTGATGGTGATTAGCCTCAAATTAAAAGGCAATTTTGATTTTGTTTTGGCTTGGGTTTTTTGGGTTTTTTTTGGTTTTTTTTGGTTTTTTTTGTTTGCTTATTTTGAAAAAAGGCTTTTCCCTTTCTTTAAAAAGACTATTTTTTCATTTTGGACAAAGTATTTTCTTGGGATGATGCAAAGATGTGTCCATCTGGTGGTTTGTGGGTTGGATGGATGATTCCTGAGGAAAGAGTCTCTCAAGCTGCTCAATTATTTTGGAGCCTTTTTGGTAGACGATATGTACCCAGCAACCAAAGGGCATAAGGTGCTGTTGCGTCCAGGATGTCCTAGAAACTGGATTGGCTTGGGCTTGTAGCTCTATAGCAGGTCAAAAATAAAATCCTGACACCATCTATGTCAATTTAAAAACTTTTATTAATTTAAAATGGGAAAGTAGATTTCACTTTCTACTGTTTCCTCCTGGCTACACTGATCTTTTCCCCATCAAACCTGAAAAAAAAATCATCTTCTCAGACACAGCTCTGTGGTAATCTTGGTGAATATTTGTTGTGTGGACTAATGGAATTTTTCACTAGCAGTAATAAAAAATGCTGAGTTTTTCTAAAAGTGTTTGGCTTTGAAAGCACTGGAGAACAGTGCATAAGGTTTAGCACTATGAGCCTCAGTTTAAAGGCAGGAAAATTGAGGAACAGATTTTGGTAAATAAGTTGCCAAAGAACCATGAAAAATTGGTGACAACTTGTCATGTCTAAGCCATGAATGCAGAGTTTGTTCTACAGAATAAAGCCCTTATAGCTCTTCCTTGCCCAGAAAGAAAAAATCAGCCTGGCCTCTAGATCTTCAACAGCATTGTGGGAGGAAAAGAAATAAAAGTGAAAATTTAAAAATCACTTTTTTTTTTTCAAATAAATGCTTCTAGCTCTTTATTCCTTCTATCAATATTCTAACAAAGAGACCGAGAGTTCCAATTTGAAAAAGGAATCGCAGTAAACAAAATCTTCCCTAATGTCAGCTCAGTGTTCCTTACAGCAAGTCATGTGGCAGGAAGATTGGTGGTTCTGATATCTGGATGTTTGTAAGGTCTTTAATCACAACATTCTTCCAAATCATAATTCAACACCGCAGAATGAAATACAGAAGGTAATTGAAGCTGATTGATAAAATATGGATTTCCTCTCCATGGAAGAAAGTTAAGAGTACTTAAGGGGGAGAAACCCCAGAGCATTCACAGTTCAAATGAAAAATATGCTGACATATTTCTTCCAGGAAAAAAATAAATAAAGATAAAAGCTACAGGAAGGAGTAGGTGACAATAATTAGTTTGTTGTTTTAAATTAGGAGGTCTCCTGGGCCAGATGTTAGTTGTCAGGGAGTGATGCCCCCTCCTGAGACATGTAATGAAACTGAGATAGCCAGGGGCCTCGGGGAAAAAAATAGGCTCTCTGTTTGGAGATGTCATTTTATTACAATGTTCTTGCCTTTTGCCTGAAGCATCCTGTGACTGGGGATGGAAGGGAGAAGGCAGAGAAGGAGAGTGTGCAGGGATTGATGGAGGGATGCAGGCAGGATTTGTATTCCAGCAGGGTCTGGCCAGTGAAGCAGGCAGCGTGAGGAGGAGGCAGGGAGCTGCTGGTGCCACAGAACAGGCTGGCCATGGAGGGGACACGAGGCTGGCCAAGAGCTCATGGCCATGGAGGGGACACTGAGCTGGCTGAGCTCATGGCCATGCACGGGACACGAGGCTGGCCAAGAGCTCATGGCCATGGAGGGGACACTGAGCTGGCTGAGCTCATGGCCATGGAGGGGACACGAGGCTGGCCAAGAGCTCATGGCCATGCAGGGGACACTGAGCTGGCTGAACTCATGGCCATGCAGGGGACACTGAGCTGGCCGAGCTCATGGCCATGGAGGGGACACTGAGCTGGCCGAGCTCATGGCCATGCAGGGGACACTGAGCTGGCCGAGCTCATGGCCATGGAGGGGACACTGAGCTGGCCGAGCTCATGGCCATGCAGGGGGCACTGAGCTGGCCGAGCTCATGGCCATGCACGGGACACTGAGCTGGCTGAGCTCATGGCCATGGAGGGGACACGAGGCTGGCCAAGAGCTCATGGCCATGCAGGGGACACTGAGCTGGCTGAGCTCATGGCCATGGAGGGGACACGAGGCTGGCCAAGAGCTCATGGCCATGCAGGGGACACTGAGCTGGCCGAGCTCATGGCCATGGAGGGGACACTGAGCTGGCCAAGAGCTCATGGCCATGGAGGGGACATTGAGCTGGCCGAGCTCATGGCCGTGGAGGGGACACTGAGCTGGCTGAGCTCATGGCCATGCAGGGGACACTGAGCTGGCCGAGCTCATGGCCATGCAGGGGACACTGAGCTGGCTGAGGTCATGGCCATGCAGGGGACACTGAGCTGGCTGAGCTCATGGCCATGGAGGGGACATTGAGCTGGCCGATCTCATGGCCATGCAGGGGACACTGAGCTGGCTGAGCTCATGGCCATGCAGGGGACACTGAGCTGGCCGAGCTCATGGCCATGGAGGGGACATTGAGCTGGCCGATCTCATGGCCATGCAGGGGACACTGAGCTGGCTGAGCTCATGGCCATGGAGGGGACACTGAGCTGGCTGAGCTCATGGCCATGAAGGGGACACTGAGCTGGCTGAGCTCATGGCCATGAAGGGGACACCAGGCTGGCCGAGCTCATGGCCATGGAGGGGACACTGAGCTGGCCAAGAGCTCATGGCCATGCAGGGGACACTGAGCTGGCTGAGCTCATGGCCGTGGAGGGGACACTGAGCTGGCTGAGCTCATGGCCATGAAGGGGACACTGAGCTGGCCGAGCTCATGGCCATGCAGGGGACACTGAGCTGGCTGAGGTCATGGCCATGCAGGGGACACTGAGCTGGCTGAGCTCATGGCCATGGAGGGGACACTGAGCTGGCCGAGCTCATGGCCATGCAGGGGACACTGAGCTGGGTGAGCTCATGGCCATGGAGGGGACATTGAGCTGGCTGAGAGCTCATGGCCATGCAGGGGACACTGAGCTGGGTGAGCTCATGGCCATGGAGGGGACACTGAGCTGGCCGAGCTCATGGCCATGGAGGGGACACTGAGCTGGCTGAGCTCATGGCCATGGAGGGGACACTGAGCTGGCTGAGCTCATGGCCATGAAGGGGACACTGAGCTGGCTGAGCTCATGGCCATGCAGGGGACACTGAGCTGGCTGAGCTCATGGCCATGCAGGGGACACTGACCAGACACGGAGCAGCAGAATGACCCTGTCGTGTCCTCCTCTCGGAAGAGCCCAAGGCTCTCCGCACTCCCGAGCGGTGCCCGCAGCATCCCGGCCCCTGGGCACGGCATCCCGGGCGCTGGGATGGGCAGGGCCCTCCGTGCCATCCAGGCCGGGCCGCCTTGGCAGCCCCCGTGCCAAGGCACAGCGCGTTGGCACCGCCGCGTCCTCGGGAGCGGAGCGGGCTCCTCTGAGGACAGGGACAGCCCGGCGACAGCACCGGCTCCGAAGGCCGGCCCGGATGCTTCGCATTCCGCAGGCTCCGGATCGCGCCCGTCTCTAAGCGGGGCGGGGAGCAGCCAGCGCTGCACAGGCGTTCCAGAGGGGCCCGAGCAGCCCGTGCTTCCCGCTGGGCACGGGCGAGTGCAGAGCCACGGCAGAGCCACTGCCAGCACAGAGACACTGCCACAGCAGAGCCACTGCCACAGCAGAGCCGCTGCCAGCACAGAGCCACTGCCAGCACAGAGCCACTGCCACTGCAGAGCCACTGCCACAGCAGAGCCACTGCCAGCACAGAGCCACTGGCAACAAAGAGCCACTGCCAGCACAGAGCCACTGCCACAGCACAGAGCCACTGCCACAGCACAGAGCCACTGGCACCGCAGAGCCACTGCCAGCATAGAGCCACTGCCAACAAAGAGCCACTGGCACTGCAGAGCCACTGCCAGCACAGAGCCACTGCCACAGCAGAGCCACTGCCAGCACAGAGCCACTGCCAACAAAGAGCCACTGGCACTGCAGAGCCACTGCCAGCACAGAGCCACTGCCACAGCAGAGCCACTGCCAGCACAGAGCCACTGCCACAGCAGAGCCACTGCCAGCACAGAGCCACTGCCAACAAAGAGCCACTGGCACTGCAGAGCCACTGCCAGCACAGAGACACTGGCACTGCAGAGCCACTGCCACAGCACAGAGCCACTGCCAACAAAGAGCCACTGGCACTGCAGAGCCACTGCCAGCACAGAGCCACTGCCAACAAAGAGCCACTGGCACTGCAGAGCCACTGCCAGCACAGAGACACTGGCACTGCAGAGCCACTGCCACAGCACAGAGCCACTGCCAACAAAGAGCCACTGCCACTGCAGAGCCACTGCCAGCACAGAGCCACTGCCACAGCACAGAGCCACTGCCAGCACAGAGCCACTGCCAGCACAGAGCCACTGGCACTGCAGAGCCACTGCCAGCACAGAGCCACTGCCACAGCACAGAGCCACTGCCAGCACAGAGCCACTGCCAGCACAGAGCCACTGGCACTGCAGAGCCACTGCCAGCACAGAGCCACTGCCACAGCACAGAGCCACTGCCAGCACAGAGCCACTGGCACTGCAGAGCCACTGCCAGCACAGAGCCACTGCCACAGCAGAGCCACTGCCAGCACAGAGCCACTGGCACTGCAGAGCCACTGCCAGCACAGAGCCACTGCCAACAAAGAGCCACTGGCACTGCAGAGCCACTGCCAGCACAGAGCCACTGCCAACAAAGAGCCACTGCCACAGCAGAGCCACTGCCAGCACAGAGCCACTGGCACTGCAGAGCCACTGCCAGCACAGAGCCACTGCCAGCACAGAGCCACTGCCAACAAAGAGCCACTGGCACTGCAGAGCCACTGGCACTGCAGAGCCACTGCCACAGCAGAGCTGCTGCCAGCACAGAGCCACTGCCACAGCACAGAGCCACTGCCAGCACAGAGCCACTGCCACAGCACAGAGCCACTGCCAGCACAGAGCCACTGCCAGCACAGAGCCACTGGCACTGCAGAGTCACTGCCAACAAAGAGCCACTGCCACTGCAGAGCCACTGCCAGCACAGAGCCACTGCCAGCACAGAGCCACTGCCAGCACAGAGCCACTGGCACTGCAGAGCCATTGCCAGCACAGAGCCATTGCCAGCACAGAGCCACTGCCAACACAGAGACACTGCCAACAAAGAGCCACTGCCACAGCAGAGCCACTGCCAGCACAGAGCCACTGCCACAGCAGAGCCACTGCCAGCACAGTTGGTCACAGCCTCATCTGTGTCACCAGCCACACCTCCACCCTTTACATTCCACTTCCAGTCCCGTCTCAGCCTCTTTTTTCAGCACTGGTATAAGGACTCATATTAACCTGATTTCATATTATGGATGATATGTTTTCCAGCATTTGCATGGTGCTCTGTTAACTTATTAAAACCTTTCTATGCTTTGGGAGCTGCAAATGCTAAAAAAAGATGACAGATATAGAAAAATATATGTTTTGCAAAAGTTTTGCCATTCAAAATTATTTTCCAAGACTTAAGTGTTTCAGAGCCAATTAACTTTGAAAACAGCATTTGCATTTACTTTATCTCAGTGGGGTGAAAGACTGAGTTGTTTTTGATTTATTCTTGTTTATGGAATGATTGAAAAATAAATCTTTTAAAAAGTGACTCATTTAAGGTGCCCACATGATGCACATTTTAGTATCTGCTCTAAAAGGTGTGCCAGCAGCATTCTGCATTTTAACAGCTTCTAACTGGTTTAATAAAGTGCAGTTTGCATTTGTGACTTCCCAGCATGAGCACTGTATTGTTTCAGATGATGCAGCTGCTGACTTTTAATCAAATGACAATTTAAGAGACATAAAGACATACCTCCATCTCATTCCCTGGCTGGAATTTCAGCACAGAGGAATTACAGAAGGAATGTTACAGCATATTATGGTACTTGTAATCTCTCAATTGGCTTCTGGGGGTTTTATGAGATCCTTTTCCTAAACCCACCTGCTGTCCAAAAGTTACAGGATTTTTCCATTAATTATATGAGATTACTTCAAGTTTACCTAATGGCTCTCTGGGACTCTGTCCTGGCTGCACTGGGAGTAGAAGATGCCTGGGATTTTTCAGGTTTAATCCCTGAGTCTGTAGATTTCAAAGAACCAGAAGTTAATTAACTATTGCTAGTCCTGGTTAGCTGAAGGAATACTTTAAATACAGGAGTCAGAGTGAACCATCCACACATATCCCATGGAGTCAAACCTCCCAGCTGGTCGTTCATTAGGAGTATTTTATGATGTTGATAACTGCTATAATCTCTCAAACACACAGCTAATTGGATAAACTAGGGGTGAGCCTATGGGCATTTTCGGGTTTTATTCAAATTGATGTTTACTTACAGAATTCTTTTTCAGCTGGTGTTACAGTCAGAATAATGTTTTAGGAAGTGCTCTCATGATTGAGAAGTCTGTATTTCATTCTAAAAAATTGAATTTGACACTCCTAGGACCACTTGAAAATTTAGACCATTTTGAAAGCATTTATATATATAAATAGGAATTGTATGTGGAAAATAAATACTTGGAATCCCTTCCAGCTGAAAGTTGTCAAGCAGGATGCAGTCCATTAGAAGAGATTGAAAAGCCCAGTGACAAGCAGGACTGGGTATTTTAAGCCTCAGCAGATATTTTTTGGCACAATGTGTGGCAAAGGTTTAGACAGGAGATGCAGGCTTGGAGCTGACTCTGTGGTGTGTTATCCTCCTCCCAGAGCAGGAGAACCCCCTGCTCCACTGCCAGCACTGCAGCAAAGCTTTGCTGAAGGCACTGATGCTTTCACTTTTTTTTTGACTGTTAATTTACTTAAGGGAATGAGGAGTTTGTTCAGACTCTCCCCAGTTTTGGTGGCAGTGCTGGAGTGTGAGGAGGCTTTGATCTGCTCAGACACTGTGATAAGATGGGTGCACTCCCTCAGATAAATGGACTGCCTTGCTCTCGCCTTTCTCAACAGGAAATGTGTTCATTGCCCTGAGGAATGTGGGAAAATGTGCAGCTAATAGGAGCCCTGTGAAAATTCCCTTGTGCACCTCTGGGACTGGCCTGGCTGGATTTTATGTTGCTTACTTTATAAATACCTGAAAGGTGATAGTTGCTTTTACACTTCTTGTACAGGAATGTCTCAGCTCAATCATATCTAACTGTTCCCTTTCTTTTCTTTTAAATCTTTTCCTTTTTTTTTTTTCTTTCCTTTTTTCTTTCCCCCATCTTTTTCTCAGTGTTTAAATCCAGACTAAAATCCTCTCTCATTATTCTGCTGCAGTTTGACTTCATGCCCACCCCACATCCATCTCTTGCAGCACTCAGGCTGCAGGCTGGGGGCAGCTTCTTTCTCATTTTGACTTTTGTTTTCTTCCTTTTGTTTGCTCATTCTCACAATGTGTCAGAGCAGAAGACAGCTTGGAAGTTGTATTTTACAGTTAGAAGCAAAAGCCCAACATAAATTGCATTTATTATTTTTGTTGTACTCTTCTGGATTTTGTGAACATGCTGAAAATTTTTGATGAAACAGAAACTTTTACAATCTTCTCAAGAGTTTTTGGAATTTTAGCTGATCTTCTTCCATTATCTATTTCTGTTAGAAAAAAACTGACTGAACTGCAGTTGTTCTCAGCTTTTGCTTTTTAAATTTTTTCTTTGGTGTCTTTCAAAACAGACTTGGGCTGAAATATCCCACCCCACCCACACAGACAGTAGAGGTCTCTGCAAATTCTTCAATGGCTTTCACATGTGTCCTGCCTATTCAGGCCTGATCCTACATTTTTATACACATTAAATTAAAGGGAGGAACAATGTTTATGTTTGAAGGAGCAGGATTATGTTTTCCCAGAATCTCCAGTTATCAAAGGACACTGAATTATGGCAGTTTAGACCCTGGTTTAGCTGCAGTGCTGTAGACAAGCTACTTCTACGAGATTTTTCCCTTTATGCAGCTGAAAATGATGGCTGGAGGTCTTTCAGAGGAGCCTGGATTCCTTATTCTCATTTTCTTTTAGTAGGAGTGAGGTCCTTGGACCTCTTAAAGAGCTGTCGCTTTCCTTGCTGTTTCACACCCTCATTTTCAGCAGGAGTGTGCTGATAACCCATCTCAGCATTGTTATGCCATTTTTCACGATGAATTCTCTGTGCTTCTGCTTGTATTGGAAGTGCTGAAAGATTTATGGGATAAAGGAGAGTGACTGTGGGTATGGAAGCAGGAATACAATCAGACAGAGAGAGAGAGCAGCCGCCTCTGTGGGCCTGTTGGACCTCTTCAGAAGTGGACAGTGCCACCAGAGACCACCAGCAGGGAGATCTCATCCAGCCTCAACCTAAACCCTGCTCTTTGTGGGGTGCCCTGTGTCTCCTAGTTCCCCCTGCTTTTCTCCCCATTCCTCACAAGTTCTTGGTGCAGGGGAGCCTCTCTCTGGATGATCCTTTACTCCTCAGTTTGGTGTCTGTGGGAAAGTTTGTGCTGAGTTCTGCCCATACCCAGGCCAGGCAGAAATAATGCTGGTGCCTCAGGGACTGGCAAAAATCCCAGTGCCCTGTAAAAGTGCCCCTCCAGATGGTGGTACATTGATTCATTTGGAGCTTTCTGGAAGCTTTGTAATTTTGTGAAAATGCCGAGGAGCCATCATGGCCTTTACAGATGTGGTCACATTAAGACCTGGAATGATGGAGCTGCAGCTGGTTCCAGGTAGAGGGGAGGGAGCTCTGCATGCACTGTAAAGGTGCCTGAAGAAAAGATGGAGAGAGGCTATTCACAGGAGTCTGGAGTGCCAGGACAAGGGGGGATGGCTTCACACTGACAGAGAACAGGTTTAGATTGGATATTAGGAGGAAATTGTTCCTTGGGAGTGTGGGCAGGCCCTGGCACAGGGTGCTCAGAGAAGCTGTGACTGCCCCTGGATCCCTGGAAGTGCTCAATATATCACAGGTCTAAGATTCCTTGGCCAGGAGTATAAAAATGTTAACTAATTTTATTTTTTTTTAACTTCCCAAAAGAACTTTTTATTCTCTGGGCCTTGGATGAGCCCCATTTTTCCATGAGGGTCTTATCTCCAGATGCAGTCCCAGTTCAGGACATGCACCTCCCAGCACACAGTATATTTTTTAAAGAGAAGTACCTTATTAAGACATTTCCTGAGGAGGGAGGCAGTTAAGAATGTTTATAATTGCTTTCCTGAACCAGTGCCATGGAGCTTGGCTGCTGTACCACATTCCATAGTAAACCCTCTGGTTTCTCAGCATCTCTTACAGCTTCACCCCATCCTGTCTCCTCAGCTTCTCCTGTCAGCTTTTTCTGACACAGCACTTGGAGGGCTGTGAAGAAAGGAAGCTGATTTTTTTTTCATCTTCTGATTTTTGGGAGCTGAGGGTCCTTGGTTCCCTGCAGCTCTTATTTCAGTGTTGACTCAAGAGCACCGCAGGTGGGGAACTGTAGCAAAGTATAAAATATTAATCTGATACTGAAAATGCTGCCCCAGCTCCTTTCTTCCATGTGTGTTCCAGTGACCATCTTGATTGGTTTTGTGTTTCACAAGTCTGAAGCCTGATTTTTCCCTTGGAGTCAAGCCATATTCAGCAAGATGGAGTAGAGATGTGAGCATAGCCTGACCTGCAGAGAGGAGGAGCAGAGCTGAAAAGGCTCTCACATGTGCTTGGCCTTGGCAGAGCGGGCACCAAGTTCAGGATTGGGGCCACCAGAAATGTAACCTTCAGTTGGCAGAAGGGTCCTCTCTGCAGCAGAGAGGATTTCACACAGTAAAATAGCAGAAAAACAAAAAAAAGTCAACAACCAAACCTTTTTATGAAGTTACTTGCCAAGATTTCAGAGAGGATAAAAGCAGCAGGTCCGTGGTCCTTTGTTCCATGAGCAGCCCCTTTGGAAATTTCCCTGCAGATGGACTCCAATGCTGTGAAGCATTTTCCTGCTGTTGGAATATCATGTAACTGGATGAAGAAAGTTGAAATGAAGAGTTGTTTTCCTTCCCTGTCTTCTAACTCTGTGATTCAGACTGTCCTTCCCTCTTGTGGCAGGATGGGAGACAAAGAAATGCTCCAGTAACCTGGAACATGACTAATTAGCATTAGTGAGAGGTCCCAGGAGAAGTGGAGTGTGGAGAAACACTGTAGGTTTAAGGAGGCAGAGTTCCACTTTAGCTCCTATTTAAAAGCTTTCTTTGCTTTTAAAGCAATGTTTGCTTTCAGCTTGTGATGCCAGGTGTCTGTTTAGCACCAAAGTTGTATTTTTAGGAATGTCAGCCCCTTATCTCTTAATGAAATGATGCCACAGTTCCTTCTGAAATTGCAATGCTACTTTCATGTGCTGCTCAGGGACCAAAGGCACCTCCCCAGCTGCAACTACCAGGAGAGACATGGAGAAGTGAGAATCCACAAGTGAGGTCTTCATGCTTGCAGCTGCTTAAATTCCAGGACACTACATTGGTCTTATGTCGTTGTATCATGGGATGGGAAAGGATATTCCCACTTTTCCAGTGCTGCAAGTGGTACGGCAGAGGGAAGAAAACACTTGGATCTCAGATCTGAGCAAACCCCAGAGCACACGGGGCAGCTCCTGTGTTGCTCTGCAGGCAGCCCAGCAGCTTTCCACACAGCCCAGCTGTGTGTCCTGTGACACCATGTGCCCTCTGTGCTCAGGAGAGCAGCTGCTGCCTGACAGTGCAGAGACTGAACTCTGCATTTGTTCAGAGAACCTTCCAGAAGGTTTTCCTTATGGAGTTAAGGACCATGGAATCACAGAATGGTTTGGAAAGGATCCTATAAATCACCCAGTGCCACTTCCCTGCCATGGACACCTTCCACTGTCCCAGGCTGGTCCCACCCCCAGTGTCCAACCTGGCCTTGGGCACTGCCAGGGATGCAGGGGCAGCCCCAGCTGCTCTGGGCACCCTGTGCCAGGGCCTGCCCACCCTGCCAGGGAACAATTCCTCATTGCCAAGATCCCATCCAGCCCTGCCCTCTGGCACTGGCAGCCATTCCCTGGCTCCTGTCACTGCAGTTCCTGAGGAATTGTCCCTCTCTGGGTTCCCCTCAGAGCCTGGAAGGAGCTGTGAGCTCTCCACACAACCTTCTCCTGCCCAGGCTGAGCAGCCCCAGCTCTCCCAGCCTGGCTCCACAGGGGAGCTGCTCCAGTCCCCTCAGCACCTCCATGGCCTCCTCTGGACTCTCTCCAACAGTTCCATGTCCTCCTTGTTTTGTTTCCAGAGATCAGGTTTCTTTTACAGAGCTCTCCAGGATTTTTTACTTCTTGTACCATGTAGAGCAAAGGAACGGAGAGCACATGGAGCAGAGAAGCCACGTGCATTTTGGACTGGACTCTGCCTGTGACTTGTGATGAGCATCAATGGAAATTGTATTTAATTAGGATAAAGTGTATAGGAAAGGATCAAGTTTAGACAGAGTCAGAAGCAAAATGTTCAGTATCAATTCATGGGTTCAGTCACTGTAAATCTTGTAACTCTCAATCCTCACCAGACCCTCATGAGTACCACATTAGGGGCTGATTGCAGCAGTCTTCAGAAAAAGGGCAGAAATGAGTGTGTGACAAGAGGGAAGAGTTGATAAAGGGATATTGCACATCAGAGCTGGGCTGGACTGGAAATCCTCTGCAATATTTATTTCCAAAGCATTAAGGATATCTCAGTGAAAATCATGTTCCAGTTTGACGATTTCATTTTAGTGTTACTTGATCTACCTTTTAGACACTTGGGAAATCAGTGTAACATTTTACCTCTCCCCATGCCAAAATGGGAGCTTTTAGATGACTAATTTGCTCTGCATGCTTTCCAGGATGGGCTACACTTAGGGCTTGTTGAGAGGAGAATTTTTGCATCCCTCTGTGGCCAAGCCCTCTTTAATGCAGGTGCTGGTGAGATGCAAAGGAGATCCTAGAGGAGGTTCTCAGGGGTTGCCTGCAGAGTCCTTTTTGATGTTTTCATACCAGTGAGTCTGTATTGTACCAAATGCATATCAAGGAATTGTTGGGGTTGGAAGGGGCCTCTGGAGATCATCTGGTCCAGGCAGGGTCACCCCTGGGCAGGTGACACAGGTGGCTTTTGAGTATCTTGTGAGAAGGGGCTCCACAATCTTTCTGGGCATTCTGCTCCAGTCTCTGTCACTCTCAAAGAAGCTTTTCCTCCTATTCAGATGGAATGTCCTGTGTTCCCCTTAGCTCCCCTTGCCCCTTGTCCTGTGGCTGGGCACCACTGAGAAGTGTCTGGCTCCATCACCTTCAGATATTTGTGTGCATGGATAAGGTCTCCTCTCAGCCTTCTCCAGTTTAACTGGCCCATCTCCCTCACCATCTTCTCCTCATAAGAGATGCTCCAGCCACATCTCCATCTTTGCAGTCCTCAGTACCTGTGATTTCCCCTTGAAAGAAGGAGAGCAGTGAACTTTTACAAAATCAATATTCGGAAAGCCTACAATGCTGCTTATAACATTTTCACCTAAACATAACCACATGAGTTCTCCTGGGGCAAAGTGGTGTCAGCACAGCTCCGTGCTGAAAGCACAGAGAGCAGCTAAAACCCTGCACCTGGAAAACCCTTTTGTAATGTTCTCTGGGCTCATGACCTGATAAGTGATTAATTAATGTCTCTGGAGAACATTAAAGGAAATAAGGTTTTGCAGGTGTGCCCTGAAGGGCTGTCTGAAAACACTGCTTGGGGGATTTGGGGGTTTTCTTTGGGGGGAAAGGGTGGTCCCTAGGGTCCCTATAGTTTGCACAGCAGCCTAACTTGCAGCACACAAGGAAGCAGGAAAGCATTGAAAGCTGAATTACGAACAAATTACCAAGGAGTTCACCTCTGGAGTTGGGATATTTAGGAGTTTTCCAGTGCAAAATGCTGCTTAAGGTTCTGCTGCAGTGATTGTGAATGAAGAGTCAAACACATTTGGTCTGAGGGTGATGCTTTCAAGCTCAATAAATATGTTGGTTGGAAACCTCCTGATTATTGTTAAGCCCCAAAGTGCAGCTTTTT
Organism: Agelaius phoeniceus; assembly: GCF_051311805.1. Classification (NCBI taxonomy): domain Eukaryota; kingdom Metazoa; phylum Chordata; class Aves; order Passeriformes; family Icteridae; genus Agelaius; species Agelaius phoeniceus. Next base: position 1,739,602 of record NC_135276.1, on the reverse strand, counting down.
AAAGGGTTTACATCTAAACTGACACCTCAGCATTGATCAGGGCTGATCGACCAACACTTTGATGGACTTGGAGAAAAATGTGAATAAATAAAGGAAATGCATTGCTGCTCCCCTCTGCAGGGGGAGTGCTGAGCTCCAGGCAGCCACGGGAGGAACTGGCTGGGCTGGGGCTCTGAATCTGAGCCTCAAAGAGCCCTGGGGCTGGCTGAGGGTCGCCTCTCTGCTGATACACAGAGGCAAATTGGAAGGCAATACAGCAGTAATCTGGAGCACAAAGGGTTTATTTTTGCTGCTGAGAAGGAGATTGCCAAAGGCTGCTCTGTGGGGAAATAAAAAAAATATAGGTTTTGTAAACACAGAGCTGGTTTACAGAGAAATAAATAGAAGTTGTGGGTTTGGTGCTTTGATCTCTAGCAGCTATACCTGGTTAAGTGTATGAGGTAAACAGGTGATTTCACAGATATCTGCACTGATGGCCACTTGTGAAGGAAAGATGGGAAAGCTGAGAGCTGCAGCATGGAGCAGATAGAGGGCTAAAATCAGACATGAGAGTAGAAAATACTTAGAATTTATCGAGATACTTTGCATTGACTGCTGGTTGGAATGACTTCATTTGAAATGTAGCAGAACTCTTAATTCTCTCTAAAGATATAGAAAGTTAAATTCTTTAAATGAAATTATATGTGTGCTATTAATTTGGCCTCATCAAGTAATGAGAACTACAATTTCAAACATTGGGCTTCTGATTTGTTCATTTATAAAAAAAGGATGAAAAAATATCCAGGCTTTGGTTTGAATTTGTTCATCAGAAGCCAAGTAATGAACTGCTTCTGCTAGACCTTAGTAAGGAAATTAGAGAGTGCAGGTTATGGGATCAAAAGTGTTGCAACAGCATGTACAAATTGAAACCTGATTTTTGAAATATAGAAATATGGATCAGGAATTAGCTCTTTCCTCTAAAAGAACTGTCAGTGTCACTCAAGGAGATAAAGATCCAGCTCGTGTCCCTCTGTTGTTTTATTTCAGTGGAGAAGAAACCACAGGACTGATCTTTGTTTGCAGAAGAACTTGTTGTAGCTCTTGGACTCTTTGTCAGAGCATTTTCCAGCTCTGTTTCTAGGCCTGCCCATGCCTGTGTTGCTCCTCGCTGACCTTCCCTGGCTGCCTGCACTTTTCTCCTGAACCCTTTCCTTACCTGGAACCAATTTCTTTCAAACACCTTCTCAGTAACCTCTGAACTCCCCCTTTTGCCTCAGTCTTGTTTATCTTTCCTCTGGCAGATAATGCATATTTCTTTGTAGTTTCTAAAAGAATTCATAAAATTACAGCAGTTTAGCTCTGTTTAATAGCTGGTACCAGTTGCACTGTTCCTGCCCCACTTTCACAGAGTTTTTTCCTCTTTTTGGCTCTGGAAGCTGGGTTTGGGTTGGGTTTGTTTTAAAGTTGGGTTTGCTTTTTAATTAAAATCAGGCCTTATGTAAAAGCTCATTCATATGCATAAGTGTTTCACAATCAAATCATTAGTGTTGCTGCTTAACAAATAAAGGGGGGGAAATTAGATTATAAGGTTTACTTTTAGGTGCTTCCATTAGGATTGTGCCTGACAATGTAGCCATGGGAAATTCTGGGCTCATTTAGAGGCTTTGTCCTTCTGCTGTGCCCACAACCTCTGCTCAGGGCTGGTGCGGAGATGTACAGAAAGGCAGCACCTCGAGGAAAACACCATCACAGCCAGGCAGGGACAATTTGCTTTTCCCATTGTGTTCAGCAGACAGCAGGGCAGTGCTGGTGGGAACAGGGAGGTTCATCCCACACACCAAGAGAGTTTTGCCATTCTCTGAGCAGAGCTCTGCGCCCTCCCATAAAGCATTCGGCTCCTTTTCCATGGAGTGTTTTTTCACTGCTGCTGTCAGGACACCAAGTGATTTTGTGGTAAGTCCCGTGGCCTGTTTGGAATGCAAATCTTAGGGAAATGTGCAAGCTGTGGAAGCAGCCCTCCCTCCCCATGGCACTTCCAGATCTGCTCTGTTCCTGCCAGGACAGCTGGAACTAGATCCCAACCAGCAGCAGATATTGCTGATCATCAACAAACTGCTGGGTGCTCTCCCAGCCCAGGGGCTGGGAACCTGGGGGTCTCTCCTGCTGCTCTGGGAGACAGAAGGGGGCAGACAGCAAGGATGAAGTGCACAGATGAAGCTGGATTGGCATCAGGGTTTGTCACATTGCTGAGTTCAGACCCTTCACTCCTTGTGTTGTGGCTTCTGACAGGGGCAGTGCCACCATCCTGGTTCACCCTGCACCAGTCTGGTTCTGCTAAACCCTCCTCTAACTGTGCTTCAGCAGAGATTGTGCTACTGCATTTCAGCTTTTTTCTCCTCTGGAAGCAGTCTGCTATCTTTTCCTCCCAGATGTGGTGGGTGCTTTAAGGTGTTTTTCCCTTTCTGACAGATGTTGGCAGCTCATGGGGAGCTCACTGTGAGTGTGAGGAGGACTCCAGGGGGCCTGGCTATGACTGGCACAGCAGAAGGCAGCTCGTGCCACCCCACCAAGAGGGAAGCCAGGTTTGTTTGTGGGGTGAGAATTCTGCTGCCCTCAGCTCTCAGAAATGGAGGAAACATCACACTACTGTTCTCCTCACAGGTACGTGTTCCAAGGGATGTGCCAGCCCTCAAAGCAGATGATGGGAGAACTTTTTAGGTGTCAGATGTGCAGCCTTCATCCCTGACAGCTGAGAGTCTGGTTCATTTTCCACATGCTTCTTCCTACAGTACCCCTGAGACTGAAAGGGACTTTTAGTCCCATTTTTTCAGTGCAGAGGTAGGAAATTCCAGAGCCTAATTTAGTGAAGATGCCTGTGGACAGAGGATAAAGTGGAGGACTGGTCTCCCAAGTTTTGATTCCCTGACAGCAACCACATCACCAGTTAGGACTGACAGCAGGATGCTGAGCCTGGCCCTTTTAACAATGCACCAGGTTCATCTTGAAAGTCATTGGCAGTCTTGAGTTGACCATAATTATCCAAGGAAACTCAGATTTTGTGTCCTATATATCCATCAGAATGCATTTTCATGATGAAAAATTGAAATAAAGCCAATTTCTTGAGATGTAAGAAGATTCCAATTGACTTGTGGTTCAAGTTTGTCAGAGAAAGAGTTTACTCACCTCTGCTTGTTCAGGATACAAACACTTTATTGGCCAGAGATCACTTCCATTATTCCTTGTGAGACCACCGAAGAATAAAAAAGTATTTCCTTTGTGCTGAATACATGAAACATTCAGTTAAATCTGGGACATTTCACTGGCCTTCAATCATCTTCCTGACTTGTCAGAGCGAAGGGTGTGCCAAGGATAGGGGACTTGGTACTTTGCCCCTTGTTCTTCTATCTCCTTAGTTTTTTGGCTTGGAAAACAATGGAAAAAAAGGTGAGGTTGAAGGACTGTAAAGCACTTAAGAACTTTGTATGTCACTTTGATGGAGTCAGTGGGCAGGTTTCACCCACAGACTGGGCCTTGATGAAATCAGTGAGAGGCTTTGCTCATGTCTGACACTGCAACTCTACACAGGTCTTTTTAAATGCATGGAATTCTGTACCTCTTGCATATGAAGACTGTATTACACAGCCGATGCCTGGTTAAAGCAAAATTAGGGACAGAAAGTGAAAGAAAAAAAAAAAAAGAATTTCATACTTACTTCCCATTGTTTCCCTCCTGTCCTTCCTGCCTTTCAAGCTGAGCATGTCCAGCTGCCGCTTTCCTTCCAAATGCACATTTTGCATTTGAAGGTACAGTTCTGGGGGTTGGTGTTTCTGTGCTTACCTGCACAGTGGTTAATCCCTGGGGTCAGATAACCCATCTGTCCCTTTCATTCCAGGCAGAAATCCCAGGTGCTTCCCAGAGCCTCCAGCCCCATCCTGCCCTCTGCATCCCTCATGTGTGTTCCACTCCTGCTGTACCAGCCACCTCCCAGCTCTTTGTTCCACTCCTCCCAGAAATTGCCCTGTTATTTTCTGCTCAGCCTATGAGCAGAAATCTCAGATAAAATCACCTGTATGAATTACAGGTCAGTGAAGCAGATTTGAGATGCTGAGACCCCTTTCGATAATTTAATTTTTAGGGGCCAAATTTGCAAAAATCAGACCTGCTGATGCTCCCATCTGTAACTGAAGCCTTTAGTTTGAATCAACCATGTTCAGTGGAACAGCAGATGACAAATTTAGAGCATTTTAAGCAAGTGTTGAGATGTGAACATGATGGATTCAGCCACAGCAAATGGAAGGTAGACACTCTGTTTCTGTGGTGACATTTCTAAAGAGGCAATTCCCCACCACAAAATGAAATGGTGCCTGATTTTAGTGATGAGCTATGTCAGGGTGCACAACCAAACAGTTCTCTTCTCTGTTCAGGTCCCACACTTGGAAGAGTCATGAACATTTGAAGAGAAACATTGATTTGATCCCCCTATTTTCTCTTTTCTCCTTGGCACCTGTAGCTGCTACAGCTGTTTAGTGGGTTTTTTTGTTTGTTTTTTTTTTTTGTATGCACTTGACAAAAGAGGAAATATCATCATTTTTCATGCTATATTTTTCCCTTTTTTTTTCTTTTTTCTTTTTTTTTTTTTTTTTTTTTGTTGCTTGATGCAAAGCCTTTTTGATTTAGCAGTACTTGTCTGTGCACTTTCATGTTGTTTCTCTGGAATCACTCCCTGTAGTGTGAATAAATGTTATTTGTGTCAGCAGCTAATCTCACTCCAATGCCCGTGCTGTTATTAATATGTTTATTTGATACTGTTTATTCCAGCCCCAACTTACGCATTTCCACGTTCTTTATTCCTGAGCGCCCAGTGCCCATCAATCCTCCCCCTCTGCTGGGATTAGAGGGATGAGGGATTACCCGTGCAGAACATCTGTCACTGCTGCTGCTGCTGCTGCTGCTGGAGGAGCTGCAGGGCTGGGGAGGGACGGGGCAGAGCCTGGGCTCGGGCTCAGCCACAGCTCAGTGCTGCTCTGCTGGGCCTGCTCACACAGCCCTGGGCTCACACAGCCCTGGGCACACACAGCCCTGGGCTCACACAGCCCTGGGCTCACACAGCACTGGGCTCACACAGCTCTGGGCTCACACAGCTCTGGGCTCACACAGCCCTGGGCTCACACAGCCCTGGGCTCACACAGCCCTGGGCACACACAGCTCTGGGCTCACACAGCCCTGGGCACACACAACTCTGGGCACACACAGCCCTGGGCACACACAGCCCTGGGCACACACAGCCCTGGGCTCACACAGCCCTGGGCTCACAAAGCTCTGGGCTCACACAGCTCTGGGCTCACACAGCCCTGGGCACACACAGCCCTGGGCTCACACAGCCCTGGGCACACACAGCTCTGGGCTCACACAGCCCTGGGCTCACACAGCTCTGGGCACAGGGCTAAGCTTGGGCACAGCCTCAGCCCCTCTCTTCCTCTGGGAACTCATCACAAGGGTCTGTGCAGCACTGCTGTGCTCAGGGATAGCCTTCCTGGGGAAACAGGCCAAATGCACAAAGAGGGATGTGCATTGCAGTGTAAACGCTGGTGCTTTAATGAACAAGTAGCTTTGAATAATTATGTTAATTTATTTCCAAGATCATCTAGGTTTAGAAAAGCATTTAATCCCTGGGGAATCTTTGCCTGCTGTTCCAGGGTGGGATTTTTGACCATTTGGAGGCAGCTGCAAAGAACACAGTGGCGTTCCTGAGAGCCAGTGTGGAGTGCTGGAGAGCCCTGTGCCAGAGCCTGCATCTGCCTGCAGCCAGGACCTTTCCTGTCCTGGGGCAGCTGTGCAGGTGGTGGGAGAAAAAATTGTAACCTCCTAATTACAAACAAATGTAGATGATTGTCATCATCTGAACTTCAACTGAAGAAGCCTAAGCCTAAACTCTCACCAGCAGTTCCACACAGAGGGAAAACTGGAGAAGGTGTTTTTTTCCTGATCTTCCTCAGGCCTTGGAGCATTGACCTCGGGGATCAACTCATGATGTCAGAATTATCACTACATTCCAGCATTTACTGCTTCTGTGGTAGAAATAACTTTTCTTCTAGAGATTTTTGCAATTTGTCTAAAAGCTTCTTTAAGAACATTTGTATGACTCTGTAATGTTACTTCCAAATCTCATGTATGAATCAACACAAACCTAATTTGGAATTAGACACAGAAATTCCAGATCCTACCACTGGTATTATTTTATAAATTTATTCTATTGATTTTGGCCTTGCTGTCAACTGAGGCCAAAGCAATTTACACAGGTCACATCTGCCATAATTTAGCTCATTGAATATTCCATGTCCAAACCTGGCTGGTTAGGTATTGCTAAAACAGCAATAAACTGCTTTATTTCTAAAGTCACTCATTCCTAATGCTTGAGCTCCAGGTGTCTCAGTGTGGACACTTGAAGTTGAAGAGTTTTCCAAACGTCTGTTTTGAATATTTGTTTGGTTTATGAGCACCATGAAGCCTACTTGAGGCAGTAAATAATCACATATACATCCTCTAAATAAGTATATAAATTTGACAAAAATAGAATCTTAGACAGAATGTTTTTCCCTTGGGAGCCTTTAGTCCCTCTCCTGTGCCAAGCCATCCTTGTGCCTGCACAGGTTCCTGTTTTACAAGAAAACAGCTGAAGCAGTCTTTCCTTAGGTTTCTTCCCTTTCCATTGCTCCTCTTGTCACGGGCAGAGCTGTTCTTTCAAACTTTTTGATTGGTGCATAATTAAGGAGGTATATGGGACAATAGCTTCTCATTTTAAAAAGCCATAAAGATTTAATGAGAACATGGCTTCAGGGCCTTCCTCAGTGAGAAAGGGGAAAAAAAGAGAAGAAAAAAGAGGAAGGCACACATATTGCTGGTTCCTAGAGAACCCTGCTGCAGCACAATGCAATATCTCCAGACAGACATGGCAATGAAATGCTGAGAGCTTGTGAAGAGGCAGCTAAGAACAGGAAGAGCAAAGGACTTGAACCATCAGATGAAATGAGTGCTTTGCAAGGAAAATGATCCAGGCAAAGGGAGGCTGGCACTGGCTGATGGTGGACCCTGAGGTACTTGATCTGTCTTTGCTCCAGCTTGTATCTCACAACTTCATGCTAGGAACTAACACTCCTCTGCTTTCTTGTGCCTTTTGTTTTCTGCCTAATTATTTCCAATTTGTCCCTTCCAAGCCGTTTCTCTTCTAATTTTCACTCTGGAGGTGTTTTCCTTTCTTTGCTGCTTTGTTCCAGAAGCCCTGTTCTCACATCCCCACTCTGCAGCCCTTTTAATCTCTGTGAGAGCAAACATGCATCATCTGAGACTTCTGTCTGTGATCCTCATCAGACAGACTGCAAGATGAATTCAGAGGAACAGAGGGATGTGCACCTTGCAAAAGCAAAAGCTTTCACAAAATTTCACTAAAGACAAAGGGTTCCAAGTTTGAGCAACTCTGTCTTTTGAGGTTCACTGGTCAAGGGAATGCAAATCTGGAGGTCTATTCTTTAGCTGGCCCTTTGCAACATAAAGTGCCCTTTGTTTAATGCTCTGCTCTAATGTAGAAAATTCCTTTCTTACAAGGTTGCCTGCGGTAGGATTCATCATCACATGGAAACAGTGGTGTGTGCTGGAAAGATGTGGAAAGAGGAAGCGATATTTATAGAGCAGATGCTAAATGAACTGCATGCATTAACCAAAAAAACAGGATATACTTCAAACAACATCACATGCTGCTCTTATATCCATTTATGTTTAACCACTGCACCACATCCTAAAAAGAGCTGTGAATGGTCAGTCCAGAGTGATGGTGAACTGCGTGGCTTTTGGGAGTTCAAATGGGAAATCAAATGGGGAATCAAGGCCTTACCCACTCCTGAACAGACTAAAGGTACCACACAACTGCTGTGCAAATTCCAGAATGGCCTGGGCTGGAGGGACCTTAAATCCCACCCAGTGCCAGCCCTGCCATGGCAGGGACACCTTCCACTGTCCCAGGCTGCTCCCAGCCCCAGTGTCCAGCCTGGCCTTGGGCACTGCCAGGGATCCAGGGGCAGCCCCAGCTGCTCTGGGCACCCTGTGCCAGGGCCTGCCCACCCTCACAGGGAACAATTCCTCATTGCCAAGATCCCATCCAGCCCTGCCCTCTGGCACTGGCAGCCATTCCCTGGCTCCTGTCCCTCCAGCCCTTGGCAATTGTCTCTCTCCATCTTTCCTGCAGCTCCTTCAGGCCCTGCAAGGCCACCCTGAGCTCAGCCCAAAGCTTCTCCTGTGCAGGTGAACAATGCCAGCTGTGCCAGCCTTTCCTCCCAGCAGAGCTGCTCCATCCCTCTGCTCATCCTGGTGCCTCCTCTGGGCTCTCTGCAGCAGCTCCAGGTCCAGAATAATGAACAGAAGGGAGCCAAAAGCTCAGAATAAATGTGGAGCCTAAAGAGAAACAAATGGTGTCACCTTTAGCCCCAAGGCATACAGCAAGGAAAAATAAACACAACAGCTCTGCCCCTTCCCAGCAGGTCAGGGACACAAACTGCAGAGCAGGATTTCACCCTGGGCTCTCTCTCCTGCTGTTCTCTGTGTTTGCACAGGACTGGGTGAAATTGTCTAAACAGAAATGCCTCAATCTAGGTTTGTCTGACGAAACCCATTTCTGGCCCTCTGAAATTTGTGAATTCTGTGAAGTTGATCCAGAGCTGCTGTAAATCAGTGCAGCCTTTCTGTCCGTTATCCTTGCTGCTTATGGAACTCAGTTTTAAGGTCCCCATTTTGTAGCATAGGAAACAATTAACTCTCTGTTCCTAATATTTATTGTAAAAACATCCTCTCTATGCTCTCCCAGCTATCATGTGGAGTAGCTGACTGGATGCATTTCCACACCTTCTTCTACTAAGATTGTTCCCAAAATGGATTAATATCCTTTCCAAAAAGCCCATCACATTAGTCCTATTGGAATATGTGTAGCCATAGGAGGCCTCAAGGCTTTTTTAGAGACTCTTTTAGAGGTTTTAACATTTTATGCTAAGGTATAGAGAAGTCTCTTCTGTTTGATGCATATACAAATGATCTGTATTTTCAGAAGCCTTTCTTATGCTTCAAAAACTGTATTTCTTTTGTGTGCCTCTATTCACAAGCTTCCTGTTGGTGGCCAGAACCGTTAAAACAGGGTTTTAACATTCTTTAATATGTTTTTTTCCGTCATTCTGTAAAGATTCTGACTGTTTTGCTAATGATAGGTTGGCAGCTCAGTTTTATTTGGTACCTTGACCATGCAGATGAACAGATGGACTCACTCACATCCATGCTCATATGGAATACACATCCCATTATTTATCCTTGGTTTCCTGCAGCAGATTGTGCAATGTAAAGTCATTGTAAAAGTAATCTTGGAGTGCCTGGCCTCAGTTTTAGGGTCATCCTCAGCCTCTAGAAACCCAAACACAACGAGTGTTTTGGCATGTCAAGCTTTAAGTCTCTCTAGGAGTCTGGAAAAAGACTGTGACTAAATAGGTGGAAGGCTGGAATGCTTAGGATGAAGCAGAAGGGATTTAACCTGTGTAGTAAAAAGAAAAAAAATGCAGTTTTCCAGCCAAGGAAACTTTGTGCTGAGAGAGAGCTGAATTTGACCATTTCATTTTATTCTGCTTTTTAGCCAGACTGCAGTTTGGGCACTGGGACATTCCAGGGTTTGTCTGCAGAGAGGGAGGGATGGGGGTGCTGCAGCTGCTGTCAGGGTGTTTGGGAACACCTGGGACTGCTCTGGGAGCTGCTTTGCTCTCTGCTGCCCAGCCTGGTTTGCAGAGAACATTTTAGCAGTCTGCCTAACAAATGGGGAAGGGCAGAGGAAGCTCCTGGCTGCCGGGCCCTTCCCAGCCAGGCACGCAGGGCTGCTCTGCGGGAGGAGCCTGGGGTGTGCAGCATGTGCAGAGCCTCGGTGTCCCCCTGCCCTCCTCCTCTGCTCCCACCTTGCTTCTGTTCTCTTGCATTCCTCCATGTGCACAGATGCTTGCGTGGCAGTTTCTGGTTTTCTTTGAAGCCTAAAAGCGTGGTCATGGGTTCTTGTAGGAGAGGTGAGTGTTTCACGTGTCCTAATCTGCGTGGTGTTGAATCAGTGCAGAACTACAGTAGGAATTGGTTGTCTTTAGACATCCCTTGAGATATTGAGATCCCTGAGTATGTAAAAGTGCAAACTTGTGATTCAGGAGTTCACTGCCTGCTGTTAAAGTCAAGGGATGCTTCCCATTAATAACATGGGTTTGTGGCTGTCAGATTTCCCCCAAAACTTTAGCAGCACAGACTCAAATTTTCAGTGGTGGGTACTAAATACTGTCCTGATAGGGACAGTGGAAGACTCCAGAATAATTGTCTGCAGAGTAAGGTTTAAACTTAGGGAGCAATAAATAAGATTTAGGCCATGCATTGAGCAGTGATGAGAAAACAAAATATCGAGTGACTGTTCATTAAGTAAGCACTGCCTGCTGCACTGGGGCAAGGAAAATATGGTGGAGTAACACAATTGTAAAGTTTATCTTTATGATTTATGTGTGTACAGATGCCATGGACAGGGTGTATTCAAGTTACAGGATGATGTTGATGGCACTTCCAACTTCTCCGTTTTGCTGTTGAAGCTCGCTGGTGAGCTCTGTGTGTGTTATATTTATGTGTGTGCCACTTCATTGTCTGGTCCTTTGCAATGAAATTAACTGTGTCATCAAGTCTTGCAAATGCTTTTCAGTTAGTACCAGTATTTCTAAATACCTTTGAAAGTAGAAAGAAATAGCCAGCTTGCTGGGTTCCCAGTGTAAGCCTTTTATGTGACAGTTCTAGCAAGAAATGTATGCAAAGCCATTAGAATGAATGGCATGATTGCAAACTGATTATTGCATGAGAGAGGACAGAATTGGTATTTAGCATAATATTGCTTCCCTTTACGTTTTGAAAACCTTAGTTCTAGGGAATACAGTAGAACTTTAATTTAAGCCTAATTGTTGGAATTTAGTGTTGTGCTGAAATGTCAATTTTCATTTCACAGCAGAACCAAAGTTTTGCAAACACCATGGGAGTTTTTGCCAATTTCTGTGGAGAAACTGCTGAAACTTGCACAAACCAGCTAAGACATGAAAACCTCTGTTTAGCCTCATATATGGACCATGCTCAGAGGCAAAGTGGGTGTTACTGCTCAGGTGACCCAGCAAAGATCAGTGTTTGGAATGCCTGCTGCTAGAACAGCAAAGGCCACACACCTCACTGCAGGCAACAGAAAGGACCCAAGCTTCCCTGAAGGAATCATTCCTCAGGTGGATCTGGGAGGACACTCAGGGAAAGCTTTAGTGCTTTCACATGTGTTTAAAGTTGTCATAACCACTGCTGTCAAGAGCTTCTGCATCCACCATCCAAAATAGTAATAATAACAAAATTTTCCATGGGAAAGATTGGGTTCACATCAAGGGCTTGCATTGCCAGAGTTATATCACTGCTGTGTCATAAATTTAATGCTGTTAACAAAAGTGGCCTCAGACTCCAGAGGCAGCTGTGGTGTGGCCCTTGGAGCAAAGCACGTGGTACAAACTCCAGCTCAGTCTCTGCTGTGTCACTGAACTGCTGCCAGCCCAAGGCTCTGGCCACAGCCAGCTCTGCTGCTTTCCTTACTCTTAGGGACTTTGGTTCCTTGCAGTGTATGGCGTGTTCTGTAAAACCCCATCCAGGAGAGGTGGCCTCAAACCCCTGGGTCCTGCTGGTGCAGACAGGGAGCAAAGTGGGAAAGAGCAGATACAGCCCAGAAGCTGAAAGCCTGTGTAGCAGAATTGTGAGTGAACCGACAGTGAAAGCGAGGGGTGAGGTTTTCCTCTCCAAAAATGCATCTTGTACCTGATGTGCAAGTCCAGCCCTGCATTAACTCTCCTTAGCACCCACAGCAGCTCTTTTGGGGCTGTTCTGCCCCCCTGCTCCCCTCTGGCTCCAGGGGCTGACTGACCCAGCTAGATTTTCTCCATTTCCCTGTCCAACAGAGTTCCAGACTCCTCCTTTGGGAACCACCTCTTGGTAGCAGGAGCTTGCACTCATGCCTCTGTGTCTCCTTTATTGCACATCCTTTCTTCTCTCCTCTTTTAACTTCTGCATCTCCAGGTGCTGCATGCTGCGTGCTGCAGCCTCCTCGGGGTTGTAAATCCCTCCCAGGCACACAGTTCACGGCTGGCACAGGCAGATTGTCACCTCCCGGCACAGTGCACTCCTCACTGCTGCCTCTGCCCTGAGGCTGGCGTGCAAGAGGAGTAGCCCCTGGCTCGAATGGGTCCTGCATCTCAGGCAGCACCAGACTTTTGGAGCAGGGCTCTTCCTTGCCCTTCTGTGCTCCTGCTGTGCTGTTTGACATGGGGGCTGACTCTGACACCAGAGAGATGCAAAGGCCAGAGCAGAAGGTGGTGAAAAGGTGGTGGAAGATCAGTGTGAAATGTGGGAGAGGCACAAGGGCAGGATGGCACTGGGCAAGGCAGAGGAGCACTGAGGAGCAGTGAGGCTGTGGAACATCTGTGTGTGCACCAGGTGCTGTGAACTGGAGAGGATCTTTGTCATTCCAAAAACAAACAAACCAAGAGGGTTGAGGAAAAAATAAACTGTACATGGCCTGTTGAGCAGAAGAGAGTGTGACTGTCATGCCTTTGGCAGGCAGGAGGAAAGACAGGAAGATTTGAAGGGGAATGAAAATGGCAAAAAAATTATGGGCTGCCAGGATAGTGTGTGTTGGAGGAAACAGGGTTAAAGAAATATAAAGAACGTAGGAAACAGTCCAGAAATTCATAGTTGACATTGCCCCATTTTTAAAATGTATAATTGGAACCTTTTTCAGAGAGAGGGAGGGGAAATGCAGTGGGAAAATGCTGTATATCATGACACCTCTTATTCTGATTTTAATTATCCTACCGAGGGGCAAGTCATCTCTGCACAGATGGGCCTCTTTCCTCACTCCCTAAAGTGGCTTGACCGTAACCTGTCTGGGGGCCTGGTAATTATAAGTTTTACAGGTTGAAGTGTGGCTGGAAATTACCAGCACATTTAGATGTGGAAGGATGTAGATATTTTAATAAGAGAATTTTTGTATGCCATTTTCTTTGTTCTAAGCCTGAAGTCTCCATGTGGCTTAGAGTGGGAATGAAAATCATGGTGAAGATCTTGCTGGAGCTCTGCATAACCCATTTAAAACAAAATCAATGTGAAATTGGGGCCATCATCTTCCAGATTGCAACAAGTGGGGTTCAAACTTATAATGTAGGACTATAAGGTTAGCCTGGTCTAATGCAGAGAAATAAAACTGAGAGAAGACACAATGAACACAATGATTTAAAATATCATAGAATGCTTGAAAAATCTGCTATTCAAGTGCCTTTGTTTCTTAAACAAAATGTTCTCGTGGCCCTGCAGGGTTTCAGCAATGCTCAAAAATTAGGCAAATTTATTAAAATATTGATTGGATTTGAATATTATGATGTTAGAGTGACTCTTGCATTGGTTCTCTTTGGGAAGAGATTTGTTTCTGCAATAGGGAGTGACTGTGCCATGAGTTATCGTTCTGGTGTTCACTAAATACTCAGAGCAGCACAAAACTGACTTTGAAGGCCTCTTATTTCAGTCCTAATGAAAATCCTTTTTTTTTTTCCAAGTACTCTTAAGGTTTTGCTTTTAAAGAATTATACCTTCTGCTTCTCTGAGTGTTCCTGCACAAAGATCTCCCCTCACAGTTGCTTTTAGCTGGGTTTCAGTGGAACAAAGCAGTCAGCTCTTGCTAATTTTAAACCCAAGGGGCTCCTCTTTCTGTACATTTCTTAATTACATGGGTTATTAAATAGGGGGCAGAAATGCTGCAAAGGGTATGAAAGGGCTGTACACAGTGAAATAAACCCCTGTTCCAGCCTGGCCCACATCCACATCACAGACCCAGGCTGCTGAAGGTGAGGAGGAGCACACACCACCCAAGGGCTTGGTACTTTCTTATTAAAATCACTGTCAGATTTCTTAACAGACTCCCTGGCACAGGAATTCCAAGACAGCTGCATGCCTGGAGACTGCAGGATTGATGTATAGAGGCTTCTAGTTCACACAGGCTCTACAGATCCTGGAGAATGAGTCCCTAACAAGCACACACAAGCCCCACCTTCTCCCCAAAGCACAGTCGTGCCCCTTACTTGGTATTTAAAAAATTCCTTTCCTATTTTCTCAGTACAGGAAAAACCCACAAAAGGAGCCACCGGTGCCCCTATTGATATATTCTCTTTTAATGCTCGGCTCTGGTTTTTCCTGCTAGGTTTTATTCTGAGTGTTTTGGAGGTCTGATGAGTGCTTGGTCTGTTCTGCTGTGGAATTTTCTGCCATCTCCCCATGCCTGGAGAAATACAAAATTCAACAGCAGCAGAGTTTTTTGCAGAGTCAGGTTTCTTTCTGCCTGTCCCCAAGCCCACATTCTCTCAGCACACGAGCAGGTGGCATCAGTATTTCCTGCCAGTGTCCCCCCTGGATTGTGCTGCTGTGGATATTCACAGTGCTCATGCTCATTAAAGGTGCTGAGGTGAGGAAAGGAGGGATCTGCTCTGTTCTTGATTAATAAAAGAAGCAATATACATTTATGAATTGCAGCCCAGAACCAGGGTAGATGTTAGCAAAGACATCCAAATGGCAAACAGGGGAAATACTGGAAGAGAATGCCTCGGGCTTGGGGAACATCAGGGATTTTCAGGGGGAATGAGGCAAATCTTTGCCATGGACTATGTGGGTATTGTTCTGGGCAGGAGAATGGTGTAGCTGACTTATTGAGCCCCTTCCAGCCCTACTTGTTAGAATTTATGCTGCAGAAAAGAAGCTGTGTCCAGAGTTTCCCCAAGCACAGGGTCTCTGGCATTTGGGCTTGCAGGACTGAAAGGGCAGCAAAGCTTTAGTCTTAGAAATTCTCATGAGAGTGCTCAGAAAATTTATATTCTACAGAAATTTGTTACTGTGCTGTATTAACATACTTAGTGTGAGATATGTGTGTAAATCTAGTATGTGTGAGTAAGCAAGGCTATAAAACTTAATTATCCAATTGGTCTGATGTTTGGCTGCTGTGTTTGCATCAAAAAGAATGCCTTATTCATAAACTCTAGTCCTGGTTCTTGACTTGATCACTGATTTTCTCTGCTCTTTCCCCAGACCCTGGAAATTAATGACTTTGTCTAACAGGGTTCTTTTCAGTGTGCAGTTCACAGTTATCTAAACTGTTGTTTCCCTGTCCTTCTTTCCCTTTAACTTTTTGACTCCCCTGTCTCTGTGTGGGTTTTGTGTCATTCCAGAGGCCAGAGGCAGCCCTGCAAAGTCAGCTCAGTGTTTTTCTTGCCTGCAGTTCTGTGTTTTGTAGCTTAATGGATGTGATAACAATCTGCAAAAATCTCAAGGCTGTAAACACTGGAGAGGAGCAGGAATGGTTCCAAGGATGTGTGGGAAGCAGTTGACCAAAGGAGCATGTATAGTGTGTACTGTGATAAGTATCTTCACAGCTGGAGCTCTGAGAATGGAATATGCTTTCAAAAGATTTTTCAGACCACTTTAAATAAATGATGGGAAGTGTTCTGCAGCGTCAGCTCTTGATGGTGCTGCGGCTCTCTCAGCACACTATCAGAGCACATATGCTCATTCTTTCCCCCAGAAAACCAGTTAAAGGGCATGAGAAACCTCCTCTGCAGCTGCTACATATCACAGGGAAAAAATCCTTGGAGTTTTGTTGCTGATTTGAAAATTCAAAGCTAACTCATGATCTTCATGATAGTTGAAGGTCTCTAAAAAATTCAGCTGTCCTGCTTGTCCTATTTGAGGTGTCTGTGGGTCTCAGGCAGCAAATTTTACTCCCTTCCTTGCAGGATCCATCATTATTTCCACTCCCTAGTATTCCAAACCCAGAAGGTTGTAATGAATTCCATGTAGTTTTCTGCTGCTTGCCAATGCTGTTTGCTAATGCAATGTGAAAATGCTAATGGCAGTAATAAATTTGGTACATTTCCTATCTTCTGACACAAAACCTCACTGGGTTAGGTGATAAGGATGTCTTTCTTCTGTGCATCTTTATAGGACTGTGTTGCCTGTGGAGCTCGGAGAAGCTGGGCAGATATGGAGCACACCAAGGCATGCAAGAAACAGCCCCTTCTGAAATTGCAGGATTAAAGTCCCTGAGCACACATCTGTGAACCAGCAGAAGATCTCTTTGCCCTGCCTTCCTTCCATTTGAAACTTCCACAGCCACAATTGCCTTACTGTAGGCCCCCTCTTCCAGGCTCTGAGTGGGGCAGGACATCTCCCTGGGTTATTTCCTATCAGGAAGTCATCAGAAACACAGATTTTCCTTCCTGTGGGGATTTACTCCAGGTGGACCCATGGGAAATGATATTTCTGCATTCCCAGTAGCTTTTTTTACTCCACTCCTGTCCAGAACAGGGGTGCAAATGTATAACTGATGCTCCAGCAGAGAATCTGAGGCTTTCAGCTTTTTCCTCCACACTTTAAAACTTCACTATTGGTTTCCTGTCACTTGCCTTCAGGCCTGATTAATACTATGTAAAACTGAAGACTTCACAGCAATTCTTCAAAGGGATTTAAAGTCCCCTGATTTCCCATAGTGAAGTAAGCAATTGCATTATTTCAGTGTGAAGGAGAGAAAATTGAGATCAATATCCCCTCGTAAATACAGCGCTGCAATTCGTAACAACAACCATGATTTAATTTTTTTGAAGGCTGGGGGACCAAATATGAGGCAGTTCCTGTGTTCTTCCATAGCCATATATTTACGTGTGAAACTTCTCCAGGTGGTTGACTTACAGGGTTCAAGCAATGTGTCTTCAGGATATGTTCTGAAGAAAATAAATAACTTTGTCTTACAAAATTTGGGGAAAACACTGTCAGTTCCCAGTAGTTTTGCCTTTTCCACACTCAGTGGTGATTCAGGATTAAATTCACCCCCAGACTACAAAGAGTGAAGGGGATTAGGCACTCAATCAGGCTGGAAATTCCTAATCCACTATCTTGACTGGCCTACAGGTGAGGATTTAAATGGCTGAGAGGTAAGGGTGAGTGAGGAGTGCTTTGAAGGACAATTTTTTCTTGCAGAGAACTGGGAATTTCTCATGCTGTGATGTTCTACCACGATGCTTCACCTCAGGAGTAGACTGCAGGCAGCCAGGAAGAAAAATGGCTGAAAATTTGGTTCTTTTTTAGAAGTGAAAAAGTTGAGGTGCTTTTGATTAAATCATGTGAGAGGAGCTGAAGCACAGCAGAAGTGCTCCTGCAGCTGAAGAACAAGACTTTTATGTGTGAGGACATTACTCCAAAGAGAATCCTCAAGTCTGAACTCTGAATTCTAGGAGGGAGGTGACTGTTAATATCAATAGGGCATGACAAGCTCTCCTAGGGACTCGTGGAGAGTGTGAGATGCAGAGTAAATGCATCCAGAGCAAGGAAGAAAGCAGAGGAGGTTCACTGATTGTCTCCTCAGATGAAACGTAAGGATTGCCATGGATTAGATCATGGTCATTCTCTGCCCTGCTGTTATTCCTGGTGAACTCAGAAGGGTTCTGGGGCATAAATACATGGATGTAGCTTCTCAAGAAGAATAGATACCCAGATCCCTCTCTGTGTGACAAACACATATTCCTGTCATCCAGAAGGACTGTGATTTCCAGGGTTCCTTATGGTGCTGAGAAATCACTGAAAACTTTTTTCATTTGAGACAAATCAGTTTGGTTTGAGCTTCCAGAAGCAGATGAGGAGGGCAATAAACTCTTGGGTGTGGAGGGATTGAAGTGTTGGGTAGGAGTTGGAATTAATTTCAGATGAAGAGATGTTTGCATGCTAAAGTCTGTGCTGACTCTAACCATTGGACTAGATTTATTTGGAGAAAAGCTGTGCTAAGGGAGTGAAAAAAGGTTACATGCCTCTCCCAGGAAGTCTGGGGAACAGGAACAGTGGGATTTATGTATCTGCCCTGTGGCTGAGATTAGATAGCCAGCGGCTGTAGCCTGGGGTAAATGTGCCATCATTTGCATGCAGCAAGGTAATTACATGTTTCTCCATTAAATCTCCCCCTCTGCACGTGGATCTATGGCTTCCTTAGGACAAGTCCAATTACCTTCCTGCTCTCAGTGTGCAAATGAACTTGGAGTTCCCTCAATGCAAAATAAAGCTGCCATTGTGCTGGGTGGGCTGGTTTGATGTGGATACACTGCACCAGCTGGAGGACTGGGATGTGCTTCCATTTGCTTCCATGTGTAATTGAGGACATTGATTGAGAGCTGAGCATCCCAGGTACCTGAAGGAAACTTTAGGGCCATCCTGGGAGTTCCACTGATTGGTTATCAGGGGAACAGTGCACAAAGCTTCACTCCAGTGAGTGATATCATTTCACACTCCCAGTCAGTAGAATAGTCAGGCTGTTTCTGTAGCACAGCAGGAGCAATAGGTGCAGGTAATGGGAGCCTGGATTTTTTATTGGAATCATAGGCCTTTAATGCAGCTTTGAATGTGAATATTGAGGTGTCATTGGCTCTGCACTGGTGTTATTCTCTCTTCAGCCTGAAAGCTGCCTGTCTATTGCTTCTTCTCTGACCTGCTTCTCCTTCCAGAAGAGAAAGCTTTCAAACTAAACCGATTTTGCTTATTTTTTCACAAGGTCTTTGTTAAGACAAGGTAAAAACAAGATTGATTTTCTGCCTAAAAAGTCTTTCAAAGTTCGGTTTTGCCCACACTGTCTCTTCAGTGAGCCTGGGCTGTGCCCTGTAGCCCATGCTTCCCTGAGAAGAAACTAATTCATTTTCCATGTGCCTCCAGTTATGTAATCCTCAGAGGGAAAAGGAGTTCCTTGTCACCCTGCTGACCAGTGAGGGCTGCAGTGAAGTGACTGACCACATTTCACTCACTCATTTTGGCTTCTTTTCAACTCCCATATCTGAGACATTAAGACTTTGTATTAAACTGCAGGACTTTGCTTTGTCTCAATTTCTTCTTCAGTCTCTCCTTGCTAATAAATAAAAGACGCAGGTGAAAGAATAAATTTGTGCCATGGGACTGAAGTTGCCATCTAACTGGTGATCCAGCCCCATTTGAAATCTATTTGGTGATTTCAGCTTGGTACTTCTGGAACAGTGTTCCTCCTGTGAAGATATTAACTGTGAAAAAATTTAGCCTGGCAAAGCAATCCCAGTTTCTGCTTGAAAAACACCAAGTTAATATAGAATCAGGATTACTTTCACTCCAGAAAGGGTCTCCAGAGCAGCCCTCACTGGGCTGCTGCAGGGCAGCCAGTCCTGTGCCTGCTCACACACCTGGCAGGGCTCTGCTTGATAGACAAAGTGTGGCTTCAGTGCTTGGGCTTTCCAGTGACATCACAGAATCCCAGAATGGACTGGATGGGAGGGGACCTTAAAGCCCACCCAGTGCCACTTCCCTGCCATGGCAGGGATACCTTCCACTGTCCCAGGCTGCTCCCAGCCCCAGTGTCCAACCTGACCTTGGGCACTGCCAGGGATCCAGGGGCAGCCCCAGCTGCTCTGGGCACCCTGTGCCAGGGCCTGCCCACCCTGCCAGGGAACAATTCCTCATTCCCAAGATCCCACCCAGCCCTGTCCTCTGGCACTGGCAGCCATTCCCTGGCTCCTGTCCCTCCAGCCCTTGGCAATTGTCTCTCTCCATCTTTCCTGCAGCTCCTTCAGGCCCTGCAAGGCCACCCTGAGCTCAGCCCAAAGCTTCTCCTGTGCAGGTGAACAATGCCAGCTGTGCCAGCCTTTCCTCCCAGCAGAGCTGCTCCATCCCTCTACTCATCCTGGTGCCTCCTCTGGGCTCTCTGCAGCAGCTCCAGGTCCTGGCTGTGCTGGGCCCAGGGCTGGGGCAGCTCTGCAGGTGGGGTCTCACCTGAGGGGCAGAGGGGCAGAATCCCCTCCCTGCTGCCCACACCGGGCTAAGCCCAGGGCAGGGCTTTGGGGTCCCAGGGCACGGCTGGGACAGGCCCAGCTCTGCCCCACAGCTCCCCCAGGGCCTCTCCCAGGCCTGCTCCAGCTGCTCAGCCCCAGCCTGGACTGATCCTGGTGGCTGCCCCCGACCCAGGTGAACATTTTGTGACATTACATTATTTTTTATGCACATATTCTTAAGCACAATTGCGTATGCATATATAATATATGCATACATATACATGTGTGCATAAGTGTGCGTGTATATACATATACATATGCATATATATATATACACACATATAAAAGTAAAATATTCCCTCCTCCCACAGTTGCCTCATAAGGGGGAAAACACCACCTGGCTGTGACTTGGAAAGTAAATGTCTAATGTCACTTACATCTCTGCAAGAGCAGTCTTTTAATAATGAAGAAGAAATCTACGCCTGATATTAATATGCTGTTTGCAAATCTTCATAGCCAGAAAGTCCACTGGGTTTGACTTTTTAGTCTAATATATAATTGGTATCTTGAAAATGGAATAGGATCAGGAATGAGTCGTTCAGAGTTGGACATTTCAGCCCATATTCTGTGTCTTTTGGATTTCTATGGAGAGCACAGTTCTGTACAATCACTTATCTTCCTTCAAATGAGCAATGATAATTTTATGTGAATTGTTTTTGCATGCCAGAGTGACCTCAAAATTCTGGCTGAGCTTCATTGCCAGAAAAGTGCTGAAAGAGGGGACGTTTAAGCACCTGTGCATAAGCGCAGAGTCAGGTCAGTGGTTTCTCCTGCATTGAAAAGTGAAGGTGTCAGAGCTTTCTGAATGTAGTACTTGGTGCTGTGGTCTGAAATCAGCTCTGGGTTTTGTGGTGTGGGATTGGTCATTGGGCTACTGACTACCAAGATATTCATGGGAGGACTGCTCCCTAAAATTATCCCTTTGTGTCTAAAAATTGTTTTAGTTTTGCTTCTCCTCTCTAGAATACTGGGACAGGTTTCTCAAAGGAGCTGCATGCCTGGAAGTAATTGAAGGCCATGGTGGAATGAGATGAGCTTTAAAGTGCCTTCCAACCCAAACTATTCTGGGATTCTGTGATAACCCCAAAAGCACTTGGTGGAATGTGGCAGTAAAAAAGTTCTTTTTGCACTGGGAGTGTTAGGAGTGTTTTGAGTGGACTGGTCCCTTCCTCCAGGCTTCCATTGACCAAGCCTGAGACAGGAAATTCCTGAGGTTCATCCACTTGTTTGGGCATTTGCATGAAGCCAGTTCAAGTTAGTGGCAGATGACAGACAAAGTTTTGCAGTTGTGCTCTTGTGTGTAGGTAACAAACTGCACAAGATATTACAGAATATATCAGACTTAGGAATTAATGGTTAAACCTCAGTTTTTGCTGTGTCTTTAAAAAGATTAATAACAAAGGTGAATCTTCCACCATTCCCTGTGAAACTCTGTTGTGCTTCAGAATAAATTTAAAAAAGCCAACAAAATGTGCCAAGCTCAATGGAAACGTTCTCTTGGTTTCAGAGAGTATTGAGGCAGCTGCTAAATGAAATCTCACCATGAACCCTCAATGTTTGTGCCTTCTTTCTGTTTGTGGGGAGAAGATGGGAAAGGCAAGATGAGTGCTAGAGCTCTGCATTGCTGCTCGTGGAGAAGCAAAGGCAAGTGAGGAGTTGGTAGGAGAAAGGAAGCAGCAACAGGGTCTGATGAAAGAGCCTCAAAATGAGAGAGAGCACCGGCGGGGCTTTGCATCTTCCTGCAATCCCAGGACGTCTCTCTAGACAGGAAACTCCTGCAAGAGGCAGTGCTGGCAGGGAGAGGGCAGGTCCAGGTGTGTCCTGCAGAGCCTGGTGGAGCAGGGCAGGGCAGAGCAAGCTGTGCCTCAGCAGAGCTCTCGGGTGTCAAAGGCAGTCTGCTCTAAATGCTGCTGCTGTGGTTGGGAAGTCCTGTTTCATCACAGAGAAATCCCTTCAGTAACAAAGTGGAGCATTAACAAATAGCAACTAAATATTTTGTTCAAAATGTTGCCTGTGGCAAATAAAAAATTGTCTTCTTGGGTAGCTTGAGTTCCTATGTCCAGAACACCCATTTCTGCAGGTTCCTGCTCATCACTGGCTCCTCTTTTGAAGGAGATAAATAATACTGGCCTTTGGAAATATGTGGCTCAATAGTTTACCTTGGTTTCAGAACTTGCTAAAGCTCATGACTGTGTCTGGGACGATTGTTTCAGATATATCCATGTCAATAAGAACTTATGTGAGCTAAAATAACCAATTTAAGAGTGCAGGACTCAGTCATCTTGTTGACAAGCTGCCTTCACAGTAGATATGTTCTCTATTATTGATGACATTTCCAGCAGATCCCAGAACAATGCTAGGTGAGTTCTAAAATTAATATCCCTTTCCATGGTTCATTAGTTTGACTAAGTCTGGATAATAAATGGAGCTGCAAAATCAAAAAAAGCAAACAAATCCCTGCATTTCCTCCAGATTCAATCCTAAAATTGCAAGTGGGTTGGTTTTTTTTTTGTAGATAATTTGAACTTTGACTGAGGAATCTTTATGGAAGTTCTAAAAACAGCATCCTCATTTTTCTTTTCACTTTCATAAGCCTACCGAGTCCCAATCAGAGTGATAATTAAAATGTTGAAATGCAATGAAATAATGTCTGTGAAGTGTTTCTAAGCAGAAGCAGAGCTCTCTTGCAAGATTTCAGCTCAGTTCTGCAGACCCAGAGGATTTAGCTGTTTCTGATAAGCCTAGATAAGCCCTTGGACTTCTGAATGCCCGAACTGCAACTCTGAGCTTGTTGGAGTTTACTTACCAGTGAATTTTGTATTTAATTTAATATTGTCTTATCAGCTGTCTTTGCATAACTTTCCTTCCTCCTCTCCCCTTCAAACCCCCTCAAAATCCTACCTGACATTTTAAACTCAAACCTCACTTAAATATTAGCACCCTTAATAAAGAAATTATAGATCAATATATTTTTAATTGCAGTCTACAGGCCCTGGTAGAGATCAACAACCATATTGAGCAACAAAGGTGTTTAAATTACTCACAAATTAAATAGATTTAGAATTATCAAGCAAATAGCTTCACCCTGTGAATATTTAGTTGCTAAATAAGTAGTTCAATTGGAACCAATGTAGGTTTTACATATATACTTGTACTCTTACAACACTAATTTCTTACAACACTAATTTCTCTTACTGTATTAAATACAATCTTTTAATTAGACCAAGACCTCCAAGTAGAAGGATCGTTGCTGGTTATTTTATAATAACCAAGATGCTTGAATAGTTCTAATTATTTCCCAAGCATAATATCTATGATGTGATGTTCTTATTGAAATTTGGGATAATTCTTTAAAATGGTAAAATTATATTTTTAAGAGACTGATATATGCTTCCTACTCTGTATTGAAAAATGCTTGTCACTTTGGATTTCAAAATGTTTAAAGGTAATTATATGTATCTTGAGCTGTACTAAAAAACCACATAATTACAAGTTTGCTTCAGGGCCATACAACATGTGTGTTTTGTTTTAAACTCTTCATGCTCCAAGATTTGTAATTGTCCAACACCTCATGGGATTTGCCTGCCTTTGTTAGCTGAGTAATCCTTGGTGCTACATGAGCTTGGAAAAACATTCCCAGGTCTGTGACCAGAGCAAATCCAGACTCCTGGAGTTCAGGGCAATGCCCCTTGTGTCAGTGATTTTGGAACATCTGATTCCATACTAGAACTGACCTTTCCTTATTAATATTTGATTCCGTAATTACTTGATATTTAACCTTCTTATACCATTGGGGAGGGGTTGGAAAATGATAATTTTCTGTGGGACAAAACCTGGAAGTTCCAATCAGTTTGATATTAAGTTTCTGCACTTTGAGATGTGAAATAATGTGGTTTAATTATTCTGTTGTTTAAAGTGGCCTTTCACTTCAGTCCAATGTAATTTCCATTCCCTATTTAATTCCTGGGGTACTTTTAATGTTCTGCTACACACTCTTAAGGGAAGTCACATCAGGAAATAAGAACCTGTGTGTTTCTAACCAGCAAGTTACATGTGTAATTTGCATTCTTAGTTGAATTTAAATACGAGCATGAAGGATTTGTAAGCAAACATAAAAACCTGGCCAGAGGAGATGGTGAAAAAATGTAAAAGTAATGGGCTTATATAACATTTCAAATTCAAGATTTAGTGTGAGACATGTGCCTGGTCTGACCAGGACTGGGGAGTGAGGTGGTGCCAGGTGTTCCTGTGCCTGCAGGGAACCCAGCCCTGTGCCCATGATATTCTGATCCCTAAAAGAATATAAATTGTATAAATTGGTCACTGCATTCTTTTGCCTGTGGAGGATTTTTACAGGACTTGATATCTGAGGGTAGTTCTGATAAATACTGCAAGACAAAGATTTATGTTCTGAAAAGTGGTGAAGGGAAATTTCTGCTCTGATTTTCATCTTCACTTTGAAAGGAGAGGGGAATGTTCTCTGAGCACAGACAGCTTGGAGAGCTGCATCTTTCCCCCTCAAGCTGTGCATTTAAAGGGCCTTAGGAGATTATATAAAATATGTTGACAGTTTGTGAAACACAGCAATGCTGCAAATTCATCTGCCATGTAGACGAATCTTTATTTCCAACAATTATAAAGTCATTATAGTCAGGCAAGCTTAAAAAGCTGTGGAGTTCTCACTTATTGTGCCTGTTCAGCTGAAATTATTAATTGCAAATCGAAGTTTCTAGAATTCCCACCTCAGAGGACTGGAAGCAGCCCTTCAGACTCCTTGGTGAACCATGTTGGTCTAAATTCAGAGTGAAAATATGTTGCAACTATAATGTTATTGATTCTTTATTGCAGGTATTAATCTTTTCCTTTAGCAGTAAAAAGCAAACATAGAGGCAGGAAGAATAGGATGTGCTTCCCAATGGAAAACTGAGTAATTAAATTTTGAACTGTAACTACTGGATGCGTATAGTTCATATGAATGCCCTGCTTTTACCATGACTTTTTTTTTTTTCAGCAAAATCCAAGCTGTATTTTAGGTAGAAAAGAGTGAACTCCCTTAGTGTACTTACAGATTTTTACTCAACTTATGACTTTGGGAGTCTGATTCATGTAGATATTCAGTTTCCACTAGGAAAAGAATTGGTTAAAAGCAGGATGGAGGCAGGAAACAGAAGACTTTTTTCTGTGTATGGGTGTAAAACCTGAAGATAAGTGAAAAACAAATATAGGACAGTAGGATTTTCAGAGAACTGCAGCCTCTGCTTAGTTTTATTCACATTTAGGCTGAAAAAAATGTTTGTTCTCATTTTCAAAATTGCTCAGCACTTTCCAAATTCACTCTGAGTGATCTGAGCTCTGTGCTTCTGGAAATTCAGGCACTTATTTTACCTTAAATATGGACAAGAGACCAATTATAGCTCTTTTATTTTAGCCTGGGCCTAAGTGCACTTTATATTATGATAGCATATTCAGTGAATCACTAGTTCATGGAATATATTTTTCTCTCCCTTAAGACATTTATAGAAGCCATTTAGAGCCTCAGCCTGGCGGGATGGTGTGAATTGCCCCGAGCTCACTGTGGCAGGTGGGTTTTGGGAGCCTCTGCAGGGTGAGCAGTGTCCCAACCCTGGCCCTGGCCCTGGCCCTGTCCCTGTGCTCCCCTCAGGGAGGGATGGCTGCAGTACCCCCTGTCCCTGTGCTCCCCTCAGGGAGGGATGGCCGCAGTGCCCCTGTCCCTGTGCTCACCTCAGGGAGGGATGGCCGCGGTACCCCCTGTCCCTGTGCTCCCCTCAGGGAGGGATGGCTGCAGTGCCCCATGGCCCTGGCCCTGTCTCCCCTCAGGGAGGGATGGCTGCAGTACCCCCTGTCCCTGTGCTCCCCTCAGGGAGGGATGGCTGCAGTACCCCCTGTCCCTGTGCTCCCCTCAGGGAGGGATGGCCGCAGTGCCCCATGGCTCTGGCCCTGTGCTCCCCTCAGGGAGGGATGGCTGCGGTACCCCCTGTCCCTGTGCTCCCCTCAGGGAGGGATGGCTGCAGTACTCCCTGTCCCTGTGCTCCCCTCAGGGAGAGATGGCCACAGTACCCCTGTCCCTGTGCTCCCCTCAGGGAGGGATGGCCGCAGTGCCCCATGGCCTTGGCCCTGTCTTCCCTCAGGGAGGGGATGGCTGCAGTACCCCCTGTCCCTGTGCTCCCCTCAGGGAGGGATGGCCGTGGTACCCCCTGTCCCTGTGCTCCCCTCAGGAAGGGATGGCTGCAGTACCCCTGTCCCTGTGCTCCCCTCAGGGAGGGATGGCCGCAGTGCCCCATGGCTCTGGCCCTGTCTCCCCTCAGGGAGGGGAGGCCCATGGCGGTGCCCCATGGCCCTGGCCCTGTCTCCCCTCAGGGAGGGGAGGCCCATGGCGGTGCCCCATGGCCCTGGCCCTGTCTCCCCTCAGGGAGGGATGGCAGCAGTGCCCCATGGCCCTGTCTCCCCTCAGGGAGGGGAGGCCCATGGCCGTGCCCCATGGCCCTGGCCCTGTCTCCCCTCAGGGAGGGATGGCCACGGTGCCGCATGGCTCTGGCCCTGTGTCCCCTCAGGGAGGGGAGGCCCATGGCGGTGCCCCATGGCCCTGTCTCCCCTCAGGGAGGGATGGTAGCAGTGCCCCATGGCCCTGTCTCCCCTCAGAGAGGGGAGGCCCATGGCCGTGCCCCATGGCCCTGTCCCTGTGCTCCCCTCAGGGAGGGATGGCCGCAGTGCCCCATGGCCCTGGCCCTGTCTCCCCTCAGGGAGGGATGGCAGCAGTGCCCCATGGCCCTGGCCCTGTCTCCCCTCAGGGAGGGGAGGCCCATGGCGGTGCCCCATGGCCCTGGCCCTGTCTCCCCTCAGGGAGGGGAGGCCCATGGCGGTGCCCCATGGCCCTGGCCCTGTCTCCCCTCAGGGAGGGATGGCAGCAGTGCCCCATGGCCCTGTCTCCCCTCAGAGAGGGGAGGCCCATGGCCGTGCCCCATGGCCCTGGCCCTGTGCCCCCTCAGGGAGGGGAGGCCCATGGCGGTGCCCCAGGGCCCTGGCCCTGTCTCCCCTCAGGGAGGGGAGGCCCATGGCGGTGGCCCATGGCCTGCCCAGCAAAGGGTGCAGCAGCCTGGGCTCCTGCCTTTCCTTGGGACTCGGGGTGTGGTGTCCTGGCCTGGCCTCCAGCAGGATTGCTGTAGCTGGGGCTGGAAATAGACTCTGGCTGTGCGGCGGGCATCAAACGTGACCTAAAATCTCTGGGGCAGGAGGGGTGGTGGTACATTTTGAGGAAGTGTAGCTGGGGAGATTTTCTCGGTTCTGATTGACAGATTAAGGACATCTTTACCTTTCTGATAGTGCTGGAACAAGGCTTTGCACTGGGGATGTGACACAAAGGTGATGACTGGCAGCTGGATTTACCCGCCTGTTTAATGAGGCCTCATTGCTGAGGCCTTCTGCAGAGCAATCCCTGTGTCGCTGCTGCTCCTTGTGCCTGGGAACAGGTGGTTTCTTTATGGAAATGTCCAAACTATTTATTTTTTAAAAATTTTATTCTCATTTATGTCAGAAATGTGGGGGTTCAGGACTGATTTTTGTCTGAAAACCTGGGTCTGGCTCTTCTGGAGCCAGATTTAGCTTCTGCTCTGTGCTGTTTCCTTGCCATGGCCTGAGGTTTTCTTCTCAGGCCAGACAAGACAGAATCAGCTGGACAAGACAGAATCCCATGACACATCTGACTAAAGAAATCTGTGAGAGACTATTTACAAAGCCCTGGAGTGACAGGCAAGGGGGAATGGCTGCCAGTGCCAGAGGGCAGGGCTGTATGGGATCTTGGCAATGAGGAATTGTTCCCTGTGAGGGTGGGCAGGCCCTGGCACAGGGTGCCCAGAGCAGCTGGGGCTGCCCCTGCATCCCTGGCAGTGCCCAAGGCCAGGTTGGACACTGGGGCTTGGAGCAGCCTGGGACAGTGGAAGGTGTCCCTGCCATGGCAGGGGTGGCACTGGGGTGGGCTTTAAGGTCCCTTCTGACCCAAACAATTCTATGATTATATGATTATGATTCTGTAAAATCTAGAACTACCACTCTGAAAGTAGCCTGGAATAATTCTTTTTCCTTCATTTTTCTCTATCCCAAGAAATCTACATCTTGCAGTAGAAGAAAAAGAAATAGTGATCCTCAATACAAATTTATGGTTTCAGTGTGAATAATTGTGTTTATTGGATGAAAACAGTGTGACATGGGAGTTTCCTGCTGATAAATTTGTTCTGAGATGGGAATAGACGTGTGAGAGAGAAGGGGATGCAATCTGCAAATCATCTCTTTAATGATTAAGACAAATCCCAGGTTGCCCAGAGGACTGCCACAGGGAAAGGGAAAATGTGAGTTTATGACAAAACCCTGAGCCATGCCAACAAAACACTCATCTATATCTTTCTGGTATGAAATTTGGGGAGTTTCTGCTTTCAGAGACATGCCAGTGTTTTGCACCCATTCCTGTGGTTTCCCTCTGAAGGAAATAAAGGCATGTTAAGGTATTTAGAAACCCAGAATTCTCTGCATAAGAAATGTGTGCATTCCTTTACAGCTCACTTTTAATCCCTAAGTCAAGAAGTCTTTAACACAATGCCCTGCCTGCATGCAATACAAATGAGGGAAGGCTGTGTTTGAAGCTTTTTGTACAGACAAAGCATAATAGCACTGACTGTGGTGGTAGAACACATCATTTATTTTGCATGTTATGCAGCATGTTAATGTTCACTGGAGCTGGGATTGACTGCTCTGTTTGAGCAAATGCACAATTTTCTGGATCAGAGTCATGATTGTTCAGCCCACACCTTAGGGATTAGTTCATATTGTGTGGGCAAATACAAGGGTTGCTCCTGGACTGGGTTTTCTTCTCATCCGCTCTAAACAGTGCTGTGAATGAGGATTTCTGGCTCCCATGGCATAGGGAAAGAGAGTAGGGTGAGATGGGATCTTGGGAATGAGGAATTGTTCCCTGGCAGGGTGGGCAGGCCCTGGCACAGGGTGCCCAGAGCAGCTGGGGCTGCCCCTGGATCCCTGGCAGTGCCCAAGGCCAGGTTGGACACTGGGGCTGGGAGCAGCCTGGGACAGTGGAAAGTGTCCCTGCCTATGGCAGGGGTGGAATGAGAAGATCTTTAAGGTCCCTCCCAAGCCAAATCATTCTGTGATTTTCAATAATCCCATGTTTGCAAACATTATTTTGAAGCTTGACATAAATCAAAGTACAATATGAGTGAATGTAGCAACAGAAACTTTGCTGATTTATATATTGTTTTCATTCTAGTTTGGCACCTTTTGTTCCTCTCCGCGCTTTCCATTTTTAGGCTGAAATTCTCTAGCACATGTCAATATGTGGGAGTTCCCTTAAAACCTCCTCCTCAGCGGAGTCTTGGTTATTCATGTGGAGATGGGGAGCCAAATGCAGGGAAGTGGTGCCAGGAATGAGGGCAGGGTGTGCCTCTGCTGCCCTGCATCCGTGCAGGATGGCAGCTCACACCTGGCTTTTCCTCCAGTGCCAGAGAATGTTCCCAAAGCTGCCCTGACGTGTGATGGATGGGCAGAACCAGGGTTCCACCCTCAGCTCTACAAGCCTGCAGAGCTATAAATCAAACTGTGAGCCTAAAAAAAGCCCAAGAGTTTTAGATTTACTCTACAGAATCCAAAATAGAGTTTGATTATTTGTAAACAGCATGTAGAAATGGTGAGCAGCTTTCAGAGTTAGACAAGGAACACTTGAGATATTTTTAAAATATATTTTAAAAATATTTTAGCCATAGGTGAAACTGGCTAATACTACAGTACTGTATTTTATCATCAAAGCAAATGGGCTTGAAGTCAAATTAGTCACTTATTTTGTTGTCATCTCTGCTCATTCATAGGAAAAAAACATAGAAATGAAGAAAAATTGTGCTAAAAGGTAATGCTTATTTAAGTAAATGTGTGCTAGTGTACACTTTAGGATATGCAAATAAGAACTTTGCTGTGTTTGTGCAAAAACATAATCAAGATATTTTCTTCAAATTAATTTGTCTTCCTTTAACAGAATATAATATGTGAGGTATTGGAGGCCTCATGTTTCTGCTTCTGGTGGCACCAGACCTTGTGTACCTCTTGTGGCTTGGCATGGCTTTGTTTCACCTGGAATTTGCTGACTCTTTGAGAAGAAATTGGTTTCTTATTTTTTACAGCACAGGATGAGCTTAGTGTTATTGTACTAAATTTTATCTTCAGTTTCAAAATGAGTTGTTATTGTTATGGTGGAGGGAAAAAAAGGAGCAGCATCAGGAAATGACTCTGGTTTGAGAGGCTTTTTTACAAGTGCCTTCAGGAGAGATATAAGCATCATGAGTTACATCTGTCCTGTATGTATTCTGTCCCTGAGGGAGGGTGTGCAATGGAGTGTTTTGCTTTGGTGGGGGTTGCTTTCTACCCAAACACTCTCTGTTTCTGTGGGAGGAGCACGCCTGCTGTTTGGAGCACCAAGACTGGAATTCCTGCTTCCTCTCCAGGCCTGGCAGAGCCACTGAAGGGAACAGCTCAGTGCCAATGCAGTGACACCACTTTGGAGAGAGTCCTGACAGGGCAATTCTTGTTTAACATTCTGAAAACTCATTTATTCAAAGCATTCCGTGGGGACTTCTCTTGGACTTGATTTGGGGGTTTCATTTTTCTTGTTTGCAGCAGCAATTCCTACATCTACGTGGAAGAATTCTGTATCTGGAAGGGACACTGAGCTGGGTCATCACCTGCATCCCAAGGGGATGAGAGGAAGGAAGGAAGGAAGGAAGGAAGGAAGGAAGGAAGGAAGGAAGGAAGGAAGGAAGGAAGGAAGGAAGGAAGGAAGGAAGGAAGGAAGGAAGGAAGGAAGGAAGGAAGGAAGGAAGGAAGGAAGGAAGGAAGGAAGGAAGGAAGGAAGGAAGGAAGGAAGGAAGGAAGGAAGGAAGGAAGGAAGGAAGGAAGGAAGGAAGGAAGGAAGGAAGGAAGGAAGGAAGGAAGGAAGGAAGGAAATTTACCAGCAAAAAATATTTTTTCCTTTTCTTGGTGAAGGGCACAAGAAATAAGCAGTAGGAGTAAAGGCTGATGAAAACAAGTATGGATTTCTGTTATTGCCATTTTTTATTGATTCAGGTGGTGTCCAAAGAGACCAGTTAGAATTAGACCCCTCCTGTTTTAGACTCTAGAAAAACCAGGATGAATTTCCCAGCTTTTTCTCAGCTGTGTATGCTTTGTCAGTGCACTGCAGAAGAGGGGCTGTATTCCAAACAGAGACAAAGCAGGAAAAGTGTTTGTGATTCTGCTCTGAAATCTGTGTGGCTGTGTTAGTTTCTGCTGCTGGGTTCACCTCTGCACAGCACAGAGGCACAGAGGCAGAGCTGCTCTGGCACTTCTCTGTGTTGGCATTATCTGCTCAACAGCAACAGTAATTAGACTAAATTTAGAATGTACAGAGTGATGAATTTAAGTTTTCAAAACAGACTTGTGCCGGAGTTATGCACACAAGAATGCCTTAAATTGAGTATTGAAAGAAAAGAGAAATGGACTAAATCACTTCTAATTTTCTGGTGGGAAAAGACTGTAAAATATGCTAAAGAATACAAATAGGCAGAAAAATCCTATTGTGAGATGGGATTCAGACTTGATCTCATTTCTGGTCCAGCTGTAAGACAGGGGAGAATAGAATTTTTATCAGATTTGATACAGTCTTGACTATGTCACTGTGATGCTCCTGCTGTAATAATGAAACAGTTTTATTTAGTCATCCAGCAGATGCAGAAAGGTTGTGTACTCTTCTCAAAAGAGTCCAAAATATTTTTCTGGGAAATGAAGAGAGAAGCTCAGTCTCAGTCAAAGACACTCCTCATATGGGACACCACCTTTTTTGGCTGTTTGTAGGGTTTATTGCACTCATATTTATAAATTATTATTATTCTATTGCTAATTTGATTTTCTGTAAGAGCTCACAATAGATAAAGATGTAGATCAGGCAATGTCATCTTAGTATCATTTTTATTTTTGTTCACAGTTTTTCCACCTTTTCATGCAGCGAATTCAAGCAGTCACTTGAATGGAACAGAAAGTCTGGATTGCTCCAATGCTGTCTAATACAGAAAAAGTTAAGAAGAATAAGGAAAACTCACCCTTTTTATTTAAGATGCTTCAAATTATAACTGAATTGGTGGGAAAGGCCCATCTTCTGGGAGAACCTGTGACTGCAGAACTCCTCAGGGGCAGTGTCTCCACATACAGAGGTCTGTGTGCATTTTTCTACCCCTCCACAATAACCTCTATAAATCATGTCATTAAGAAACTGTCTCAGACTAATAAAAATAGCTTCCATTCTTAAATCACTGTTAGTTTGGAAATCAGAAGAAGTAATGGTCTCATGTTTCCTGCAGTAGGTAAAGCTGCAAAGCAAACACTGAACAAATGAGGCTCGTGGCTCCTGTTGGCACAGCCGTGCCAGAGGCTTGGAGCTGGGGAGTGGCAGATCCATCTTCCCTGAAAGGCAATTCCTCGCTACTCTTTAGGGTGGCAGATATTAAATATTCTTTGTTTTGCCACTCACATCTTTTAGAAGTCATAAATTGCTTTATCCTGAGTAATTAGGGTAGCTTCAGGTAATAGGGATCTAAATTATGGATCCTTTTATTCTGCTTTTATTTTTGGAGGCAGAGGGGAAGGATGATTTTATTTTACCTTTTTAGAGAAGTAAGGTTTGCCTTACTTGGGGAAGCTGGGGCTGTGAGAAAAACATGCACTATGACAAAATTTGCAATAACATAATGAGCTCTCATTAACACTGCATTCCACCCAAAAGTTTCCTCCTCTTCCTAATAGCTTTTCATACCAGCACAGTTTCCCCCAGTACCATTAGGGACTATGTATAGTACCTAACTTTAAAATGACAGATCCATTCAAAGACATGATCCTGAGAGTTTTACTTACCCATTAGCTAAAATAAATACACATTTCCTTCTCATTTCCATGGCCAGCAAAGTAAAGACCCACAATTGCATATTGCTAAAATGCTACGTTTTTCAGCTTTTTTGGAGGGGAAACTCTTTCTAATATACAGATTCCTCAGAATGTGTGTGATATTTAAAGAGAAAATGTTAACTAAATTCTTGCAAGAGCTTTCAACAGGATTTCTATGAGGAAAAAGAAGCCAAAGCCCCAATAATTTGAAAGGGTATTTCAATAAAGATGGGGGTAATACATTTTTTTTTTAAGTAGAGTCATTCTAGTTATTTTCTCCCAAACCATCACCAAAATCCCACCAAAGCAGAGGAGTTAAAATTATATTAATCTCCATGAAGACACAGGGACTGCATGCACATTTAGATGGCTGTGGTCTGTTTATTCAGGTCTTAAGAACCACAGAAAATTGAGTTTGCAATGGGGCAGGCAGCGTGTGTGGGTGGAGAGTGGATGGGAGTGAAAGGCGAAGTGGGAGAGCGCTGGTTGCATTATAAATGTTTCAGCAGGAGGTATTTGGAATGGCTCCCTCACTCCCATGTTGTGAAGTCAGGAGGGAGTTCTGCTGCATCCCAAATGAGTGCTAATGAAACCTTTATTCTCAGCACTATCGTGGATTCTGCATATGCTACATATGAGGTGGGAAAAACTCGAATTAAAATTGAGGGAGAGGGGGAACATGCGAGAGAGAGGCAGAAAGGGTTTATCAGCATGAGATTGGGAGGGGGTGCCTTAGTCACAAAAGCAAAGCTGAATTTACTAGTTCACATTTTTTTCTCTCTCTCTGAGCCCTCAGTCTTGGCACTCACTGGAGAACAGGGGCTTATGGGCACAGGCTGCAAAAATAGTCTCAAAAATCTATTTTAAAACTCCTTTTCATCTTTCAATAAATACTTTTTTTTTGACAATATATGAGATGGCTCAGGGTACAAAAGTCTTATCAGCACTTGTTTGGAGTTTTCTGCATTTCTCACCCCTAATTTTACAGTCTTTTGAGACTTTTGAACTTTCATATCTGAGCCTTGGCCTTTAATCAAGCCAATGGAAATAAAAACCTCCTTCTAAGAAGGAATTCTTCCTTCTCCACCTTCCCTTCTCCACCACTAAACACTTTTTCCCTCTCCCTGGATGTACCATTTGCTCCTCCCTCCCCAAGGCCCAGCACCTGGACACTGTGCAGTTCTGGGATGGTGAGTTTGGGGTTGTATTCCTGGGGTGATCCAAGGCTGCAGGGGCTCTCCCAGGTTCATGGAATGCTCCTGGAGCTATTGCAGCTCATTTGGTAAAAAACACAAAGATTTCTGCCTTTCCAAGGTCAGCACAATTTCCAGTCATGCTGCCTTACAAATCAATAAGTATTTAAAATACTTTCAAAAACAGCCTAAATCCATCGTTGTGAATCATTTGCCTGGTTTAATGATAGAGCCACATGCACGGTACCATCCTGATGTACCTGCCTGTCTTCACCTTTGCTTTGGGAGATATTAGTGCACCCCTCTCCCTCTGTCTGTGTCATTCTGTTTGACCTGTCTGTGGCTGTAGGAGCAGAACAAACAGCAGCACTGGGAGCTTTTAATGCAGTGGCTGAATTCTGATTTTCCTACTAGAAATAGGCAGAAACGGTCTTTAATAAAGGTGACCTTAGTTACACTTCAAGATAGGCAGTTCCAGAGGGAGGGAGAGGACACCGAAGTATGAAGGGTTTGTGGTATTAGTGACAGGAAAAGCAGTGCAAGTGTTTTATTCCTCATTAAGGTCATCTGGTCATTATGTTCTTGCATCTATTGACTTGGAGCCTTGGAAGGAGAAAATCTTTCAGATTCCACAGGGAGGGGTCAGGTGGCATGGAGGAGGATTTTTCCTCCCATGCCTTCTCCTTTTCCTGACCTGATGCTTTCTCTCAGCAGGAGCAATTCCTCACCTAGCTTTCTCCTGTGTGCCCTATGAAATGTGTGCTCTAATTACACACCCTGCCCCCCTCCCAAACCATTTTTTACCTACAACGGAAAAGTAAAAAGCAGATAGTAGGTCCAGAAGATTTGTGCCTATACCCAAAAAAGCTTCACCTTTTTTTTTTTTCATTACGGCTGTTTTTCTTGAATATATTTTCTCTGATACATGGATAACAGGGAGAAAAAAAAGTTCAAATAATGGAAAAAGAAATGGAAACTATTCTTGCCATAAATCTTCCTTTTTCTCTATTTACTGGAACAAAAAATTGGCTGGGAGTTGAAATGTAGTGTGTATATGTGTATTTGTGTGCCTCTGAACCTCCCTTTCCAATGTAAGTAGTGACATTTTCCTAATTTCAGTTTATATAAAAAAGGCTTTGCATGACTTTGATTTTCATAACATGAAGGTCAAACAATTCAGAATAGAAACAATAATATTCTTTAGAAATTGACCCATGAAAATGTATTTAAGTTGGGTCTGGAAAACTGCCCTTCAAAGCTCCTTCCCAAGTAAACTTGCAATGACATTTCAAAAACAGAACGTGGGCACCAGTAGCTGTGGGTAATTTTTGGATTGTTTCTACTAATTTGGACACCACACACAAAATACCTGTTACACAAATCAAAGTCCAGTAATTTACTATCCAGGTACCTGATCTTGTAACAGCCAACATGCTGAGAAACATTTGAGGATATTCAGCTCAGCCTTATACACGTTCTCTATTGCTTTTTCTATTACTTTGATTGCTGATCTTACTTCTCAAGGCCTTTAACAATGAGGGAGATAAAGCTGCTGCCCTGTTAAGGCACAAGGCATTGAAATATCAGAGTAATTTGATGTCAAAGGGGTCATTCAGTTAAGAATTAACGTTTCATCATGGTTTTATATCATTTTTTTATTATTGTTTGTCATAAAGAAGCAAAGCGTGGTATTACCTAGCTGGACTCAAGTGTTTGGGAATGTCCTGCCTGTGTGAATGTAACACCTGTGTCTGCTGCAGTGACCTGGACAGGAAGGATGGTGGCACTGGAAAATCATGGGGCTGCAGTGTGGGGGCTCAGCTTTGGCTTTATCTCTGCCAGGCCCCAGGAATGAGGGTGAGCACAGCTCATCCTCGTGTTGCAGAGCAGCTCCGGGTGCTCAGGAGCCACAGCACAGCTGGGGAGCTGCCCCCAAAGCTCTCCTGAGGTCTGGCAAGGGCCTCAGGACAAGTGGGGCAAGTTCACCCTCAGCTTTCTTTGAATGTTTAAAATCATTGGTATTATATAATAGGCGTGGGTGAGAGGGGAATGGGGCTGGATAGAAAATGGGAAAGAAATGTCTTTAATTAACCTTCTTTGGATGTTCTTTTGCCTTTGTCTTGAGCTGTCTTCTCTGTTGTAGAGTATTACCTGAGTATATAAATATAAAGAATACTTTCTGAATATGTTAAATAAAGTGTTGGGAGCATGCAAATGCCCACAGTGATGGAGATCTGGTGAGGGATAAAAATCCCCATTTTTGACAGGCTGTGCAAGGGTGTAGAAGGGCTCACATGCAGAGAAAGCTCTGTGCTGACAGTACAGGGAACCCAGAGCACCCAATTCCTGGGGGAATTTTGCTTCATGGCAAAGTGGTTTTGCCTAGTACTGGCCTAGTGATTCTGTGTGTGCAGTGCCTGAATCCTGGGGAGGAATTACCTGGCATCAGCTCTCATTAGTGATTATCTTCCTGCTGCATGCTAGATAAAAATTCAAAAGCTCTGTCGAATATCTGGTGGATTGTTATTTAATATATATGTATGTATGTATTTAAAAGCAAAATATAGCTGTGGGTGAATCCATGAGTCCACTGGTCCTACAAAGACATATCCATGTCCATACCACCCCACAGCTGTCAACGTTTCATTTTTAACATTTTGGGAGTCATTTCACCATGAATCTCTTCTATTTGTTGCCCTTTGGATTGGGTTCTTTAAATACAGATCTGACTAAATTTCCTTTTTATTTTTTCCCCCTCTGCATTTCTAAATGTTTTCAGGCTGAAAACATTATGCCATGATTTCTAGAGGAAATACCATGTATTGATCCGGAGTCATGTGGTCTGTTGTAGCTGACATTGTTTTATTGCCTGGGTTTAATGGTTTTTATTGGTTAAAGCTTTTAGTCTCAAGGCCTAGCAGTTACAAGGGAGCAGTGAGTGTCTTGTGGCTGTAGGAAGGGTATTAACCTGTCTGCTTTAACTGCCAGCTCATTCCTCTGGAGGCATCATGTTTGTCAGATCATTTTTCAGCTGTGCCACACAGGCCTGAGAGTGATATTCATTCTCTCTGTAACAAGTTCTTTAATTAATTTATAGATGGGACACTGAGGAGTTCCATGTTGCTGCTTGCTATTGTTATTACTTTTAAAATAAATTTTGGTTAAATCTTCGTTTTGCCAATGTTTAGTTTTTTTCATGGGAGGGTTTGTTCTGCATTGGATAAAATCTTGTTATGAAGAAGCTCTGAGGGTTACAGGGCTCTGCTCTGGTTTAGGTGTGAGCACAGCAGGACCGGAGGGATGGTAGGAGCCAGTGGAATTTCTGTTGTTGTTACTACCAGCTCAGCTTCCAGTTGCTTTCAAGACTCCTTGGAACCAAGGTAATCCCAGTGTTATCCCATGGTTTGTGTGAAGGTGGATTGTGAGGACACCTCAAACTTTCCAAGGTTCCAGTTTCCCAAATTTGGGACTGCTCAGCCTGGAGAAGAGAAGGTTGCATGGAGACCTCACACCACCTTCCAGAAGGAAATTGGAGAGGGACTTCTCATCAGGAATTGGAGTGACAGAACAAGGGGGAATGGTTTCACACTGAGGGCAAGGCTAGATGAGATTTTGGGAAGGAATTGTTCCCTGGCAGGGTGGGCAGGCCCTGGCACAGGGTGCCCAGAGCAGCTGGGGCTGCCCCTGCATCCCTGGCAGTGCCCAAGGCCAGGTTGGACACTGGGGCTGGGAGCAGCCTGGCACAGTGGAAGGTGTCCCTGGCATGGCAGGAGAGGAATGGGATGAGCTTTAAGGTCCCTCCCAACCCAAACCACTCTGTGATCCTATCCTCAGGTAATTTTTCCTCTCCTCCAGAGCTGAAGCTCCTCATTCCTGGCTCTGTCCCTCAGAGCTGGGTCCCCATTGCACAGAAGGAAACCCCTGGAGCCCCAGCTGTGATGGAACCCCTGAAGATCCAGCCCTAGGAGGAGCCAAGGGCAGCTCCTGTGCCTGGAAAACATTGCAGAGGTGAAAAGCAGGGAAGGATTTTTTCATCTTTCGTTTTCTGCCTCCTTGTAGCTCCTGTCAGTCACCTTTATCAGCCCAGGGTATTTATAAGGCACATATCACCTCAGGATCTAAACCACACAGGCCTCCCATGGAAGACTGCCTAGATAAAACAACTTTGTGCAATAATGAACTGACAACTGCAGGGTGTCCTCCAACGGGAATTCACTTGGGACAACGAATACATCCCACAGCATTTAACTGCTAATATATAAACCCAATTGTAAATATTTATACTCTACACTATAACAGAGACTTTTGGCACATTGTCCATAAAATCTTGATATTTTCAGACAAGCAGAATTTAATTTTCATGTATTTCATGCAACTATATTTTTAATCAGTTTTCTACTGAATTTTGTGCTGAACTGCAGCAGGAGTAAAGTAAATATTAATGAAAATACATTTGAAATAGTATTTTAATTATTAAGATGTGCTGAAACATTATATGTACAGAAATATTCACGGCTAAATCCTAAACTAATACTGCAAGATAAATTTCCAGAGCCTCAATTAGCAGATGACCAGTGGAAGAATGATAGGTTTGGGAGAGTAAATGTTTTCCTGTAGGTATGAGGTGTGATGGGTAGAAGCATTTTTGAGAATGTTGCTGGGGTATCTCTGAAATGTTACTTTCTGCAGCACTGAAATTCATCACCAGAATTCTATTGCTTTTTTACTTAATTTGAATTACAGGGAGAAGTATTTCAATTTATCTCTAGTAAAATACCTGGCAATCATTATAGTGGAAACTGGAATTATTCAGAAGATGGAGGTTGCTTTAAGAGGAATATGGTTTGCGTAAATTAAAGAATTCTTATCACATTCTAGTGAAAATGCTTAAAAACCCCTTAAATGTGCATGCTTTAACCAGAGGGTTCTGGCTCATAGCCCTTAATTGTGCTCAAAGCTTTTCCTAGAAGTGCTGAACTCTGGATTGATGTATCTGTAGTGAATATACAAATAAGAAATAATTGCAATTTATTTAGCTAGAATCTAGAATATAAGAGAATTGAAAACAAGTTAGAGATTTCCTGGGTTTGCTGTTACTAGAAAAGCAAAAACTGTGGGGCTTGGAGGAGGTTTTTAGTTGCTTACATTGAGTCCATTTCAGATATTTGGGTGTTCTGAAGGTAAAAATACTGCCAGTCTCCTGAGAGAGCTTCAATTTATCCTATCTCATGAGCTCTAAATCTGAAAAGGTGACAAAAATGGCTGTTTCAATGAGTTCTTTCATAGTGTCATGCCAGCCCTAAAATCGAGAGCATATATTACACATGCACCATGCTCTGAGCAAGTAGGAAACATGTTCTGATCCCAGAAAAAAGTTCAATATTTTTCATCTGGAGTTGGTTTACTGTCAGCAAAAAAAAAACCAAAACAAAAACAAAAACCCAACCATGGATGCAGTTGTGTATTTATGAGCAAGTTTTATCTCTAAACAGATTTGTAACTAAAAACAGAAATATCTTTTTATGGGAGACAGCTGGTTGGGAGATTAAAGAAACCCAACAAGGGAGGGGAGTTCAAATTAACAAACATTCCTAGACAAGGAATGCCTGTAAGCATTAGCAAGCTTTTAGCTTGCGACCTAAAACATATCTAATCTCATCCATGGGCCTGCACTGATGGCTTCCACTTGGTCATTTGCTGATAAAGAAACCTTTGAAAAGCCTGGGTGGAGCCATAACTCTTGGATGCCTTTAAGTATCAGACAGACCTCGAAAATCTGTGTCACCCTAAAAATTTCCAATTATGCCATGAGTGTCAAGGAGTTAAACCTCAGAGAGCTTTGCTGGTAGTTTTTGTTGGGACACACTTCTCTGAGTCTTCAGCAGCCTCCCTGAAAACTTCCAGATCCTGATGCAGAGCATTGTCACCAGAGATGGTTTTTTTCCAAGGGAAAATAGAATGGTCTCCCTGAAGAGCCAAATACCTGAAGATGGGCAGGCAGGAAGCAGCTTGTCCACAGCGTGTAAATCAGAATGTCACGTCAGTAACTGAACCCTCTTTTTGTCACAGGAAACTGTGCAGGACAATGTGTGTGATGTTCCTGTTGGTACCAAGGTGCCTCCTGGGACTGGAGCTCCTCAGCACATTTTTGATGGGATGCAGAAAGGCAGCTCTGCAAAATAAGGCCATTGTTCTGTGCAGAGAGGTTTGAATAGCCAGACCTTGAGTGATTTGACAAATCTCGTTGAACTTTTCTCAGAAAGTATACAGTAATGTGTCAGTTATAAATAGTTGGAGTATGCCTGTGCATATTGTATTCTGTCTTTGCTTGTTTAAATATTATTATTGGGAATGCTGCCAGTTTCTAACAGAACTATTGCTTGTTTTTAAATCAGTATTGTTACATTTGGAATTGTGTTCTTCCTTCAGTCTGGTTGGTTTTTATATGATTTTTCAAGTTCGTCTTATAAGGGCACATCTTCTGCTGGAGGAATCCAGCTCAGATTTACTGTCTTCCAATTGCACCAGAACAGTCTTATCTATGCTCAGAAAATTCCCAGAAATATTTAGGCCAAGGAGAGAACCAAAGTACCAGCTTACTTAATACCAACTGCTTTGAAGCCTTTTTATTTTTAATATTATTTTTTAAGCTTTACCCAATGCATGACTGTGTTTTTGTGCTCTATCTCATAAATATCCCCTAAAAATTGAAGGGTGGAAAATCCTGTTCTCAGTGCAGTTAGTTAAGTCCAAGTTTCCCAGTACCCATATTTTCACCTCTTCTGCTTGACTTGTTTACAAACCCCAAGTTTGCTCTGAAAGATTGAAGAGAAAAAGGGAGATTATAATTAACTATGATAATTAATAAGTGTATAAAAGGAGCAAGGATGGGACTTTTTATGTCACAGGGAAGAACTTGGAGAAAAATTTGAAGGAAATTTGTATTTGTGCTTGACCCCAGCTCCCTCAAAGAGCTCCTGGGTACTGATATTTGGCCACATAATGTGGCTCAGTGCAGGGGACGCAGGTGGAGATGAAGAGAAATGAGTTGAGCTACTCAGTTCCCTGATTTCTTGTCTGTGTTTCTCTTCTCTGATGTTATTTCACCTGCTCCACTCAGATTCCAGGTGCTACATAGAGGATAATTTATGTCTGACATCCATATTTCTCAGCAGAGATCTCTTTGAAGACTTGCAAATCAAATCTTTCTAAAAAATATTCAAACTAATTTGGGTGTTGTCCTCACCACAAATAGGCTCTGGGCCATTTCTGGTTATTGCCTTTTGGATAGAACAATAAACTCGATGAATGATGAAAAACAGATGAATTAAAATTTAAAGGGGAAGGATTGTAAAATCCTTAAAATGTGTTTTAGAGAATCAGAGATCCAGTGGAGAGTTTTTGTTTGTTTCCATTGGGGTATTTTAAGTGAGCAATTAAGAAATGTTTAGCTACTTAGATATATTTTAAAGATATTTTGTTCCCTACAGGATTGGGACTTAAACATTTTAGGGGTTAAATATGGAATTTTAGAGCTTTTCTATTTGCTTTTTAAAGTGGATTGAGTGCAGGTGCCTGTAGCAATTTATGCTTTCACCTTCCTAGTTGCAATTATGTACATACATTACCAAATCAGAATCCTGCCTCTGAAAATCTGTTTCTTTCAGTGCTTTGGGAGAGTATCATCAGTTTAGATCTTTCTCACACATGTTCCTGATTATATCCTAAAGAGGAAACACTTTTCAAATTCATAAGTTAAAAAAAAAGGAAACTGTATCTGATTCTTGAACCCAATAAAGTAACATGAGAATCATTCTATTTTGACTGGAATTCTTCCTTCATTATGTGCAATTCTAATCTAGAACACATTTTTATTACCCTCAAAGTGACATTCTTTCAGCATGTGCTCGGGTGGAGAGCTACAAAAAGATTTAAATACGTCCTGACGGCACAAACTTTTTCTACATAAAAATAGTATTGGTGATTATCTATTCCATATATTTATGCTGGGAATTTTGCCCAGTTTTCCAGCCATAAAAATTGGGGTGGAAGGGATCCATGCATTGTTTGATAAATTTTTCTTCTGTACAAAGATATTCACTGGATGTTTAGAAATTCAATTTGTTGGTATGGTGGTTTTTTCTGGGTTTTGTTTTGTTGATTTGATTTCTTTCATTTGTATTTATGCCACATTAAGTAATTTTAGCGAGTCACATCTTAGAGATTTCTGTAGACAGCACATAAA
Source organism: Agelaius phoeniceus (assembly GCF_051311805.1). Classification (NCBI taxonomy): domain Eukaryota; kingdom Metazoa; phylum Chordata; class Aves; order Passeriformes; family Icteridae; genus Agelaius; species Agelaius phoeniceus. The sequence continues at coordinate 1,697,213 of NC_135276.1, read as the reverse complement.
TCCTGGTTTTATTAATTTTAAGAGCTCACCTTGAATGCATTCTGGTGCATTCTTTTGTCCAGAAATAAAGTGATTTTGGATTGGAAAAAAGTCAAAATGGGTTATTTTTCATAAAAATACATAAACTAAACCTGTCCTTTGAGCATCATTCACTTTTGCAGTGTGAATGGCCTCTGACTGACTACTCCAGACCATTCACCCCCTTTGTTGGTATATTCATATTGAAAATATCAGCCATAATATCATAAGGGAGCATATGTATTTAAACATATTGTATATATGTTTAAATACATATTACAAAAATATATGTATTTATATTGTATATATAATATAAAAATATATGTGTTTATTTAAAAAAAAATCAATAGATCTCTTTTGCCCTCCATTTTCTTCTCCATTAAAAAAAAAGAAAAAGAAAATCCATTGAAAAACAATAAAAAAGGTGAGCAATGGACCACATGAAGGAAATTCCTCCTGCAACACAGGCCTTTATGAAGATGTGCATGTATATAGAGCTCAGAGAGCAAGTAAATAAAAGTGTTTTTAATTTCAGGATTGGCTGGAACCATTAGATTATCTGTTTGACCTTTTCTGTGCAATAACTCTTGCCCTTTTCCTTTTCTGTGCTGGGTCCATGATATGAGGGCGGCAACAGCGCTTGAACAAGAGCAGCACCTCGATGGGAGAAGATGAAGGTTCCTTTGCTTAATTACTGCTGTGTTCAATTAGCCAGCACAAACCCATGCCTGGTTGGGATTTGTCTGATTTCAGCATGGTTTGTGCCAGGTGTGTTTAGGATTTCCCCAGGAAAGTTTTCTGTCTGTGAGTTCACCGTGTTTGCCAGAGAATTTACACTGTAAAAACCAGCATTGTCCCGTCCCATCCTCCAGTTCTCACTGGAAGTCCCCGTTGTCACTGTGGCATGAAGAACAGTTGGTTGGTGCAGCTCTAGTTACAAACCAGCCCTTAAATTCCAGTGTTTCCCTGTCTTTGTGCAGGGGCTGGTCAGGATAAAGCTTCCCAAGTCACCTCTTTGTGCTGTCTCATCTTCTGGGGCTCACACCATTTTCAGCAAGCACAATCAGTTTAATTTAATTTAATTTCCTAATAGCATTCCTGTGAGTGAAATTCATGGATTTCCTTAAAATGAAGAGCCAGCAGAAAGATTCGTATTTAATTTCAGTTTGATTTCTCTGCAGCTTGTTTTAAATGGTAATGTTAATATCTTTAATGCTTTCCGGCATTTTTGCTGGTACTTTCTTAGTAGCCATAATGCTTAGAGTTATTAATTCTGTTAAGGTGATGTTTATGCTCTGCAGAACTGAAATCATAAAAGTCCCTGGTAATAGGTAATATAATAGGATATCCGGAATTACAACAAACCTGAGTAGTAGGAGTGTTATTTTTTAATTTAAGCTTGTACTTGTTCCCCTCTTTGGCAGGGCCACATCAGCACCAGTGTTCTGGTACATTTGTGTCACCCATCAGTGAGAAGCCCAAGGACTTTTATGAAATTCTTATTTATTTGTTGAAGGATACAGTGGACTGAAGGGTTGCTGTTATGCAACCAGGTCTAGAGTTCTGCACAAATCCAAAATAAGTCTTTGCCAGGAAGATGGAATTAAGCTGGGGATCTCACTGCCTGGCACTGAAGTGTTTTTCAGATTTTGGGAAATAATTAGCACCAATAGAAAGCAACTCAAATAGCAGAGAATATAGCTTTATCATGCTGGAAATATTAAGAAGAAAACCACCTGAGATTAATACCAAAAGCAAGAAGATTATAGAGTACACTATAAAATTATTGCTGCTGCTCAATGGTTACTTTAATGATGAGCTGAAGGTTAAATAAGAGTAGTAGTAAAGTGGAAAGAAGGAAAAGAAGCTGAGACAAGGATGAAAAAATAAAGTGGAATTATTTTATTGATAGTCTGGATCAGTTTTATTCCCCAGGAGACTTTATGAGATATCCTGTCATTGTCCATTATTATCTCTTGCCACAGGAACAGCTTTTTCTCTCTTCTCACAGCCAGCTCTGCACCTACAACATGCAATCCAACTTATTTCTCTGTCATATTCTTCATTTGAAGCATAACAACATGGAAACATTTCCTTTTTTCACAGCATTTCCATTGCTGTCGTTCCCAGTGAATTTTCCCTGATAGAAGCACTGTCCTGTCCAGCAGAAGTCCCAGGTGTGTAACCTGTGGATGGTTTGGGGTTGGGTTGGTCCATGCTCTGTATTGTGGTGAACAAGCCAACACAGCACATCACAGATGGAGTCAGGCTGACAGGAGATTTTAATCAGAATGTCTAAACCAAACATTCTTTCACTGGATGTTTGAGTGTGTTCTGGTGGATATTTTAGTCTTTATAAATCCCTTAGTGCTGTTAAAGTTTGAGAGATTTTTGGCTTCCTCTGGGGAGTTGTGCTAAGACTTTAATGAGTACAAACCCTCAAGATGCTGTAGAAGGTTTGAATCATGACTTGTGGGGCTGTTTATTCTCATAACAAGTCCTTTTATACAAGAGAATTCAGAGGAGGAAAGTGGCCATGGCACAGCTTTTCCAGCTCCACAGGCTGTGTGTAATTCAGGTCCCAGCATGGCCTGGCCAGAAGGATGGAGGAAAAATGGAATTCTCTAACCCTGGATAAATGACTTAAGCTTATCTGGTTTGGAATAAGTATTTCAGCTGAAATGGGATTGACATTTTAAGGTGAAGATCAGTTCCTTCTGTATTCTTGAAGCAGGAAGATCAGGTGGAAAAGCCAAAACAGAGCCCAGTATCCCCACCTTTTGTGCTATGGAGAGATCAGTAAAGGTTAGAACAAAAGGAGTAATGGCTGTGTAAGAATTTATCCCAAAATCCTGTGAAACACTGACAGAAAAAAAAAAAAAAAAGCTAGAAGGATCTGGTGTTTCTGCATTCCACACCCCATTACCTTTATTGTCCACAGAGGGAAAACCAGCACCGACATGATTGTGTGATTTACTAATGTAGATCATTAATTCTGCTGGCCTTAACCTATTGAAATATTTGACTTCAAACATTAGCCAAACATACTGTTCAAAGCATCTGTGGGGGAAAGGCCAGCCAGTTCTCCTGCCAGAAGAGGTTGGAGTGTGAGACCACTGGGTAGAGACTGATGGGATGGAGTTACTCCTGCTCCACAGGCCCCCAAAACCTTCTCCAATGAGCCACCAAGAGTGAACTCTAGCCAGTGTTTTCTGAGACAAAGGAGCAATTTCAGCCACTCAGTTAGGGCTCTAAAGGTAGAGGAAGAGCTCCAAATCTTCCACGTGCTGCATATTTCCATGGCTGCAATGTGTACAGCTGGGAATAGATATTCCTGCAAACTTCTGTTGGCTGAGTGAGGATGATACCTAATAATCAAGCAGAAAGTGCATTCTGATGTGTTTAATTTAACAGTAAATAAAAACCCTAGTTTAAAAGCAAACTTTTCTGTTTCAAAGTGATAGTGTCAGGTGAACCAGAACAGAACAGGCCCTGGGAGTCCTTAAACAATATTTTCTGTATCTCCAGATGGTTGTGCTAAATGATACAAATAAGCACGTTAACCTGCTCACTAAGTCATTACTGACAGGATGCTGCAATGATTAAACACTGAACTGGGCTCTCGTGTTTTGCTTTTGCAAATCCAGTGAGTTTTGGTGCAATTTACGCAGAATATTCTGGGGGAATTTTTTTCTTACTTGAGGTTTGAGTTGGGTGATTTTGCTTTGTATTTGAAGTGTTCTACCTGAAATATTATTCTTTCATCTAACAGGAAGACGAGGCCTAGTTACAGTGCCTTGGAAAATTGCCTACTTTTAAGATGAATGGCAATTAGCACCTTTTTGTTTCAGGATTTTTGTAATATCTGTCTTCTTTCACCTTTGTATATTGCCTTGTAGCTATTATTCTCTGCTGTTTTTTACGGTATTTGATGTCTTACCTAAGTTTCTTCTCTTTTGTGAATCAAACATCAAGTGTTTATGGTTTCTGTAGGTCACTTCAATGTTATATTCACACTGGATTCTTTCAGGCAGTCTGGGCTTTGAACAGAAGCAGCAATATGCAGCTTCCCCCTCTACCTTTCCTTTCACTTTATATTGTTTTCTTGGGCTTCCTGGGCAATGTTTCAGATGAAGTTTTATTGGAAGATCAACACTTATTTACTGAATACACTGATTTTTTATAATCACATTGTGAACTGGAGACAGAAAAGGATCAACATAGAAAGGACCAGAACATTTCTCTTTGCCAGGGGGAAAAATGCAAATTAGTTCAGTGGTGACTTGAAGAACAGCAGCACATAAGAGAAATTGTTTTCTGAACCAGGAGAATGATCCAAATGAATAGTCAGGGAGAGCAAATGGTGCTCTAAATCACATTCTTTTCCCTGTGAACCCTGTGGCCCTTCCATAGAGAGCTGGTTGTCTGCAAGCCAAGAACCCACTGCTGGTTCTTATTCCCGGGTACGAGGATGGGAATTAGAAGCAGTTGGCACCTCTGGAAGAGCTTCCCAACAGTGGTGGTGTGGTCTGCTCTGATCCTGAGCCACTGTGTCCCAGGTGTTGTGCCCTGGTCTCGTGGGAAGGGAGCAGAGTTTGCACTGCAGGGCTGGAGATGGATCTGTTCCCTTTTTTGCCCTCATTCGAGGGAGGCAGGGAGGCATAGATAGATTTGAGGCATGTTTAAATTCTGCATTGTCTTTGGGAATCATGTTTAGAAAGCTTCAGCCCTGTGCTTTCCTGTAGCAGACCCTTCAGCAGGCCAGCAGAGGCAGACTGCGGCAGACAGGTGCACGTCTGCGGTGTGGAGCTGTGGAACTGAATGACCCCAGGAGCACAATCCTTGATTTCCTCTGTCTGAGGGCTTTAGCACTGTGATCACCACTTAGCAGGCAGGATTAGCACCGTGCTGATCATCCCTCAGCACGATGAGCAGCTGAGTTTGTTCTGAGTTTGCTCTGCTGGCCGGGTGGGGTCAGGAGGAAGAGCAGCCCCCCACCCTTTGTTCACGCTCATGTGTCCTTTGATGTCCTGAAACCATCCTCTGCTGAGACATGAGAATGCTGATCATTATTTCCCAAGCCATCAGAAAAAAGCAAAGGGAAAGGAACTACTCCCAAACTACTCTGCTAGTCTATTAAAAGGAACAAACATGCTGGTTTCCAGTGTACTCTTATGGAAAGCTCCTCTGTATAACTGATATGTTGTTTCCACAAAGAATTACTGACACCTTGAATGTTATCAAGGCAAAATGAACCCATCATTCCTTAGAGGAATTTACATCAAAATTAAGCTCTTCCACCCCCCTATTGTAAGTAATACAGTGATCTACTCTTTCTACTCCCTTGGTTTTTTAAGCCCTTTTTAAAGAGTTGTATAATACAATACACTTGATTTAAATAAACTGTTTCTTGATAAAAACAAGGAGCCTGGCAGAGCTGTTCTGTAACTGAGGGGTGTCAGAAATAATGGGCAGAATATTCTGCACATGAAAACTGGCACAACTCCATTAACTTCAAAACTGCTCTGTGAGTTAACAGCAGAATTGACAGCCAGAGGTGTAGTTTGGGCCAGACCCCGTATGTGACGGGTCAGCTGCAGAAGTTTGCAGACTGGTTTGGGTTTAACTGGAGAAAGACAAGGATAGCTTGATCCACTCAAAGCAGGAACAAATTCCTTCAGCAGCAATCAATAAAAGTTACTTTTTTTCCAGGAAATTTCCAAAATCTTTAATAGACGTATTTTCTCTCTGCCCCAAAACTGTAACAAACAAATGCAAAGCAATTCAAGAGAGAAACAAAACAGAAAGGAGAAATTAATTATAATTTATAAATGTATTCACTTGTTGAATATTCTAATGAACCAAAGCAGGAATTTAATTTCAGGGCAATTCCGCTAAGGTGTGTTGCCAAACAGCACCTATGGAAAGAAAGTAACATCCGTCAGATCGTGGTTTAAGATCAGTAAAAAATGTAACCTTTTAACCACTGATGTCATTTGCTTACTTACAGATAAGTGGGTAAAAGTGACAGATTACAGCACGGCATAGCTGAACCTTGCAAAGAATCATTAATATTTCATCATCAGAAACAGCAGTGGCAAAAAGCAGAGCCTGGGCTCGTGGGGGCTTCTGCAAAGCTTCCCACAGATTCCTCTGCCTGGGCAGATGCTGGCTGTGGAAATCCTGCTGCTGTGTCACAGGGGATGAGTTGGTGTTGATGTATGGAGCCACAATCTCTCCTTCAATAGCAGCACAGCCCTGTTATTTTAATGACACAGATGTCAAAGTGAGCCTGTGTTGCTGCCTAGATTGGCAAAAAAAAAAAATCCCTAATCCTCAGCTAATACTGAAGAAATTTTGAAGGTATTCAGTGTAGCTGTGAAGTTAAACTATTACTGTATTCAGGGGGATGTTAAAATAAAAAAGATAATATAATAATAATAAATTAAAAAGAAATTAACTTTCGCTTTTGCATATTATGCATTTGTATTTTTTTTTTTGCACTCTCTGTGTAGTATTCTTTAGAACAGCATTTGCATTAACTCAGAAGAGGCAGATGATTTGCCCACTGTCCTGGATGAGAGGAGCTCTGGAATTGTCTGCCCAGTGTCCTGCAGGAGAGGAGCTCTAGAGCTGGAGCTGCTGCCCACAGAGCCGGATGCTGAATTGATGCTGCACCCTGCTAAGCTCTAATTCAGATCCAACTCTCTGGGTAGCAGTCTTGGGGCTGGGAATGAAGGGTTTATTCCTGACAGTTTCCCTCCATGGAGACAGGTTTGGATCTGATGGCAGCAGCAGTTTCCCCCAGGACTAAGTGAGGATTAAAATCCCAAATGAATTGCTGTGGAAAGTGCCCATTCCTGAGCCACCATGTCCCATGGCAATGCTGACATCCCTCTGGATCCTCGTGGTGGTGCTTTGGCACCTTTCATCTCAGGCTTTCAAAGTGTTTTACAAAGGTGATGAATCACATCTCGTGTGAAGGGGATGAATGACAAGTCTCATTAGAACTGCCTTGTTTTTGAGGCAAATTTTTAGCATTTTTGTTTCATGGAGTTATGGCATTTTGATTGTTAATGTGGCAGTGCATAAGTTCTTAATCCATTGGCAAGCCTGTAGATTCATTAGATGTAATTTAATTTAAATTAGTCATTCTTCCCTTTCCTTGATGTCGATCATCATTCTGGAGATTAAATGGCTGGGAATCTGATTAGACTTGCAAGTTTTCTTTCCTCTTGCCACTGCTAGTATTCTAAAATATTTCAAAAAATACTTTGGAAACATTTACTTCTCTGGACAAAAAGTCTTCATCTTTAGAAAAAAGATGTGTGACTCTTAGAGTTACAGAACCACAGAATGGTTTGGGTTTGAAAGGGACCTTAAAGCTCATCCCATTCCACCCCTGCCACGACAGGGACACCTCCCACTGTCCCAGGCTGCTCCCAGCCCCAGTGTCCAACCTGGCCTTGGGCACTGCCAGGGATCCAGGGGCAGCCCCAGCTGCTCTGGGCACCCTGTGCCACGGCCTGCCCACCCTGCCAGGGAACAATTCCTTCCAAATATTCCATATAAACTTCCCCTCTTTCAGTCTCTCTTCCATGCACTGAGATGTCTCTTCCCAGATCTCAGCCACCATCAGCACACCCAGGTCAGCCCTGGATTTAATGGCTGTCCTGGGTTTTGCCCAGGAAATTTCTAATTCTGTCATTGGGGAAAGCTCTATTTTTAACAAATGAATCAATTCTTTTTTTTCTGAGTGCAGCTCATGGATACTACAAACCAATGCAGTGGTTTTGTTTTCTGTGGAAGAGCCATACTGTGTAGTTGGGAACAACAGTCAAATTTTCCTCTTATTTTTACGCATTTCTCTACTTTGCTTATTAGATAGCATTTTATAAACACGGATTACCTAATGCCCTCTCTTTGCCATCTGGATGCACAGGTTCTCAAAGAGAACCTGCACTTTCAAAGACTTGGGTTGCAATACAGGATTTTGACCTTCAATGAGTTTTTCTGTTAATTCCATCCCAAAAATGCACAATGGAGTGATGACCTCGTTATCTTGAACATGGAACTGCTTTTGATAGACCCTCACGTTGCCATCTTCATCAGTCCTCAGATGCCTTGTAATCTGCACCATGAATAGGGTGACATTGGTGCTCAGTCTTGATAGATCTTTATCAATGTTTGGTTTTACACATTTTAGCTGCTGCCTTTCCACATATCATTGCCTTTTAGTTGCTTAATATGTATAGAGATAGGTAAAAATAGGCCGTTCTTTTTTTATTCTGGGAGTATGTCAATTATAAAAATATATTTATATACTGGGTACATTAACATGAGAACCTATCCATAAGATCCTGGGGAACAAAGGTCATGGAAATACATTTTTATCAAACCAGTGAATTTCATAATTTACAAGTTCAGTGGAATATTTCTGTGCATGTCATTATCATATTACTTGTTACCAACATTTATACATGTTCCCATAAACCTTATTTAAACTGAGAACTGTTTTTTCCACTTTGGTCACTCGATGAAACAATTTAAACATTTTTTTCTGTTTGAAATGAAACTCCCAAAATGTATTTACAGTTGAACTAGATGTTTTAATGTGCTCAAAGACAGTTTTAAACATTTAGGTTTGAGAAATTTAGTTACATTTTGTTTTGATTTACATTTATAAATAACATTTTCACACATTTTGTTTAAAATATATTAAAACAATGCTTTGACTTGTCTAAAATGTTTCCCTTCTCCATTTGTCTCAATTCCATTTGCACACTGGATTTAATGTCAATTTATCAATAATTTGTTGCCAAAATTTCAGTTTAATATTTTGACTAGCAACAAAGAAAACAAGTAAATCCATTATGGAATTGAACAATTTAAACAGAGGCTGAGAAAAGCACATGCAAATTCAGGCCCAAATTGCACAAGGCACTGAATACTTTGTGCTGAAAAGAAACATCCCTGTGTTAATTGGGGTTTTAATTGGAAAAGCTGAAGAGGAATGCTTTGAGAGGTGAGACACTGGGTGCCACGAGGGCTGTTGGCTTTGGGACAGGGAGGTGAAATGCATGGAGGCCGTGGACACCACTGGAAGTAATGCAGAAATAATGACATTTAATGGATTACTCAGGAATGTCATGTGGGACAGGCTCCAGTACCTGCCATACTCTTGTTGGGATTTTTATTATAACAAATGAAAAATTCCTTTTTCTATTTCCTAGTGGCAGATTTGTTTCTAGAGAATTAAGTTATATTGGCATCTGAATACTTTCTTTGATCTTTTACAGCAGGCTCTGCCCCTTTTTTGTCTGATTTCATGCTGTAATTGCTCTGGGCAATAAAATTAAACTATTTTATTTGTATGTGTATTTCAGTTCCATTTTATTCCAGAAAAAGCCCTACATAATTGAATAAAATTTGAACTAGGTCACTGTTGCATCATAAAACACAAACAGTAAAAAAATCACTTGTAAATTAGAGAAGATGCTTTCTTTAAGGATTTTCCTCAGCCAAATTTAAGGCCAGTAGGATTCAGGGACTTCTTCAAATTAGCCCATTATATAATGTTTCATGTTTAATGTATCATGTCTGTAATGTAGTTTAGATTATTTAAAATTATTCTCTTGGTATCTTTAAAATCTGCATACTTTAGTTACTACAGCACATCTCTGAAGAGGATGATTTACAGTGCTTGATTTTCAGGGTTAAAGCTACAAAAAATTTTGTATGTCTGCTTTGTGTGTGTTTTATTCAATTCTTTGGTGTACAGAACCATTACAGCTGGGCTCAGAAAGCCTCTGTAGATCTGTTTAACTTGATTTCTGGGCAGTTTGTACATGGGTGCATAAGGAAATTTAAAGGGCACACGATGCTCAGAACTGCACATATAGTTTGAGAGTGGAGCATGAATTTCTTCTTATATCTCTTTCCCAAAGATCAGCACCAAACCAGGCTTCATTCTTTGTTTATCAGTTCTTTGAGGTTCTCATTTATTCAGGAAAATTTATCAACCGAGCATATGACTTTTAAAGTATGAGAAGATGGATATGGTGTCCTCTTATGGCAGATGAGAAATTAATTTGAGTGAAATGAAACTCATCCTCTGTTTCAAGAATTACAGATTGGATTGTTGCACTCTTGCTGATGCTCTGAGAGTTCCCTGCAAATTGCACCTGGAGAGACCCAAGAGCACAGGTTCCAGACAAAAATTAGTTTTTCCATTAAATTCTGTAGAAATCCTGTTTAATGAATGAAGGAAAAGCTAGATAAGGCATCAAGGTTGAAATCAACACTCAGACATGGAAATGCTGTGCCTGGGAAAAAGCAAAACAACCCAGAGCAAAGTATTTAAAAGTTTTCTGAGTTCTTTCAGCACAAGTCTGTCTTGAACAGAAGACGGGCAGCTGAATGATATCAAAATCTGATATCTATGCCTTAAACCTAGACTCAAATTTTTACTGAATAAGTGACCAGAGCATAAATCCATCCAATATCTGAATAGAATTAATCCAGGAATGCCCCTGTGCAGCCAGAAATGCTCTCAGATCTCCCTTCCCTCACAGCCTCCCTTGTTCTGTTACACTCTTCCAGGATGTTCAGCTCCTCTGCCAACTTCCAGATCCTTAAAACAGGTTCATTTGGCAGCTGCAAATGCTCTTATCAACAACTGCATTTGAAATTTATCCAACTCTCAGACAGTTGTAAAATCTTGCAAATTGAAAATCCTCGGATCTCCTGGGAAATCACTGTTTAAGATCATGTTTAATCTCCTTTTAATATCCTCTCAGCAGTTTGATCCTGATCCTACAGTGATGTAAATTCAAAGTAACTGTCCTGAAGTCAATGTAAAATCAAAGTAAGCCAATAGTGTTATTTTGGATTTATGGCATGAGAATAGAATCTGGCATGGCCTCCTTATGTTTTAGTTCCTTGAGGGAGCAAGTGGGAAAGTTTCTGAATCGTGTGCTCTTGTTTCTTCATCTTTACCTGCCAAAAGGTTTGTTTTCTTTTTTTGAGCTTGACCTGAAGACTTGTGACATCAATAAGTAATAATTCATGTTCTCTAATGTGGTGGTTTCAGTTCGAAACCGGGCAGAAACACCAATTTCACGTAGTTGGCTTCAGACCCTCCGTAGCTCCATCTCCAGAATCCCAGTGGTCAGCCTCAAGTACTCCCAGGCACCTTCTGCCAAAGGCTCCAGGACAAGCCATGGTTCCCAGCTGCAGAGTAGAGCATGTTCTTCACATCTGGTCCCGTCCTGACCGGGCCAAGAGCTACTGCATGAGCGATCTCCTGCTTGATCTGGACAAAGGCCTGTTGCTGCTCAGGGCCCCAGTGGAAAGTGTTCTTCTTGCAGGTGACCAGGTAAAGAGGGCTCACCATCTGACTGTACTCAGGAATGTGCATCCTCCAAAATGGCACCTAGGAAAGCTTGTGTCTCCTTCTTGCTGGAATGAACACAATGTCTTCGGTGGAGACATTGCTGTGATTTTATTGATGACCTCAGTGGGAATCTGACGCCGTCCGTCTTGCCACTTCACTCCCAGGAACTGGATCTCTTGGGCAGGTCTCTTGACTTTGCTCTTCTTCATGGTGAAGCTGGCTTCTAGCAGAATCCTGATGATCCTCTCTCCTTTCTCAAACACTTCCATTGCCATGTTCCCACACACAATGATGTCCTCGATGTACTGTAGGTGTTCTGGAGCCTCACCCTTTTCCAGTGCAGCCTGGATCGGTCCATGGCAGATGGTGGGGCTGTGCTTCCACCCCTGGGGCAGTCGGTTCCAGGTATACTGAACGCCTCTCCAGGTGAAAGCAAACTGAGGCCTGCATTCTACTGCCAGAGGAATGGAGAAAAATGCATTGGCAATGTCTATAGTGGCATACCACCTCGCTGCCTTGGACTCCAGCTCATACTGGAGTTCCAGCATGTCCAGCACAGCAGCGCTCAGCGGTGGAGTCACCTCATTCAATGCACGATAGCCCACAGTCAATCTCCATTCTCCATCAGACTTATGCACAGGCCAAGTGGGACTGTTGAAGGGTGAGTGGGTCTTGCTGACCACCCCTTGGCTCTCCAGCTCATGGATCATTTTGTGGATGGGGATCACAGCATCTCATTTCGTTCAGTACTGCTGGCAGTGCACTGTCGAGGTGGCAGTTGGCACTTGTTGCTCTGCCACCTTCAGGAGTACTGCTGCAGATGGGTTTTCTGATAATCCAGGCAAGGTGTTCAACTGCTTAATGCCCTCTGTCTCCACAGCAGCTATTCCAAATGCCCATGTGAGTCCCTTTGGGTATTTGAAATACCCACTTCAGAGGAAGTCTATGCCCAGACTGCACGGGGCCTCTGGGCCAGTCACAATAGGATATTTCTTCCACTCATTTCAGTCAGGCTCACCTCAGCTTCCAACAGTGTCAACTGCTGTGATCCTCCTGTCACACCAGCAATAGAAACAGGTTCTGCCCCCACATGTCTCGATGGGGTTGGCGTGCACTGTGCACCAGTGTTGACAAAGGCCTTATATTTTTGTGGATGTGCCAGGCCAACAAATCCACACGGTCCAGAAAACACGGTTTTCCCTAGCCTCTACCTGGCTAGAGGCAGGGCCCCTCTAAGCCTGGTTATCCTTCTTTCCCTTGGACATTTATCTTGGATGTTCCTTCAAGGGGATCGGACATATCATCATCATCATCATACCTGGCAGTTTGGCTACGGGCAACTGGAGCTGCTTTCCTTTTGGTGGAACTTCCTCTCCAAGCTCTGTCTTCCTTCAATTCACACACCCATTGTGCAAGAGCAGCAGCAGGTTTTCCATCCCATCTCCTCATGTTTTCTCCATAATCATACAGGAAGAACCACAGCTCAGCTCATGGGGTGTACCTTCTCTCACCCTACTTTGCTCTCAGAACCAGTCTTAAAGGTGCAAAACTTATTTCTGGGCTAAACAGACAAATGGGGATACAAACATCACAAGTCACCCCAGGACATCTAACTTCTTTGCCTCATTTCTTTTGCCTCTTTATTTTGCAATTCTCATATAGAGTCTTTTTCAATTACCTTTTAAACAGAACAGATGCTGAAATGGTACGGGGACAGTATTAATTTAATTGCATGAATAACGGCAATGAAAGAAAATTAATCTCTCTTTTCACTGCATGATCAGGAGGTTCAAACATTCAGGCATATTTTTCTAACCTTAGTTTTGTTGGACAATTGTAACCATCATTATTACTAATTTTAATATTACAATTAAAAGTCAAAAATGTCACAAGATCCAGGTTTAGATGTATAAACATATGTAACTCCTGGGAACACAGGGGTGTTATTTATCAATATTGTATTTAAATTCTGTTTCTGGTATTCTTGAGTCAAACTTTCCAATACTATGTTCTCCCACAAGTAGTGCAGTCCAATTAGATCTTCAAAATAATGCCAAGGTGCATTATCAAACTAAAAAGGAAAACATGTAGGCCTATAATATAGTTCTGTGTACTTTATCATGACACCATAAAAATCATAGAGTGGTAAAGTGGTTTGGGCTTGAGGGACCATAAAGGCCATCCAGTGCCACCCCATCCATGGCAGGGACACCTTCCACTGTCCCAGGCTGCTCCAGCCCCAGTGTCCAACCTGGCCTTGGGCACTGCCAGGGATCCAGGGGCAGCCCCAGCTGCTCTGGGCACCCTGTGCCAGGCCCTGCCCACCCTGCCAGGGAACAATTCCTCATTGCCAAGATCCCATCCAGCCCTGCCCTCTGGCACTGGCAGCCATTCCCTGGCTCCTGTCCCTCCAGCCCTTGGCAATTGTCTCTCTCCATCTCTCCTGCAGCTCCTTCAGGCCCTGCAAGGCCACCCTGAGCTCAGCCCAAAGCTTCTCCTGTGCAGGTGAACAATGCCAGCTGTGCCAGCCTTTCCTCCCAGCAGAGCTGCTCCATCCCTCTGCTCATCCTGGTGCCTCCTCTGGGCTCTCTGCAGCAGCTCCAGGTCCTGGCTGTGCTGGGCCCAGGGCTGGGGCAGCTCTGCAGGTGGGGTCTCACCTGAGGGGCAGAGGGGCAGAATCCCCTCCCTGCTGCCCACACCAGGCTCAGCCCAGGGCATGCTGCCAGTCCATGACTTCATTGCACAAGTCCAGATGGGACTACTCTGATATAACTGACTTTTAAAAGCTTAGGAAAGTAGGCACTGGCTCATTTTAACATCTTGTGGGTATGGTCTTGAAATTGGGCCAGTATCTGGGTCCCTTCAGGTCAGGTCTCAGTGCCTGGTGTGGAGCACTGAGCAGGCAGCAATGGCAGAGAGCATCCACTGGATCCTGAAAAGCTGCAGGAGGCCACCCCTCTCCAAGATGCTTGGGAAAGCTATGAAGAGTCACAGAAATCAATACATCCCTAAAGCTGAAGCAACTACAGAGAACCTCTCAGAGGTTTCTGCATGGGAGAGCATTGCAGGTGCTGCTTTCCATGGAAATGAGTTCATCTAGATGCTAAACAGTTTAGTGAGGGCTCCTTGCACATTCCTACACAGCAACGGTGGAAAATGGAGAAAGATGAGGCTTTCTCTGAGTAGGTCTTATGGAAATGAAAGCATTTTCCATGGATTAAGGGCTCTGCAGATCCAGAACATATGTAATTTTTTCCAATTTCTCTTTCCTAGGAAAGAGCCATTCAGCTGTGTTAAATTGTATGAAATGCTTCTGTGAAGCATTGCTTTGTGTTGTATAACCTGAACAGAGGCAGAAGAGGCCTAGTCCATGTGCAAATTCCCATTTGTTTCTTTTTTAAATACATAGGTTTGCTTCCTTTGTTGATTAAATTAGGAGGAAGGGTGCATTGGATTCTCAGATGGAATGTGTTTGTCTCCTGGTTGCATTTGACAATGTGGCAGTACTTTGGGCATGTTTTTCACGATTTCTTAGCACCCATAATATTTCACTTGGAAAAAACCCTGACATTGTTTGATGCATTAAGCATCTGTGTTAATCTACCTCCTGATTTTGAAAAATGGAAAGCAAACAGCAACACATCTCCACTGTGGAATTGACAGAAGATTTGTAGGTTGGTTTTTTTGGTTTTTTTTCTTAAAACCTAAAAAACATCACCACTTATAAGGAAAAAATAACCAAAATCAGCAAAGGACAAGCAACAGAAAGGCATTCTCATGATTTCTTATAGATGCCCAAAGGACACCATGTTTTTCCACAGAAGCTTGTTGGATATCTATCTGGGTGAGAATTAAAGGCAAATAGATGGCTGAGCTTCCTGTCTGTTATTTTCAGGCATCTCTTCTCTGAGTGGGATTTATGACCCCTGACTTGCTTGTACATGAAACTAAAAATGGTATTCAATATTTCATTTATATTATTGGAAAATAGAAAAAAAAAAAAAAAAACAGCAGACTCTTCAAATAATTATCTGGGCTCAAGCAAAATGATACCATATTATACACAGGATTTTAAAAAGATTGCACTGTGTGATCAATGAGATTTTAAACCCTGTGGCAGATTTATAGTAAAGAGGTGCCATTTCATTTTTTTTTTAACAAGTTTAATAACCGAGATTGTTTTCTTGTTTTATGATTGATTATTGTGTGAATCATCTGATGTTTTCAGTTGTGACTCATCTGACAAACTCCAAAGTCTGTTATATTTTTATCTCCTGATAAAATCAATAATAAAGAATTATAATCTTGGGGACTTTAAATAGTGAAGTGAACATATTTCTTTTTATAACTTTTTTACTCCATTAAAGCCACCATGTTTTTTCCAATAGCAGATAGATGTGAAAGCGGTGACAGCACGTGATTTATGGATAAAACTTCATAATTTTGCCATTATTTTGCTAGTCTATGCACAATTTATAGCTGTTTACTGAACTCGAGAGTGGTTGGTCTCTTGGATCATGGCTGTTCATATACAGATGTGAAAATGCCTTTGATTATGGCCTTGTGTGGAGAGATAAGTAGCTCCCAGCTCCTGGTGCCTGGAATAGTGAGGGGACATGGACAGAAATCACCAGGAACAATCTGAAATACTCGATGCCTCGCTGGGCGAGATTGACTATCTCAAGCTGTGGGCATTCAATGAAGAAAGATCTTTGTGCTAGATAAGCATGACTGCCTGGTGTCCCTCAGCACAGGGGGCTGAGCAGGGAGATTACAGGGACAGCACTCTCCTTTAAATCTTTCTGAGCACAGCCAGGGCTGTTCACAAACTGATGGTTGCTGTGCCCAATACACACAGAAACAATATTCCCAGCAGAAGTACATGCTAACAAATCAAACGTGATTTCTCCAGACAAAACAAGAAAATGGACCAAAAACAACCAAAAAACATTGTGAAGATTATCTATTTTTTCTTAGATTTTGGAAGAAATAGTCAATCATTAATTGTACAGCACATCCTGCACCAAATAACTGACATTCAGACCTGGAATGAAAAGACATGATTATTAGCAGCTATTTAGCTGTGCTATGTCTTACTGTCAGATGTGTGTACAAGCTGTGCATGCTCTCTAGGAAGATGCAGTGATTTTTTTTAAACTTGTTTCCTAACAAGATAAATTAATAAGCTATCAGTTGACTACATTAGAGGAATATATTCAGAGGTGTTATCCTGCTTGGCAGCCTGTGCAGGCAGTGCCTTACACATGGTTGGAATCACAGAACCATGGAATTTTGGAATATCCTGGGTTGGAAGGGACTCACAAGGATCATTTGTCCCTGACTCAGATCCACCTGGCCATCCACCAGGACCCCCAGGTCCCTTCTCATGGCTTCTCCCCAGCCTCACTTTCCCAGCCTGTCCCATATTGTGTGTTCATACACATTAAAAAATGCATTTCTTTCTTTTAATGCACAGCGTCAGAAATAAATGAGCCTCAAGTTCCTCACTAAATAATGCCTTCTCTAAATGAGAAATTTAATTTTAGTATCTGTGTTTCTAAAGAACTTATTAGCAGAAGACATTTATAGGTTAAAAAGTTTATGAGGTCGGTCTGACTCACCCATGCAAGCCTTTTTTCCCCTTGGATTCTTTGTGCTGTAATTTTTGGATACTGGGTTGAAGCTATAAATAGTTCACAGTTGTGAATCTACACTGGTCAGCAGACCCTTTAGTATAGAGCATTTTTGAATTACTGCCCTTACAAATAATGTTCTCTGTGATAATCTACTTCAGTGTGGTCAAAATCACTCAGCTGGGGCTTGATCCCTTCGTGGGCCAAGTGTGTAACTCAAGGCAACCAAAAGTGTCCCAGCGCTTCTGGAAACCTCCAGGCTTGAGAGATCCTCAGGACAAAAAAGCTGACCAGCCCAGTCCTGCCTGGCCTTCACTGCCTCTCAGCAGAGCTGAGGAAATGGGATGATGGCCAGAATGCTGCTGCATTCACAACAGTCACATACCACATCATAAAACTGCATAAAATAGGGTCAAAAGATTCAGAGGATTTTATGAGGGTAAGATGATCTCAAAGCTCAGTGACAGCAATGTTTCAGTGTCCATGCATTGCCAAACATCCTCAGATTTTATAAAACAAAGGCATGAGGGGAACTCTCCCACTAAAGCCTTAACACAAACAGACCCAGCTTTATAAGGTCTCTGAACACTGGAGAAAAATGAGCTGTTTTCTACTGCAGCCTAAATGAAACTGGACTCCATTCTGCTGTCTTCTGTGGGCAGGAAGGTGCTGGTCCTGTGGCCTGAGCCTGGATGCCTGGGTTTGGCTGACAGGAGGGGTTTCCATCTCCATGAAGAGCTGTTCCACTTGGGATAGGTGTTTCCAGCTGATGGTTTATCAGTGTAGCCTGCGGCCTTGCAAAATGCTCCATGTGCACGTCTGAAATTTAAAACCACCCCCAAATCCTCTCTCTATGATTGTACTATTTCCATCGTTCAGTTTGTTTTTACTGTGATCCTCTTCCCACTTCAAAATTTCCTTTTCCCTACAGGTTTCAGTGCTTCAAGTCTAACCCCCGAAAAATGTTTGCATTGCTAACTTTGTGGAGATTCTGTATCAGTTGTTTTGTGTACATTTGTTTTAACCTCAATGGTTTTGCCTTTGTTTTAACCTTTTTCAAGTAAACAAGGAAGACATTTGTTATTGGAAGAAATGGCTTTAGGTAGCAGCTGCTTTGAGCAGTTTATTATTTATGGTGTAAAAGCCTTGCTTCCTCACCACAAGGAAAACACTTTTGTTAGTTATACTCTTTTTACACACTTGTCTTCTCACTGGGCTGGCTTTGTGACTTTAATTAGTTTTCCCTTTTTTGGCATTATTAAGAACAAGGTTTTTTCTCTCCTTCAATCCTGGTCACCTTTCATGTTTCCACATAGGATTTAAATTGTGCTTTGATTCATTAGCAAAATGACACTGAAATTGAAGGACATTTTGAACAAAAAACTTTGTTCTGGTTCTGTGGAATATCCTTTCCTATAGACCTCTGCTTTTCCTGCTCCTGCCTGTGCTCCCAGCTCCTGCAGATAGCAATATGCTACTCATGTGCCTCTTAAATCTCTAATATTTTCCAGGTGAGAAGAAAAGTGAAGGAAATTGCAGGTCTGTTAAAGGGAGCTGAGAGAGAAGAACGTGTGTTGGCAAAGCCAAACAGGCCTGGGGGGGCTGCAGAAAACAGGGTCAAAGAGATGGAAAACGTTTCTCCTTTCCTATTCCCTGTGTAAATGTGCTCAAGCTGCTGAGTAAATGGGGTACTGATAAATTCTTTTGAGTTGCTAAAGGCTTTTTGCAGTTCAGTTCCTGAAGTTCACAGTTCAAGCTTTTCCATGCACCCCAAAGCAAATGTCCAACTTAAACTTGCAGCTTTCTTACCCTTATTTATAAACTTACAGTTTCCTCGAACAAAAATTCTATTAGCAGAAGTGCATGTATCCCTTTAAACGCTTAGAAAACAAAGCAGCCAGCTTATCTTCAAACAAAAAATGGGTTAATTTACCCAGCAATAAGCATAATTTTAAAAAAACCCTTCAGATTCTGTAAACCCACAGTAGAAAAGAAACCTTTTTTTTTTTTGGTTTCACAGATTTGTTATCACAGATGTTCTTAACCTAAATATATGGATATGCAAAAACAATACTGTTTAAAATATGTATAAACTTCCTTTATTTATGTCTGACACTGATTTTATTCTGACTCCAGGTTTCAAGCAGCTGGAAATGCTAACTGCAGGGCTCAGTGTGCTCCCCTGCTGCTCCCCATGCCTTCCTTGGCAGCAGGAGAGCTCAGCCTGGTTTTTGGGGGTGCATCTAACATTTTGTGAAGACAGCTGACAATTATATTTGGAAAGATTTCCCAGCAGTGAATGTGACACTGAGTTTAGCTTGGTTCAATGTGCCATTCATAGAGGAACCACCGGCCCAGGGCTATGAAGGTGGGGAGTCACCAAAGGCAGAAATGGGGAGTGGCAAATCCACTTTTCCCTGTCTCCATGTGTGCTGGGAATATCAAGGTGTGGCCTGGGCAGGCTGTGTACTCACAAACACTGGCAGAAATCCCTAGGAAAGCTCTGCAGCCACTCCAGGCTGCCCTTCCTCCCTGCCCACGCCTCCTTTGTGTGAGCTGCTGTCATTCCCTGTGCAATGCTCTCCTGGAAAGATGGCATGGCATGGTGGTTTGGAGCTGCTGGAATGGGAACTGCAGTGGCTGAAGGGAATATTCCAAATGTCGCCATTTATCAGCATCATGGGATGATTTCGGTTTGTGCACTTCTTCTTTTTTGTGCCCAACAGAGAAAACAGGTCCTGCCTCTTCTCCTCCAGCTGGCAGATGGCTGTAGGTAGGATTTTAGTGAGGAGGTTGTCTTTGGGATACAGAGAGGCATATCCAGCTAAAGGCCTGTCCCAGTCCGAGGGACTGTTTATTGACATTGACTGGACTTTTTCTACAGACAGCCTCTTAGAGATTCAATTTTAAAATGGTTTAAGATAGGTGAAATTAATTCCACAGTGGTTATTCAGGTAATCAGCCTTGGGACTTAGCCAGAGGTACAAATACAGATTCCAGCAGGAGTCTGGAAAAAAAAAACAAAATTTTCCTTCAATTTTGTTTGCAGATAAGGACCATCCATCCATAGATCCTATGGGAAGATGAACAAATGAGAAAAATAATAGTAGAATCTGATTAGTTTATGCTGAGACTTCAATGCAGAAGGAAGGGAAGATACGAGGCTCTCTCCAGATCAGATGTTACTGCACTCATTTGTTAACGTGCGTCCTTGAATGGAATTAATGAAACCTTTCATTATAGATCAATATGCTCTTTGACTAGAGAATATTATGGGTACCTATTGTATATGCTTAATTAGATTGAAATTGCTTTCACATTTCCTTTATATTCAAAAAAATCTGATCTCAGCAGTTTAAAAAAGGGAATTACAGAAGTCATCCCCTCTGCCATGTGCTGGAATCAGCAAGAGAAGGGGAAAAGGGAAAAGCTCCTCCGCCAGCTCTCAGGTCTCAGCTTGGTGTCAGTAATGGAAGAGCTCGCTTGGACTGCCCTGTGCCCATGACAAAACCAAATGGTAATTCTTTACCATCACCAGGAGATTGACTGGTGTCCATTGAAGGCAACATGTTTGGACTGGGTCTATAAAATCAATTTGGGGACATACTTGTATTTTCTGTCCAAAACCAATTTCTTGACAAGACTGTTGTCAAATTAATGCGCACCACCCTCCTTCCTCATCCACATCTCCCTAAAGACATTCTCAAACAATCCTTTGCATGTTTCATTTCTTGATGGCCTTTTATTGCTCCTTGAATTCTCTCTCAAAACCCAGTCTTAGAATGTGTTATCTTAGTCCCATAGCCCTATTCCTACAAAAATAAAGCCCTTAGACCTTCAGTACTATTCACTCTGCTGTGCTGTTACCTCGTGCTTTCAGCTCAATCCCTGGGGTGTTTCTGTGTTTGCTCAGGGCTGTCCCAACCGGGGCCCTTGTTTCTCACCCTCATGGCCCCTGGGGCTGTGTCCGTGCTCCAGCCTCATCCTCCATGCTCATGCACACCCAGGCCTGTCCCTGAGCCTTTCTGAGCTCAAATGGCAACTCTCAACCACGCTCTGAAGCACTTTGTGTCCTTAATTCTCCAATCCCTGCTCTGCAGCCAGAAGGCTCTTGCTGCTTGCCCCAGGCTTCCATGGGCTGGGTTGGGGTTATTTACCCTGGAGAAAAGGAGGCTTCCTCTCCTTAGAGCTCTCTACAATTCCCTGACAGGAGGCCGTGGCCTTTCAAGTAACAAGAAACGGGACAAGGGAAAATGGCCTCAGGCTGCACCAAGGGAGGTTTAGATCGGCTATTAGAGAAAATTTCTTCACTGAAAGGTTTGTCCAGGGAAGTGGTGACTCAAAGACTTGCAGATGTGGCACTTGGGGACAGGGTTTAGTGGTAGATTTGGCAGTGGTGGGAGAGCAGTTGGACTTGATGATCTTACAGGGCTTTTCCAACCTAAACAATTTTATGACTTAGTGTTCCACTGTGCTACGTTCAGTGTCCCTCAGCCTCCTAAGGATGCATTGTTTATCAGCTTTCCTCCTTCCAAATTCTTTGTTTGTACAGTGGCAGCTTTTCTGCCAATTTTTTTTCCCCCTTTTGCCTGGAGTTATTGGCAGAGCTAATTAACCACAGAATATAAAAGCCTTGTTCTCCATGGCCGGGTGGTGCTGTGCCAGAGCAGAACCACTGCTGCCTTGGGGAATGAAGAGAGGGATGGGCTGCCTGAGGATGGGCAGAATGTCTTCACAAAGAGGTACCAGGTTTATTCCAGCAGTGAATGCAGCTCTCATCCTGGAGGAGCCACGTGTTGCATCCTTCCTTGCCCTGCTCCACAGCCGCATGGGTGGCACGGGCTGTGCTCACAGGCTGGCACGGGTGGGGCACGCTGGATGCTCGTGGATCAGAGGGGATTTGCAGGCTCACCTGTGCCAGTGTGGGCGTGGGGGGAGGGCTGTGAGCTGCCTCTGGGTGTGGATGGGTGCACGGGCTCGGGGTGCTGCTCCCTGTGAGCTCAGCCACACCTGGGAATCACTGCAGGTGAGGAGAACGGGGAGTGGGAGAGGGGCAGCCATGGGGCAGGCCTGGTTCAGAAGGAAAGGGTCCCCCCTCCAGATCCAGGCTTGGCCTCAGCCTCTGGCTGTGAGCTGTAGGAGACCAAGATTTTTCCACATGCAGAAATGCTTGAGGAACTTTTTTTTTGTCTTTTTTTTTTTTTTTTTGGTCTTTTTTTTATTCCTGGACAAATGTCTTCTCCTGACAGGAAACATGACTGGATTGAGTATAAAATGCTGGCGCTGTCCCTGCCCACCCGAGCCCCGTGTCCGCGTCCCCACACGCGGAGCTCCGGCGGCCGGGGTTGGCCCTGGGCAGCGCGCAGAGAGGCGACAGCGAGGGGACACAGGGACAGGGCAGCAGCCGCGGCATGGGCGGGGGTCCCCGGCCCCCCGCAGCCCTGCCCGTGGGTGCCCGCGTGACCGAGAGGGTGCGGAACGGCCCGTGGGGAGGGGACACCCTCGGGGGCAGGGACGGGCTGCCCTCGGCTCCTTCCCCGCTGCTCGGCGCCTCCAGCCCCCGCCGGTCCCCGCGGGCAGCAGCGGAGCGGGGCCCTGCGGGAGGGCAGGGCCGGGGGCTGCGCTCCCCATGGGCTGGGGGAAGGGACAGGAAAATCGAGACGAAGCAACAGCCTCCAGCTTTTCCCTTCCTCTAATCTTGCTTCACTCCCCTTGCTCCCTCTCCCTCCCTCTCCCCTTTCCCCTCCCTCCCTCTTTCTAATTCCTGCCACTAGCTCGGAGCCTCATTCAGCAGCCGCTGCCGCTGGAGTGTAATAGGCTGAAGATGCTGCCGAGCTCGCTCCGCGGCCACTTGTGAATGGGACTTGCCCGGTGTCCCCGCTCCGCAGGCGGCCGAGGGACGCGGCCAGCCCCGCAGGTGAGCGGGGGAGCGGCGGGGGCAGAGCGGGGAGCGGGGCAGCCCCGCCGAGGAAGGCACCGCGCGGGGAAGGGCAGGGAAGCGGCGGGGCTGAGCGTGTGGGCAGCTCGGAAAGGAACGGAACGGAACGGAACGGGGGGATGGATGCTCCGGGCCCCCGAAGTTGGCGGCGCCGGGCAGGTGTGCGGAGCCGAGCGGGGCCGGGCGCGGTGCGGGCGCTGCGGCGGCCGCGGGGCCCCGGGGCGCGCTCGGCTCTCCGGAGGGAGAAGGAAAACGCTCTGGCAGACGCTGCTTTATTTCTTTTTTTTTTCCTCCCTTCAGTTCTTGCTCGGGGGCGGGGAGGGGGAGGGAGAGCGTTTGGACGTTTTAAAATGTTCCTCCGGAGAAGCAGATGCCGAAAGCCCCGAACTGAAAATTTTTTACTTGCGCCGTAGCTCCCAGGCACGAAATGGATATGCAGGAATTAGGAGTGCATAAAATGAAGGATATTCTAGCCAGAATGAAAAAGGCAAAGACTTTGATTTATACCCTTTCTCTCCTCCCCCCCCCCCCACCCCCTTTATTTATTTATTGAATTATTTTGCTGGCTTTCAAATGCATTACTATTCACAAGGTACCAAAATGGTATCTGTCTCTAACACGGGCTAGTCCAAAAAGCATTAGACTCCTGGGTGATGCATGCATAAGCACATCCCCAAGGAAGGTAAAATAGATCAGGCTGCGGGTCCCCATAAATACCATTAAGTTCAGAATAAAAGTGCTTCCTGTGCAGCCCTTCGGGAGCACATATAGCAGTCTGACATCATGATACAAGTGCCTTCACCTCCTATAGAAGTCCCCCTTTATTGTCTACTTTTTAAATATTCATTTGGTGAGGAGAGAACCAGTATATGCTGGGAGAGCTTCTTTGTACCGCTGCTACAGAGTGGCTGTGTAACACAGTATTTACCTACCCAGATATCTGTGACAAAGGAACCTCTTTAGCAAATGAGGTCACTAATTCAGAAATTGGCCCTTTATGAGGAGAATGCTCACTTCTTTTTCACGTTCCAATTACTAGCAAGTCTCTAGGAAAGACTTTCTTCCTGTTGATTTGTGATGGTGATACGATAAGGTTTTCACAGACTCCGTGCCTCTCTATTAAGAAATTCAATGTTTTGAATTATTTAATAATGGAACTGTTGAATAAGAGAGGCAGTGCGGGCTCAGGGGCAGGGAAGCACGCGTTCAGGCGCTGCTGCATGTCCGTCTCCTTCCCCCCCCTTGCTCTTCCGTCTGCCTCGGTGTTTCCAAAGTCTCTGTGGTTCTCTAGGTAAATACTTTGTTCTCCTTTTCCACGCTGGCTAAGGAATCCCAATGAATAAATTGCCTTTCAGTGCAGGAGTCCTGCAATAATTAACGTGACATCAGCCTCAGCCAGGTCTGTCCGCCGAGGTTTGGAACACAAATCGATGCTTGTGCTCGGTCCTTGGGCTGGCTTTATAGACAGAGATGTGTGAGTCCATGGCAGGGGAACTGCAGATGTTTGCTCGGGAGCAGCAGATCCCTGGCAGGGCTGCACGGTTCCCGTGGCCAGGAGAGGGGCAGGGAGAGCAGGGGAAATGGGGAGCAGGAGGTCTGGTCTGAGCTTCGTGCCTCAACACACCAGGCGTTCTTGGAGCAGGTTTCTGAGTCTAGAAAAGTCTGCGCTCTAGAAAACAGAAGTTCCTGGCTGCAGTTCAAAAGCAGTTCTCCTGCCTCTTGCAGATGAACAAAATAAAGTTACAGGACTAAGAACAAGATATTCAGTAAAGGAATTGGAAATCCTTTAGGAAAATTTTACCTAAAGGACATCTTTCTTTGGCATGCTCTTGTTCTTAGGCCCTGAAATAGGATTTTTTTTTTTCACCTCAGCCTTGCACATCAGAGAATGAGCATGGACAGACAATGCTATTTATAGGTTTCTCCACATCAGCTTTAACTTTACTACAATTGTAAGTGTTGCCTGTCCAAAGAAATCAGTAGGAACTAGATTACTTCATTAGCAGAAATGCTGCTACGATAGGGCATGCCAGGGGATAAGTCATTGCAATTTATCAGCAGCAGTTTCAGAGGAAAATATGTATAGAAATGGTTGATTGAGAGATAGGGCAGCTAAATTAATCTTTCTTCTGCATAAAAATATGGAGAAAATGCAAAGATTGGAGTGATTTCTGTGATTTATCTGATAAAATGATTTAAAGTGTATAATGTGATTTCAGCTTCAATTAATATGCAATTCTGACAACATCTGACATATTTAATTTAGTGTAAGAAACATATGTGAAGTTCAGAGTTACAGTAGACTGAGACTAGCATTCTTATTTTCTGCAACTGCCTAACATAACAGCATAACTTGACAAACAAATCTTTGAGTGATGAGAATTCCATAATAGAAGCTATTTGTATCTCAGACATCAAAGAAATTTCAGATAATCTCACACCTAAAATTGGCATATCTTCTTTTTGGTGAACCCCCTAACTGAATTTTGAAGCCATTTTGTGAGCTGGATGTTTAGCAAAATATCTTCAGTGTGTGAGAAGCAGACGTCTCATCTGGAATCAATTAATTTGAAACAGTTTAGCAACATACTTCCTGGACTTTGTGTGTGCGTCTGAGTTTTTCTACCAGCATTTTAAGCTAAAATCTCTGTACAATTTCCTATGCTATAACCATTTTAATGTTTTTAATAGCACTTCAGCTTTCATTGTTTCTTTGTTGGGGCCAATCCAAGGCCAGGGGACAGAAATGACATGGTGGCCATTGATTTAAATGGAGATTGGGTCGGGGGCTTTGTCTGGGTGAACTAAGAGGACTTTATGGTCATTTTATGCCATCTGTATCTCTGTACGTTATCTCTTACCCGTCGAGGAGCACTGTACCCCTCTGCTTTGATACATGCTGGACATCGAGTAAAACCCTATTATAGTATTTTAGGAGCAAATGTGGCGGCCCCTATGTGTCGGGTTTTGACGCTGAGGACTCCGACCGTGAGGGGTCCGCGATCCCCGCGCAGGGAGGGCTCGGATCGCTCCGGCCGCTCCGCGGGCGGGCGCCAGGGGGCAGTGCTGCGCCTTCCGAGCCGCTCCGAGCCGGGATGGACCCTCCGCGTGTGCCCGGGGCTGCTCCCGCACCGGGAATGTCCCGCGGGATGCGGGGATGGACCCTCCGCGTGTGCCCGGGGCTGCTCCCGCACCGGGAATATCCCGCGGGATGCGGGGATGGACCCTCCGCGTGTGCCCGGGGCTGCTCCCGCACCGGGAATATCCCGCGGGATGCGGGGATGGACCCTCCGCGTGTGCCCGGGGCTGCTCCCGGTTCTGCTCCCGCACCGGGAATGTCCCGCGGGATGCGGGGATGGACCCTCCGCGTGTGCCCGGGGCTGTGCCCGCTTCTGCTCCCGCACCGGGAATGTCCCGCGGGATGCGGGGATGGACCCTCCGCGTGTGCCTGGGGCTGCTCCCGCACCGGGAATGTCCCGCGGGATGCGGGGCCGGACCCTCCGCGTGTTCCCGGGGCTGTTCCCGGTTCTGTTCCCGCACCGGGAATATCCCGCGAGATGCGGGGCCGGACCACCCGTGTGTTCCCGGTTCTGTTCCCGCACCGGGAGCGTCCCGCGGGATGCGGGGATGGACCCTCTGCGTGTGCCCGGGGCTGTTCCCGGTTCTGCTCCCGCACCGGGAGCGTCCCGCGGGGTCACGGCCGCGCTCCCCGGGCTTTCACAGCTCTCCAGCCGCTGACCGCCTCAGCTGCGGCCGCGCGGCCCCGTCTTGGCTCTGGCGGAGGAGTTTTGGGATGCTGGAAGTGCCGCTTGTCGGCAGACAAGCTGACTCTACAGCTGGAGGCGGGACGTGGAATACGAGCGCGGGCCCCTCTCGGGAGGGTTTTTGCTGCTCTCTCGTCCCTTTTCAAAGGCAGGGTCGGTTCATACCATGTCAAGAGTTCAAAAGTGGAAAAAATGGTACAGCAAAACAAGATGTATTTCTTTTAGAGATGTTATCAGGTTTGAGAGATCTTATAAAGAAATCCTTGATAGGAGAAAAAATAATAATAAAAAAAGACATATTAAGCCAAATTGGACTAGTTTTATCGTTCACATCCAGGTCAGTGGAGCTTACAGCTGAAGGACTGAGAAAAGCAAATTGGTCCAAATCATTTCCATATATCCTGCAGCACCCAGATGTTACTACCCACAGAATCACAGAATGGTTTGGGTTGAAAGGGTCATTAAAGCTCATTTCCTTCTACCCCCTGCCATAGGGAGGGACACCTTACACTGTCCCAGGCTGCTCCAAAACCCATCCATGCTGGATGTTAACCAGCAGGGACATACATTATCATATAGATTTGGAATGGTTGCAGACATGGAAAGAGGCTTATTCCAGCTGCCTTCTTCTGATGCTCTTCTAAACGTCCCCTTTGGGGTGTTCCTACAAACTGGACCTTTGATTTGACTCAGACCAACTACATTGCTTTGTGGAAGAAGGATATACCATAAATACCCATACAGAACTCTACAAAATCGCAGGACATCCACTAGATGCAGCCAGAGAAGTTCATTAATGCACCTAATCCAAATTCTTGCCTACAACAAAGCCAGGCAGTGCCATGATAGCTGTACAGCTTTCTGTCAGTGGCCTGAGAGAGACTATTAATTAAGAATTATCTTGGAGAAACAACCCTTGGTGAGAGCATCAGTGGCTCCTGCACAGGAGGGCACATTTCCTGTCAGGAGCCCTCTCAGTGCCCATCCTCTGTGCTGCAGGGCCGGGAACAGCCCTTCAGCTGCTCCTTGTGCTCAGGCTGGCAGGGAAACTTCAGCTGCCAGTGCTGCTCAAGGCCCTCCCGGGAACATCCCGCACGGCAGGGACAGCAGCAGCGGGGACAGGGACAGGAGCAGGGACAGCAGAGGGGACAGGGACAGCAGCAGCGGGGACAGGGACAGGAGCAGGGACAGCAGCAGGGACAACAGTGGGGACAGCAGCAGCAGGGACAGGAGCGGGGACAGGGACAGCAGCAGCGGGGTCAGTAACAGGGACAGGAGCGGGGACAGCAGCAGGGACAGGAACAGCAGCAGGGACAGCAGCAGGGACAGGAGCAGCAGCAGCAGGGACAGCAGCAGGGACAGGGACAGCAGCAGCAGGGACAGGAACAGCAGCAGCAGGGACAGGAACAGCAGCAGCAGGGACTGCAGCAGTAGGGACAGGAACAGCAGCAGGGACAGGAACAGCAGCAGGGACAGGGACAGCAGCGGTGCCTCCCTGGCCAGCAGGAATTCAGGCGGGCGTGTGGAGCTCAGCCGTGCCGCTGAGCAGAGCCCGGGCCACGGTGACATTCGGGCTCTTCCCTCACGGCTGGGGTGCGGCGGTGCCTCCCAGGCATCCCCGTCCCACCGAGCTCTGCTGGCTCCACCAGCCATAACTGAGCTCCTCGGTTTTGAAGTGCTGGCTTAAGCGAATTCTAAGGAGGTTTTGTGTGTGTGGTTGGTTGTTTTTTCCCTCCGAAGTTTGGCAATGAGTGAGAGCCCTCTCCCTTCTGAATCAGCAAGAGTTCATCAGAATTCTTAATTGGAATGCAATGGCAGGCAGAGTTGGAGTAGTAGAAATCAATGTAAATGGATTAAAAGAAAAGGACCAAGTTACCGAATGTAAAACAGGAGCCATGATTTTCCAGAGTGATTGGTGAGCAGTGCAGCAAGAGGTTTCCAAATACAATTCATTATTATAATGATGTGTAATTGTTCATCAACAGGTAGACTGTAGCCACATTATAGATATACTAACAGAAATTGTGGATCATGGAGCATGATAATGCAGACAAAATGGACAGGACTTTGATATATGAATATCAGCTGTAGGAAATGCCTGTCTTAGACAGTAATTGGTAATTGCAATTAAGGTTTGATTCAATGGTGTTGGTGCAGCCTGCCACTGTCGCCCTGAGCCCTGGGTGATACTGTGAGGACACCAGCCCATGCTGGGAAACATTGAAGAGATGAGCAGGAGGAATTTTATTCAAAAACCCTTGAAAACAGAGGTTTTGTGTTTGGGAGCTGCCGAGCACTGAGCGTTTAACTCCCCTGTCTTTGTAGGGTGCACCTGGTGCAGGTTTTTGTGCCCTATGAGCAAGCTCAGCTTGGCTCAGCCTGGCTGGGTCAGGTTTGTCCCTGGATCCTGTCCTCCAAACCCAGAGGAGCAGTAAATCAGTGCTGTGCCCTCTCACAGCCTGCTCCCTCCCACGTGAGCCCCTAATCACAGTCTGTGCTAGCCTGGGAAGCCAAATCCCATTGAAGGGCTGCTGCTTCTGCCCCACATCTTAGTGCTCCTCCTTTTACACGAGATATTCCAAGGGAGAGAGTCACGCTTAAGGTTAAACTGCTGCCATATAAACTCTGGTTCAACATAATTTTGATCCCAGTGAGGTTGCTGATATATACTTTTAAATAAAATCAAACTTCAGAAACACATTAATTGGTCTCAGTGGTTAAGTTAAATAGTTAAATACATGCATACATATCATTCTGCCAAGGCTAAGTCATTAGTTCAGTGGAAAGCAGAAATGATGGCTCTATTGGAATCAGGAGACTAAACCCTATTTCCATTAATGCTAACTGTTTTATTAATACATGCATGTGTCAGCATTAAGTAATAAATTTAAATGGTCTGCCCCTTCTTGATTTAAAGTAATTATCTCACTGATCTTGGCTGCTGAGTGAATAACTCTGTTACTCCTTTCATCTTTTATAAACTAAGGTTTATTAGTTTTTGGGGTTTTTTTTTGTTTGGTTTGGTAGGCAAACAAAAGAAATAGAGTGTGTGCAAAGTTGGCTGGCATTTGAACCATTTATAGAGGAAAACTTTGATGAAAGCAACAGGTAAAAATTGCAACCTTCATATTGCTCAAGGAAAATGCTATTCAAAAAGTTTATCCCTAATTTTTTGACACAGTTTAATTTGATAAAGAGAGTCCTGAGGCAAATACAGGACTTTGAATGGCATTTGAAAATTAAGAAATGTCTCATTAGAATAGAAAACAGTTGAAGTGTTGGATTCAATCTCACCCTCCTCAGAGCAGTGCTCCCTTCAGAGACCTGACCACACACTGGTGCAGTTAAGGATTTCTCAGCATCACTCAGCTCATGGCAGATCATTCAAGACAAGGTTTTAGTGCATTTCTTGCTTTCAGGGCTCTTCCTGTTCAGGCAGGAATGGATGTGAGCTGTTTTCCAGGAAGGAGCAATATTTGAGCAGCTGAATGCTGCCAGGTTAATTCAGCACTGATCAAACCCCTCCATTCCATATTGCATGAGCCACAGGGATCAGCAGCTTGGTGGAACTGAGAATCACTCCAACATTTATCCAGTGCACACAGAGAACAGACTTTTTTATGATAATGGCTCCTTCCTATTCCCTTTCAGGATATTTTTCTTGCAATTGAAATTCCAGAGATCTTCGATATTTCACATTAGTGAAAAGTCACTGTTCATTCACAGTTTCAAACCCAATTTCTCCAGACGTAAGAGGTTCCAAAATTTTGAAAAGCAGCTGAATAATTTTACTTGGGGCTCTGATTCAAATAGAAAATTTTGTCCAGTGCTGATTGTTGCCTTTTTATTTGTTACTGTTCCAATTATAGCTGATATAGCTGGGAGAATATGGCTGATTAGTATGCATTTCAGTTCTTTTTAGCACGGTGGCAATTTCCATAGCATTTCTCTTTCTACAGCAAGAAGAAAACAGAGCAGGCAGTGGCATTTGCATGCAAACAATTTGTCATTTACATACAAAAGGGCTGATTAGGTAGCAATACAAGTGGCTGTAGGTCAGACAGCCTGTAGGTCATAATTGCTTTTTCTGTCCTTAAAATTATGAATTTTGTAATATTTATATGAAAAAATTATAGTCATAAATTCATTATGTTCATGTTTCAAGTACTGAGTTACAAATCCTCTTGGAGATCTCTAGTTTTCTGTGGTGCTTTGGCTACAGCCCTGTAAGTGACACTGGTTTTAGCTGATCCCTTACTCGGTGCTTCCCAACCCAGTGCTGCAGGTCACAGCCACTGGCCGGGACAAACAAAGCTGATTTGGAGCATTCACAGCTAATTGGGGCACCTGCATGCCCTGGCTCACAAGGAGCCACTCACAGCAGCTGAGGCTGACGTCTCTGTGCCCTTGGAGTCCTGCCTGTGCTCCTGGCCTTGGCTTGGGGTCTCTCAGGTTCCTGCACCTTCAGCTGGAGTTCACTCACCTTGCTGAGGTGTGGATGAGATTCCTTGCCCCTCCGTTTGTCAGATTCTGCTCTCCCCGTGCAGCTCCAAATCTAATATTCAGTGAACATTTCACCCCCAGACTTTCCCACTTTGCAATGCAAACTTTGCCCTGCTGTAACCTCACCTTTAGCAGGTACAGCAGCCTCTTCTGACCTTTCTTTTTTAATTTTCATATTTCTCCTTGACTCAGCCAGCTCCATTTGTGTTCAAAAGTGGAGACATTCTTCTCAGCTTTCTTGGGTCAGGCTTATCCAACATTTGCCCTCTCCTCTGACTCTTCCTACTCCCTGAATTGAGCAAGGTTTCCACATCCAGCCTGCAGGGCAATCACACTCCTCACTACGAGCTTAGAGCTGATGTCCAGTGACCTTCTGCTGACATTATTTCACTTTTTGGATCCAACAGCAAAAGCTCATTTGTCTGTGTATTTTTATCAGTAGATATCAAAGTGCTGGGAGCAGCTAAAATTTAGTCTTGGTGCATTCAATGACTTCAATAATTATTTACTTCATGACTAAGAAAACCCCACATTGAAAAGAGGCAAGAGTGTGATCTGAGAAATACCTGAGCACTCTCCTGGGAGTGGAAGTGGGAACCAGCCCTGCTGCCTCACCAAAGAAGTGCAATATGCAGCTGTCACATGGAACTAGGACATGATGAACTCCTTGGAAAAGGTAGCACGAGGATTCACTCCAGGCTGCAGTGATGTGCTGTCATTGTGGAGCATCACAAATTACCAAGTGGCTGCTGGCTTGGGCTTTAAAGAAGCAGTCAAAACACATGAGGAAAATCAAAAGTCAAAAGTAAAATTGCTGATTTTTTTTCCTCATGGCATGGACTTGACATTGAGTTCCACCTTATTGTGCCCTTCAGTATGGATTTGTACTTTTGGAAGGCACTGGGAATATCCACCTTGGTTAATACATGCTCAGAATTTTGTTATAGTGGTTAGCAGCCTTTTAACAATATTTTTATGAGTGGGCGAGTTTAAGCTGTTTATCTGATGTCTGCACCTCCTGGTTAAATTCAGACTGGTGAACCTGATCTAAAGCAGAGAAGTGCTGCTGGAGTCCGTGGGGTTATTCAGTGACCCTGGGATTACTGAGCAGCACCCTTGATGTGGCATTTCAGGGAGTTTTGGTGGTTACTCTGAGTTTGAGTTTAGATGGAGTTGTGCATCCCGGGGCTCAGCCAGGTCTTGGAATGTGTTAGGAATGCACTCAATGCTCCATCAAATGGATGAAATTGCACTAATACATGTTTAATTATCCAATCAAGTTGAAATTAGTTGGGCTGAAATAACCAATTCTGCAGAGGAAGTGCCAGCTCTCAGATCTACCAAGATTTGCAGTTGCTCGTTGTCCTGACCTTGGCGTTTTCAGGATGAGCTGCAAGTCAGGGAGGGTGCATTTCTGCCTTCCAGGCATCCTGAGGGCTCCTACCAGACTGTGCAGTGTCCCCCATCACTGAGGGACTGGGTGCAATTCTGTATTTTGATCACAGAGCTGTGAAATCCTGCTTGTAACTATCCCCACAAGCAGTCTGGGGAACAGCTCAGCCTTTAAGGTATTTCCCTTCAGGAATGAGCAACCAGCAAGTCATTTCTTGGAAGTTGTACATTATAGGAGAGCTATCAAAACTCAGGACTTTTAATTTCTATTTGCTTTTTTCTGCCCAAAATTTACAGAAGGTCATTGATACTTTATTAAGAAAATAATGTAAATTAAATTAGTCGTGTCTACAAAAGACTTTTCCATTGGTATTTAGTCATTTTGCCTACTGGAGGAGAGAAGGAGAATGTTTTTGCCTAGAGGCATCTCCCATCTGGAAATCACATCCATTTTTACTAGAAATGAAATAATTCAAAATAAACCGGAGTAAAGCTTGTGTTTTAACTGTTTCCACGTTCTTTAAAACATACTATATTTAACCCGTAATTGCCTTGGGCATTTTATTACTCTGAGCTAATGAATGCTAATTGCTTGTTGAATTGGAGATCAGCAGCTCCTCCTTTAATGCTTTTCACTGGTGTTACCAGGAGTGTTGGCTCAAACAGGAAGGTTTCCCATTTCTCATGTTAGTTCTATGTACAGCTCCTTTGGCTTTATGGAAAATGCATAAAATTGTGCGTACATTGACTCCTTTTCTCATTCTTACTAGTTCATTAAACACATTTCCCCTCCAGGCTTTACAGGAGGCCCCAAGTTTTATTTTCCAATAAATCAGAAACATCCCAACTTTTTAAGAACTTATCAAGCATCCTAAAGTAAATACATGAATTTCCATCTACATCCTCATGCCCCAAAATAATTTGCCTCTTATCTGGGGAAAGGCAGGCATGCTCGTTATGCTTTTTGCAGGCTGTATCCTGTGAATTGAGATGTCACTCTGCATGACAGGGATCCTTTCCCCAGCTGTGCTGTGAAGGACAGATGCCTTTCTGCCGTGAAAGACCAGAAAAGTCCTGTTGCAGAACTGTTTTTGTCACATCTCAGTAGTCTGGTGAGGTCATTTCCATCATCCATGCAACTGCTGCTAAAATTAGGGATGTATCCATGGCTGTTTTGTTGGAGCTGTGTAGGAAACTGAGTGAGAGATTTCTATATATTAATTATGCCTTCTAATTATGTCCTTTTAGTAACCTCCTCATGTCCCAAAAGAATCTTAGAATGAATGAAGGGGAGCCTAACTCCTCATTTATGTGGAGGAATTCTCTCAGTAATCATATTCAGAATGGCAATCAGCTGAGAACACAGTGTCTGCATTGACTAGTTTCTGCTTTTCTGCAGGCAGTACCACCAGGGCTATGACTTGGTCATGGCACAGATGAATTCATCCAGGTGCCTGTATTTGAGGAGAGGGAAGGCTTAGATCTACTTGATGTTCCTGTTTGAGGAGTGTTCTTTCACCTGACTAGAGGAGTCTGTGCCCACTCCCATTTCTTTTGGGGGGAATTGTTGAGAAGCATGGATGTGATGAAATCTCTTGTATAACCAAGGCAAGCCCCTTTGCTTCTCAGCAGCATTTTTATGTCTCAGCGCCATTCCATCCAAAGAGCAGCTCCCAAAAAATGCTTTTAACACAGGTTGACTTGACTGGGAAATAATTTCAGCTTGTTTAAAGATGAGCATCCCATCCAGTCTGGTACAGGGATCCTCCTGGACCTGCCATGCCTCCTATGCTCCTTCTGGAGCAGCAGTGCCAAATGATGCTGTGGGGCTCCCTTGGCAGTGCCAGAACACCGCTGCAGTCAGCTGCTGGTGCCAAAGGGGTTAAACCCCGTGCGGGCCAGTTATCCGTGTGGAGCTGCAAACAGCCTCCATCGACATCAAAAAGGGACTGAGCGACTCCTTGATCAAAGCTCAGGTAATTGAATTATTTGCCTTCATGAATCAAGGGGTCCTTGAACAAGCTCGGGATGCTGGATATTAGAATATGGGAAATTTATTGTTGCACTCCTTCTAATGTTCCAACATCAAAGAGAGCCTGTTCCTATAAACAAAGCAGTGGGAAGTCAAAGAATTCAAGTAAAAGCTAATGTGGAGAGACTCAGTTTTCTAACGTCTTTGTAAGCTGGAAATTAAGATGATTCCTGTGGGGTGAGATATTTACCGCTGTGATTCTTTGTGTCTGTTTTATGTAAGGAAACATCTGTCCCGCGCAGAAATGCTCAGCTCCCGCTCCTGCACAGCCGCTTGGTTGCCGTTGTTGTCCCCGTTCCTCAGTTTTGGGCGATGTTTCGCAGTTTGGGTTGCGAGTCTCTGTGTGCCGATCTCTGAGTGGCTCTCTGACCGCGTCACGCTTTGAGATTCTAATTAGCACATCGCAATTAGCGCGGGCAGCCGCGTGCGGGGGCGGCGGCTCCCGCGGCGTGCCGGCCAAGAGCAGGATAAATGCCGGGATAAATTCTGGGATAAATTTCGGGAGGGAGCGGAGCTGGCCTGGGGCTCCCGGAGCCGCTCCTGGCGGTAGCGATCGCTCCCAGTCGATGAGGCTGGAATGGGCCGGCATTTCTGAACCCCAGATCGCTCCCAGTCGATGAGGCCGGAATGGGCCGGCATTTCTGAACCCCAGACCGTTCCCAGTCGATGAGGCCGGAATGGGTCGGCATTTCTGAACCCCAGATCGCTCCCAGTCGATGAGGCCGGAATGGGCCGGCATTTCTGAACCCCAGATCGCTCCCAGTCGGTGAGGCCGGAATGGGCCGGCATTTCTGAACCCCAGATCGCTCCCAGTCGGTGAGGCCGGAATGGGCCGGCATTTCTGAACCCCAGATCGCTCCCAGTCG
The DNA here is from genome assembly GCF_051311805.1 of Agelaius phoeniceus. Classification (NCBI taxonomy): domain Eukaryota; kingdom Metazoa; phylum Chordata; class Aves; order Passeriformes; family Icteridae; genus Agelaius; species Agelaius phoeniceus. The sequence continues at coordinate 1,661,672 of NC_135276.1, read as the reverse complement.
ATGAGGCTGGAATGGGCCGGCATTTCTGAACCCCAGATCGCTCCCAGTCGATGAGGCCGGAATGGGCCGGCATTTCTGAACCCCAGATCGCTCCCAGTCGATGAGGCCGGAATGGGCCGGCATTTCTGAACCCCAGATCGCTCCCAGTCGATGAGGCCGGAATGGGCCGGCATTTCTGAACCCCAGATCGCTCCCAGTCGGTGAGGCCGGAATGGGCTGGCATTTCTGAACCCCAGAACGCTCCCAGTCGGTGAGGCCGGAATGGGCCGGCATTTCTGAACCCCAGATCGCTCCCAGTCGGTGAGGCCGGAATGGGCCGGCATTTCTGAACCCCAGAACGCTCCCAGTCGGTGAGGCCGGAATGGGCCGGCATTTCTGAACCCCAGATCGCTCCCAGTCGGTGAGGCCGGAATGGGCCGGCATTTCTGAACCCCCGCCGAGCAGAGGAGCGTGTGCTGCCCCCACAATGGATCCTCCGCCCGCAAAACTAAATGTCGCTTTATTTCTGGGAGAGATGAACTCCTTTGTATCTTTCCCTTCTCTTTTCATTTTAACGCTCTCTTTTCTCGCTCTGCCGCGTTTTCTTTCGCAGCTGGGGCCTGACCCCTGTTGTTTCCTTGTTCATGGAGCAAACATAAAATACTAGAATTTCCTCTGGTAAGTGCCAGCCTCGGTGTGTGTGTTGTGTGTTTATGTGCTACGTCATTTCTGCATAAAGGCTCTCTCCTTGCCTGTGCTGCCCTGGTTTTGGATGCGCTTTTGGATGCGTTTTATTCACAACCTGCACCAGTCCTGTGTGTGAAGCTGCTGCTGAAGGCAGCGAGATGTCTCTGTGCTTCCTCATGGCTCAGCAGGAGCCAAAATAAATTAGTGGGAGACAAATCAGCAGAGAGAGGAAAATTGCAGTCACTACGTGCAGTGACAAATGTTTCTGAGAATGATATAAAAGTAGTCTAAATAGAAAATAAAACAGTGGTTCATTCCACCTGCTCGTATTTACCTGTGTGATAAGAGCCACAAATTTCTAATGATGCAGATCCTTTTGCAAATGAAATTTTTTTCTTTAAAAATGCGATGGAAATATTTTAGAGGAAGGGCTGCAAAATGCAAAGTATTATTAATAAGCTGTTTAATTATTTCATTCAACACAGTAAATAATTAAGATAGCAATGCAGTATTCTGCAGCTTGCTGGTGAGGAGCTCTGCAGAGAATTTTGTATAAAATGGTGAGAGGATGCTTGGAGAGATGTTCCTCTGCTTGGTGTAAAGGTGCAACCTTCACCTATTGATTAACTGTAGAACAGCTCTATCTAACAGCTCTGTGCATATCAGTTCCCTGTAGATCACAGAATTTAATCAACTGAGCTCCATTCTAGTGACATTCCAAATTCCTACAACAGAACACAGGCAACTGTTATTGGAAGAATGTTTCGTTGGAAACTTTTAAAACCGTTGGGTCCCATTTTTCGGTTTCTTTAATTTGGACAGGGAACTTTTAAGCCTGAAAGACTTAATTTCCATGAACTAAACATGGTCAGTTTATTACCAGGTGAAAATCCTATTCCTTATTTTCTGAGAAGTCAGCCATAGAAAGACGGTTGTTTTACTCAAGGGGAAGTTGTTTGGTTAGGATTTCCAGTAGCATCCAAGACAGCCAGGCAGGATTGCCATAAAGTTTTCCAGGCCAGGTTGGATGGGATTTGGAGCAACCGGATCTTGTGGAAGGTGTCCCTGCTTGTGGCAGGGGGTGATTTTTAGGATCCTTTCCACCCCAAACCATTCCATGATCCTGTTTGAGAACACTCACCCTCCTGGGTGTCTGTCACAGAGTTCCTGTGACTCCTGGTGCCAGCAGGGGTTTCTGGCAGCCCTAGTGTGTGTCCCAGGGCTCAGAGGCTCCGTGGGCAGTGGATGATGCAGTGGCAGAGCTCATGGTCATGGCACTACCAGAGGAGGAGGAATTGATTAGCAATAACACACTTCATTAACACTGCACTTTCTCAATCATTGTAATTGTGGCTCTTCCCCTAAAACATCAAGTGGATCAGGTTTTGTTTCAACCAAATCAATCTAATGTGTTAGAATTTACATAATTTCCTCTCATTTCGTTTATGGAGCAGCAGGAATTTTAATTTGCATTGTCTGTATAGTCTATAATCAAAGTGTTAAGAGCACAAGGTTTATTCATTATGTATGGCATGTGGTGACAAATTTGCATAATGGGCCACATCTTGCTGAAATGTTCCTTCTTTCCCCACGCCCACCTTGGCAATTTTGCCTATAAGTGATTTTCTATAAACCTGGTAATTCAATTACACAAGACTTTGAGTCCCTTGGAATATTTAGTGGGGATAAGTATCCCTATAAAAATTAAAAAGTGGATAAAATATCATACTGAAAGATGAGAAGGGCTAAGGGAAATCCTTGAAAACTGGGCTGTGTTTCCTGATTTAGGGAGAAAGCTGATTTAAGCCCATTGTTGCTGTAGAGTGAAGGTGAATATTCAGAGGATGAATAGAAAGGTGCCTTTACGTTTGTTTCATGGCAACTCCTACACAGACTCCTTCCCATGAAAATTTCAGGTCTAAGTTAGGGACTAAAAAGCTATTAAGGTGCTGCAAATGAAAACCTCCATCACAGACTTTTGTCTGCCAAGGCCAACATTTGCTTTATGAAAATGAAGTGCTTAGCACAATTTAATTTTTTTTAATAGAAGATTATTATATTTTAGTACATAGAGAAAAAAATGTAGGAGCTAAAAATATTATATAAATGAGGAATGTAATGCGTCCTTTGGTTTGGATACCCAGGCCCTTCATGGAGCATCTCAGAGCATAAGAATTCTCATTTAGATCTTCAGTTGGTGAGTTTTGGATGTGGAACAGTTTCATTCTCCCTTTTGCTGCCTGAGGATAGTCAGACTAAAATGTAGGAATTTATGTTTATTTCTATTTTATCCAGCTATCTCACAATCCAACAGTATAAACAGTATCTTCTATGTGCTAACATGAACAGAAATTCAGGTAGTACAAGATTTATCTACCTTTGATCAAAGCAAAGCTCCTGACAGAAATGCAGAACATCTTTAGATGCTGACAGCCATGCTCTTTGTAAGAGTACATGGACAGGTGTTTCAGTTCTTTTAGGAAACATTCATACAGATAATTTTGTTAAACGCATCCTTAAATCCCTCATCTGAGGTGAAGAGTTTAAAACTCCCAAAGTGCGTTGTATTATTTTAGCTAAGAAAAGGGGCTGTGGGTGTCGTTCATGCATGGTGACTTGTGTTTGCAAGTTATGTAAGGAGAGGAGCAGACACAAATCTGACATTTGAATCATGAATCTTTCAATCTCTGCTTGAAACTGCAGTGAAACTTTGACAAGGCTGTTGGCACCCAAAGTCTGCCAAAAGGCTTTTAAACAGAGTTCTGTCGCTGTGGATGCAACAACTGCAGACAGGAAAAGGAGAGGGAGCACTCTGAGTTCACACTACCAAAGTTTTAAGAATAATGCCTAGAGAGAGGTTGCTCAGTTGGTTAAGAGAGGTGCAAAAGACGAATGTAAAGCCACTTCGCCTTTGAGAGGAAGAAAATCCCAGGAAAGGGGAGGCTCATTTTGCACTGGGTTCACCACTAAAAGGTCCTATTAAGGTGATTAAGCTGTAACACTCTCAAGCCCTAACAGTGGTCACTTTTTTCTCCAGCTTCTCACAGAAGTTGCCGTATGTGCTGTACAGTCTTTGAAAATGCCATCTCTTCTCTCCAGCTCCTCTGGCAAGACCTCTCTTGCCTACTTTCCATCTTTTTACTTGCTTACTTATTTTCCTACCATTTCTCCATGTCCATTAAATGCTGTTGAAAAAAATCTGAGAGGATCTCCCAAGGTTTACAGAGAGAGAGACGCACAGAAAGGGCAAGTCAGTCTTGGGTGTCTCTTTGCCCAGCCTGTTCTCAGAGATAACCCATGGGTGCTCAGGATTCACTTCCTTAGAGTGCTCCTGGATGAGCTTCAGAGGTGGGGGTGAGGGAATGTGTACAGTTTTTATAATTGTGTCCCCCACCCCCCTCATACCCATTGTGGGCAGCTGCAGGCACCCCAGGCTGATCCTGGGAGCCTTGCAGAATATTCTTGTCAAATTGAAATCTCTCTCGGACCACACCAGGTTCTGGAATCTGCTCAAGCATCAGCACATCTTGCTGGTGATTAAGCACCAGCTGAAAAAACACCCAAAAATGAGAATATCCCCAGAGCTCCTGCTGGCCACCAGCAGGGAGCCAGCCGGTCCAGCTGAGAATTGCTGTTCCCAAAAGGCCAAGGAAAACCAGGGAAAAGCTGGAATATAGGAAGGGGCATATATTAGGGGCAATACCAGTTCATCCCATCCAAGGATATGCCCTCTCTGCATGGCTGCATGGAGCTGCAGCTGGAGGCTGGGGGAACCAGGAGCAGCTCTGCATTTGGATTAGGACAGGGAATTAAACCTGGGGGAACCAGGAGCAGCTCTGCATTTGGATTAAGACAGGGAATTAAACCTGGGGGAACCAGGAGCAGCCCTGTATTTGTACTAAGACAGGGAATTAAACCAGCCAGGTCAGCTTGGGTAATCTCAGTCTGCAGCAGCACCTCTGAACTGGCTCTGTCCTCTTTCTAGGGGAATCAGAGCTGCTGAAATCTGAACAGTGCACTCAGCCTGCTACTGCCATGAGAATAAAATGCAATAGTCAGGGCAATATATCTTAACCCAGCTCAGCAGCTCCTGGCTGCTGCAGGTGCTATCGCTCCCAGCCTGCTCCCTGCAATTTCAGATACAGTTTTTCTTGTCCGTGGCTTCAGCAGCTGTCATGTAGATCAGGCTCCAGCCCAAATCTCTGTCTGTGGCACTCTTAGTGAATAAGAAAAATGTGTTTTACAACTCAGTGTGAGAGATGAAAGCCAAATCAGATAAAGTTAAAATGCTTTACAAGTTTAGCAAGTTGTCTCTTGAAATGGCTACAGAACTTGGGCAGCCACTAAAACAAAATGTACATGAATCATTTGAAATAGCAGCTATTTATTGTAAATGCTGTTATGTACAATTAAACAGACCACTTTTATTTTTGTAGAAGGCTATAGCTAATCCAATCAGAGAAGTGCCTAGATTAGGGTAATTAAAACACCAACTGTGCCTCCTTTCTAACCCAGGGCATAGTTTGGCACCCAGGCAGGAGAACGAGGGGATGCCTCACCTTTGACTCTGATGTTGTGCTTTGGACAAGACCTAGGCAGGCTTGGGTCACTCAATGGGGTTGTTTTTCAATTTGTACTCTTCTTCTTTTGGAACATGGAATGGGATTTTTTTTAATGGTATCATCCAGGGCTTTTACATTACAAATATGTTCCTCTTCCAGAATCTGTCCTTGATTTCTCAAGCTCTATTTTTATGGCACTTCAGGTTTTCCATCTTCTAGTGCACATCTGGAGCTTCCTATACTCAAACCTGTCTGCTGCTTACCTGTGATGGTGTTTCAGGAGCTGCACCTTTTCCATGTCCTTCTTTGTCTGCCTGAGTCAAAGTCTAGAAATTCCTGGTGTTCCTTTTTTATTCAGTAGTGCATAGAGGCAATTTCTTTGATAATTTACATTATAACATAGAAGTGAAAGTAGAACCCCCTTGTCTTAAGTGCCATTATTTATAGGGTACTTTGAAACTCTTAAAAATATTGGAATTGATAGCTTTCAAAGGAAATAGATCTGGTGCAAATAGACAAAATATTCCACTAATGGTTCTTTCTCTCCTTGATCCTGTTTCAATCCAGGGACTATACCAAAAAAAAAAAAAACCCAAAAAAAAAAACTAGTGGGCTTAGACCTATTAAAACCTATTTAATAGGTTTTTGGAAACTTAGTTTTAAATCAGTGAAAGATCAGCAATATGACACTACCAGCTCGAGAGGAAAAATGAGATGTCTTGTACCTGAAATAAGTGCTACAAGTCTTTGTGAGGCAATGGCTGTATTTTTCCCCTGCCTGATTAGATTTTATAAATATCCTGCCTTGTTCAGGTGTGTTCTCATCTGCCCATCAGCAGTGCAGGGCTGTGCTCCCCTCGCAGCTGACAGGCAGCCAGCAGCTGTTAATGACAGCTCTGGGATTTTTGCACCTTTTTTACACCGCTCTGACTCCGTGCTCACAGGGTAATTATCTCTCGGCTCAGCCCTGTGGCACTGAGCACAGCGTGTGCATCACTGCTCCTTCCAGAAATTTCCCAAGAATTTCTTGTGATTTGAGGGGAAAAGGACCCTTCACTTCATATATGATTCATTCACGGGCATTACCAATACCAGTTCCTTGTTTCTCTTTTCTGAAATACTTGCAGTGAATTTTGGGCAGGTTGCAGCATTGGGATGGGAATGATAAGCAACTTTGTATATTCTCAGATATCAAAGGAATCCCAGCACATACTTGTGTGGAAGGCATCAGAACTTTTGAGGATGGTTAGTAGGGTTAAATGCAGGTAAAGACAGAGATCATGGAGGTGTTGCACCTAGAGCCTTTGTTTCATGTAAAGTTTGACCCTGCAGGAAGCTCTTTATGGGCTCCATCCTAAGAGCTGAAATGTAAAATAGACTGAGCAGTGCAAGAGGCAAGAAGAACATGGATCCTCTTTGCTCCATATGCCCTTTCTCAGATGAAAGACAGATACAAAATTCATTCTTATTTATAAATTTTCACCCCAATGTTGCTTCATCTCCCACCTTTTCAGTGCCTGGATCTTTTATCCTATGTCTCTACTGCCCATTTTTCAATATCCTCACACCATGGATTCCCTTTTCACATTCTTGATTTCCTTCAGCTCCATGAGATTCTTCCTGCTGACCTGGCTCAGGTCTGAGTGTTCACAGTGCCACATACAGTGGATTCCCAACCTCAGTTCAGAGTTTCCAGGACACTTAATACAGGGATCCACAGGGATCCTCCTTTTGTGGTTGGGTTTGTATCCTCCCTTCCTCCCTTCCTTCCTTCCGCCCCTTCCTTCCTTCCGCCCCTTCCTTTCTTCCGCCCCTTCCTCCCGCCCCTTCCTTCCCTTTTCTTCTTCCCTTCCTTTTCCTTCCTTCCTTTCTTTTTTCCTTGCTCTCTCTCTCTCTCTCTCTCTCCCTCCTGTAATTCTAATTATTTCAAGCATGATTACATACTTAAACATTTTGAGAGTAGTAAATGTTGTGCAAAACGCTAAACCAGCCAGTTTAAATCCCCAGAACCAAACAGTGTCAGCGGCTTTTGAAGAGGCCGTGGTTTGCCCAAGGCAGTGAGTGAGGAGTGTTGGATTTCTCCTGCCACAGCCCTCAGGTGGCACCAGCCCAAGCGCTCCTCAGAGGAGTTTCTCTGAGGAATGATCCAAATGAAGCTGTCACAGCCCCCCAGCTCAGCTGCACAAGATTTCATTGCCTGAACCTGCACTGACCCCTCCAAACCAGGTTATTCCTCAGCCCCACCCCAAACAACATCCTGAGTCAGTTGCTCCTTGGAAAGTCACTTGGAGGAAACACCACTGGAATGGGGGCCTTTGAGTGAAGGAACACCAAAACTTTTCTTAAAAGATTCTGGTAAATGAAAATAAAGAGTGGAATTAGTTTTTTATAATCATCCTGTTCAGATTTATTTGCCATCTTTTGGATCAGAGAAGGCAAATTCTATTTACAATGTTTTTTCTGTATAAAATATCCGTTGTGCCCTTTCAAATTAAATATTGCATGTTTGTTCAATTCCCACAGAGTGGGAAATCCATAGTCTGTAGTGAAATCCATAGTCTTGTCTTTACAGTTTAAGAATAAATTTTGTAAAAATTCCTCAAAGTGTATCAGTTCACAAGATGTTCCCTTTATTTCATTTGTTCTTTTCCTACTACTTCAATATGACTATTTCAGTTCTGATTACTTGTTTCTTCATTTTAAACAGAGGAAATGGAACAATTTTATTCCTGTAGTAAAATGTTCCTTGAGGAGGTTTGAGAGTACCACAGAATGAGACAAAATTCAGATAAAACTCTGCAATAATATCTCAAGGAACCATTAAGGTTTTCAAAAGAAAGAACATTAAATTAATACAGGATAGTTATTTCTTTCAAGTATTTTCTTCAGATACTACGGTATAGAATTGCAATATTTATTTTTCTTATTCTTGAACTGTTATTATTTTCTCCAGGTTCTTTTAGGATAATGTTGTCAGGTATCTATTTTGCTCATAAATCCAATAGTTGCATCCTTTATGCAGAAAAGAAAGGACATTTACTACCTTGAAGTGATGGTTTCTCAGATGCTAAAACAGGCAAAAATCATAAAGCGACAGACTTGCTGTAATTTTAGCTACTTATTTCCTGGAAGAAAAAAAACTTGAATTTTTAATTCAGAAGAAAATTAATTCCATCCCTTAGTATTCTTAGTAAATGACTCATGTAACAGTTTTCAGGCACCAGCAAATCTGTCTTCGGGTAAGACACAAGATTGAACTTCAGAGGAACTGCTGACACCCACATGGTGTCAGTTGGACTCAGTTGACACTACTTGCCAAATTTATTTCTTTGTCTGCCTCTTGTTTCTCTGTAGGAGACTATGTGGATATCTTGGAAGGCGCACGGAGCATGGAAATGCGCGTGCAGTTGGTGGGAGAGCCTTTGCTTTGTGTAGCAGCAGTAGTAGCTCTGTTCAGAGGGATGGGAACAGAGAAAATCCACTAGCACAGACCCATGGAGCTGTGGAATAGAGGTGGACTTCACAGGTCAGAGGTCTGAGATGATTCCTGTTTTTAACATTACTATTTGTAATTAGTTTTAGGTCAGGACAGTGGCAGGAAACAGAATTTTCTTCAAATGGAGACATTATCTCCTAAAGAAATGTACTCTCACCACACTGTCTGCTCCAAGTGTGGAGTATTTTGTGGTTCAAACTTTAAAAAGAAAAAAAAATTCTCATGAAGAAGATATGTTTTGGGTCCTGTTCTGCAGCAGAAAGTGTTTGCTGATAGAGTTCTGCCAGGATAGCTGTATCAACAACACTCCTTATTTTAAGCACAGCATGTGCTGGCAAAGAAATGCTTTTATCGGCTCATGGATAAAACTCATACGGCAGAAAGGACTTGGGTTCTGCCAGATGAAAAACTTCTCAGGTTTTTGTCTTACACTGTCAGGAGGGGCTGAGGCAGCTCTGATGTAGGCTGAACCCAAATTTTCAGGGAGCCAGAGAAAGTGAGACATTGCTAATTTAGACATCTCTTAAAGTTTCTGCTATTTTTTAGACATTATTTCTAGAGTCGCAATTTTAAAGAAACACTGTTATCACCAACACAGAGAGGTGTCAGTACAAGGGATTTAAGGTCTTGTAAAATCTGACAGAAAAGATTGATAGTCTATATGGTTAATGTCACATTTGCTAATCTAGAGACATCTGAGTAAAAACTGTAGGTTTTCTTCCTACCACTGTGGATTCCTTTAGTGACTTGTTTTATGGCCTTTATCCAGGCCATTCATCTCTTTACACCATCCCAGGTGGCTGTGCCCATCTCTTGGAATAGGTTTGCACATGGTTTTAGAAATCTAGAGGCTTTAGGGAGATAGGTCCTTCTGTCAAGGCAGGAAGAGTTTCCAATCTAAGTAATCTAAAATGGATAAAGACTTTTCTTACATAAAAGCTGTGTGCTAACCTAAAAGCTTGTGGATGTTACAGTGACCAGCAGTGTCCTTCAGTTCAGAACCTTCAGGAGCTGTATCTCACTAGCTCCATCATTTTAAATTAGCAAAATTAAGCACTTCATAGCTTGAAAACTCCGCTAATTGCTGGTGAACAATGTGTCATTCATGCACCGTGTGCGACAATCCTCAGGGCAAAGCACCATTTCCATTTTCCTCTGTGTAAGCTCCTACGTGCAGAACATACTTACTCCAGGCCTGTGGTGTTTTTCTGAAAACAGGACTGTTTATGGAGAGGTAGGACAAAAATAACTACAGAAAGTTCTCAAACCTCTCTCCCAGGTGTGTGTCTGGGTCTGCCCACAGCAGTTACATGAGGATACTGCTACACCCTCTGGCTTCTCACCCACCAAGAAATTTCCCAGCAGTGGCTCTGGAGCCTCTCTCAGCTGTGCAGAAAGCTCTTCATTATTGCTGATAGCTGAGGGATCTGCCAGGCTTCTTTCAGACTCAGCTGCCTGGCTTTTCTTTAGGTCAGAGCTCTGGCTGGTGCTGTGGGTTGAGACAGGCTCGAGCTGCTGAGCAAGGATGAGACACCAAGGCAGATGTTCTAGGGGAAAAAAGATGCAAGGGATGGGAGATACAAATGTAAGGAGCATTCCTTTCCATTGGAGCCTTTGAGGGGCTATTTCCCTTTCAGCATTTTTGGTTTAATAACAATGAAACTGTGAGTTTATACTGGGGGGATGGAGTACAAATACAGGGTAAGGATCAGCTGACACCAATCATTTCTTTGCTGGTAGGTTGAGAAAAGTGCTAGATAAACATATAAATAACATCCTCATATATTGTATATATTACTGTATAGTATATATAGTAATACATACTCTTATGGCAATATTGTCTTTACCATGATTTTCTGTTCTGTTTGTTTGTTCTTCTTTCTCCAAAAGTTACATTTAATGAAAATGCACTGCAGTTTTGGTTTCTACTCTCTGTATATAGGAGAGAGTTCTGACTCAATGTTTTATATTCCATTTCCTTTCCTGCTCTGTATTTCATAGACTGCTTTGGATTTTATTAGTTGTTGTCACCTTCTCTACATACAAAAGGCACGTGAATTAAGCAAAACGTGTTCTTTGGTTTTGGGATTTAGGACTTAGGAAGTGAGTTAGGTCAACACAAAAGAGTTACCAGTGCAGATGCACAGAAGATACTTAAGGCTGTGAAAAATAAAAGAACATGAACATTTTAAGGCATTTAAAACTTGCTGAGTTAGGGATGAAAGGCCTAGGCACAGCAGCTGTACTGAGGAGATGCTGGAAATGGCATTTTGGCCATCCAGAAAAAGCTGTGCTCTTCCTAAAGACCTGTGAGCCCCATCCTGCCTTCCCTCCAGCTGGAGCTGGTTCATCCTGAGCCCTGCTTAAACTGGGAGCAGTTACAGGGTGTTTCACCTCCAGCTAAAAATCTGACCTAAAACTGGTACTGAAAACGTATTTAATGCAAGGCAAGAAAAAAGTTAACATCATTTTATTGAATTGCTGTTCTTCCTTCCCAAGAACAGGAAGAATTTACTCTTTAGCTGTGTGTTGTTCATTTGGAGAGGTGCTAAATGGTGATGAAGGAGGATGGAGTGCTTGCTAAATACTGCAGAGATACTCCAATAGCAGCCTGAGCTTCTGCTCACATCTTACCAGGAGTGCAGAATAATACACCAGCATGGCTTCAGCTCTTAATAATTCCTCTAATGAGCTGAACTTGTGCTCAGATTGTCTCCTCTTCCCTAATTTTGTGGATCTAAAATCTGAGTATAAATCAGAAGTCACCTGGTTGCCTCTCATGATGTTTGTTATTTCAGTGCAGCAAAGCCATTTATATTGTTGAATAATAAAAGTAATGCTAGAGATAATGTATCTTATTAGGCTTCATATCAATGGACGTAATCTTGACCAAACCTGTATTTCAGCCCAAGTGGGGAGAGTTACAAAACCTCACAGTGTTGTTTGTCATTGAGACAGCCATCATGTTTGCTAATTGGAGCTAATGATTGCTGTAAATTGGGATACAATTAGTTTGGATTTGACAGCAGAACTGTTGGGTGTTCAACTGGATGGAGCTAATGAGAAATTCTAACTGTGATTATTATGGTTTATCCAAACAGATGCTCCTACCTTGCCATAAAATCATGGTCATGCATTCTCCTTTCCTCAGAATTCATGTGTTAAAATTAAACATGTGGATGTGACAGGGAATGGCTCCCAGTGCCAGAGGGCAGGGATGGATGGGATATTGGGAATTGTTCCCTGGGCAGGGTGGGCAGGGCCTGGCACAGGGTGCCCAGAGCAGCTGTGGCTGCCCCTGGATCCCTGGCAGTGCCCAAGGCCAGGTTGGACACTGGGGCTGGGAGCAGCCTGGGACAGTGGGAGGTGTCCCTGCCATGGCAGGGGTGGCACTGGGTGGGCTTTAACCTACCCTCCAGCCCAAACCATTCAGTGATTCTATGACTCTAAGAAAAATATGCTGATTTGGTGTAATTAAGAACATACAGTAATTTTTTTTAGATTATTTTAATAGCATTACTTAATTTATTACAAGAATTCATCTAGTAAAGGTCATCCTGCTTTTCCATTTGCAGTATTTTCATGCAATAATTACATGCTGACATAGTAATTGAAAATTAGTTAATCTCAGTGAGGATTTGTGTATGTGATCAACTTTTCTCACCTCACTTGACTATTTGCACAAGGTCACTGACATACATTGTTGGTGAAATTGTGTTTATTTGGGGTTTTTCTGTGAGCTCTTTGGTGCATTTTGAGCTGGGTTGATGTGATGTACAAGTGATGTGTGACAACCTTCAGTTTCCTAAATAGATGTGTAGTTCTTGGAGTTTGGATCCTGACAGGAATATTAGCAATGACAACTTGAAAGGCTGCTGTGAGTAGTTACACAAAATATGCTGTTTCAGCAAATGCACTTGATAATATGGATTCAGGAAAGCATTTGCTTCCTGGAGGACCTGAAAGTATGTGAATTTGATCAAAATGTTTTAATCTGAAATGAATATTTATAGTGTTTTGAGAATATTTGCACGGCTTTTAAAATGGCTCATGAGTGCATCAGACTACTTTCATTTTCTTACCATGGAAAAAGAATTAATTACGTGGGGCAAGCAGTTAAATAGAGACAAACTTTGCTCTCAGGGGGTCGGAGTGAGGTTCTCATCACAGCTGATGGCTGAAATGGTATCCAGGCGTCCAAGGCACAGCTGCTCATCTCTGTAAGGCAGAGCAGTGAAATCCATGGTTCTGCTTTTAGTCATAAAATCACAGAATCATTAAGTTTGGAAAAGTCCTTTAAGATCATCAAGCTCAACCAGGACCACCACCATGTTCACCACTCTGAGAAAACCCTCAGCATCCCAGCAGAAACTGCCACTCCTGTAAGGTCCCCCACTCAGCCTTGCTGTTCCATGCTCACAGTTATTTTTACATTTGTTTGTGTTGTCTCCAGATCCAGAAATGAATCCATCTCTTTTTTTCCTACTTAAAAATGTCAATGGACTCAAGAATCTAACAAGCCTTTTTTCCATAACAATAGGGAACTTAAAATGCTTACATTGTTTCCCTCACCCAAAGTTGAAAATGAATTTGTGGGTCTTGCCTTCTGTCATGAAGTTGAGAAAATGTGGTTTTAACACCAAGTGCTTGTAGAAAAAATTCATTATAAACATTTCCTAACAATTCCCAGCTTTTGATTAAAGCTGTCCACCCTTGCCATTAAGGATCAGAAAGTTTGCAGCTAAGCCTTCCTGATGGGTTTTTAATGCACAAAATTTATTTTTAACCTTTTATTTATTTGTTGCAAGCTGATGCTTTCAGCTCTCTGATGCCATTTTCTCCCTGATATCTGAATGAGTCATAAGGTGCCTTTTGTTCATTGTTTTGTTGTTTTTCCTGTGTTGCTGATACATCTTTTGATCTACCTGGCTCACAAATTCTTAAGCTTGGAATTCAACTGCAAGATAAGCACTGCAGCCTTAGACTGTTTTCACCTTTTAATTTTTATTTACTTAATCACATGAGCATTTAATTAATTAATAATTAATACTTTCCAGTTATTTCCATCAAGGTTGCCAGATTCTTCATACCCTTCAATATCTTCCGTAGTCAGGGCCTTCCATCATTGTCCAATTCAGCTTTTAATTTCAAATCTTTCCCAAGTTTTAGTATTTGTCATGTGGTGACCAAAAATCAGTGGGTTTTTGATTTTGTTTCCTCTGGAGTTACTGGAACTTTCTTAGAGTAACTTTCATTTTCCTGGTTGTGATCACTACTGATAACTGGATTCTGAAATTCAGCTTTTACCTTCCCTTAATGCCTCATGCATTTTATTATTGAAGAGTTTAGAATAAAAGGTAATTTTGGATAAAGGTTAAATGTAAGCGGGTAACTTTCAGGAAATGTCAACTTAATTTTAGCAAGATTATATAAACTTTTTTTTGCAAAGTTTTAGAAGATGGGATGTGCTCTGTTTCTTAAGGGCTGCACAATCTCCAGCGTTTTGGACAGTGACCCCTCTAACCAAATTTGGGTGATAGTTTGGTTGAGACTGTGAAAGTTGGATAAAGGTAACTTCCCTTGAAGTTTTATTCACATCATTTTTATGTCCACACAAAATTGTAATGACAGACATTTCTCCTCTGACTTATTTTAAATTTCAGAATGTTTGATGGTTTTCCAGCCTATAATTGAGTTAAAATAAGACCTATAAGGAACTTCCCTTCATCTGACTGACAGCACAGGTGATGCACCTAGATCCTGCCTGCCGCCAGCTGATGAACTCCCAAGGAAATTCTGCCTCTCTTTTTTGAACTTTCTCATCCAGAGGTTTTATTTACTTGTACAATTTACTTGTTAAAATTAGACATTTTTGCTGTTCTCTCATAATTCCTATAAAATTTCTGCATCCATCTCAGTCATTCATACATTATTTTCTTATAAATTTTTCCAGCAAAGTAATCTTGGGTTCCTTCTGAGGCTCCAAAATGTTGTTCAAAACCAGAGGCCTTTGTCTCCTCCTGGTTCATGTTAGTTCATGTGCTCGAGTAGATGTTAATTAACAGAACATTTTATAAGAGCATAATTTCTGGATCCACCCTTCATTTTACAAACCATGTCTGCTCTACAGCTTGGGAAAAAAAATAAACAGAGAGTGGCTCTTGCATCCTTGTTTCCTGTGCAAGATCTTCCTTTCCAGCTGCTTAAAGTGCTCATTTTAAATATTGTGCTATACAATTTACAGACAAGATTGTGGAAGGGAAAAGAGTGGCAGGAGCTCTTTTGGGTGTGAGCTCTAACCACAGAATCCCAGAATGGCTTGGGTTGGGATAATAAATCCCAGCCAGTGCCACCCCTGCCATGGCAGGGACACCTTCCACTGTCCCAGGCTGCTCCAGCCCCAGTGTCCAACCTGGCCTTGGGCACTGCCAGGGATCCAGGGGCAGCCCCAGCTGCTCTGGGCACCCTGTGCCAAGGCCTGCCCACCCTGCCAGGGAGGAAGGGAAGAATTTCTCTCCCATATCTGCTCTAACCCTGCTCTCCTTGAGCTTTGTGTTGCAGGAAACCAGCAGTGAAGGAAAAAGAGGCTGTACCTTGCCTTTGGTCCTTCCCTGCCCTGCAGCTGGGTCAGGTGTGCTCCCAGTGTGGTTTTGAGGAAGTTTAATATTGTGCTGCCCTTTTTACATTATTTGAGACAAACCTCAGCTCAGCTCCTGATGTGCAATGTATTTCTTTTACCAGCCAGACCTAATGAGTGTCAGCCAGGGAGCTGCTGTGCCTTTGCTCGCAGCTGACTGACAGCAATGGCAGCTGAAGAACAAGACAAAGCCTTGCAAATCTCATTTTTCTGCCTTGCAAATGCATATGTACGGCCACTGAAACATGCTGAAAACCCAGCTAATTTCATCATGTGGTTCAAAATACAAAGGTTCCATGTCCTTTAAGTGTGGGCAATAAGCTTCATTTTAGTGCTCAAATTATCTCTTCTTTTCTCCCCCTCTTTATATCTAAATACATATCAAATCTGTTTGATCAGATCAAGGTATTATTTGTGTGGAAGGCAGTAGAAAACATTGTGAAGTATCACAGTATTTCTCAATACCAGCTCAGTGGCTAAGCTGCTATTGCTTTAAAAATATAATGTGGAAACTATAATGAGAAAAAGTTTGGATTTGGGCCAAAAAATTTAAAACCTTTATGGTAGATTAAACTGTTTTGCAACTAAATACTGCTTTTCTCCGAAACAACCCATTCCCTCACACAGCTAAATACTGCCATATGTTTAAATTCTTGCAGGCCTCCTAAGGCTGACCCAGAAGAAATGTCAACAAATGTTTGTGAGTCCTTGTGGCCTTGTAACATTTCCTTTAAAAAGTGAAGAATGGAACAGCAGGAGCTGTAACACTCCCCCAGAACAGACATATGAAGGCATATGGCTGACATGGGAGCCTGCTGGCTCTTCCAAGATTGCTGGCTTCATTTTTAAGGATCCTTTTTTTTTTAATTCCTCAAGACAGCTAAACTTGTCTCTCTGTTTGGTGAGTTGCTCTGGTCTGCTCAGAGCTGAGTTTGGGATGCCTGGGGTCCTGTACAGCCCCTGCTGTGCCATGAGAGAGCCCACAGGTTGTTCCTAAAAGTGGCAGATGGGGAAATCCAGGGAGGGTGAGATGTGGTGGCTCTGAGCTGGGGATGTCCCAAAGGATCTTCAGGCAGCTCTGTACACACAGGAGCTTGGGTAGCTGGGAAGGTTTTCTCTGTAGAGCATTAACCCAGTGCTGGCTCTGGTTTTGACAATTAAAATAAATTACATTTGCTGAACAGTGCTGAATAATTGCACTTTCATTGCAGATGTGGGTTTATTACTTCTTAACTATAGGGTTTGAGTTTGCTGGTAATAGGGGGAGATCTTCAAATGTACAGGATCTCATGTTTTTTCCAAGTCAAAATTATTTATTTGTACAAAGGCATTGGACTGCCAATAGAATTTGTGCTCAAAAAAATCTTTGATGCCTCGGATCACTTTTCTTCTTCCCTGTTAATGTCCTTTCCTCCAACTATTATTTTTAATTAATTGAAATATTCCTGTGCTGTTCTGAAGTAACTCCAGCCCTGGAAATCTCAATGGCACAAAGCAACCAGAAGGGTAAAAACCAGGTCCACAGCTCAGCTTCTGGCTGCCTGTGCTTCATCTCCCTGATAATGTGCATTTTCCTCCCTGTTCCTAAGGCACCTGGGAACATCTGTGTCCTTAAGTCCAGCTCTGCAGGCTTTTGTGTCTCAGAGGCTGCTCCAGGCCAGCTAGGTGAAATTGTGGATTATCACAAAGAGAAGGAAGAGCAGTGACTGTACTTGGGTACTCATCCAGATTTCTTTCTTCATCTTTCTGATGAAACACCAGATCTTACTCTCCAAGTTATGACTTTTGGTCACTTTTGTCTCAGTCCATTGTACCAGATTTGTGGATGTGCAGTGTTTTAGACCCTGAAACCTTGACCTTTTGAGTTACAGCAGTGGATGTTTCTCAATACCACAAGATGTTTCTTCACAAAATATTTTGGAAGGTAATTTATGTAATTGCTCATAAAATTATACTGTCTTGATGTGGGGACTGGTGAGGTTTGTTTTCTCCAATGTGGCTGGGGCAGTTTCTGTGCCCTGAAAGATAAGAACATAAACCCAGCCTTTGAGTAAAATGCAAACTATAAAAGAAAAAATCCAACATTTAGTGGACTTTCTGTGGTTTTTTCCTCATGCTCTTTTTTTTTTTTTTTCTGGGCACTGCCGTTACAGTAATAAGAAAACAATTATGTAAAAACAATGAACATCTTGCATGAGATTGACAGAATGAATAACTAGATTTCTTTTTTTGAAAGGGAGTGGAGAAGCTTATTATTGGCATTTGGAACCTCTCAAATGAATTTTGTGAAGTGTTCAGCCACAGTTTAGCATGCAGAATGCTGTCTGTTAGAAAGGGCTGCAGTGTAATTATCATTTCTGTGACTGGAGCACCAGGAAGGTGTTGAAGCTGAGTTGTCCACACTCTCAGGTAAACTCAGGGGGCTTGTTTCCCTGTAACTCCGGTTGACACTATCTGAAAATGAAATAACAGGTTTGTTTAGCCATGTTGAGCTGTCAAGTACTCATAAGTCTCACAAACTCGAAGCTGATAGCACAGACATGAGTGTGTGTTTACGTTCTCCAAGTGGAGAGCTCACCAAATTGAACATTAAGTGTGCAGACAGCTTCAGTTTGGCTCAGTTCCACAGCACACATATGGAAAAAGGTTGGCTCCCTGAAGAAATAATTATATGGCCATCTCATTCTGGGTTTAGAGCATCTCGGCGTTGGCTGTGAGAGTGAATTCCCTCCCCTTCCCGGCCGCTCCCAGAGCCAGGCGTTAATTGCTGTCTCCAGCTCCTGGCGCTGAGGAGCAGAGCCCGTGTTGACAAAGCCTGCTGTTGGCAGATGGCACCTGAGCCCAGCCCCGTGCTTGTCCCCGTGCCAGGGCTGGATCAGCAGCTCTGATCAGCAGCCCTGTGCCCCTGTGCCCGGGCACACCGTGCTGAGCATGCTGGTGCAGCTTCAGCTCAAACTGCAGCTCGGGCAGGAAGAGCTCACATCTGCCAGCAGCGCCCTGTGGAGACACTCCCAGCAAAGCTGCCCAAGGCCACCCAGAAGGCTTCAGTTATGGCCTGGAACATTCTTCCACCCCTGTCCAATTCAGCTGGAAAGGAAAAATGTTACTGCTGTGTGAGAATTATTGCACTTATCTATTTTAGACAAGCCTTTGGCAAACAGGCTTTTCTGTGCTTTTGCTTTTGGGGAGAGTCACATTTCTGCAGAGCTGGTAAAGTGACTCCATTATTATAAAGTTATCTTTGACTTTTATTAGTAATTAGAATCATGGAATCATAAAATCATTTAGCCTGGACAAGCCCTCCCAGCCCATGGAGTCCCAGCTGTGCCCGATGCCCACCCTGTCCCCAGCCCAGAGCCCTGAGTGCCACCTCCAGCCCTTCCTGGGACACTCCAGGGATGGGCACTGCAAACCTCCCTGGGCAGTTCCTGAGCCCCCTTTCCATGGGGAAATTCCTGCTGTGCCCACCCTGAGCTGCCCTGGCCCAGCCTGAGGCCGTTCCCTCTGCTCCTGTCCCTGTTCCCTGGAGCACAGCCCGGCCCCCCGGCTGTGCCCTCCTGGCAGGAGCTGTGCAGAGCCACAAGGGCCCCCTGAGCCTCCTTTGCTCCAGGCTGAGCCCCTGCCCAGCTCCCACGGAGGTTGTTTCCATGCAGTCTTCCTTTTTCTCTAAGGATGTTAACACCGGGCACTCCTTGCTCAATCCCAAATAAAAGCCATTGAAACTTAGGGAGAAGCTGTGCTTCTGAAATCTGGTGCAACAGTGGACACAGGTTCTCAGCATCTGGCCAGTGAGGGTTTGTTGCTTTGTTAGTGTTGTTTTTGTTGGGTTTTTTTTTTTGTCTTTGTTTTGTTTTGTTTTTTTAATGATCCTTTTATTTTCCTAAATATATCCTCTTGCTGGTTGAATATAAGTTTACCACATGATTGCCAGTGGTACCTTGGAGCTCATTTATTGTTATTTAAAGAACTGCCTACAGCACCTAGGACTATCTTCACCAGGCAATATCACTGACAGATACCAGCAGGAATTTTTCCCTAATTGTGCAGTTTCTCTGGAATAACAGAGCACTTGCACTGTTATTGTTTGGTTGTGTGTATTTCTACTTCACAACCATTGTTTGTAAGCAACCTCCTAATGCACTTGCTTGTAGCTTGTTATAATTACACCACAGAAAATTAAAGCTTTGGGCGGCATAATGAAGAGCAGACAAATGTTAAATATTAATATTGTCAACTATTCTGGTTCATTTTGGCTGTGAACTTTGGTGTTATGAACATGTCATTACCTGCTGCAGCTGAAATACAGATATGTGCTCAAGTTACAGCTCCAAGAACAGATGGGAAGGCAGGTTAGCAAAAAACAAAGTAACTCCATAAAAAATATTAGTGTATTGTAATTTCTGGAGTGATATCCTGAAATGATAGGTGGTGGAAAATCATGTCATCCTTGCTATAAATATTGCTGAAATTCTGCAAAACTCTATTAGCTGTGAGTAAGAACTGCACAGCAGGCATCAAGAAATGCTCCTAGTCCTTTCTCATCTCCCAAGTTCTTACTCACTGAGTATTTAGCTCTGTTTTTAATGGATATTTCTTAATTTTAATAGATATTTTTTAAAAATTCTATACATATATATAATATATATAAAGATATATATGTGTGTATATAATATATATATACAAATAAATGATATTATTACAGTATCAAAATATCAGTTGCTCAGTATTGTTCAGTCCTGAAAACTGAAATTACAAGTTGAAGAAGATTTGGGGGTTGTTTTCCTTTTTGAATCAGTAATGTTTATCTTGTCTGTCTGCACTTCTTTAGGCTTTCTTTTGTCCACACTTAAAGACTGCTTCATGGACAAATTAATGTGCTTGACATTGCCTTGTCCTTGATTGAGAAGCCAAGTGTGTAATGTCCTTTGAGGAAACACAAAAGGAAATAAGGAAAAGCCAGTGAGGAAGGACAGAGACAGAATGGCTTCTGGGTGACCTAAAATGAATTTACAATCCATTTTCCCTTCCTGCCACCCTCCCCAGATCTAGACAAGCTGTGACCTCTGGGAGTCTGGGAGGAGAATGGAATAGGAATAGGCAAAGGGATATATTTGGTCCAGAAATAAGACTGAATGAAACTTTTTTAAAAGCCTTACAAATGTTTGAAGAGTCATTGCAGGGTTTGCAATAGGGTCCCCAGAATGAATAATGAATCTTCCTGGGCTGACAGAGATATTCAGTGAGTTGAATGAGGCTCACAGAAATTCAGAAACATCAGATCTCTGGGGTGGCTTTGAACAACTCCTCTTTTCTTTATTTATTAATAAAAGGAAGAAGGTAGGAAAAAATGTCCCTGAGACCAAAGAATTCTGTCTCTCTTGAGTCTCTTGGACAGACTCTGAGCTATTCTCCTTTATGGTATCTCTGATGTCCCAGAATTATTCTTCCTTGGGTGTCTCTAGTGGACCTGGAACCAGCAGGATGATTTTGTAGAACATTTATATAAAGATTTTTCCAAAGGTTAGTTGAATTTATTTTCTGTGCTGAGTGTCCCCTACAGCTTGACTAATGGGGGCATTCAGCATATACTTCAGTGGCTCTCAATTTTTAGGTTTTCTTTTCAGATCACTAGAAGAGATTGATAAAAGAGAGCAGAAGAAAGCCAGAGGAAAGAAATAGAGAACAGCCCTCTGAAAGATAATATAAATAGAGCACCAAATGCTAGTGAAGACAGCCTCTGGTATGGATTTGCTCTAGAGGAAGGATCTGGCCACTCATGTTTAGTGGAAGAAAAGCACCAAAGAATAGGAAAATGGCAAGGGGAGGATGCAAACCAGAAAAAAGCCCCCAAAACTGTAGGGTAAATTTGCCATAAAAATCTTTCAGTGCTGACAAGCTCCCAGTCCGTGGTGTCTGACATCTGCTGCCAGTGGAAGCTGAGCTCCAGTGTGACTCAGAAGGCTTCAGAGCAGCTCTGTGTGCCTGCTGCACTGGCAGGAACTGATTTGGTATGCTCTGCATGTAGAATTTGCTTTTCCAAGAGAGAATATATACGAGCCTTTTACTGGTAGCGGCTCAAGAACAAAGGTTTGAGATAATCTGCTAGACAACGGAAATAAAAAGTCAAGTTTTTAGAGTACAAATGAAGTGCTTTTCCCACATGTAGGTAATTTGAATTATATGGAGTGTGTTACATAGAAATATTTATTTAAGCATGAAAAACTTGTATAATTTTTAATTCATATTTAGTTACATGCATATACATCTATATAAGTGTGTATGCACAAAAAGTCTGTAGCTGCTTGCTGTGGATCCAAAATGCTTCCAAATTTAGATTTTAGAGGAAGCTCAGGGAAGTTGGAAACATTGAAACAGAGGGCTTGATTTATGATATTTAAAATGACAGAACACACCTGCCTGCAGGCCTCCCAATCCACTTGTATTCCTGGTACCTGGGTAGGACGGGGCTGCAGCAGCATGAGGATAATTAATACAGACTTCCCCCTCCAGGGCCCATCGTTTGCCTCCAGGCCCTTGTGACCCAAAAGCAAGAAAAAGCTGATAAAGTCATATTGTATGGGTGAGCACAGGACTGGGCACTCATGTGATTTGCAGAGGGATTTTGGAGGGAGGTTAATTTGTTCCTTGTGAGCCCACATGAACCTTTTCTGTCCTGCTGGGTAATTTGGCCTCAGATGGGTGAGATTTGGGCTTTAGTCTGCAGACTGTTAACATCCTGCAAAGCACTGAGATGTGGTTTTGTCTCTCACAAGAGCACACAGCTACTCTGCTCCTAAGCTTCCTTTCTGCCTGGTTTGTGCTCTCCCAGCTGGGTGTTGGGGTGCTGGGTTTGGCAGAGCTGCTCTGCTCTCCTGGCTCCCTGTCTGTGCCACAGCAGTGTGGGTGGACAAGGGTTGGGAGCACCAGGGGAAATGTTTGGGCAGAGTATGAAGTCAGAATAGTTCATAAGAAAGCAAATCAGGCTGTTAACCTGCTTAGAACAGAACCTTGTTTGGGTGAAACCTTCTCTGCAGCTCTCACGTTTTGTCCTGCACAAGGCATCCCCCTCGAGTGGAGAGGAGCTTTCCTCCTGGACAAAGGTACAGGACTGTACAACATTTGAGCCAAATTCTGGTTTTGATCCTCATTTTATGTCAGGCTTCTTGGGTTGGGAACAGCTCCTCCAGGCTGAGCCCTGTGTGTGCACACAGGCATTAGCTCTGCCCTGCCTCGGAAGCAGAAGGCAGCAGAACCATCTCAGGTGCTGCAGGGTTCTGTGGTACAGGGACAGTGTGTGCTCCTGTCCCTGCTGCTCAGGAGTGAGCACAGGGCACGGAAAACACCCCCAGCTCTGAAATCAGAGTTACTTACCCTGGCCTGCCAACAGACCTGTCACTGGGGTGTGTGGGGAAGGCAGGTTATCCAAATTGCTCTCTGTCCTTTCTGCTGTAGTTCTTGCCCTTTGCTTTGCCCTTTGTTTTGTACCTTTGCACCTGACCATATTTCAGCACAAGATGGGAACCCTTACATGTCCATGTTCACACAGAGACCTTGATGCTGCTGGTGTCAGCTGTAGACATTAATTGACAGTCTTAATAACCTAAATGAGCTTTGAATTTGGAGCTGCTTTCAGCGGTGCAGTTGGACCAGGTGTCCTGCAAAGCCCCTTCCCATCCCTGGGCTGCTCTGTTGGTTGCTGACTGTGGGATTCCCATTGCTTGGCTCAGCTGCCTGGAATCAGAGGGAAAAACAGTTTCTCCTGCAAGGTGATTCCAAGCATGAGCTTATTTACTTGCTAAGATAATGGCTAGCACAGGAGCAATTTTTACACAGCCAAGGAAAATCATCTTCGTCAAGGCCCCCAGATCCAAGTTCTCCAGAAGGGTTAAATAATCCCTGTTGTACACTGAGACTTAAACCCCAGTGCAGATCCATTTTTTATACCTAAACAGAGATTACTCTATATAAAAATGTGGTGTGGTGCTGTGGTGTGTATTAGGGCCTAGAATAAAACTCAGAGAGCTGACAGGAAGCAGATTTTGTTGGAACTGTGTTCCTGAAATGCAAATTGCAGAAATAATCATAATAATTTCATGCAAATTATATTTATACAGATGATCCAGCTTCAGGAGAAAGGGGAGTTTGGGTAGTGCATAGCACAGAGCAGCAAACACCAAAAAACAGCATCGGGGAAGTCAAGTGTAAACTTTATTTTAAGACAGAACTTATACCTACATCTTTAGAACAGCTAATTATTCAGTGAGGAGAGAAGTGAGAGAAGAAATGGGGAAGCTCTGCACCCAAACAGCAGAGATCCTCAGCTGGCATGTGGGAGCTCTGAGTTTTATATGGATTATGCATTTTTCAGAGGTGAAATGTTTTATAGTGTGCCTTTGCTCACTTTCAGTAATGGCTCCAAGGTTAAGTGACATGTGGCAGGGCCAGACTGCAAATTCATGATAGAACCATGGAAAGCTCACATATTCCTAAACCTTTGTGATTGTGAGCTCAAACCTGCATAATTTTTATTTTAAATTACATTAGCTTCCTTTCTTTTTCTTTTTTTTTTATTTGACCATTATTGATGTTGTTTATTGCATACATTCTGAATATTTAATACGAGTAATCTGTTTCATAGGTCATGAATACTTGCATTTTTTGTAGGCTTGTAATAATTAATCACAGGGGGGAAAAAGCCCTTGAGCCACTCAGTCCATTGGCCTGGGCTGTGTAAAAACTTTGTTCCTATATTGGATTTGAATAAGTAGTTTATGATCAATAATTCAGTCAAGAAGTTTTGACTTCTCCAGGTTTTAATTCAGCCATGCAGATGTCTCTGGCACTTTGAATATGATCAGCACTCTTTGCTTAAGCAATAATTTAGATTATTAGGGTTTTTCTTTAATCATTGTGTGTGGTGTCAGTTGTGTTTCCATAGGCACTTCTCCAGCAAATTGTAATCAAATAACTATTTATGTGGAAACCTGAGGCAATGGAGTTCTGACTGTGTTAGAAATGCTTTTTGAAGTGTCATATTTATGGAATATTTTAGTCTCTTTCAGTCAGTTCTGTGATATTTACCAGAATTTTCATTGGGCTTGAAAAGAGTTGCAAAAATCTGGCACCATTTCATTTCAGAAACTCATCCCTGATGCTTTTGGATTTCTCTATAAGTGGGACCTAAACATATGTAGTTAGAAATCCACAGTTTAAATCCTTTTGTGATCGTGAGCAATTTGTCTCTATTTCATTAAACTCTCAGATATGCTCCCAAGTTTATTTCTGGAACTGCTCTCCTGGAAATATTTAATTTTAGGGGTACAGTGGATGCCATTTTTCTCCAATTTGAGATTGTTGTAGATTTCTAATATTTTTCATCTCTTTTGATAAGAGTAATGTACCTGGGTGTTTTGTAGAGGGACAAATGTGTGTGCAGCGCATCAGGAAAAGAGAAAATGAAAATAAACAGAGCTTTGGGGTTGTTTTGGGTTTCCTCGGCATAAATCTCGTATTTTGCGTGCACCTCGATTGTATCGGTTTATTCACTTTGCCAAACGGCCCACAAAGCTGTGAATATTTATTTAGTGCTGTTCCTAATCGTTTTTCTAATAGGGAATTATTTGGGTACAATGAAAGACATTTGTAAATGAAGCAGATAAGCGCTTTGGCAGACAAGGAGTGTTTTGTCCAGCACAAGAATTCTATTGTCCACTGCTTTAGTTGTCAAGTGCCTGGGGAGCCCAGGATTTATGATGATGTTACAATGGCCCTTTCAGAGGGGACTCTAAGAAGCTGTGAGATTCCGTTCCTCTGCTTTTCAGACTCCCAAATCTTTTTGTGGTGCGAGGACAATGCCGGATTCAGCTGCTGCCCGGGCCGCTCTGCCATCGGCATTGTGCAGTAATTTCCCCGGGGACAATGGGCCGGGCTCTGCCCCGCTCCCGGCCGCCTTTCCGAGCGGCTCCGCCTGGCACTCGGCATCCCCCAGCCCTGAGCCGCGGCTTCTGTCGCCCCAAAAACCCTTGTCAGGCCGTGTGCTTTAAAGAGACACTGTGGCAAATCTCTTTGGAGCATTGCAACTGTTTAATGGATTTTTTTTTTTTTAAGTTTTCTTGTAATTGTAATTGGACTTTGAAACAGCCTTCTGTAAATACAGCAGTTGGGGGCCCTTGGCTTTTTGCCCTTTTGTAAGCGTTATAAAGTTATTAGAACTCCTGAAGGCATATTCAGCTGCAGAGGAAATAGGAAAATAAAAATATTATACAGTAAGTAATAGGCATCTGATCAATGAAATGGTAATAGGAAGTAAATAGGTATCTGACACCTAAATATCAATTACTCAAACTGTTCTGTCTACAATCACAAGGATGGAAATAGTCTCAAACTATATTTTTAATGAAAATTGACATCTGGAGGAGTTTCTCCTTGCTCGATGTTAATATGAAGATTTATTTACTTCTAATAATGGTTAATGCTACAAAAAGTATCAGTTTGTAACCCCTGATATTTGTTGAAATGCAGTGTGACTGCAGAATAGAGGCTGTGATTGGCAGTGAAATGATCATTTGCCATTTATTATCTTTTATTCTTTAAGATGCTTGCAGCCCAGCCCACTCTGCGGTTCCATGATTGGTGCCTTTGCTGGTGGCCAGGTCGATGCAGTCAATGGAGCTGCAGGTCAGGTGGGGACTGGCAGTAGCTGTTATCAAATCTCTGAGGCTTTTAAAGACAAAAGAGCTTAAAAAATTGGATGGTAGGGATATTTAAGAGGATATTTTGAGAAGTCCTTATCCAAGCAAATTCAAATGCCTCGGGCATAAAGGAGTCTTGAGCTGCAAAGTCATCCATAAAGATGTTGTTTCCTGTAAAGATATTGAACAAATTCTCAAAATGAGGGAGTTTATTCAGTTTCAGTCATTCATATGAATTGGGAATTAGTTCAAAAGGGTCCTTTATTAAAAAAATACCTGCAAAATGAATATATTTCAAAGTGCCATAGGTACTTCATAGCATGAATGTGTGGAGTACTTTTACCAACCAAGTGCTTTTATATTAGTGGCTCAGTCATCACACAAATCATCACTTCACAGAGCTTAACCTTAGCAAAATGCACTGTCTAGGAATGTGCTTTTATGGCACGTGTATCCCAAATTTTTAAAAAAACCTCAATGTATTTGCAGTCGTGAGGGGCCACAGAAGCCACATGAATTTATTTCTTCTTTGGTGGAGCAAGAGTGAAATATGTTTGTGCAATACTGAATATAAAATAGCCAATCAATGCCTGTTTCCTTTTCAACACTTGTGCTGGGAACTCTGAAATTCCACCTGTGCTGCTGAACTGTTTTTTTGCAATTAAAACTTGATAGGTTTAACAGGGGTGAAGAGTGGGTATAAAATGAAGGATTGATATGGATGAGGTGTCGTCAACAATTAAACACTACGGAAAATTACTGACTTGGATCTATCAGCCCAAATTACAGAGGCTATTTCTTAATAATTAAATAATTAGTTCTAGACATTTTCAGTTAATACATTTGGAGGTACTAGGGAATCTAGCCTGGTTTCCTTGGCTGGAATGGATCTTAGTCCTAGAATTCAGTTAGGGCTGTTTAAGTGTCTATCAGGGTCTCAAATGAACCTCAGGAATGCAGTGTCTGTACCAGTAGGTAACAACAGATCACACTGAGTATTTCCTTTGCATTCAGTCACATTAATTATATTTTATCTATATTTTACTTGTGTGGGGACATTGTCAGAAACACCTGGGATGATGAGGTGTGAAATGATGAGGTATGAGGATGACTGCTCCGGGAAATTGTGACCATCCTTAATGTACCAATTTAAATTCAAGACTTGTCATGAGAAATGATTCAGCAGGTTTCTTCTTTGTTCCTGCTCCCTTTGTCCAGACTGACTCAACTTCCTGCCCTATTTATGAAAGAATTGTAACCACTGAAACAGCTGTAGATGAACTTCTTACAGGCAGAGGCGCCTCTTACTTGTTCGGGGGGTTTTTGGGTTTGTGATTTTTTTGGGGTTTTTTTGTTTGTTTTTTTTTTTTTTCTTGTCTTCTCTTATGTATTTTTTCACTACTCTAGTGGCAGTTCCACTTCCTAAAATAATCTTCTCCCTTTTCCATCATAATGATAAACCCACTAATTTTCTAATATGCCTTTAGAGCACTTAGAAATGTTCAAAGCACGTCTTGCTGGTTAATGGCATCTGCAGCTGTTCCTTTTTTCACTACAGTGTGTCTTGTCTGGGATAACATTGCCAGAACAGATTTTTTCCATAGATAACATAAAAGAGATGTGAAAGAATTTTGATACGGCCTCAAGCATTTTAGTTATGGGAACATTGTAGCAAAAATGAGTCTTAAATATTCCAGGTTGGACAGGGCTGGGGTGGTGGGAGGTGTCCCTGCCCATGGCATGGGTGGCACTGGGTTATCTTTAAGGCCCTTTCCTAACCTGGACTTCTGTAATTCTAGATAAACGCTATTTATTAATTATAAGTAGTATTTAATTGCTTGTCTTTAGACTCTCTTTAGGCTGCTGTGGTAGTTTATAGGCCAGGCTTCAGTTTCCTTTTTTATGGTCCCACCAATAGTTTGGATTTCAAATGTCGTTTTTCCTTCTTTGCAGCCAGAGCTGAAGTAGTGGCTGAGTGGCAGCAGAGGGCTGACAGGTGTCACAGCTCCTGAGGTGGCATTTCAGATGTGTGGAATATGCTACATCAACTGGCAGCAGGTTTCCAGTGGGTGAAGGTAAGTCCTGCGTCCAGCCCTGTGATCTCCTGAGGGATGTCAGGGATACATGGCTGGGACCTTGTTTCTGTAGTGTCTCCAATGTTTGTGCAGCATAGGGAATATTTCTGCAAGCACTGATCCCTCAGAGAGTTTAACCAGAGCTCCTGATAGCTGTCAGCTGTAGGACACAGACCATCCTTCTACCTCTGTACAGCACAGTTTGATAAGGGACATGTTTTGAATCCCTTTTGTTGAATTTCTTGTTTTAAACATCAGAGTATCACTTGAAAACTCACAGCAGTGGAACACTGAAGAACAGGAATGTAAGAATTGTTCTGATATTTAGGTTTACAGCTGGAAGTGATCAGTCAAACAGGTTTATACCTTATTCTAGTGAGTGATTAATTCCACATTTGGACTCTTTCTCTGATATTTTGTGCAATACTATTGAGCTCATTATAACTGCTCAGACTTGGGTTAGGAAAGTAACTTCATGGTGACCCTTAAGCTTCAGAGAAGGTGGAAAGTGTGGAAGTGTAGAGTTTAGGAAACTAGATGTAAAACTAGTTGGATCTGCTGCTCTGATGCCTTTAATTTTTCAAATCCTCTGTGACTTTCAGTTGTGCTGTTGCTGCAATTCCACAGAGGTGAGAATTGCTCACTTAGAGGAGTGTCCATTGTTTGTTTCTAAGTTTAACACAGAAACAGATTAGGTGTAACCGGCGGTAAATATCTAAACACTGTCATTTATACAGAATCAAAGGCACGAGCTGGCCTGAATCGTGTGGGATAAAAAGTACAGTGCCAGGATATAAAAGTTCTTTGTCTTGCTGACTCATTCACACTTTCTACATTCAATTCACTCAGGTCCTGCTTGACAGATGCTTAATTTCTGTGAAAATCCCTCAAATGACAATTATCGTATTTCTGGCAGCCAAATGGACGAACCCTTCAACATCCTCGTGAGCAGCTCTATGGGACGTGTGTGTGCTGTCCTCAGATTTGGGGAGGGGACAGCAGCAGCCAGGCTGGGTGACACCAGCAGCACTGGGCTGAATTAACTCCTGAGCAATGACAGAGCTCAGCATGGCAGATTCTGGTCCTGTCTGAACACAAAAGCCACATTTTGCAAACAGTGCTCAGCTGTTGTTCAAATCCAGTTTCTTGACAGAACGATTCTAAAGAGGGCTTGGTTTGAGGACGTGCTGACTAGGTTTCAAATTCATTCCTGGGTATCAAGAAGACATTGAGAAAATATCTGAAATTAGTTCTGCATGTCTCTGCTCCATGCACAGTTACATGAATTTTCTCACCACAGTTTTGTCTCTCTTGGCATTTTCTAATATCTCAGTTCATGGTTTAGTTCAGGCCCCTTTCTACTCCACTTGTTCTTCACTTCAGAGCTACTTCCAAACAGACTTAATTTTTAGAAATTAAAGGACTGTGAGGAATAGGCTTAAAGGAAAACAGCCCATCACTCTCACTAGTGTGTGAGATAAGTGAATTTTAACTGGGTCCCTACCCAAGTTTTATCTGACAAAGTGTTGTCTTTTTTTTTCATGAACTTCTTTGCATTTCAGAGTTAAAGCAAATAATTTGTGAAAGAAAGCTTCCTGCAGAGAGACTGTGGGATGTTCCCTCTGCTTGGAGTGTGAAGTGTCTCCCTGCAAATGAGGAGGAACAAGAGCTGCTTTTGTTGATTATCATGTAAACCTGTGACTCCATATGCTTCCTAAATTCTCTTCCCTTCTTTTGAAGGATCTTTCTTAAATTACTTCCAGCTGTGCCTATTCAGGAATGCAAATTTCCTGTTACAGTATCTGGATAATGACAAGAGTTGAGAAGGTAAAATATTCATGCTTAACTATTGTTCATGGAACAAAGAGCAGCGGGGCAGAGAGCAAGGCCCTGCTGAGCTGCTGGGGGCTGTGACACAGCCTTGGCTCAGTCACTGCAGAAGGTGACCAGGGAGCTACAGGAACTGGGAATATCCTGACTGGACATTTTCTTCCTGTGCTGCATGGATTTTCTATACTGAATTGCAAGAGAGATTGAGGATAAGCACAACAAATACACTTCCCTATGATTTTATATTATCCTGTAAAGCATCCCACAGGAATAAAGGGTCCTCAGGACCCCAAAGAAGAATACTCTCATAGAATCATAAAATCAGGGAATCCCAGAATGAGTTGGGCTGGGACCTTAAAGCCCACCCAGTGCCACCCCTGCCATGGCAGGGACACCTTCCACTGTCCCAGGCTGCTCCCAGCCCCAGTGTCCAACCTGGCCTTGGGCACTGCCAGGGATCCAGGGGCAGCCCCAGCTGCTCTGGGCACCCTGGGCCAGGGCCTGCCCACCCTGCCAGGGAACAATTCCTCATTGCCAATACCTGACTGAATTCCCCCCTGTCATTGTGAAGCCCTTGCCCCTGGCACTGCAGCTCCTGGTGCAGAGCCCCTCTCCAGCCCCTCTCTCTCCCTGCAGCTCCCTCAGATCCTGGAAGGCTGTGATGAGTTCCTCAGATGGGATGAGAAATTGAAGTTCACTTCCTAAATCCATAAATTAGTGCTGTATAATGCATACTTTGCCTCTTTCATATGTAATATTTCATTCTTATCTAGAAAGACCATAATGGGAAAACCAGGCTGTTCACAATGCACAGAGGACATCCTGGAATGAAATTCCTCTATAGTTTTGTTTTTGCACAGATGGCACGTGGAAAGAAAATTAATTTTCCTTTGGAATCCCTGTTCTGCATGTTGAACCCAGCCTACAAGTCAGAGCAGTGTTCCCCCTCCAGCTGCCTTTTATCCTGTCTCACATCTTCACTTCGCTTCTCTACAAATATCCACTTCTGTAGGTTTTTAAAACCTGAATTTTGAATTCTCAGTGTCAGCCCACAGAACAGACACTCAGTGTACCTGTAGGATTAGCTTGTTACATGTATTTTAGGATGGATATTAGTAATCTAAATGAAATAGGCTCACATGTGAGGGCAAAAGCTTTGATTTTAGTAGGATGACACTCCAAAGTACAGGGAATCTCCAGTTGGCTCTTAAAGAAATGCCTGAGAGTGAACTGTTAAGAAGAGTAAGTGTCATTTCACATAGTCTGTGCAATGAGATGGAGTCTGAATTTATTACTTCTGCCTTTTTGGTTCTCTTCAGGTCCTTGCTTGAGCTGAAAAACCTTTGGAAACATTGTTAGAATAATTATAAGACCTAATCTGGTCAAACAGATATGAAAGAAGAATGCTTATTTTGTTAGAAATCACAATGGCTTCAAAGACATCAGGTGGGGAAATACATTGTCACTGTCCTGTCTCTTATGGTCTCAGTACTTACTAACATGGACATTTCAGGTTTTCCTATCTACTTTTTAATAGAAAGTTATTTCCATGTTGCCTTGAAAGAATCTTCAATGTAGAAGAATGGTGAAATGAGTGATTTGTTTTTGGAAACAATGAACATGTACCTCAGATGAAATTCAGCTTTTTGTGGCAAAAAAGTTTGTTCCTGGTTGAATCCTGAAACAACTGAGTCATCAGAGACTCATCCCTGCATTTTCCAGCTTTCTGGGGCATCCCAGCCATGTCTGGGCTGCAGGGTGGAGCTCTGGAGCAGGATCTGGAGCAGCCTGGCTGGGCTAAGGAATGGGAAACTCCAAAATCCCCCCCAGGATGAGATTCCCTAAGGAATTTGCACTGCACAGGCTGCAGAGATTGACCAGCAGAGGAGAAAGGCTATTAAAAGATTGATCCATTGACTGAAAAACTCCCCAAAACTCCAATCATTTCTGGGTCAAAATAACCTCAGATACTTGGAAATTGTGCTCCAATAAAATGAACTGGCAAAATTTCCACAGTTGCTTCAAAGGGGAAAAGTGGGAATTAAAAGTGAAATCGGAGTCTTTCTGAATCAATTTTAATGGGAATTTGTGGATAAAACTGTTGTCAGCTTTAACAATAAATACATAAATAGACAGTGTGTATATATACACACATGTATACCTATATACATATATCTCTGTGCATATATATATCTATATATCTATGTGTGTATATACATATACATATATATATTTAGATATAGTTGCTCACTTTGTATTTTAATAGTGATGGTGAGGAGGAGAATAATAGCATATTTAAAATCTATACTATAGTGTCCCCAAGAAAAAATACACATAGCCAGGGCTAGAAAAATAAACCCAAGAGAAGAGTAAATAGCATGCCTTTCACATATATATTGCATATGAAAAGATGGCTGTGCACTCAGCCTTTCAAGGTTTCACATGCAATAAAAACTATTTGAATTCTGCTCAGATGTTAGTTTGCTGTCTCAAAAATTGACATATTCTGTATGCCATAAAATAAATCACAATTTAGTGTATTTAATTCTTTTGAGGTGTTTAACCCAGCCAATTACTACGTTGTTAGTCACAGTTGAAGAAAAACTTAAAAATGTATCTTGCAGGAACACTTGCTGATATAACCATGCAGCAGATGCAGTTTCTGTGACTTTCCTCATCTGTATAAACACTAATAAAGACACACAAGTAGTGATTGGTAAAATCTAATGTAATGCAAAGGTTTTTCCCTCTCCAGTCCTGACAACCTGCATTTGCAAGCGCTCAGTTACTTTTATTTTAAAATGGCTTTTCAATTACATTCTGCTGCTGTAGGGGAAAGCTTTTTGACAAAGGCATGACATAAACCATTTCTATTGCAGCTCCATCATAGCTTCCACAGCTAAACTAGACTGGACAGTTCATTAAAAAGAAAAATTAATAGTACAAGGTTGTAGGGAAACAATAACAGATTATGACTGGCCTGTGGCAGCCCACTGAATTCATGTAGTGGGAAAAAAAATGATTCCCTTGTCTCATAAATGAAGGTTTGTTCCAAGGTTTTAGGTGAAGTCTCTCCTGTTCTTTTACAGGAAAAAGCTGTCCAGCTTCTGGTCTGTAAAAGCAATTCTTGTAATCACTGCAGGAGAATAATGTGGATTTTTTGGGATAGAAAGCACCCATTTGATAATCATTGAATATATAATAATAAACATAATATCAAAGAGAATGGCATAGAATACAACATACTAAACAGATACCTTAAAGCAAAAAAGTAACTCTCTCAGGGCTGGTCAGGGGGAGGAGGGACAAAATGAAAATGGAGTCAGGACTTGATCGTATTTTTATTTATCTAACGTAGTAACTACTGTAGACCAGGCTAAATTTGCTGAGTTCAGTGTGCCAAAGCCAAAGTGTTTGTGATTCCATAGCAGTTCTTTCAGGTCTGCTGCTGCTACCTATGTAGCATCATGTGTGATTTCTCTCTTGCTTGAGGCTGTTCTTAAACTTGGTTTAACTTGTTCTCTGACTTGGTGCAACCAACTCCTAAAGCCTCCCTCTAGATGGGAGTGCATATTTTCCCCAATTTCCTCAGGGTTCTGTGGCTCAAATTTTCTGTATAATTCTGGTATGTGTGGCAAGCAGACAGACTCAGACTTTAATGCTGTAATCTGAGTTTCATTATATTGATGCCATAAATTCCTGTCTCAGAAGATATTTCAAAGAATATGGGCTCTGGGATGCATTACCCGTTTCTTTTGGCCAGTAGCCACAGCCTCCTAATGAATTCAATGGGATAATGGGAGAGGCCAGGAAAGGGGAAGTCTGAGCCAACCTACCATTTGGAATCAAAAGCAGGACTGACCCTGAAGGGTATTTTCTGGTTCTGTTTATGAACACAATCTTCTTTTAGAAACAACAGCCTAAAATACTGAATATTCATGGTCATGGGGTCTGACCCCCTGTACTTTTGCAGCTTTTTCCCTTCTTTTACAGGAGAACTTGGCCATTTGGCCTCCAACTCTCCCATCTCTCCCCCAAAACAGAAAGCAGGTTACATAACCTGCACAGCCTGGCCACTGTCAGAGGCCTCCTGGCCATCCTGGCTGGGGTTCGTGCCATCAGCTGCATTTTGTGAACCAGGGTGTCACTGAAGCAAAAATAACCAACCAAGCCAAAGGCTCTGCCTTGACCTCCTGAGCTGTTCTCATGCTTTCTTACTGCAGGCAGCATGTGTGACTTGCAGCACGCTGGGTAGAAGATATTCCTTATTTATTCCAGAAAACGTGCTCACACAAACATTTAGCACTCACTAATGAGCTTTTCATCCCAAGGCTGGGAGCCAGCTGCAGCCTTCACTGCTCTGCTGGCCTGTTCATGAGCCCAAAGGTGCCAGCTGTGTCTCCTGTCCCCCTCTGCCATGTGTGAGGCCCAGGAGAGAACAGCCCCATCCCAGGAACAGGCTCACCCCAAGGACAGCTCAACAGAGACTGTGCTGTGCTCTCTCCCAGTAAAGCCCCTGACCCACTGGTTATCACCCCTCTGCTGCTCCCAGCCTTAGCAGAATGACACAACCAAAGTTGTGTGTCCAACAAATGGAATGACCACTTTTCTCCTTGTTGGTTTGTAGTAATTTGATTTGTTTTATATTTAACAAATACAGAGATAATTAATTGTTTAAGTGGGAAAACTTCCCAGCAAAGAATAGAATGGTAATGACTTTTTAACAGCTGTCAAAACCACTCTCCCAAGCAGGGGCTGGTGCTCTCTTGGGTTAGGGTTATGCAGGTTCCCTCTGTTTCCTCTGCTCACACAGTGCTGACACATTGCCCTTTGTCCAGCTGAGTGCTTTGCCTCTGAGCAGTTCTGGAGTTACATCCAGGTCTCAGTGCAAGGTCCTTGAAGTGTCCACCAGTTTAATCTGCTGCAGCTTGTTGAGCTCATCTAACCCAAAAGAACAGAAATTGAAAGCCAAGAATGTTCTGTTGGCCTAAATTCAAAGAGTCTAACCAGAGAATTATCAGTTCTGCCACACTGAGCTCTTATACAAGTTATGTACAGTTAAAAGTGATGCAGAGGAGCCTCCCAGTCCCTGCCTTTTCCTGATGGAAAGTAACCATCAGCTACCTCAGGCAGAGGTATTGAGGCATTGGGGGTGGGACCTTATCCCAGAGAACTCAGGGATGGATCCTTCTCCCTGGACCCAGAGCCATTGTTCTGTTTCTAACACGTTATTTTTCCAGAGTCACTGTTAAATTTGCAAACCTGCTCCTCAGGCTGCACTTTCCCCTGGGCTCTGTAGGGCACATGGCAGCCTGTGTTGCTGTGAAAGGTGATTTTCTGGGTGTTGAACAGCACCCTCTGCTCCCTGTGCTGCCTCTGAGCTTTGTGCAGCTCCCAGGCTGCAGTGATTCCACAGCTGAGCCCTGGGGAGCAGTTTCCAGCCCCATCATCCTCCAATTTTCAGATCTCCTCTCTCCTCCTGTGCTGTTTCCTGATCCATACACAGCTGCACAAGTAGTTTGCTGTGTATGGACCAGTGCATTATTATTTTTACCCTTTCATTTCAAACATACACATAAACCCACAGTGTTACAGCAGAGTCATCCTGAGTGAAGCAATAAACCCAAGCAAATCAGGCAATGGCCCTTTGGTCCTTAAATAACTTCTTACAGCCAAATAAATTAACCAAACTCAAGGCCTGGGCAGGCCAAAAGTGGTGCTGATGCTGCCTAAGAATCCAGCTGGGTCCTGCTGCCTGTGCTGGCAGCTCACTCCAGCTTGGGCATGTCACAAGCAACGGTGACACTGTCCTAAGGGCTTACAAGGCACTGAAATTTTAACAAGTTCACATTAACATGTGGAAAATTATGTTTTACACTATTTATTTAAGCTCCATTATTAAATAAGCATTTAGTAAACATTCCTATTGGCAATCTCATTGTTACACCATCATTCGGGTCACGTATCATGGTTGGGTTTAGTTCAAGCTGTGTTTACAAACATAATTCAAGTGCCTGTGCATGACCTCTGTAATTATTTTTCCTGCTTATAATATGGATTTGCCATTCCTTGGGTCTGATTCTAAACTCACTTGCTGAAGCTTAAGCCAGAAGGGGTTCACAAAATTTGCATGAAGAGTTCAAAAAAAAAAATAAAATACCATGTTAAGTTTTTTATAGCAATGTTTACCCTGTCAGCCATCCATTGGAACAAGAAATATGTCTGTCTGCTCAGAAAGATGTTCCCTGTTCTTGGATGAATCCCCAGATCCAGTTTCTCCAGCTGGTGCCTGTCTGGTGCTTTATTCCCTCTGACCACTGGATTTCCAGGAAGTTATTTCTTATTGTCCTTTTGCTCACCCTTGTGAGTTTTTAAGTTGAAAACGCTGTCTTTGGGTCTTCAGTGTGATGAGAAAGTAGAGGTTTAGCTTGCAGACAAGTACTGGCTCACTGTCCTTGGGTGGGATATGGTAAAGATCCATAAAGAAATTCAGATACTGATCCATGTGGGTTATCCTTATGCAATATTATCTCATATACCAGAGAGATTTAAAGGAAAAGGAGGATGGGTGTTTCAGCATCACACATAAAGGAAAACATAGCCAAGGAATTAAAAGAAAAGCTTTAAATGGAAAGCTCCATGTTCTTTGCAATGTGAACAATAGTAGCAAGCACCAGAATTTAAATTCCTTGAAATCTGAAGTACCAGACTGAGCCAGAGAACAAGGTGAGAGTTAGCTAAGTTTGTTCTGAAATCAGTGCTGCTTATCAGATGAATGCCAAATCCCCACAAATAAAAGGGAATCCCTAGCAAAGGTAAAAGAATTTATTCTGGGGAAAAAAAACAAACTCGAAAACTCATGAGATGCCCGACATGCTACACCTAGCATATTTAGCCTGACTTGGAGCCAAAGCCAAAGTACAGCTGGAACATAAAGTTACACATTTGGAAACTCTGTGGAGCTGTGAAAGCCTCGTTTGCCTCTGTCAGGGCAGGTCAAA
Source organism: Agelaius phoeniceus (assembly GCF_051311805.1). Lineage (NCBI taxonomy): Eukaryota > Metazoa > Chordata > Aves > Passeriformes > Icteridae > Agelaius > Agelaius phoeniceus. The sequence continues at coordinate 1,624,714 of NC_135276.1, read as the reverse complement.
TTCCCAGAGAGGGAGGCACTGGAGCTGATGGATGGCCACACACACAGAACCTCCCCAGCTGCAGCAGCCCAGTCTCCAAGGGCTCCGACATGATGGATTAAGGGACTGCTCCATTCTGTGCCCTCCTCTGCATCATCAGTCCTGGACTCTCCATCCCCTTCATCTTGTTCACCATCCACTTGCTTTAACACCGCAATTTGGCCTCCCAGTTCTCACCAGCCCTCTTGGGCTTAATACATAGAATTGAAAAGCTTTCTATTGACACAACTTCCATTTTCTTTCCCTCTGCACTCCCAGGACTGTCAGCAGTCATTTTAGCTTGGTGCTTACTTCAGCTGGGAAGTTGACATTTCCTTTAAAAAAGCTAAAAAGGTCCAAAGTTTTTAAGTATTCCATCCTTCTTCCAATAAATGTAGCAAGCACCAGTGTTTCTAGAAAGATTATGTTTGGTGACAGACTCTCTCATCTCTCTTTAACCTAATAGTTCCTTTTCCAGAAAAAAAAAAAACCAACATAATTACTCCAAGAGCAATTTATTTAATTACTGTTATGGGAGACTTCAAAGGAAATTGGTTGGATTGAAATAGTGATATCACCCTGGCAACATTTTGAAAAGAACATTTTGGTAGAAAATATGCTGAATGTAAGGGCATGTTTAATGTGGAGGAAAAAAAAGCCTAATCCTGTTCTGGTGAATGAAGCTTTCAGTATTTTTATGTGTATATTTGTACATGCATGGCATTTTTTTAATTATAGGTTTTTTGATTTATATCTCTTCTATAAATGTAAATTTTTCCCTTCTACTTGCCTCATATTGAGGTCATTTCATCAAAAAATTAAACTGTTCTTGATCCAGCAGTCCCACCAATTGTAAGATTTTCCTCTTTCTTTTTCCCAAACTCATTTTTAAGGGCACTTCAGGCATTTTCATTAATGAGAAAATTGTTATTGATGTGGAAGGTGAAGCTTTACCTGCCTGGACATAGGTTCATTCCCACTCAGTACTTCCATAACCTCCTGTTGGTTACAGAAGACATTGCTGGTGCAGAAATGAGGTTGGTGTTCCAGCACCTGCAGGTACACCCCCCCAGACTTGGTTATTGCATTCTTGAGGCCAAGGCTTGCCCTTGGCACCAGAGTAAGTGTGACAAAAGGTATTTATAGCCTCAAAACCCCTAATGCACTTCCAAAACACATCTAATGAAGTTGATTCATCGATTCAGCTATGAATATCACTAAGCTAATTTTTTAAATGCCCATTTTTGGGCATTTTCCCACGACAAACTCTGTGAAATATCAGTTCAGGTATTTAAAATTTGCCTTTTCTGCATGGTAACAATGACACCAAACATCATTCCAGCTAATGCAAGGCACTGCCTTAAATCTGTCATTGCTACTGGTTCTGTCACAGGAACAGATTTGAAATGTTTTGCCACCATCATCTGTAATTATAGGTCAGAAATAGTGCCAAGCCAGGTCTGGGATGTGTTTGTGGTTCATGTGATCAGTTAGAAAGATGTGATGAACAGGTTTAACTCAGAATGAGTTATGCTAATGAAAAATATGCTGAATCATTTGCCCTTTTTTTTAATGGATCAGTTGAATGAAAATCAAATTTTAATTACAAGCTGACACCAGTTTGTCTTTTTTGTGCTATTATTGTATTTATTTATATGCTTAGCATCTCATTGCATCATCCTAGCACCTGTTGCTGGATTTTTGGGTTTGCAATAAAAGGTTATTATGCCTTAGTTCTTACAGCCTGTGAACCCTAAAAATCCATATAATTCCTCTCATTTGTGCTCAGAGCAGATCAGGAAGCCAAAAGGAAGATGTTTTAATGAAGATGGTGTTTTCTTTGTGTTTGTGTACTTGGGAGTTTCTTAGGTTAAATGGAAATATTCTATGGTGACTAATTACAGCAAGGCATCTCAGAAAAGAGTCATGCAAACATTGTTTTAATTATAATCTTGTGATTTAATAGGTTGCAAATAATAATAGAAATGTGAAGATTTGATCTTTTCAGCTGTAGCCTCCCATTAGGTATTTAAACAGTGATGGTCTCCTTTATTAGTGCCACTGAGGCTGCTTTGGGAGTGTGTTTGAATATTCTGAGGTTGTTATCTCATACTTTTGAGCCAAAATTGGTCTCCTCACAGACAATCTCTGCCCAGGCAAAAATTAATTATTGATTCAATTTTTCATTCAGAAGTCTCAAAGTGGCTTTTATGCTCTTTATGTAAGAAATCTGCACTAAACTGGAATAGTTAAGCAAGCTATCAAAAGAAGAACCTTCCATGGGCAGTGCTGAAGGATCTGAGCTCTTCCTTCTGCAGCTCCAAGAAAGCTGGGGACAGGAGAAGGCTTTTGGTTGCTAATTCAGCTCTCACCTTTCTCTTTTTAGCAAATGTATTTGTAAAGGGAACTCTCAGTAATTCCCTAACTTGTCGAGTTTTAGAAAGATAAATGTTCCAGGGCCTGTAATGTGAACCTCTCTAAGGAGGGGAAGTCTTTCATCAGGAACTTTCCTGCGTGAGGGAGACCAAACTGAAGGGGACAAGGGGATTGAGGAGTCCGGTAGGATTAAATTCAAAGGGGAAGAATGTTTTGTAGAGGAACACACTGGCCACACAAAGACCACCCAGCATGCTTTAGTAGTCTGGCTTTTGGGCAGCACTGCTGAAGCTGCCTCTGGAAATGAAGCTGTAAGTGCAGAACCACGGACTGAATTCAGATTTCTGCTCCTGAGGGGGCTGCCAGCCTTTCAGCAAGAGGTTATGGATCTGAGCAGAAATGGACTGCTGGCTGGAATTCTGTCTGCCTTGGTTTGGGAGCTCAATAGACCTGCCTGCAATCAGTTTTTGATAGGTTTTCACCCTTTAATCTTGACTTTCTGTCTCATTTCTGGCACAAACCAAAGAGATTATCAGCCACAGCACAAATGCTATTCAGATATGCATACATATCAATTCTTAGGGGGAAAAATATTCAGGGTTGGCTTAGCATGTAAATACAGCATTAGTAGTTGCAAGTAAGTTGACTTTAGTTGTCATTTGTGTCCTCCTCAGGCTGTCATTGATAGCCACTTACATAATAACAAAATGACTTGAGATGAGCATGGGCTTGGCTGCAGCCTTGCTGGCCTTGGAGCATCCACAGAATTATGAGAATTCTAGTTTGTCTGAGAAGCACAAGAACACAATTACTATTTAAAATAAACTCTACCAAAAGCTTAGTCATTACTTGAAATTACTCTATCAATCACCATGTTCTTTAATAAGACTGCCTTTCTTATGCTGGTTGTGTTCCTGTAGAGTTTATGCTTAAAACCAGACAGCCTCTGTCACATTTATCTTAAGTGGATCTCCCCAGGGCAGCAAGTAAATGTAAAACTCTGTTTACAGCCATTTTTCATTTCCCAAGCCTTTTAATATCACTCTCTCAGGCTTATTTCTGTGTCATTCACTCCATAATGTACTAAGTTGTCTTCCTGCTTTCCCCTGCTTTATATGAGGTACAGACAAGAGGCAATCTCACCCTTCCCCAACAAGCACAAATTAAATCAAAGCTTGGGGAAAATGCCCTCCTTCCATGATGAATTCAGAGGTGGATGCTGACAGATAGCACATCACACTGTTCAGGGGGTTATTTCTCTTCCTCTTCTCTGCACAATGACTTCTGTTTTCAAAGAGCCATCATTTTCTGGCTTTGTCTATGGTTTTGTAATGCTGAGTCTCAATGCTGCTACAGGAAAAGGTGGCTACATTTCAAAAACTCTTCTTTGGAGCAGGTGGGGATTATTGGCTTTAAACATCTCAGTAATCCAATACAGTGCTATAAAACATAATTTAAAAATGCAAAGGATTAAGTTTTCCTTTCATAGGATTCTACAGAACTCAGAATAGGATTCTACAAAACTTGCTTAGCATTTTTGAAGCGACTTCTATTGTCAAGATGCAAATCACCAGTTCTGTAAAGATTCCACTTCTGTATTTAGTACATACAAATCTTGCCATGACCTAGAATTCCTCTGTGGTAAGATACCTCTAGAATCTTGGCTGTTTGCTCACCAAATATAAAGTTATGTATAAAGTTATATATACACTTATCTCTGTAGAACTGCAGCCTCAAATTTTTATTCTTTACATTGCAGGGTAAAGCACTCCCATGCAAAACACAGAACTTGAACTGGGGGAGTGTGTGGTTCTCATTATTCAGTGCAATAACTAAGAGATTTTTTTTTTCCCCAAGTATCTTTAAATATGAAGAATTTCCCTTTCTGGACTAAATACTTTTGTCTCATAAGACTAATTATGTTTTGTGAATGGCACAGAAAACTTCATATTCATTTGCATTCAGTTGAGGGGTTTTTGCTGTTCTCTCCAATGAGGCCTGGAATGTGCTCCAGCAAGAGAGACCCAGAGCTGCAGAGGGGCTCACAGGGAGTAACTGCTGCTGGTCTGCTTTGGGATCACACACTGGGAAAAATGAAATTTACCTGCTACATATACAGCAGGAATGTATAGAGATCAGAGCTCTTGTCATCTAACAAAACATTTTACATGAGACCAGTGCACATTGGCTTTTATTAAAAAATTCCAGAATGGTTTTGGCTGGAAGAGACCTTAAATCCCACCCAGTGCCACCCCTGCCATGGCAGGGACACCTTCCACTGTCCCAGGCTGCTCCCAGCCCCAGTGTCCAACCTGGCCTTGGGCACTGCCAGGGATCCAGGGGCAGCCCCAGCTGCTCTGGGCACCCTGTGCCAGGGCCTGCCCACCCTGCCAGGGAACATTTTTTTTCCTAATATCTGCTCTAAATCTTCCCTCTGTCAGTTGTCCTGTCATTCCATGCTCCTGGTGCCTGATTCCCAGCACACACAGATGTACATGACCAGACTCTGGGGCTGCTTACAGGCATGATGCACAGGGAGTCCTTCAGTTTTTAATTCTCTTATTTCACACTTGGTGAGTGAGGGCCATGGTGCTGGCACTGAGAGGGAACTGTGCTGGTGCTGTGTCCCAGTGCTGCCCTGGGAGATGGGGTTCATTTCAGGAACCAAAACTCCATTTCCCAGTGGGATGATTTCCTGACTGGAAATACCCAGGAAGCCCTAAACTGCTGGGGTACAGCTGAAAGCTGATGTTGTCTCATCTCCCAGTTCAGCTGTCCTTTTAAAGGAAGCCTTGCAAATTTTGACACAGCAGTGTTGCACCTCCCTAAATTCTGCTTAAGGGTAAATTCAGGCTGCTTTCTAGTTGCAGTTCTAGTTTCTAGTTGCAGAAAGATGCAATAATCCTCATTTGAGTCTTGTCCAAATTTAGCGCACCTGGAATTTAAAATTTCAGCTGTTTTCAGGACTAAAGGGTTTATTTGAAGAACTGGCTTTGCCATATGTGTCATGCAACTGGATGTGCTGCAAAGTAGATCTTGATATCATTATGTTATTTTGTGTAAATAAAACGAGGGGCCCTCTTTTGCACAAGTTTGTCATGAGTCCAAGCTAAAAACTAGTCAAAGATTGGTCTGATAATGCAGAACAGTTTAAAATCAAAAATTAATGGAGAGAATTAAGTTAAATGTGCAAGGTACTGATTCCTGGTGGTTTTTCTTGCTTCACGAACAATAAGGAAGAGGCTATCAATTTTCCTTATTATGCTATTTTCTTGAAATGACTCAAGGAAGAGAACAACATTTTGTCAAAGAGGAAAAAAATAAATGTTAAATGTGGGAGACTGACTGGTTAGGGCTGAATAGCTTTCTGCAACAATAACTTTTATCCTTCAAAAATATTTTCTTATTAATATGCACCAATTTTCTTAAAAATTCAATGACAAGAAAATTTCAAAATTTCAATGGTAGGCATCAAGGGTTTGCATGTTGAAATCTGCAATAGGATAAAGATCCATGGCAGGCTGAGCTCCTCCCACGCTCATCGATGCACAGGAGAATGAAACCCTTGTGCACAGAACTCTTCCACATCCCTCACCTCGTGTGTTTCATTAAAACTCCCAAAGTTACCTTTGTGATATGCCCTAAAGATTAGGCAATGTGACTGATTCTTGGATCTGGAGAGGTGCTCCCCACCTGCTTTCCATGGGAGCTGCTCCTTTCCCACAGCCCAGGGACATTGCACAGTCCAGGGAAGGGACTCACTGCAGAGCACTGAGGTTAAACCATGCAGGGGAGCCGGGGCTGCTCAGAACAGCCCCTCTGCCAGAGGCAGGAATCTGTCCAGCTTCTGTGGAGCTTTGCAGCTCCAGATCCCATGGGGACGTCCCTGCCCAGCTGGGGACATCACCTGGACACTGCAAGCCCCTCCCTGCCTCCCAGGCCTCCTCCAGCTGAGCCCCACCTCCACCTCTCTGCCCAAAACTCAGGCACTCTGAACTCCAGAACTAATATGATCCAATATTTATTCTCTCATTAAAAAGCTATTCATTTCCTTGTCTGATGATAAAATTATGGTAGAATAAATCCTTCATCTTTTCAGCTAATTCTAATTACAGCTAAAATCTCATTTAGACTGGGAGTTTGCTATGTTTACTTGATACTTTTGCAAAACATTTCAGAACATAATCATCCATTATTATATTGCAACACTGTGATCTTGGCTGCCTTCTGCCAAGTGTATCCCTGAGAACAATTGCTATTTTAATGCATCATCCAGAAGTTATGGTCTAGACAAATCAGAAAAAATTGTTTAGTCTATTATAATTTGGCATATGGTCATTTAATAGCATACAGGAAATCATCATGAACGCTGGGGATTATTGTTGCTATAAAAATAATGAAAGGAATTTAAAGTTGGCTAGACTTCACTTCCGCCACTGCTCTTGTCATTGAAATCATCTCTGCTGCCTCTTCATTTTTCACTGTTGGTATCTTGGAGCAGTCATTCAGATCTGTGTGAAGCTATGGAGAACACACTGACTTTGCAGAGTGGCTGCTTGTAATATGGTTTCCACATGGACATGGATATATTATTTTTCAGGTGTTGTGTTCTTGATTGAATTCTCAAATGAACAGCATATTTCCATTAGGAATATTGATGGGTGTTATTTTCTAGCAGTCAAAGAACAGACTTTTCTTATGTTAAAATTGAAACTGGTGAGGTTTGCATTAACTACAAGCACACAGCACAGCCACGCTGTCTGTGCAGCTAGAAATGCCCAGCAGGCCTGTTCTCACAATTGTTTAGGGACACATTTTATTTCCATGCAGACATTTGGTATACACCTCCCCATGCAGGCTGTTTTTTAGAGTGTGGACTAGACTTTTAAAATATTTCTCTGTCCTGTATGCACCCAATGATATTCAGGGATTTCACTGCACTCATGTGCATTGCTAATGAGATTGGGCCTTGTGTGGTGGCTGACTAACTCTTGTTCACTCTTTACCCCTGATAACACAGTTATTCAATACCAAAATTGCCAACATTCATCTGTATACAGTTCACAGATATTAATGGGATTCCTGCTTTTGAGTGCAGGTCCCTCTTGGTTCAGCCAGAGCAGTCTGAGACTTCCTCCCCAGGGGCAGCTCTGAGCTCTGCTCAGGCCAGGGGCAGCACCCAGGAGTGGCTGGAGCTGGGCCAGGGCAGGCTCAGGCTGCAGAGCAGGGCAAGGTTCTGCTTCCCCCAGAGGGTGCTGGGCACTGCCCAGGCTGCCCAGGGAATGGGCACAGCCCCGAGGCTGCCGGAGCTCCAGGAGCCTTTGGGCACCAGGCATGGACAGGGGGGATTGTTGGGGGTCTGGGCAGGGCCAGGGGCTGCATCCATCATCCTGGGGGGATTGTTGGGGGGTCTGGGCAGGACCAGGGGCTGCATCCATCATCCTGGGGGGATTGTTGGGGGTCTGGGCAGGGCCAGGGGCTGCATCCATCATCCTGGGGGGATTGTTGGGGGTCTGGGCAGGGCCAGGGGCTGCATCCATCATCCTGGGGGGATTGTTGGGGGTCTGGGCAGGGCCAGGGGCTGCATCCATGATCCTGGGGGGATTGTTGGGGGTCTGGGCAGGGCCAGGGGCTGGACTGGATGATCCCTGTGGGTCCCATCCCACTCAGGATAATGTATGTTTCCATGAAACTTGTGATCAACTATGCTCAGGGAAGTGGGAAACAGCCTTTCTTACAGATTTGTTAGGAAAATTTGGGATTTCAAAATGATACCTTGCACAATTCTGAATAATAATGTAAAAAAATCAGGACGTTTGTCAATTAACCTGAGCCAGCAGTTGAGCACCACACAGGCACTGCTCACTCCCTGCTACTCCCCAGGGATGGGGCAGGTATTTGGGAGAGTAAAAGTGAGAACACCCATGGGTTGAGATAAACACACTTTAATAGGACAGAAAAGGAAGGAAATAGTGATAACAGCAAGGAAAGAATTTGAATATACAAAACAAGTGATGCACACTGCAGTTGCTCACCACTCACAGACTTCTGCCCAGCCAGCTCCTGAGAGACACCTGGCCAGCTCCCCTCAGTTTATGTGCTGAGCACAGTGGAATGGTCTGGAATATCCCTCTGGCCAGGCTGGGTCAGTTATCCCAGCTGTGTCCACTCCCTGCTCTTGGTGTCTCCCATGCATCCTGCTGAAAGCTGAAAAGTCCTTGACTCAGAGTAGAGCACTGCTCAGCACCAGCTCCATCTTCAGTGTTATCAACATCATTCTCCTCCTTAAATCCAAAGCACACCACTGGAGCAGCTTCCAGGAGGAAGGTTAACTCTATCCCAGTGTTGCAGTTTGGTCAGCTGCCCACTGAGACTGGCTTTGCTGCAGTTAAGGATTATAACCTATGGGCAGAGATACCCAAAGGTCTGAAAGGTGTGACTTTTAAAAAAGGCTGCAACCTTTCATGGCAAATCAGTCTGACAAATCTGTGCAGTGCCTGAATCCAAGTGCTGCACACAGAATTTTCAGGAGCTTGCTGGAGCAGCAGCCCAGCAGCTGCAACAATTGCCATCCTCACATTTGTATTCCAAAGTCTCAGTCTTATGAGGTATTTTTCCCCAAGAGAAAAAGGAATTGCTTTATAAATTGTTTAGCTGTTTTTCCATGTTTTCTGCTTGAAGTAGAAGGAAACTGTAGGCTTTCAGCAGCTGAATTAATGTTGAAATGTTTGAAATGTTTTAAGTAGATTGTTTGGAAAATAAAGGAAGGAAAAAAGAGATTTGGAGGGTTTTTTTGGGGTTTTTTTGGTTTGTTGTTTTTTTTTTTTTTTTTTTTTTTGGTAAAAGCTACTGCTTCATTTCTTAATGAAGTTTATTTTAGCTTTAACTTAAGAACATCTTGTGCACCTAATCTTTTAGAATACAAGTAGTTTATGAAAATCCAGACTGTAGCTGATTTGAATTTAAGTGATTTCACAGCCTTCAGTGGGAGCCTGTTGATTTATGCTATTTTAGGTTTTCTGGGGATAGGAGTCAGAGGTTTTACTGCTGGAGTGAACACAATGTGAGTGAGCAGAGCATGAACTCCAGGAGGGGAGAAGGGGCATGAGGAGGCCAGGGACACATTCTTGCAGCTCCAGCTTTCCCGGCAGCCTGTCTTACCTGGGGGTCACTGCCTGCAGAGCCAGCTTGGGACTGCTGCTGGCACAGAGCCCTTGGCCTTTATAAACCAAAGCAGAAGCAATTGCACCAAATTGCACAACCCAAGGGACTTGTTTGTAGCCCAAGAGGAACCTGGCTCAGCCAGAACCCCCTGCCCAGAGTGTGGGCAGCAGGGAGGGGATTCTGCCCCTCAGGTGAGACCCCACCTGCAGAGCTGCCCCAGCCCTGGGCCCAGCACAGCAAGGACCTGGAGCTGCTGCAGAGAGCCCAGAGGAGGCACCAGGATGAGCAGAGGGATGGGGCAGCTCTGCTGGGAGGAAAGGCTGGTACAGCTGGCATTGTTCACCTGCACAGGAGAAGCTTTGGGCTGAGCTCAGGGTGGCCTTGCAGGGCCTGAAGGAGCTGCAGGAAAGATGGAGAGAGACAATTGCCAAGGGCTGGAGGGACAGGAGCCAGGGAATGGCTGCCAGTGCCAGAGGGCAGGGCTGGGTGGGATCTTGGCAATGAGGAATTGTTCCTTGGGCAGGATGGGCAGGCCCTGGCACAGGGTGCCCAGAGCAGCTGGGGCTGCCCCTGGATCCCTGGCAGTGCCCAAGGCCAGGTTGGACACTGGGGCTGGGAGCAGCCTGGCACAGTGGAAGGTGTCCCTGCCATGGCAGGGGTGGCACTGGGTGGGATTTATGGTCCATTCCAGCCCAAACCATGCTGAGTTTCTGGGATTCTCTGAAGTGGTGGATGAGAGAGAATAGTTTTCTTTAGCTTGAAGACATGGAGCCTTATTACTTCATCTCTGTAGAGGATGTAACAAAAGATGTAGAGGATAAAACAAAAGATAATAAAGAATTTTTGCTTTAAATCCTTGTTAGTAAATAAGCATGGATCTGTGATTAACATTTTGTTTCCAGCACTTCACACTTGAATAGCTGATAATAAGCAGCTTGGCTCTGCCATTCTGGTTAAGCAGCTTTAAAAAGTGTTTACTGGTTTACATAACAGCATTGAGGAGTTGGGGAAGAGTGGCGGGATTTGTTTATTTATCTCAGTAGCTGATATCATTCTGTGATGCTAATGATGAATGACTGTCAGTGAGTTTAATTTTCAAATGCACCCCAAGTCTATTAACATAAGAAGTTTACTTACAGCTTTTAGGTTGGGTTTTTGTTTTTTGGGTTTTTTTTTTTCACAGCAGGTTTAGAAATGCACAGCTGTCCAGGAATATGTTCCTGTTCCATGTTTGGAGTATGGAAGTTCTTTATAACATTCCAGGAACCCAATCCCATCTAACTACTGCATATGAGTGATCCCTACAGCACAAATCCCATCCTTTTCTATCCCTATGCAAAGCTGGGTGCAAAACAAACATCCAAATTAGGTGAAATCTCAGTTTTCACACCATTTAAGCCTTTCATTGTTTTTACCCCTCAGCAAGATGGAGACATGAAATGGAGACATGAAACCACAGACCTAATGTTCCACACTTCACACACATACATTGTGTCAAAATAGAAGCATTTTCCTGAGCAAAATCATAGGGATTGTTTTCCTTTTTATGTCTTCCATGCTGGTGTGAGTAATGTGTAATGTATCATCATGTAACAATAGGAAAATGCCAAATGGATACACCAAATCTATTTAATAAATATGCTTGGGAAAGCCAGACTATATTTGCATCTATGTGTGAGAATGTAATTTCATTCATTATGCTGGAGTTAGTTTGGTGCTGTAATTTCAGTTTTCAGTAAAACAAAATTGAAAGCTGATCTTTTTTGAGGAATAAACCAATATATTTCATTCCTTATTCATGAACCCCTGTCAGCCAATGTATTTTTATGTAACTGTAAAAGGAATGTGGAAGGAGAACATGACTGCTTAGGATGTGAGAAAGACAACCCCAAATGAGTGGGTTTGGGACTAGAGAGATGTTTGTCTGTGGCTGGAGTTACAGAATGTGCTTAGCTTCAAGCTTTTGCCTATATTCACATTTTCTCTGCTGAAAATACCATTAAGATCTTCTACTTCACATTTAAAAATCATTCTGTTTTACAGTTGATGGTGGTACATATTATATATTTGCCTGTACAAATATAACATCAAGATTTTTATCAGTATCTTGCAGAAGAGTAAAGTGAATCATAGCAAAAACTAAACCAAACATTTTAGGGACCTTGTAAAATTTCTTGCTGTGTAAAGATTTAAGGAGAATATGTTGGAAACCCCAGGGATAAGTGGAATTGGCCTTTGTGATGGATTGAGGGCTGCTTAGTTCAGGTTTCACTGTATAATGCAATTTCTTCCTCAAATATTAAATCTGACCTAGTGTTTTAAGAAGTACTAGAAATAGGAGATCAATGTAATCCTAGTAATTTGACACCCAGGGAAAGTAGAAATAAATAGTTAAATCAATTGTTATCAAAAATATCTGAATGCATCCCACTGGCAATCAGTGCTGCTGGTGCCTTGATCCTCAGAGGTGCTTCCAGGGTCTAAATCCAAACTGCAGCCCCTTGGAGGTCTGCCAGCCCCTGCTCCTGCCCAGAAACACCAGGGGTGGTTACATTCAGCATAAGGATGTGTTGATCATGCAAGGGCTGGTGGAGAAATATTGCATTCCTGATAAGTCTTGGGATCTCCCTTGTATCTGGACCTCTGCCTTAGCAGCTTATATCAAAGGCTTATATCTAAGCTCCAAAGAGGGATTAGGTCTAAATTAGGTATTTCTACAGTTACCTTGCATCTTGGGCTAAATCTATTTGAAAAGATCATGAGAAAATATGATTCCCTGTCTATCTTTCAACTTCCAGCTACTGAGTGGCCAAAGAAGCCAGCCAGGAGATTCTGCAATGTGGCAGCTGCATGCAGCAAAACATCAAATCTGCTCATTACTCAGGATTTCATCAGCATTGATGTATTTATTTTAATCTTCTTATCTTGATATTTACCAAGGAAGTCCTAGTTTTGTTTTGCTAAATAAAAAACCCTACTAGATCCTCAAAGAATTGATGATTTTTTCCATTTTCCCTCCTTCCAGGAACTGAGCTGGGAAGCTGCAGAGCATTAAGGTGATGTGTTTAATGCGTGGCGGCGTCCTATGTGCACAAGGGTTGGTCTGAAACTCCTCAGTGGCCCCAGACTTCCTGACTTCCAAGGTGGAAGGGGTGGAATCTCGGATACTCCTGTGCCTACACTCTAACCAAAAATGAAGGAGGAGCGCTGTGTGCAGGCCGCGCTGCTGTGCCTGGGGGTGCTGTGCTGCAGCCAGGGGCTGGCTGCGGAGCGCCCCGGCCGCGCCCGGCCCTCGCTGCACGGGCACCGCGACAAGGGCAAGGAGGGACAAGTCCTGCACCGCTCCAAGAGAGGCTGGGTGTGGAACCAGTTCTTTGTCATAGAGGAGTACACGGGACCAGATCCTGTGCTCGTAGGAAGGGTAAGAAACAATTCCTTTTTCAGCCATTCATTAATATTCTTCATTTTTATTATTTTTGAGGTGGTTTTGGGGGGGTTTTCTTGGTGGGATTTTTTGTTTGTTTGTTTTTTGCTGTTGCCTTTGTGCTGTATAAGCTGCTTCTTCATTTTCTGGTAGATAAGTTTAGATGCTAAGCAAAATACTACCTAGATCAATACATATATTTCCATTGACCTCAGCAGTCCCTGAATGAAGGTATGCAGGCTGTTACTCAGCAAGAACCACACCAACAACTTGAGCAAAAATATGTCTCAAGAATATCATTCTCAGGTCTTTAAAAACAGCAATTAAAAATTGAATGTCTGACCCAGCAACTCAGTAAAATAGGTATCTTTTTATCCTCTCATTTTCAAATTATCAGTAAAATGAAATATATTGAGGGCCATGTATAGAGGAAGGTAAATATCTGTGTGCACATGTATATGTACACACATCCTGGACTGTTTTTTATTCTGCTACTGTCTAACACAGGTAAAATATAAACAGGTAAATAAACCAGTATATTTGCTAGTTTCTAAATGAGCAGCAGAATGGTGTTGACTTAACCACAGCACAAAAGGAGTGGAGAAGCAGGATCAATGTCAGCAAATACCATGCTGGATATTCTGGTTTAAAATGGTGCAATTTGTAGCTGTCAATATAAAATCAATAAATCTGTAATTTGGCTCAATGTTTCCCTCATTCATCAAACTGAAATGTGCACTGGTTTTGGAATTAAGACTGTTTTGTAAGCATTTCTTATCTCTTTTATATTGGAGAGGGCGTAATTAAAAACTAGTTGGCAATCACAGAATCACACAGAATCCCAGAATGACTGAGGCTGGACAAGCCCTCCCAGCCCATGGAGTCCCAGCTGTGCCCGATGCCCACCCTGTCCCCAGCCCAGAGCCCTGAGTGCCACCTCCAGCCCTTCCTGGGACACCTCCAGGGATGGGCACTGCAAACCCCCCTGGGCAGTTCTTGAGCCCCCTTTCCATGGGGAAATTCCTGCTGTGCCCACCCTGAGCTGCCCTGGCCCAGCCTGAGGCCGTTCCCTCTGCTCCTGTCCCTGTTCCCTGGAGCACAGCCCGGCCCCCCTGGCTGTGCCCTCCTGGCAGGAGCTGTGCAGAGCCACAAGGGCCCCCTGAGACTCCTTTGCTCCAGGCTCAGCCCCTGCCCAGCTCCCTCAGCCTCTCCTGGGGCTCCAGCCCCTGCCCCAGCTCTGTTCCCTTCCCTGGACACCCCCAGCCCCTCCAGGTCCTTCCTGAATGGGGAGGCCCAGAACTGGACACAGCCCCGCGTGTGGCCTCAGCAGTGTCCCCAGTGCACGGGACAGTCACTGCCCTGGTTCTGCTGGCCACATTGTACTTCCTACAAGCCAGGGTGCCCTTGGCCTTCTTGCAGACCTGGGTGCAGCTGGACTCATTCATTTATCACTTAACTCATCCCATTTGTTATTTAACAGCATTTTACATGCAACCCAGTAGAACATGGTTCACTGAAGTGTACAAAAGCTTTGTAAAAATTACTCCTCCTACCAACTTCATGCGAATAAAGAACCTGCTATAAGCATCTTTTTGTGTATTTTCTTCCTTAAATCTAAAATTTTGGGGTTAGAAGAACCCTGCACTTGGCAGGAGGCATGTCTGGGCTGGCACTGCCCTGGATGCAGGGTACCGTGGTCACAGTGTGTCCCTGAGTGTGGATTATTGCCTGATGGAAGCCACAGTTCTTGAAAACTGTGAAATGATAGCAATTCTGCATTTCTTTGTTTTATAAGCACATCCAGGAAATGTGTGCCCCCTTGTTAAGGTATGTCTGTTTCTCCTTTTGTAGCTTCATTCAGATATTGATTCTGGAGATGGAAACATTAAATACATTCTCTCAGGTGAAGGAGCAGGAATCATTTTTGTTATTGATGACAAATCAGGGAACATCCATGCAACCAAGACACTGGATCGGGAGGAGAGAGCTCAGTACACCCTGACAGCTCAGGCTGTGGACAGGAACACAAACAGACCTTTGGAACCCCCTTCTGAATTCATTGTCAAAGTTCAAGACATAAACGACAACCCGCCCGAGTTTCTCCATGAAAACTACCATGCCAATGTGCCCGAGAGATCAAATGTAGGTGAGTACTCAGAAGGGCACTGCCCTTGTGGAAGGTGCTGCACTGTCAGGATATCTTGGCTTTATTTCATTCCTATTGTCAAGGATTCGGGGAAGTAAAATTTACTTTCATGTTCAGCCAGTCATTCACTTGATGTATTTAATCTGCTGCCCAAAACAAACCCTGCACAGCTCCTAACTGGGAGACGGTCCTAGAATAGAACTATTTTTCCTCCTAGGAAGGAGCAGAAGAGTCCCCTGGAATTTATGGAGTGTGAATCCTCTGGGGTAAACACAAAGATCATTCCTTTGGCAGAGCTGTGTAATAAAGCTGGGAAGTTACTGCCTCACCAACTATTCCATTTTCATCTTCTGTTTGAGCTTGTGTCTGTCTCAGAGATTTCTACAGGAATGATTTGTCTGAAACTTACTGAGAAAAATGTAAAGGAAAACTCTATTGTTTGGCTGTCTAACGACAAAAGCAATATAAGGCTTAAACTACTGAGGGGAAAAACCATAACGGTGCAGGGTGACTGCTGACTTTTATATCTTCACTGGTTAGAACATTAATCCACATCACAGCTGGTGACAGATCTTCTTGGATCACACAAGTATATTTTGTCATGTAGAAATTGTAAAGTAATTTTGATTTTCATTTACCAAACATGGAAATAAAACATTTTAGGAATAGCTCTGCTGTGTGACTGAAAGCATCTCTGCATGGTCCTTCCAGACGTGCTCTGACTCTCCCTCCTGTGTTTGCTCTCCATTTTTAGGTACATCAGTTATTCAGGTAACAGCTTCAGATGCTGATGACCCTACCTATGGGAACAGTGCCAAATTGGTTTACAGTATCCTTGAAGGTCAGCCCTACTTCTCAGTGGAGGCTCAAACAGGTATTGTTAAACAGTTTCTTTGAGTGGCACCTCATGACCAGAGTGCATCAAAGTGAACTGAATGTACTGGCTGGGCACAGCTGCTGCTGTGTCTGAGCTCATCTTCCTGCTCTGCTGCAGGCTGGTCTCCTGCATTTGCTGGAGCCCCTGCACCAGAAATCTGATGCTGTTTCTGGGTGTTCTGGAAAGGCTGTTTCTGTGCTCAGCTGTAATTCTGCAGGCCTGTCCTCTGTGTGGAATATTAGGGCTGCTTTCCTCACAGCAATGCTCAGGGAAAGCAGAACCTCCACCATCACTGAAAATATTGCTGTGTTTAATGCACTCCAAATGCAGCAGCCAGGTTTTCATTAAATCTGTGTTTACCACTTTCCTTTGTGCCTGCAGGAATCATCCGAACTGCCCTTCCCAACATGGACAGAGAAGCCAAGGAGGAGTACCACGTGGTGATACAGGCCAAGGACATGGGAGGACACATGGGAGGCCTCTCAGGGACAACCAAAGTGACAATTACGCTTACAGATGTCAATGACAACCCACCAAAGTTCCCACAGAGTGAGTACCAACACAATCCTTCTCCCATCTCCTACCAGGACCCATGTTTGTGAAGTATCAGACACACCCAAGGCTTGAAGGGGCAATAACTGATGGATTATTGCACCACATGTGAATAAAGAAGTTGTGGCTGGTAAAATATGGAACTTTAGTGTCTGGAATATTTGCTTTGTGTTGCAAAGTGAGACATTTTTAGGGCCAGCATTGAATTGCAAAGATTCCTGACCCTACACTTCATTTTTGAAGCTACCGGGCCATGCTGTGTAACTTGCATGAGCAGAGAGACCTATGTATATATTCTTCAAGACTCATAGTTACCATGACAAAACAAACTAAATTTTGCACAATTACATTTTTAAATTGTTGAAGTGTATTAATGGAGGTCAAATACAGCAATTTTTTTATACCTGAGCAATTTATTTTTCACATATAAAATTAATCAGGGCTGACATTACCAGACTCAGCCTTCACAGCTGGGTGGAAGTACATTAATGGGCCCACACATCTGTTCTGCAGCTCATCTCTGCGTGGGTTTGGGGTTTTTTGAGTGCAGTGCAGACTCACTCAAAGCTGTCTCAGCCCACCGTGTTTCTCCTCTGAGCAGTACTTCTGACCCTGATGTGTCCTGGCCATGGCCATCCCTCTAACAGCTCTAAAAGCTCTTCTTCCAGTGCTGCAGCTCCCTGACTTCTCATGCAAGAGCTGAATGCAAAAATCTGTGTCAGCATGATTTACCCTTCAAAAAGAAAAGGATTAAATAATAAAAAATCAGGTTTTATGTACCTTACAAACAAGCCTTTTCCCTCCACATCATAACCTGGGACACCAGGATACAAAATTTTGTTAACTCCATCAAATTATGGATTTTTTTATATGAATTCAAGCCCCTTCACTGAGTGTTTTGCAAGAACATGCTAAATTATCAGAAACGCCCAAAAGCAGTTCCTCTACTTAATCATTCATCCCCAGGTTAAATCTGATTTGGGAATGTTTTGTAACTCAGAACCAGGGTTTAGCTGTCTGTATAAACAGCCAAATGACTGATATTTTCATTCTTATTTTCCTTTTTTCTGTTGTTTGGGGTTTTTTTTGTTTTGTTTTTTTTTTTTTTAATGTTCATTGCTCAAGCTGTTAATGAGTTATATGCTTATATTTTGGGTTCTTTGTGACTGGAGTTAATGACCTATTTCAATGACATGTGGCAATTGTTTTTATGGGTAATGAGCCAAGTCCCTGCCTGGTGTAAGTCTCCTAATGTTCCTAGGGTGCCCATGAAGCAAAGAAGAGCAATTACAAAGGGGAATAAATTAGATTATTTTATTTCATCATCCTCCTTTTTTTTCTCCCCAATTTATTACTGTTGATGATGTGGCAGAAAATGCTGACATAGATTTATCTATTTAGGATCAGGTTATGTTATCTGAATTCTGGAAGTGGATGGAAAGTTCTGGAATCAGTAGTGCCTAAAGGACAACTGTTGGAGCCCAGGAACAGTGTTGCTCTTCTCTGGTGTCCCTGAATAGCCAGGGAAACACCTGTGGGATGTTTGGGGATGGTTTTCCTGTTGGAGCTTGCCATGGGAAAGCCATTTTTTCTTTGGCATGAAATCACATACAAATTGGTGCATACTCTCTGTGGTGTGAAATTTTAATAATCATTGTTGCTCTACATTCACACTCCAAATTCAAGCCATAGAAAGCAGCAGATTTACACTTTAGCCAGCACAGCAGACAGGATTTATCCAGTTCACTGTATCTAATTTATGGCTCTTGAACGAATGGGCAGAAATGAGAAACAGAGATGAAGGTTTTACCATGAGTCATGTGAGAGAGTTTTCCTTCCATTTTTGTAATAACATCTCTGCTATCCATGGTAACCTTGATGCCACAACAATTGCTGCATTCTGGGTGCCTGGTTGTCCTTTTAAGCCCCTCCCTGAGCAGAGGGATAACAGGGAGGAGGTCATGTTCTACACGTTATCCATGTGGGTTAAGGTTTCACAGCTGACTTGCTGCTCAAAGCTCTTCAGAACAGAACACAACACAACACAACACAACACAACACAACACAACACAACACAACACAACATTCCTTCACAGGGGTGACAATGCCAAAAATCGCTGTGTTGTGTTTATTGGAACTCCCAAGTTCAAAGAGTAAACACCCAAGTGGGGAGCACCTGCTCACTCGGGGCACACGCCTGTTCTCCCTGTTCTCCCTGGCCCAGGTGTGTACCAGATGTCGGTGTCGGAAGCAGCTGTCCCAGGAGAGGAAGTGGGGAGAGTGAAGGCCAAAGATCCTGACATTGGGGAGAATGGCTTGGTGGCTTACAGCATCATCGATGGAGATGGCATGGATATGTTTGAAATCACCACAGATTATGAGACTCAGGAAGGGGTTGTGAAGCTTAAGAAGGTGAGTGATGCCTACTGCTATGTAATGTTTTTTGCTGACAGAATATTTGGTAATAATGGATTACCACCTAAGCTAAAATATTACTAAATGCAAATTTCACTTAATTAATTTTTCAAGGTGTGATTAACTCTTAATATTCCATTTCCCCATTAGCTGAATTGGAATGGAAGAAAATAACCAAGAAGAGTTACATAAATACTGTACAGTGGATTAATTGCACAAACTAAATGAATTCATAATAAAAAGTCACGGTAAAATACGATGCCATCAGCTTCATTGTTAATGAAGTTTTGCCTAGTGCTGATAAGTAGCAGACATTCACTGTTGCTTTATGTTCAGTCTGAAAAGCCTCATACCCTATAGTTTGAATTCTTCAGCTGTGCATTGTCCACAATAGTGTTCTGAAGGAGTCACAGGCTATGGGAAAAGCAGCAGAGGGGATTTCACACACAGCCCGTCAGCGGGAGCTTTGAAAGCATTATCAAATTAATTTTAAATTGAAAATTACAGAACATAAATTTTACTATTATGGAAGCATCATCATTTTGCCCTTTGTATCTTTGAGCTATTTATCTCTCTTGAAGATAATCAGAAATCAAAGGAGAAGGCCTGGTCAACTTCTGGTCAACCCTGCCCTGCCCTTTAGGGCAGACCATCAGGAAGGGTCCCAGAGGTCTCCTCTGCTCAAAACTGCCCTGGTTTGATTTCTGTCTCTGTTCTAGAGGTGGGAGTGGATTTTTTGTGTGTTTCGAAATGTGGGTGAGCTATCACTCCACTCTACTGGTGTTAACATACTTTGTGAATTGTGATTGGCACCTGTGTGATCATTTTGAGGTGCAACCCCGCAGCCGCTTCATGCCAATGCAGGTACAGAGGTGCTGTGGCTTTGATCAGGCTCCCAAAAGGACTATGGGGCATTATTCTACCTCCCCTTTGGAAAGTGTTATGAGTTCTGTGCTGGAAAGAACTACAGGAATGAAAGCACTCCAAACCATCCTTGTATTTTCTCCACTACCTAAATAATTTAACTCATCAGTATGCTATCTCATGGTGCACCCAGGAGCACTTGAAACCACATCCACATGGAATGCCTGCCAACCTGGATAAAGCCAGGCCTCTTGTGGGAGCCCCTTTCCCATCCCTTGCACTTTTGTGCTGCCTAGAAGGCTGGATGGAGACAAAATTCACATTTCCAGTATAGATGATTTCCTGAGTGATACAACAAGCAAAGAGCAAGACCAAGACTCTGTGGTGATATTTTGAGTGCCTTTCTATGCTGCTCCATACATAGAATGTAGCTCCTTCCATTTGAGTCTTTATGTTTTTAAATACACACATTTCAGTCCAAGCTCGTTGACAGACGCTCACCTTTGTTTGATGTCATTGAACACTAGGGCACTGCCTGCTGCTCTTACAGCCTGGTTTCCCTGACTCTGGAATGCACTGTCCTCTTGTTTCTCACAGACCTTAGATTATGAAACCAAAAAGTCCTACAGCCTGAAGGTGGAGGCAGCCAATGTCCACATTGACCCCAAGTTCATCAGCAATGGGCCCTTCAAGGACACGGTGACAGTGAAAATAGCAGTGGAAGATGCTGATGAGCCACCAGTGTTTTTGAAGCCAAGTTACATTTTTGAAGTACAGGAGAATGCAGCATCTGGTACTGTGGTTGGAAAAGTACATGCCAAAGATCCGGATGCTGCCAACAGTGCTATAAGGTTTGCTGGATTTCCTCTTTCCTTCTGATCATTAGCTGTGGAATTGTTAGGCGAGTTCTGAAGACAGTGTGACAGATCTACAGACATCCAGAATATTGAAAGTTTAACCATCCAGCATTGTTTATGTGCCTGTTCCACAAGCTGCCAGTTTCTCAAAGGCTGTATCATACTATAACGATGTCTAATTCAAATATACTTAAGGGCATCTTTGGTAGACTCTATTCTAAATTAAATTTTCCACAAATATCTTGTGCTGTTATCACAGCATGGATTTTTCTCATCATATCAAAGTCTAAGATGTAGATTAGGGATTGGGCTGGGTAATTGTTAAGTGTTAATTACTAAAGACAAGCCCACACAGACCCCTACTTTCTGCAGTTATGTTGGATCATCTTGGAATCACAGACTCATGGAATGGTTTGCGCTGGAAGGACCTTAAGGTTCATCCATTTCCACCCCCTGCCATGGGCAGGGACACCTTCCACTGTCCCAGGCTGCTCCAAGCCCCAATGTCCAGCCTGGCCTTGGGCACTGCGAGGGGCAGCCCCAGCTGCTCTGGGCACCCTGTGCCAGGGCCTGCCCACCCTCATAGTAAAGAATTCTTATATTATAATAGCTTTCTATTAATTTAATTTTATTTGTCATGTTCTCAGTGTAACTTAAATTATGAAGACCTCTTTTGTGGGTATACTTAAAATTTCAAAGAATTTTAATGTGAAGTTATGAAAGTCAGAGTTGTGTAAAGCTGTACAAATGTGCAGAGAGTGGATAATATCTGATAAATTGGTAGAATCAATTATTATTCCAAGTAAACCAAAGATTGGAAGACTTAAAAAATCATCAAGTTTAATATGAAACAGAAGAGAAAAAATATCTCAGTAGATATTTTTATCATATTTTATAAGAGAGGAAAATAAAGAATATATCAGAGCTTTGATATAGAGACTTCAAAGACCAGCATTTTCACTTATTACAAACATTCTGATGTACTGTTTTTCTAAATGTAGAAACCAACCAGGTCATTCTCCTTTTAAAAGAACACATATTGTCCTTTTGAAAATGATGTTGAGGACAACAATAGGTGTACTACTTACAATTATTTATAAATTATAACTATATAGAACAAATCTGGATGCATGAAACTCCTAAGTCCTTCTTTTCTCTAATTACTGGCTTTCAATCTTCTTTAGATATTCAATTGATCGACACACCGACCTTGAAAGATACTTTGTTATTAATGCAGAAGATGGCAATATCAAGACAATAAAGACTTTGGATAGGGAAGAAATGGCTTGGCATAATATCTCTGTCTTTGCAGTTGAAGTCCGTGAGTATTTCACTGAGGTGTTTGAGAATCAGTGGTACGAATCTGTAATCCTCCAATTGTCTCAGTTTGATAAACTGCAAGAAATCTCAGCAGAATTACATCAGCATATTTGATCTTTCCTTGGATGCAGCTGGGAATTTGTTTGTTTTGAGGGGTTTTCCTGTTTCTGTCTCATCTCAGTGTTGCCTCTCCCGCAGATAAACAGCACCAGGAAGCCAAAGTTCCCGTTGCAATCAAGGTCGTTGACGTCAATGACAACGCTCCCAAGTTTGCAGCTGCCTATGAAGCCTTCGTGTGTGAGAATGCCCGAAGCAACCAGGTATGGTCTGCCCAGCATCTCCTGTGCCCAGCACTTTCCTCTGCCCACCACCCTCCCCTGCCCCACCTTCCCTGTGCCCACCACCTTCCTCTGCCCACTGCTTTGTGCCTACCATCTTCCTGTTCCAACTATCTTCCCGTTCCTACCACCTTCCTGTGCCCAACACCTTCACTGTTCCCACCACCTTCCTTGTTCCCCCCACCTCCCTGCACACACAGCTCTTCCCTCAGGCATTAGCCCAGGTTTGTCCTGTCAGCTCCAATGAGAGGGAATAAATGAACATTTGTTTTGAGGTTTTGACCAGAAAGCCTTGAGCACCCAGAAAGGCACTTTATTTCTGAACTGCTATCAGCAGTTATCCAGTGCTTTGTGTATGGAGTGGGATTGGTGTTGGCTGGGAGTACCCACCAGCACAGGGCCAGTGGAGCTGGGGGCAGCTTTCCCAGTTGTGAGACTGGTTTGGATATTACAGAAATGGTCAGTGTCTTATGGGAAGAATCGCAGTGCAGTGCCTGTAGAGTCTAGCCAACAATTTGTTCCTGGCAGTCTGTGACAAGAGGGGTTAGGATCATAGAGAAATTCAGTTCTGCACATGATCTGTGCCTTTGCAGTCAGTGTAGAAGCTTAAGAGAGACTTTCTCAGCTGCTGAGTTTTCTGCAGAGTTTTATTTAATCTGTTGTGTTACTATTAACACATATTTGTGTATAAGAATGTTGAAGATGTGTGCTTTTACAGCTGTAATTCTGGGGTGGTTAATGCAATAGTAATTAAAGATTGCCTGTTGTAGTTTGGAGTCAGCTCTGTGTTTCTAATTGCTTATATTTGAATTTGAGGGGGATTCTGCTATTTTACAATTCTTACTCAAGGGCTGTCTCAGAATGCTGTCTGTATGTGATGTACCCAGAGAAGGAGCTGTTTGTTTACGGAGTGCTTTTCTTTTACAGCAATTTATTACAATTAGTGCTGATGATAAGGATGACTCGGCCAATGGACCAAGATTTATCTTCAGTTTACCACCTGAAATTATTCATAATCCAAATTTTACACTCAGAGACAACAGAGGTTTGTGTGAAGATTCCCACTCTACCAGAATCCAAAGAAATTACAAAGTAGAACTAATGGCCAATGTCATGTCATGTAACAGCATTGTCATTAACTTTGGCAGAGTGTCTTTCTCCAAGATTTAGGGGAGGAAAGCAAAAGCATACAGCTGAGATACAAGGATGTTATTGGGAAAATGGGATGTTTGTTAACTCACTTTAATTTTCTTGAATACATATTATAAATTACATAATAATACCCAACAGGAAGAATCCACTGCCATTTTATCTCCCAGGAAGAGGATAAAAACACTGCCAAACACTCAGTAAATGGAATTGGCAGATCTCCTTGAATTAGACAAACCTAAAATTAGCTGAGACAGCATAAATTATTAGGCTGCTTGTATTTGTTCACCACTGTGCCTGCCAGCTTTTGTAAATTATGGATCACGAGAGACATGGGCTAGATTCCCAATGGAATCAAATCATGGCCCAGTGCAGGAAATGAATCGGGGATTTGTGCTGTGGAACATACCTGCACTGGCTGTCTCAGGATCTGCATATCCTGATCCCTTTGTCAGTTTCATATTCACAGAATAAAGTAGAGCTTTGCATTCAGATTGATGGCAAGATGTAAGAAATTTGTAAGCAAAAATCGTCAGGCCTGGGTGAGTGTCAAAATTCAATCGATCACAATATAATAACATCAGTAACCTGAACTTGCCAGAGGCTGAGGGAGCCAGAGGAAGTGGGCAAACTGAAAAAAAAAAAAAAAAAGACAGGTTTGGCCATTATATGTATTTATTCAATTTATTTAATTGTATTCTGATTCTTTTTTTTTCATTTTCAAATGCTCATTTTTTATTTCCCTTCACAGGGCCAAACCTGTTTCAGCTTCTAAAGAATTTGTTTTGATTAGCAGTCTTCAATGTTTGAAGGAAACTTGACTGTTTTCTGAAAAGTAAAACTTGGTTGAACTGGCTTAAATAATGAATCCAAGAGTGCCAGAAATGCAAAAGGCAACACAATCCAGATACATGATTTCAGTAAAAACTGCTCTGTTGAGGCACACTTTACATCTCTCTCCTCATCTGAAGGGAGTGTAATTATCATCAGAGTTCCCAAACAAAATCTCTGTTATTCCTGACTGATCAAAGTAACACTGTTGCCTGGTGCTTGACACTTGTACATACTTAAGCAATTCATAAAGGAGCCAGTGCAGGGCATATATTTATTCTCTTTAAAGTAGTAAAACACAAGTTTTGAAAAATTCATGGGTGTATTTTTAGAAAGGAGTAAATAAGCATGTATTCTTTGCTTGAGGCCCGGAGGCCAAGTCTTGCTATAAAATACATTTTATGGTCACCACATCAAACTGAAATTAGATTAGATTTTACAATCTAGCAGAGGAAGCACAGCTCAGAGTGGAGATACTCTGAATGGTATTATGATTTCTGAGTCCAGCCAATCCCACTCATCCTTCATTTCCATATGCAGCAAAATTTGTTTCTGACAAAATTAACTCAGATAGAATGTGTTGTAGTTGAAATTATGATGTCAGTTTAATGTAAGGCTTCTACCTGACAATAATGCAAAAGGTTATTTCAAGAAGATAGAATTAAGGGATTGAATCTTCCCATATAATTTTCTTTTTAGGAAATGAATAGTCTGAGGAAATTCATTCATTTCCATCCTTTCTTTCCCTCATTTTCAATCCTCAGTGCAATTATGTTATTATTTACATATTCTTGTGAGTTTTTTATAGTAAGTTATACTAGAACAAAGTAAAAAAGTTAAAATTCTGTGTACTCCCATATGAAAAAACTTCTTAGGGAGAATGTGTTACCATTTGCAAGTCAAATAATGTCCATGGTCATTCAAAGTTGTTTTTTCAGTTATAAGTCAGAGTATTCTATAAGCCATGCCACAGCTTTCAGAGGGAATTGCTACTTTCAGAGAAAAATGGCTTTATTAACTGTGGAGAACAGTTAATGAAAACTCCAGTGTTTGGGCCTATTACAGAACTTTAAAGTGCATACAGTCTCATAATTATCATTTAATAGAGTTTCTTTTTACCAGCTCCTGAAAGTAATCACATATTGCAGTAATCCAAAAAAGCATAATCACGTTCTACATCCTATTAATAGCCCACTGTGTTACCAAGTCTTCAGCTGAGCCCATCTCCCATAGAAAACATGAGATAATGGCTTGGCCCACGCTGGGATAAAACACAGAATTACTTTTGCACTGTTTCCTTATATTATAGCTCATAAACAAACAGCACTGTCTGCCCGGGCTCTGCTCAGTTCCGCTCCCACTGAATTCAGGCCTTCAAAACAGCAGCAGAGGCTCGTGGCACTTCACAACAGAGAGGCAGATTTTGAGTGAATGGATTTCCTGCTTTTGACCCTGCTGGGTCCTGTGCTGAGATGCCCTTCCCTTGGGCTCCCTCAGCACGGCATTGCTGGAATGGCTGCAGTCCCAAATTCACAAGTTAGAGCTTTACAGAGCCTGAAATTAAACTTGTGAGCCCCCGAAAATCAGTGACTAGAGTCCGCTTTTTAAATTCAAACATGTGCTTCACACTTTTTCAACAAGAAAAGTTTGAAACACACAATCAAGTCACAGGATTTTGTCATGGATTATCCACAGTGATTGCCACTCCTGGTAAAGTAAGGATTTTAGACTGCTTGACCCCTGAAATTGTTTCATTTTCTGGCTGAATCAGCACTCACACTTGATATAGGTGATAAAGTTCACACTGCAGTCAGCTCCTGTAATCTAGAATCCTCCTTACACAATCTATGTGTTAACAAGCCCCAAAAACTAAGCTACATTTGCCTATGCACACAGGAAAAATTGGAAATCATCAATAAGATCACCAGGGAAAAAGACAAAAATCAAAGGTCAGGGAGATCAGTATAAGTATCACCAAAAAATAATGCAATTTTAGCTTCTAATTGTGAAGATTTCGTGGAGAGCACAGGGAATCTTCACTTGCAGCATCTCTGGATATTGGACAGCCAAGGCAATAATAGCTGGAAAAATGTGATATATTTTGGGAATGGCCTTGAGATGACTGTTCTTTTCCTTCCTGTGTTAACCCCCATTGTGTTAATTAGGACTGACAGTCAAGTAGCTCCCATATGTTTTAAGTAATAGTTTTAAGCTGGTATTGACATTTAACTTCTGTTGGCTTAAAAAATGCCATTTTACCAGGATTATAGTTCTACTCCTGGGCCTTGAAAATAATAAAAAAGCAAGGATGAGAATATTAGATAGGATTATATGTTATCTTTTATCTAGGCAAGAAAGGGTTTTTTTTTCCTATAATGGATATTATGTTTCTTCTAAATGTGAGAAGTGAACATAAACAGTAAAAGTTTAAAAAATGACCTTTTGGGCTTGATGTATTATAGTCCTTTTTAAACTTTAGTCAGGCATGTTGATTGGATTTTTCTTTTTAAAAATTTATGTTAAACCAAAAATTGCTTCCCATTAAAACAGATAAATCAGCCATTGGATCAAAATCAGTTTTGTTTAGTGTAAGTGACTGCAGTGGACCAGGCCAGTCTGCATAACAGCTAAATAATTTGCCATACTTTTCTTATTTTAAATTAGGAATACTATTTCAGCCAACAAAAGGTAAGAAAAATAAAATATATGATAAAAAATGCATAGCCAAAGACTATACATACTAATATATGGTATTGTCATTCCTTACACATTGCCTTGGCAGCCTCGAGGCAGCTGTATCTCAGCTCCCCTGTTATTAGTTCAAGTTAGCTGATAAGTTAATAGATATTAGATGTTGCATTCCTATTTGTACCAAATTGTTACGAGCCCGTTCAAGTCCTAAAATAAGGCTTTTGTTATGCAGACATTGATATCACCAAGGTCCCGTAAAAAATTGTGCCTTAAAGTTTAGATGGTGCATGTAAACATTCAGGAGATTAGGAGGACTCTGAGGGAGACAAAAGACACCTCCAACAGCCACAAGTAATAAACAATCAGATCTTTATCAGCCTCTCTGTCCTTAGCAAATGTGACATTGTGCAAAGGAGAAGTTAACAAGCTAACAAGCTCCTTTCTACCCAGTTGTTGTTTTTGTGAGACTCAACACCAAAAAGCAACAGTTGTGTCAAGCCTAGGTGGCCATTCAGGGCACCAGGGGTGCGGCAGGACAGGGGGCAGATATGGGGGATGGATTCATTTGCTGTGTAACAAACAGCTCCTACCTTAAATATTCATCCTTTCTGGTGAAGTTCCTGGGAGAGTCAAGCAGTGCAATCCTCCTCATCCCATAGACTGACCAAATTTGGGGGCAGTTTGAGACCTTGTCCTACATCAGGGGCACTGCCTGCAAGGGTGGTTAATGCAAGGCAAGAACACTTCGCTTCAGGTATAATTTATTCACAGATTTTCATGGAAATCACAGTGATTAGATCATTAGGAGAGGTTTTATGGTTTGCATTATTAAATTCTGGGATTTATGCTGACTCTTCAACAGGAAAACGATTAATCTGCAGAAGCCTGAGGCAGCAGTAAAGTAGGTACCTTTGGAGGTGAACAGCCCTCCCTCAGAAGATAAAAGAACTGCTCTTTTTCCCCTCCCTTTCTGTTACACAGTGAAAAATAAAGAACATGGAATAAATCTTCAATATAAACTGGCTTTTGAAGGTCTGAAAACCATGGATATGATTGCTTCCCTTTATTTACTTTGGGATGTTTACAACTGTTACAAACTTTGGTTTAGGCTGAGCTGAGAGACAGAGGAGGGGCACAACAAGGGAGCCCTGTTGGTGTTCCACTGAGAGCAGGAAGCACAGGCTGCCTCAGCCCAGAGTGTCATCTCACACTGTCCCCTTTCCAAGGCTCTAGCCAGAGGAAGTATGCAGGACCATCCAAAATGTCCTGCACCATGGCAGGTCACCTCTCGTGAGGGCAATGGGAATAGAGTTACAGAAATACTGCCAGCAGTTGGACTCATGGATCCCTGTGGGTCCCTTCCAACTCAGAGCATTTTTGAGTCTGTGATTTAACTCTTCCTCACATCCACGATTCAAAATGTGACCAGACATACTGTGCATGTATGATCAAGCTCCCTGAATTACGGCTTTGGAAGTTTGGGTGAAAACCAGATTCTGATAAAAAGCTGTTACCTTCAGCATTTCTTGCTGAAAAAACAGGGTTCAAATTTGCTCATACACAGCAAATATTGGCTTTCGTTATGGTGGGAGTCTCATTATCAGAACCCATTTGGGGACAGCATCTACCAGGCTTTTGGATGTGACTCCAAGAACACATAAGGGAGATACGGGTTTTACCCCTCTATTGAAAGCTTTAATTCTGGAGAGACAGTAAAACCAGATCAGACAGCAATAAGAAGGTCCAGCCATTTGGGTAGTTGAAAAAATATTGTGAATTTCTCAGAAAGTTACAGATACTAATAGGTGCTATCAGACAGAGATTATCTGTGTTGCTTGTGTTAATTAAAGAATTAAAGCTGAGTGTGGTGCTATATGAATTAAATACAATCTGTAATTGCTCTTAGGTCATTACAAAGGCAGCACTTTCTACTGGTTTATTGTAGAAATGACGCTAAAGCCCCAGAAAATTGAGAGCCTTTGCAGCAAGATAATTTCCTTTTCAATATTGGCTAAGAGGACGACTATGGAAGAATTAACAATGATCCTCTCTCTTCTTCAACCAGATAACACAGCGAGTGTTCTGGTCAGACGGGAAGGGTTCAGTCGGCAGAAGCAGGATTTGTACCTCCTCCCCATCGTCATCAGCGACGGCGGCGTGCCCCCGCTGAGCAGCACCAACACGCTGAGCATCCGCGTGTGCGGCTGCGACGGCAGCGGCTCCCTGCTGTCCTGCAACGCCGAGGCCTACGTGCTCAACGCGGGGCTCAGCACCGGCGCCCTCATCGCCATCCTGGCCTGCATCGTCATTCTCCTAGGTGAAAAATGCTCCGTCCATGCTGCTTCTCTGGGCTTGTGTTAAAAAAGTAATCCTGCCCTCTGCTCTAGGATGGAGAAATGAATCTGAATTTTTTAGCTTTTATTTTTATAGGGAGTGCTGATCTGCCTGGCTGTGAAAGGCTTTGGGGTGAGCTCAGGGTGGCCTTTCAGGGCCTGAAGGAGCTGCAGAAAAGATGGAGAGAGACAATTGCCAAGGGCTGGAGGGACAGGAGCCAGGGAATGGCTGCCAGTGCCAGAGGGCAGGGCTAGATGGGATATTGGGAATTAGGAATTGTTCCCTGGCAGTGCCCAAGGCCGGGTTGGACACTGGGGCTTGGAGCAGCCTGGCACAGTGAAAGGTGTCCCTGCCATGGCAGAGGGTGGCACTGTGTGGGCTTTATGGTCTCTTCCATCCTAAACCATTCTGGGCTTCTGTGATATCTTCAATAGCAAACACCAATGAATTTGTGTAGATGTGCTCAGAGAGTGTCCTGCCGTGGCCTAATGCCAGCTAATCAGGGACACTGCTTAAAGGAGGTCATGACATACAGTTCCAAGTTTTGTGATCTTCCCTGGATGACAAGTTCCTTATTGAGGTCATCCAGGATTAATGGCCCCTGACAGCTATTTCCTTGTGTTGTGTTGTGTTGAAACCAGATGAGTGGCTTGGAAGACCTGCTTTTAAGAAAGTGCTGCAAAATGTTTCCTGATTATTTGGAAAAAAATTACACAATATTTTCTAATTTCCCTGCAATATTTTGTAGTGTTTCTTTTTTTTTAATGTATTTTATTTTATAGAAATTTGAAGTGAGAATGCATGACAAACATGTCTTTGAAGGTGTTGCTTAAAAAAATTCCATTTTAATGGAAATGACACACTGGAACTAGAGTTAAGCTTTGGGCATACAGGAGAGGATAAAGATTCATCTTTGTTTTGTTGCAGATATTTATGTGCTTGGGCTACTCAAAGGCAGTGTCACAGTATTCTGCAGCACTTGAGGCCCCACAAACACTTCCCTTGAATTAGTGTTGCAGTAATGAGCAATTAGTAAGAGCACTGGCATGCAGCTCAGACAGAAAGCCTCAGATCAGTATGTTTAGTTCTGTGTACAAACATCTCTGCTTTTACCTAGCAAGGAGCACTAAAAATGCAGAAGTTTGCAACAATCCAGCAGAAAAGCCGAGGGCTCGGGGATGCAATAATTACTTACAAAGGCGTTGCTGTTTGACAGTGCAGTCTAACCCATGTTTTGTTTTCCCAGTCATCGTGGTGCTGTTTGTAACCCTGAAGAGGCAGAAGAAAGAGCCCCTGATCGTGTTTGAGGAGGAAGACGTGCGGGAGAACATCATCACGTACGATGACGAGGGCGGGGGCGAGGAGGACACGGAGGCGTTTGACATCGCCACGCTGCAGAACCCCGACGGCATCAACGGCTTCATCCCGCGCAAGGACATCAAGCCCGAGTACCAGTACCTGCCCAGGCCGGGGCTGCGGCCCGCGCCCAACAGCGTGGACGTGGATGATTTCATCAACAGCAGGATACAGGAGGCTGACAACGACCCCACTGCCCCTCCCTATGACTCCATCCAGATCTATGGCTACGAGGGCAGGGGCTCCGTGGCTGGGTCCCTCAGCTCCTTGGAGTCAGCAACAACAGATTCTGACTTGGACTACGACTATCTACAAAACTGGGGACCTCGATTTAAGAAACTTGCAGACTTGTATGGCTCCAAAGACACTTTTGATGATGATTCTTAACAATAAAGTTTAAGATTTGGCCTTAAGAACTGTGTCTGAAGTTCTGAAGAATCCAGAGGAAATGTAAGCAGGTATTTTTTTAAAAATCAAGAAAAATCTCGTTTAAACATTTAAGTTTGACAGAGAGGATTCCTTTGATAAAAAAGGACATGAAAGTGGTAAATACTGTGAAGTACCTTTTCCTACAAAAGGCAAATCTGGAAGCTGGCTGCCAGCTTCACTGAAGGAAAAAACCCACTTAAGATATGCGAAATATTTAAATGAAGGAAAATGCTAAAAGCAAACCTACAAATAAGGGAAATCTTTTACGTGTTATGAACATCTAAATCTTTTATTTCAAAGAAGCTTCCACAAATTAGAAAAGATAACAGTTCTGAGCTGTAATTTCGCCTTAAACTATGGACACTCTATATGGTAGTGCATTTTTAAACTTGAAATATATAATATTCAGCCAGCTTAAACCCATATGATGTATGTACAGTACAATGTACAATTATTATGTCTCTTGAGCATCAAACTTGTTACTGCTGATTCTTGTAAATCCTTTTTGCTTATTCTTTCATCTTAAACTAATACGTGCCAGATATAAAAACTCTGTCTTGTTCGGTGGGAGGCACCCTATTTCTATGTCATTTTTAATGTATCTATTTGTACAATTTTAAAATTCTTATTTTAGTATACATACAAATATCAGTATTCTGACATGTAAGAAATGTTACAGCATCACACTTATATTTTATGAACATTGTACTGTTGCTTTAATATGTGCTTCAATATAAGAAGCAAACTTTGAAATAAACTGATTCTTTTTTAATTCTTGTTCTGGTTATTAAGCATATAAGGAAAAACATAGTGTTTCTAATGTCCCATTTATAGTTCTGACTAATTTACTACAATTGTGACCTTTTAATAGCCTTATTTATTATGTGTTTGTAGTTGGTTTGTTGCCTTGTTAAGTGATTATTTAAAAATCAAGTACATTTTACAAATGTTTTTTAGATTAAAACAAATGTAACGTCTGGTGAACATTTTGTACCCTCTCTATCTACAGCTTGTGGCTGCTCCCAGAACACAGTAAGAATCATCATATAGTCCTACTGTGTTTTCTGGATTAAATTAAGTGTAATATTTTTCAATATTTCCCATGTACTAGCATTTATCTTATATCTTAGAGATTCCTGAGGCTTCAGGAGTGACTTTTTGGGTGGACGGGAGTACTCTGTGCTTACACTTTACTCCAGCCTTGTGAGTTTCCGTATCTGTGCTGAGCTTCTGCAGGTTCTAGAGACTGAAATCTGACCCAGTTTAGCTGTGACTTCCCTAAGGACTCTTCCACCTGAATTACCTTACCTGAGTAGTAATTAAGATTCCAGTACTTAATTCCTTTTTTCCTTTGTCTTTTTTTTTCTTTGCCTTTTTTTTTTTTTTTGGGGGGGGGGGCGTGGTTTGTTTGGTTTTCTTTTTCTTCTAATTTCCAGTAGAATAGCATCATCTGCAGATAGGGAAACATTTTAATTTGTGATGACAGAAATACAGAATGCTTTCAGAATTGTTCTTTGTAATGCATGTTTTAATCAAAAAAGGGATCTATAACTTTTTTTTTTCTTTTAAGTATTAGTTCAGAGGAAGCATGGGATTGGGGTATGTTCTGCACATCAACATCTTCTGCATCTGTGTACAGCTGTACCTCTGCTGAATTTAATATAGTTGGCTGTTTAGGGTCAGAGATCAGCAGCTGCAATATGGGAAGAGGCAATAAATAAAAATTATCTACATTTTTCTACATTTGTTTTACAGACCCTGTACTTCATTTGCAGTCAGGTACGAAACTGCTTGATCTGAGAGGAAATCTGATTTGTTGGTGTGTTGCTTTTCTGAAGACCCCCCATATATGTAGTTAGATTAAAATTTAACTCCTCAAAATGATGACTGATGTTTCAGCTCTACATCCCTAACATATTCACTTGTCCCATTATATCCCTATGTTTTATAAGGCAGAGTTTGCTAAATTAGCAGATTTGCTCTACAATGTTTATTGTAATATTTCACTTTATTATAGCTGTATGCATTCTATATAATTCTATAGCATATTATTAACTTGGTTCAAATTTCTTTGGTTGCTGATTTTTCTCTGTTTATAATCCAAAGAATATTTTGCTAGATTTGCACATTTCTCCATTATAAATTTAAATAAACATTAAAAAAAAAGAGAAAGTAAATGAGTATCACTTTGAAAATTAACAAATTGAAATTAAGTAAAAAAAAAGGTAATTTGTAGGACTTCATCCTCATTGATGCTATCTGGATTTATTTCACTTTTGAGCAAGTTTTAGAATTAATAACTGCATTTTCTACATTTTTATGTTTAATTTTTAAGAAGGACATTGTCAACTACATTTTTTAATAGTTTCAAATGCTTTGAGTTTTAGTCTCTATTGTTTGTAGCACTCTCGTAGATGCTTGGAAATAAATTTTCTTTCCCTGCTGGTTTTGTCCTTTTTCATTTGATTGTTTTTCCCCTTCCCAGTGAACGTGCAATTATGATAGTGCTTTTTTAAGTTATGCTTGCTAATCTCAGCCAAGGCCAGCTCTGAAATGCTGGGAATTGTCTTCACCCTGGACTGTCGGCAGCACCTTGGACGAGCAGCGTGTTCTGGCACCACGACAGGACATTGCTTTGCGTTGAACTTCACCGCGGCACTCGCGGGAGCCTCGGGTCTTTAATCTGAGCTTGGTAAAACCCAGCCCAGCACGGCGGCTCCGGGTTAGTCCTGACACACCCAAGGCTGCTGTGGGCCCTGGGCTGTTGCAGCATTTCCAAAGATCCAAGGCACCTGGGAAAGGATTCACCCACTCCAGTTATTTTAGCGCAGTGGCACTGCCTTCCCCAAGGATGGAGCCTCACATCCATGGAAGACAACTGAAAAGTTAATTACAACCTCAGTGGGTCTGGAGAAAACCCTGACCACAAGGAGGATCACCATGGCTGAGCCAGGTAAGGCAGGGGACGGTGGCAAGTGAAGGTGGTGCTTTGGCCAGTTTTGCCTCTTGCAAGTCTTGCCTGAGGATCATTTGAGGGGCTACAACAACGCCCCTCCAAACACCATCAGCAACAGACAACCTGACCAGAGGGATTTTGTAGTGAACTGAGCGAATCCTGAGCTGCAGCTGGCAGAACTGCTCAGCTCCTGGTCTAGCTGGGTATCACCAGGAGAGCAGGAGGCTGAGGTGCCACGGTGTCTGCAGTGTTTGGAACACTGTTCCTCCTCCTGGCAAGAAGCAATTAGGGAAGCAAGTGCAGGGCTGGTTGCTAAGGGAGCTCTCCCAACTTGCACTGATAGGGAAGGGGAGGGTTTGTTTGGGAATTCTCAGATCTCCTCTGCCGTGTTCCTGCCACCATGTCAAAGCAGTCTTTGATACCGTGTTAAGGGATACAAGCTTGCAAGCTCACCACCAGCATTTCTGTGATCTCGGGCGAGATCCTGCCCCAGAGACTGCTACAACTCAGATGAGAAAAGCTTTTTAAAGAGCTTATAGGTTCTGTTGGCTCCATGTTGTTGACTGACTGGCAAAATAAAATGCTGAAGCTTATCGTGTTGCTGCTGGTAAGCTCAGAGGTAAAGAGACCAGTAGGAATTTAAATAAGGCTCACAAAGGGACAATCTCAGGGACCCAAAAGTGTGAAATTCTTGTACATCTTCCCCATCTAACTTCATTGTCAGAATTACTTTTGTAATGAAAGAGTCAGTAAGCAAAAATCCAGGTAGGACTTGTGCAAGTTTTCCCTTTGGTCTTTGCTCTAAATATTGAGCTACTGTAACCAAAACTGATTAATTGGCATCAGAATCACATTCCGTATCAAGGGGGAAAAAGGAAAAAGAAAAAGAAAAAGAAAAAAAGAAAGAGAGAAAAAGAAAAAAAGAAAAAGAAAAAGAAAAAGAAAAAAAGAAAAAGAAAAGGAAAAAGAAAAAGAAAAAGAAAAAGAAAAAGAAAAAGAAGAAAGAAAAAGAAAGAAAAAGATGAGAGAGAGAAAAGCAAAAGAAATGGCTTGGGAAAGGGACTGAGTGCGCTTTTCAGGGAGTGAGCTGCAGGTCTCTGGAGCTCCTATTATTTTTTCACTCTTATAGCTTAAGACTGGGGATCAACCATCTTGTTCCAGTTCCATTCCCTGCATGCAAGTGCCCAAGTTTTCCATTATTTATTGTCATTGGTCTCTGTGTTTGATAAGAAAGGTCCTTTCAAACCTGACTTAGCTGGACTGGCTACAATTACCCAAGCCATAGAACAATTTTAGCCCACTCCAGTTCATGAATTCATCGTAATTTGAAAAACATTTTTCTGGTATTTCTGCATCTTGGGCATTGCCTGCTCACCAACTCTAGATCTCTGTACTCCCTCCCAATGAGCTGCACATCCCACATCCACAGTGGGTGTCCTGCCCTGTCCCACAGAGCAGGGGCAGAAGCTGCAGTAGCCCTGCCAAGGGAACTTCATGTGTGCACACACAGGGGACTCTGCTGATGCCCCAGACCACCTCCTCCTGCTGGGGCCATGTGCATGTAAGGGACAGCTCCTGATCCATGGCTGGGGGCTGGTCTGCCGAGGGTACAGAGCACTTCATGCTTCCCCGTGGAAAGAAAACAAGAGAGAAAGAGGAGAGAAAGAGAGACTTGTTTGGACTGTGAGTGGCTCTCAGAACTCCTTCCAGGTCAGGCAAAGGTCTTTCTCAAGAGTCTTTCAGACTTCCCAGTGAAGCCGGTTTGTGTTTTATAAATAAATATTATCCAGGGCAGGGAATTGAACCTGAGATTTTCAAAGTCCTTGTGAGTTCTCTTAACTGTCAAACTCAAAACCTGATACTTTGCCTCCCTCCCGCCCTTTTTGTTTTCTGTACTTGTTTAGTCCCTTTGCAGTGTTCATAACTGCATAGAGAAGAGCAACAGCTGATACACCAACCAAGTTTATGGGTAAAGTGTGCCATGGCTGGGGGAAAACTGCTCTGTAGTGGCAAATTTATAGCTGATGGTGATGGGGAAACAATTATTGTCTTCTACCCCATGCTGCCAGGAAATGGAATAGCCAGCCACATCTCTTGTTTTCTGCATTTCTTCTTCCTTTTGTAAAATCAGGACCAATACCTGATTGCTCAGCTATCTAAGCCAGGAGAAGACTTCATCCTGAGTCCTCTTTGCTATGGCTGTTTGGCAGACTCTTGTTCAAAGGGGTGCTCTTTTAAAATAAAACAAAATAAAAGCTTAAAAGTTTGGCTTTTAGCAACTTTAAAACTAGAAATATAAAAATAATCCCAAAAAACTTACCCTCTAGGTTTTTTAAGAATTCAATTTTAATTGAATTTTAGGGCATGCCTTGCATTTTTGGTGGTTAGTGAAAGAGTCTTGGATTTTGTGACTGCTTTGGACTGAGGTTGCTGATTGCTTTCCCTTTTTGTTCTACTTCCAAACAAGAGAAAAACATGTTTATTTTAACTGAACAAATCCATATGCTGTTGTCCAGACCTAGCTGCAAGTGAAGGCTTTGTTTTGTTGTTGTTGTCTTCTTTTCCAATCTAAATCATTCCATGAGTCCATGACTCACTGCATTTGCTGCCAAGGCAAATTTCCTGCAGTTCTGTCTCCAGCAGGACTTGCAGACACACCACTCCTCTCTCTTGCTGAATATGAAGATCTTCTGTATTGTTCTGTGTGATACATGAGGGCTTAAGGGGCTGAGGGTGGGTTTTTGGTTGTCCTTGGTGATGTATGGGGGGCTTTAGGGGCTGAGGTTGGGGTTTCGGGTTGTTCTTTGTGATATATGTGTGCTTTAGGGGGCTGGGAGGTGGATTTTTCCACCAGTGTTTTGGAGCTATGAGGCTTTTAATTCCACAATTACAAAATTGGCTTTCATGCTGTGCTCAGTGCCCTGTCTCTGGGTGGTAAGGAGCAGTTTTTCAGGGAGTAATAAACTCCCTCCTGCTTGGCAGGGCATCTCTAGAAAGGCCCATTGTTCTCCTGCTGCCAACACTGCCCTTCCTTGTAGGAGCCCATTCTCCCTGCTGCAGCCCCAGATCACATTTTCCTTCTTCTTATTAGCACACTGGAGAAAGTAATCATTAATCAAATGCAAGCACATTTAGCAAAGTTCAATGTGTATGAAAAATTTATGTCAACCTTTAGGCTCTATGACAGTCCCAAGGCTTCACTTAATAAGTTCCATAATGACTTACTGTTAATGGACAATTCACATTATCTCTTTGAGGTCTGCTGGGCCTTTCAGGAACATTTTCTGTTATTGATTCTAGACCTGCTGTATGTTGGCCAGACATAGAAACAAAACAATTGTTTACATTCTTTGCTTTCTAAAATGGAAAGCTGGATGCCTTTAAGTGTAAAACCCCAGAGAACACGGTTTGCTCTCCTGTTATGTGTCTCTAGCACAGAATGAATGAAAGAGTAGCTGTTTTTGGGGGCTGGCAGAAGCCCTGGGAAATGACTGGAAATTTGATAAATCTTGTCCATTGATTTAGCAGAAATCTACGCTTCAAAGGCTGTCCTCAGCCAGCCATCCTTCACCCTTGCTAAGAGTCTTAAAGGAGTTCAGGTACTGAATGGCCCCCAAGTTCTGCAGTTTTGTTCACTAATGAATCATAGTTAATCTCAGACATTTCATTTCTATCAGAGTTTTTTATCTGGGTAAAAAACCTTGGAAAGTCTCCTGACATCTAAGAACTGCCCATTTCTGTGGCTTTATACAATTCTCCAACAAATGTTTTCCACTAAGCACAGTCTCTCAGGATTGCTCAGTCCTCATAATTGTATCATTTTGTAGAGCCTGGGTCCTGTGTACATGCTCTGGCACAGTGATTACTACTGTGAGTAAATGGTAGCACTCAGGACAGTCAGTGTAATGAGCTAGCACTGCTGGAATCCAAGTGCTCCCACTCTCCTTGAGGCTGCTGTGTCACATTGTGTTTAAACATCAGAAAATGAAGCAATATGGACACTCTGTGTGCCCACCCAGGCTGCCACTGCGCTGCAGACTACTCTGGAGTGCCTGGTGTCACGAGCCATTCCTTTCATGAGGAAATCCCTCCAATAACACCTAAGTCCTCCACTAAGAACAGGTAGAAAGGGAGATTTTTTTCCTATGGCCACCCAAAGAGAGCTGACTATTTCACTCACCTAAGTAAAAATACACAAGTGTAGTAAGAATAAAAACAAAAACAAATAAAGACATAGGAGCTGCTTTTCAATATTTTGAAAAAGAAAGAAAAAAATTAGCAGAAATTTGCTGTATTGAGAGCCACTGTAAATCTCCAGCAGGGTCAGCCTTGACTGTCCAGCCACTGTATCAAAGTATCACAGAATGACTGGGGTTGAAGGGGCCTTGAGGACAATCCCATTCCCACCCCGTGCCGTGGCCAGGAACACATTTCACTAGACCAGGGCTCAGAGCCCTTGCCCAGCCTGGCCTTGGGCACTTCCAGCGCACAGATCAAAACAGAATCACTTTTTCTGTCTTGCTGCCCTCGCCTCACCTTTCCTATGCCACCTCCAAGTGAGAGCTGGAAGGCCAGCACCCTCCCACGAGACACAGAGCCATCCTACAGAGCACAGAGATACCCTACAGAGCACAGAGCCATCCTACAGAGCACAGAGCCATCCTACAGAGCACAGAGATACCCTACAGAGCACAGAGCCACCCTACAGAGCACAGAGCCATCCTACAGAGCACAGAGCCATCCTCCAGAGCACAGAGATACCCTACAGAGCACAGAGATACCCTACAGAGCACAGAGCCACCCTACAGAGCACAGAGCCACCCTACAGAGCACAGAGCCATCCTACAGAGCACAGAGCCATCCTCCAGAGCACAGAGATACCCTACAGAGCACAGAGCCATCCTCCAGAGCACAGAGATACCCTACAGAGCACAGAGCCACCCTACAGAGCACAGAGCCATCCTACAGAGCACAGAGCCATCCTCCAGAGCACAGAGATACCCTACAGAGCACAGAGCCATCCTCCAGAGCACAGAGATACCCTACAGAGCACAGAGCCATCCTCCAGAGCACAGAGATACCCTACAGAGCACAGAGTCGTCCTACAGAGCACAGAGCCACCCTACAGAGCACAGAGATACCCTACAGAGCACAGAGCCATCCTCCAGAGCACAGAGATACCCTACAGAGCACAGAGCCATCCTCCAGAGCACAGAGATACCCTACAGAGCACAGAGATACCCTACAGAGCACAGAGCCATCCTACAGAGCACAGAGTCGTCCTACAGAGCACAGAGTCGTCCTACACAGCACAGAGATACCCTACAGAGCACAGAGATACCCTACAGAGCACAGAGATACCCTACAGAGCACAGAGCCACCCTCCAGAGCACAGAGATACCCTACAGAGCACAGAGATACCCTACAGAGCACAGAGCCATCCTCCAGAGCACAGAGATACCCTACAGAGCACAGAGCCATCCTCCAGAGCACAGAGATACCCTAAAGAGCACAGAGCCATCCTACAGAGCACAGAGCCATCCTCCAGAGCACAGAGATACCCTACAGAGCACAGAGCCATCCTCCAGAGCACAGAGATACCCTAAAGAGCACAGAGCCATCCTACAGAGCACAGAGCCATCCTACAGAGCACAAAGATACCCTACAGAGCACAGAGCCATCCTCCAGATCACAGAGATACCCTACAGATCACAGAGATACCCTACAGAGCACAGAGATATCCTAGAGAGCAAACAGCCACAACAATACCAAAATAATGGACATGGGGCATGGCTTGTGCTGTGCCCAATGGCTCATTGTAAAATCCCCTAAATTAAATCCACTATGTGCCTTTTGCATCAGCAGCTTCATGTTCCTGATGCTGGACCAGTGGCTGGGTGAGGGAGAAGTGGACAAGCACATTCAGAAATCTGCTGGCTGCTTTTCAAGTGAGATCACAGTGTTCACAAGCTATTTACCGACAAACTCTTTAAAGAATTAAAAGCTGTGCATAACCCTGAATATTCCAAGGAGATTATTGCTGGCAAAGTGCTCTCAGCCATAGCAGATAATCAGAAACTTTAGCAAAAAAACCCTTTGCTATTAACTCTGACTCAAAATAAAAAGGGCATCTGTACTTGACTGTCATAAAAAACTAGTGCAAAATGTCTGCATGGTAATAACAGAGACCACAGTTTTAATGAGAGTTGGGGAAAAAGAAAGAGTAGAATTTCTGTCTGTTTATTTGCCCTTGGTGGATTATGAGATGAAATGAAAGTCCCTGCTTTTTTTAGCATGGAGGTCAGAGTGGAGTCGTGCTAATAAAAGAGCATTAGACTCCCAGTGTACCTATAAAACTCAGAGCCTAAACCAACCCTTCCCGTGCAATGTAGGAAGCCAGATGCCAGCAATTCACTGCAGACATGGCCCCTTCCCACCACACGTTCCAGAGGTGAGCCAGACCCAGGAAGAGTCGGCTGCTCTGTTTGTTGGTGCTGTGGGGGTTGCTGGAATCGTCTGTCTCCACCAGCCCAGGCTATTTCCTTTCCTGTGACCTCCCTCACACCTCGCAGGTGTCATCATCCTCTGCTCCCAGTTTGTGCTGGGTGCACACTCTGAGGGCAGCATTAATGAAATATCCCTGGGAGCCGCAAGCTGGAACAGCCACTGATGGATGAGAGATGCAGGGCTCCCTGCCCAGTGGATGGGACCCCTGGGCTGCCCTGGCAGCAGTGGAGGCGAGCCAATGCAGAGCTGCATCTTCCAAGAGAATGATGTGCTGTGACCACACCACCAAAACCACCACCTTGCAGCCAGAAAAAACATTTTTTCATTTGAGGAATCAGGAAAGAGTGGGATAGAAGCATTTCTAAGGAAGGGAGCCTGCCTGAAAATACCAGACTGCAGGGGAAGTAGGAGGAGCTCACCTTCAACCATCCTGGTCTCTCTGAGCTTTACTCTTTGTCTTGAAAATTCTTTCAGAGAAGAGCGTGAGAAGAAAAGATTCAGGCAAAGTGCTTTTTGTCTGATTGGCTCAATGTCCTATGGGGCAAGAAATCAAAGCCAACAAGATAATCTGAGTATGTGTGAGGGAGTGAGAGGGACTCAGGCCTCGATGCTCACCTCAGCCACCACTTTGATTGCATGGCCATGATGGAGACCCAGCTCCAGAGCACAGCCCAGGGGACACACAGCCATGGGCAGTAGATTGGCTTCTGTGCCACAGGGAAGGGCTGCTCTACACCCTGGTGAGTGGGACCAGCTCCATTGACAGGCCCTGCAGGTCTGTTCAGGGTGCAACATTTGAAAGAATCCAGGTCCCTGCTGACTTCAAATATCACCTTGCAGCTCTTAAAATCCCTTTCTCTCATGAGCCCATTGATCTTTAAGAGTGACAGACCCCTGAAAACTTTCATCCCCCCTCTACTGTGTTCCTTCCCAACCCTCTTGTGCTCCAGGGCTCCCCATGGGCTCAGCACATCACTGCTGTCTGAGAAGAGAGTCAGGCAGGTCGGAAAACCAAAAGCAGGATAAATCTTTCCAGTCCTTCCATCCGGAAAGCTTCCGTGCCCAAAATGAAATGGCAGGGAAGCAGTGTCCAGCTGGAAGAAGGCTCTTGCTCCTAATTGGCCAAATTCAGAGTTATTTATCTGGCAAAGAGTTTCCATCTCTCTCAGAAACTTCAAAATTAGTCCAGCAGGTTGAATCCCATCATCATTTAAATTCAGAAGACTGCAACATTTGTGGTGTTTTCTTAGCTCTGAGTTCTGACACATGAGCCCTTCCTCTCCTCTGGACTCTCCAAGCAAAACCCAATGTACTTGTTTTGCTCTACTCACACTACTCACAACAAAGCTTACATGCTCCATTTGTCTGGGGTTTTTTGTTGTTGTTTTTCCAGAAAGATGGTGTTTTCTTCCTTGATCTCTTAGAGTCCATTTAAAATGTGTTCTGTTTGCCACCCTGAGCAATCTATTAATATCCCTGCCACAAAATCCACAACTCAATGTATTCTCTCCCTTAAGAAAGTTTAATTTGTTTCAGGTAAAGATCAGTGTTGTCATAAAGGAGCAGAATATCACCCGCACCAGTTTAATGAATAAACAGGGTAAATGCTAAATCATTGCTCACTTCTGCAGGTCCCTCTAGTTCACTTGCAGGAGCTGCAAGGAGCATGGGGATTGTCGGTGAGGGCAAAGTTCCTGAAGTTTAGGACCCTTATCCATGAGAAATATGGTCAGAAGAACCACTGGAGTTACTCTAGGGAGAAAGGTGGCCATATGCAAATTTAATGCAGAATGGCCTCGCCCTGCCAAGGAAAAGAGAAAGAAAACCACAGAGGGTTTTAGGGGCTGCCAGTGCATATTATTCAACTTGCATTAACTCTCTTAACAACAAGCCAGAGAATTGAATTTGGATTCTTGCTGCAAAGCTAAACTGCAGCCCATCTGTTTTCCATCCCAGACAATGGATAGGCCAAAATTTACACAACAAAATAGTGCCTAGGATTTGAAGGTTTGAATAGCATTCACCTCAAAACCTGGTGTGCCTTCGCTGCATCAGGGCTGTATTTTAGGGGAGATCTTTGTGTTCAGGCTTCTCCTGGCTGTAT
The DNA here is from genome assembly GCF_051311805.1 of Agelaius phoeniceus. NCBI lineage: Eukaryota > Metazoa > Chordata > Aves > Passeriformes > Icteridae > Agelaius > Agelaius phoeniceus. The sequence continues at coordinate 1,582,006 of NC_135276.1, read as the reverse complement.
TTGAACACTGCCTGAGATGATTCAGGAGTTCTGCTCGACAAACGGGTGTTGTGATCCAAGGCCCATCTGGCTTGTTTTGGAGTGTGTAAAGGTCAGTGCTTCTGTTAATACAACTCGTACAAATACTTCCCTGCCATCTGACGACGTTCCTCCTTATTCAGATTGGCAGCCATTCCCCTCCCCCCACAATCTGGAATCTCCTCCCAACGTGGGCTGTTGAAGTGGGGATGATCACAGTTTTAAAATCAAAGGTTGAGTGCTTCTGTTGAGTTATACTTGGAAGCGACCATGTTCTGTACAGTGAGAACATCCCATATGGAAAGGACATATGTGTTGGAGACAATAATACATAAATAGTGAATACAATTTTATATAACCCTTACATTCTTATGGCTCTTACATTTAATTCTCTAATGAGACAGGTGAAATAGATGACTTCAATACTGATATTTAGGTCCATCTGTTGAAAGCTTACACAATAAATAGGGAGTTTTAAAGACAGATTTAGCTGTACATAATTTTTCAAACAATTGCACTGATATAACTTGAAAACCCTGTTGGGCTGTCCTTACACAATACTGGAGCTAGCACTGAAACCTCACACTAAGATCTGCCTTGAACAGACACACATACAAACAAACATCCAGAATTTGTCAAATATAAACTATTTAGACTATTTTTTTCCTGGTTTTGTTCAAAGAACACCAAGTTTTGGAGAAATAAAGCAGGAGAAAAGTTTCAATGTAAAGGTAGCGCTAAGATGAAGAGAATCCTGGCAATAGTTTTGTTATGGAACGTCAGCATTGCTCAGGGGCTGAGCTGTGGGGGCTGGCAGGATCCTGGATAACCACGTCCGTTCATCACTGATCCTGCCCTAAGAAAACCCATCCCAGTGTAGAAGATGTCTAAGCCTGGGCAGGGAGGAGGGGAATAGAACTCAGTTTACAGATGGTCAGTGAAGACCTGTTAGCACTTGGCAGCCAAATTCTCTCAGGAGTCTGGGCAGACAATTTTCCCATCCTGCCCCTGTCCTCCCCAGGCTCAGCATCAGCCCCCACAGAGGAGCCTGAGCACTGAGCTGTCTGTTTAAAGTAGGAAAGGGGCAACATAATTACATTTCTGCTTATTTGAAAGGAGATTAAATAGGGGGTTTGCCTAAGAAGTTATAGTCATTTTATGAACTTGCATTACCAGTTTCAGAAGTCAGGGAACAGTGATGATGCATTTCATGCTCACATTAAGTTAGCTGCAATATTTTTTTCCTCATCATCACCATACTGCTTCACAGAGCTTTGGGAAATATTTGTTTTCCCTGTAATGACTAAAACTAGTTTTGTTGAAAAAAAAAATTCTTCTAATTTTTCATCTCTCTGGGTTTTTTTCTTTTTTTCATTTTTGTGCCAGTAAATACAAAACACTGACATTGCCTGGTGAGAACCTTTTGGGGAGGAAATCTGGGGATATACTTCATTCACTTAACATATGTTCCCTGGAAATTAATCACCTATAGATGAAGAACCTAATGGTTTGTGGTCATGCAGTATTAAGGCACATTAAGCACTAAAATGGAGCTGCCTTTTTTCCAGCACTACTCTGAAAACCAACAAGCCTCAGAAAAGAAATCCACATTCTTATTCTATGCTTTTTCATATATCTGATTAAAAATTAGCTGAGTGCTTTAACTGAACCACTTAAAAAACTTCAAAGCTCTTTGGTGCCTAGTGGAGGCTTCAAAAGACCCTAAATACGGTGTCCTTTTTTCCCAAAGCATTTCCTGAGATCCTCCCTGTATAAGGATCTGTGTTCCATGAACCTTTCTGAAAGTTTCCATCTTCTTGTGAAACGAAGCAATTTTGTATTTGCTTGGTTGTTTGTTTTTTGTCAAAATAGTCCAAAATGCTGTGAAATAAACTGGGTGAAAAAAAATCCTACAGTGAATTCCAATGGCCAAAGTCCAGGCTATTCTTTAATAGTAGTTTAACTAGTAGTTTAACTATTAATAGTATTTAATATTTTTTATATATATATATATATATATATATATATATATATATATATATATATAAAAAATAAACTATTTAATAGTAGTTTAACACTGCAGCATGGGAATTTTTTAATCAGGATGACCAAATTGAACTGCACTCAGGAATGAGAGTACTTCTCACCCACCAAGTGATTCCTCAATCAACAATTATGCAGCTTTACAGCCCTGAGAAACAAAAAAAAATCTGACTTCTTCCTAAGCTTACAGACTGACTTACCTAGAAAACCCTTCGGTGATTTTTTCATAGCAATCTTATTACAACCATTATGGACACAGTCAGGCCCTTACACAAGTCTAGTGGGGATTTTCACACTGTCCAAAAATCAAAAAGCAAATTTCTATAGGTTCCCTCTACCAACCATTAGAAAAGCTATGGGGGAGGGCTGCAAAGAGCCTTCTTGCACCCTCCTCCTCAGCTCTCAGTGTGCCAGCTCTTATCCAGCCTTCTTCTGCATCACTGAATATTTATCAATTAATTAATTTATTTATCTGCAATTGAGTTTCAAACTGGCTGGTTTAACAAATAGGAATGGTAAAGCAATAAGCAAATGAACTAAATATGAGAATTTCCTTGAAGCCACCCGAGCTGGATGCAACATTTTACTCACTGTGATGATGACCCTTCATTCTTACCACATCTTCAGAGCCCTGCAGGGAGGAGCTGGCACTCAGAGATGCACAGAATTCCTGTGGCCCTCAGAGCAGGCATGGCTGAATCTGCAAGTCATCTTGTGCATTATCTGTACATCTTTCCCTTTAAGAATATTCAGACATTCTCTGAGATTCCTTCCACAGATCATTTCCATGTAAAAAATTTGCTCTTTTTTTTTTTTTATTTAATGTAAATTGACTCACTCTGACACATGTGCACAGAACTTCAGGTTTCCAACAGATTACTGTATCTTTTGGCAGCCTTCAACTATTAAACTGCTTGTGTTTTTATAGGATAGACTAATGGTTTTGATAGCCCTTAAACATTGCTCCTATAGCAACTGCTGAATTCTTGGGGTACTCCAAAGGAGGAGGAATTTAAACATCAACAGTGAAAATTAACCTGTTAAAGTTTGAATTTGTGTGGAGAGACAGAGAGAGGGGAGGGAGGGAGGGAGGGAGGGAGGGAGGAAGGAAGGAAGGAAGGAAGGAAGGAAGGAAGGAAGGAAGGAAGGAAGGAAGGAAGGAAGGAAGGAAGGAAGGAAGGAAGGAAGGAAGGAAGGAAGGAAGGAAGGAAGGAAGGAAGGAAGGAAGGAAGGAAGGAAGGAAGGAAGGAAGGAAGGAAGGAAGGAAGGAAGGAAGGAAGGAAGGAAGGAAGGAAGGAAGGAAGGAAATAGAGCTTACCAAAAAATTTGTTATCTAAGTCTTTGTTGATCATGACTGCCATAACAGAGTCTCCAAATACCAACTTCTCTTCCCTGCCCTCACATTCTGACGCAGCTGCAGGACTGGTCCTGGCCTCTCTTGAACACCACCAGACTGAACATCTTTGTGGATTTGTCTTCAGCTTTCTCAATCTCTTTCTTTCTTTTTTTTTTTTTTTCTTTTTTTCTTTCTTTCTTTCTTTCTTTCTTTCTTTCTTTCTTTCTTTCTTTCTTTCTTTCCTTTCTTTCTTTCTTTCGAGGCTGCAGAGAAAAGGAAAACTGACTCTAAAGGCTCTTTAAAAAAAGACCCTACATTTATAATTTTTTAAAACTAAGTGTTTTCAGCTTAGCAGTTTAGTAGGTCTGACTCACTGCTTTTATCTCTTGGGGATGGCAGTTTGGGAAGCAGATTTCATTACAATAAAAGAACAGGTGCCATTCTTATTCTTAACTTTTTTTTTTATATCACTGCATAACATACATCTGTCTCACTGCTACTACACAAAACACAAGCCCTGAGGACTATTTACTGATCATTCTGCACTATTTTTCATAAGAGCAGGACTGTTCCCCTGTTCTGGTCTAACTCTAATTAATGGAATGATAACATCACTGTAACATTGTGCAATTCCTATTTTAAATAATGTTCAGTGTGTACCGCTGCCCTTTTCTGTCAAAGTATTTCTGTGTGCTTTGGCACAGAGATATCTGCATTTCTATATCTTCTACCAATTTTACCAAGGTTTTATAATGCCTAATGAATAGAAAATGCTTTGAAAAGCTGTAGATAAAAGGCAATTTTGAAGGCAGTCATTAGTAGTAAATACCTTAATCAAAATTTCTCTTGCTAATCCTCTCTGCTCTGGCTGTGCAGGCAGTGCTGACAGACCATTCCTCCAAGGTTATTCTGATCCCACCTCACAGACAAGCACCCTGAAAGTCACTTATATTCACAACCCTGCTGGCACCAGTATCACACAGCTCAGTTTAAATTATGCCACCTCAACACCATAGAGCAATAGATAAAAGAAAAAAATACATGGACATTCTATGAGTCCCACCATTAAAACTAATATTGTGTAACTGGAAATGAACTGCTTCAATTAATGGGAATATATGGCTTCATTTTGTAGGCACAACCTTTCCATTTGAAAGCTTGCTGACATATGGGTTCCCACTGGTGCTGTAATTACACCATGCCTAAAAGTCATCATTAGTTTAAAACGTGGACGTGCAATATATATATATATATATATATATATATATATATATGCATCTATAATGACCATTCTTGGTTACAAGGGCTTTTCTTTCAGCACCAGTTCCAATGGCTCTCTCCAATGGTTCACTGCGTTCCCAGTTCTGCCGTGGCTCCTCCAAGGGCCAATTCCAGGCTGACATCACCTGGGGGTTGCAGGGTACAATGCCCCTCTCTAAAGCACTCTGTGGCTGTAAGACAGTGCAGCATTATTGTTCCTGGGGTCCCAGGACATGTCAAAGCTCTGCACCCCAGAGAATGTTTAACACACTGGATAATTGGGGTTTCGACAAATGAGGTGCTGGTGGTAGCCTGGGGAGAGTGACCATCAGAGAAGCAAGAGGGAAAACTGCTCTCTGAGCACCTAACTGTGCTAAGTTACCAAAATTTGCATTTCCAAGGTCATTTTTAACAGTCATTCTAGTGAGAGATGCTCATACAGTGCTGTGGAACTGGGAGCTTCTGGCTGAGTTTGATCAGGAGGTTGTCCATGTCACCTCCAGATTAAGTTTTTGCCCTGCTTTTCATTAATTAAAAAAAAAAAAAAAAGGTAAGTTTGTAAGAACAATATTTTTAAAGTTTGGGGGATGGACAAGCATGTATTTGAAGCCTTTACTTTGATCTGCACTGAACACTTCATTTTGTATTTCAGTATTTCAACAACACTTTTGTACAGTTCAAAGGGAGTTTACCTGAATTTGAAATAAACTTCCAAATGAAATCTTATGCAAATAGGAGCAGGGAAATATGTTTAAAAATTGTCAAAAAAACCCCTTTGATTTTTGTAAAGCATTGTGTTTGTCTTTTTGGGGAGCCATGGATACTTTGATGAAAGCAATATGTGATGGGAAAATGGCCATCAACGTCAAGAGTCTGTATTTGTCACACAGCTCCAGTAATCTGTATTTTGGTTGTGCATCTGACAACTGTGGGTCTTGCAGATCCTCTAAGAATTTTGTTTCCTCAGACAACCACTTCAACTCTGAGTACAGACCCCCACACCCAGCCACATTTCCAAAGGGGCACCAGAGAGGCACCAACATTACTCAGATCACAGCAATGGAGTTGGGACTATTTATTTTCCCTCACCATCCTACCAAATACCTATGAAAGACGAGGAGATCTTAAAACATTAAAACATTTGGGCCTGATGTCAGTAAAGATGGAAATAATCTTTTTATTGAGCTACACAAGGTCTCAGGAAGGTCTCTTTCCTATCACCTATTATGTATGAAATTATTTATACCAGTCATTTTTATGTTTTCTCTTCTCAGGCAACTTCTATTTGGTGAGCAAAGCACAAGAGCAAGCATTTTCCTGTGCTACAATGATGCCTGATGGTGTCACCAAAACTGTGGGGAAAACAAAAACTCTCCAAAAACATTTTTAGAGTTAGAAAATCAATTTTTAGTGTTAGGCATTACTTTATTCTAGCCAGAATGTTGTTCTGGCTAGGACGTGCAACAGAAATACTTTAATCCACACATAGCCCACATTGTGCAGAGAAAATCATTCCATGATACATGATTTTTACCATATTTTTCACATATTTTATACAGTCAAAATCCATAGAAATTCATTGGTCTTAAGTTGCGCAGTTCTCATTATTTGGTTTCCTATTGCATATGGATCCTCTGATGCTGATTAGGTCCTCTTTCTTCTCTCTGTTTCCCAGACCATTTTTCTCTCTTGTTCAACCATGGCAGCGATGTTTGGAGTTGATGGTTATTGATGGTTGTTATCTTTTGCTGTATGAGATGTTCAGGTCATCAGACCTCACCTGGTGGAACAGTCCTCTGAAAAGAAACCTCAATTCCCTTCCCATGGCACAAAGGTGAGCAAAACTGACAAAAGTTACTTAAGAAGCTTTTAAACTTTGCATCAATTCCAGCAACGATTGTCACACACAGCCACCAGCATGGCTCGCTGTGCATCCCACAGAGCTCTCTGGCCTCGCCTGCAAGTGGCTGTGGGACTGGGAATGTTCCTGGCTCATTCTCTCTGAGCAGTATTTACCCTGGGTTAGCTCAGTCTGGGATGTGCCCTCGGTCCCCTGAGCCGCAGGAACGCTCCTCTGCTTTCCAGTGATCTCTTTTCAGTCGGGTGCTGCTGTTTGCTTTGGTGCAGGGCTCCCTAACCCTTCACCCAGCCCAGGTGCTGCTGTTTGCTTTGGTGCAGGGCTCCCTAAACCTTCACCCAGTCCCTCTAACCCTTCACCCAGTCCCCCACCGCTCGCTCCGAGCGCTGTCCCAGCCCACACAGCCCTCCCAGGAGCACCATCCCAACTGGGCCCTCCAGCACAGTCACCCACACCTCTTTCCCTGACCCACACACTCCTTGCTGCCAGCCTGCCTGGGCTGGGGATGCTCTCACACCAGCACAGCACAATCAAGATCCATTTGACCAGATTTCACCCGGTACAGCCAAGTACAATCCCCTCGGCCAGTCATTAGGCTGTGTTAATTATGGCAATCAGCCTACTCAGTCTGACCTAATTATAAATAATTAGCTTATCCCTTTATTTCCAAACGTCCTCCCTAGTGAGACGGTACTTTTAAGATTTTTAAACTAGCAAAAGTCCCCTCACAGAGTTGCTTTTCTTTTTCTTTAATGTCAAGGTATAACAGCCTTGACATTAAAGGCCCAAGTCCATGAGAAAGGCATGGCCAGATCTCACAGACCTGGGGGTGAAGGAGGTGCCTTCTCTTCCTTGAGGAATTACAAACCTTCATTCTTAAGCTACTTCACTGTTGTAGGGCATTTAGTGGGATTTTTAAAAATATCTATAGGCACCAAAATTCTCACTTGCCCAATAAAAATATCTCTTTAATGCCTTTTTAAAAATCTTGTGCTTTTGGATTAGAATGCTGCCTCTCAGAAGTGAGCAGGGCACAAATTTTAGTGCCCACTTATGCCCAGCAGCAAATAAGATCATTGTACCCTTTGCACATAATTTGACACCAAAATGTTAAAAATTATTTTCTTACCATGAAAAAGTGCAATATTTTTATTTTTGCTGCTTTGTCTCCAATTAGAAGTAACTAATCCTCACCAGAAAGACCAACTCCATATGAAACTGTGTTGCTTCCCAAGTTTATGTTTTGCTGCTGTCATTTAGGAAATGAGTACTGCACACATGGGTGGTGTGGGATCTCTCAGGACTCATACACTTGTAAGAAGTGGATGATGTGTCCTTGCAGCCTCAAAATGTCACTACAAATGACTCTTCCAATAAAAGCTCCTTGAGAACCTTTCTAAACCCTTCTGCCTGACCCAAAGAAACCATTTTTCCTTGAGTTCCTGGAGGTGATTTTCACTTGTGGCCATACCTCCATGTCAAGCAGGATATCCCTGACATTTTTGTCATTTTTCTGCAGTTCTCCCTCCATGGCCACCAGTTAATAGAGGCTCCTATGGAAGAAAGCACCCCTGGGTTTTTAGGCAGTGCCCACCCACATCTGGGAGATGTTGTAGGTATTCCCCTCTCGAGACTCCATGCCAGGCTCAACTTTATATTGTCATGCCCTGAAGGACCTCTTCCCCTTACTTTTCCCACTAACAGTGATGCACTTAGACCCATTCAGTGATGTCAGCCTACGATCATTATGAAATAATTCCCATTCCAAGGATTTGTGCTCCTGGCTCATTCACACTAATGCAAAGTACTCCCAAACGTGTCAAAATTTCCTACTTTGAATACTAAGTCAAAGCTCATTAAAGCCAATTTATTTTTCCCCTCCAATGACTCCCAGGTTCTATGAATCAACCCCTATTTACAGAATTCTCCTAAGACTGCCTCATGCCTTACCTTGCAAATGTCATTTGCAAAGTAAAGCCACCTTTATTTCCATGCAGGGCATTTACAGATAGTTAGATCTGTAAATAACAAAGCTCCCTGGCTGGTCAGGAAGGCAACCTGTGGGATGGCATTTTACTCCAGAAAAGTATTTCAGTGACTTCAAGTGGAAACTCACTGAAAAAACCCCTACTTGTTCTGTACCAGAAATTCTAAGCACAGGCTGAGAAAACGATAAAGTTACTCTAAAATGCAATTTTTCAGTTTTGTGGAGCATGTGTTTCTGGACTCTTCACATGGCATGGCACTGGAATACATGGATGACTGAGCAATGCAAATTCCTGCACTCTGTTCTGCTTTACATGGAAGAAATGTCCCTGAGACACAGAAACTGCCTGGCTACAGTAGATGTTTTGTGCCAATTATCACAAATAGCTCACATTTGCAGAACAAGCTGCTCTAACCAACTATCTGAATTTTCCTGTACCCCTGAGTGTGAGCATTATTTTAACTAAATACTGGACTGTTAGATGTACTGGATGTATTGGTGATACTGCTGGGATAGAGAAATGAGCTTTGATCAGAGTGGGAAATTATAGAATCATAGCATGGGTTGGGTTGGAAGGGACTTAAAACTCACCTCATTCCACTCCCTGCCAAGAGCAGGGACACCTTCCACTGTCCCAGGCTGCTCCCAGCCCCAGTGTCCAACCTGGCCTTGGGCACTGCCAGGGATCCAGGGGCAGCCCCAGCTGCTCTGGGCACCCTGTGCCAGGGCCTGCCCACCCTGCCGGGGAACAATTCCTCATTGCCAAGATCCCATCCAGCCCTGCCCTCTGGCACTGGCAGCCATTCCCTGGCTCCTGTCACTGCAGTTCCTGAGGAATTGTCCCTCTCTGGGTTCCCCTCAGAGCCTGGAAGGAGCTGTGAGCTCTCCACACAACCTTCTCCTGCCCAGGCTGAGCAGCCCCAGCTCTCCCAGCCTGGCTCCACAGGGGAGCTGCTCCAGTCCCCTCAGCACCTCCATGGCCTCCTCTGGACTCTCTCCAACAGTTCCATGTCCTTCTTATGTTCGGACACCAGAACTGTTCACAGGTGGCACCACCCCAGCCCAGGTGGAATCTCAGGATAGCAGAGTAAAGGGGGAGAATCCCCTCCCTCACCTGCTGTCCAAAGTACGGTGTATTTTGGTAGCAAAACTTATAAATAAACAAAACCCTCCTGATACGAGCCCTCTGTTATGGATGATAAATTAAAATATACTTTATAAAAAAAAACCCCAAAACTTGACACACTTTAAGCTTCCTTTCTCTGTGGATTCTTGTTATTGCCTTTTTTCTAACCCTCTCACATCATCTGTCTTGTCTCTTGTTTTTGCCTGAGTACTACAAAATGCTCCTTCACTGTCTGGCTCCCCTTTGCAGCCCATTATCCTGCCCCAGAGGGAGCTGCTGCCTTTCTCCTGCTCCTTGCAGGAATTCCTGCATGCTGCCAACCTTTGCCTGCCTTGCACAAAGCTCTGCTCTTGGGCTGTCTCTCATCTCTCTGATCCAGGCAGAGGTGTCCGAGAGTCCCAGGGAGCCAATAATCAACAGCCCCCCTGTGCCAGCAGCTCCTCAGAAGCTCTCTGAGTAACTGGAGTGCTTTTGGAGGTCTGCAGCAAATAGCACAAGAAGCTTTTACCACCAGTATCTTTCATAGATCCTCTAAGCTGATTGATGGTAATACTGAGAATTAAATATTTATGGCTTAGGGGCATGGGGAAGTTTTGAAATACATATTTTAAATCTGTATGAGAGGAGCAATGTCAAGGCATGTCAGAAGATTCACACAGTGGTTGGAGAAGGAGTTCTGTCTCCATTCTCTGCTGTTTCCTTCCTTCTTCATTTCTTCCCCATTCTTCCATTATTTTAAATAAAGAACACCTTCAGGAAGCTGAAAACAATGGTAGATAAAAATCCCAAAAAGGAGAAATGGAAAACAGAAGATGTCTTAAGCTTTTTGTCTATTTAATCATTAGAAATAAAGAAACAACCTGTCACGTTTCACATTGCTGAAGGTAACCCAAGGCAAGGACTATATATACATCACAATAATGAATGATTTACTATGGCCATATTATCCAGGGCCATGATCTCATGCTCTCCTCCTCTTCCCACAACAAATGGAAGTTCCCACCATATCTGCTACCTTGTGGCTGGAAGATCCATAGATGTAAATGGACAAACATCCATTAGCAAATCAATCCTGCCCCATTCCATCAGCAGGCATCCTCTACTCTGCAAGTGTTGAAGGAAGTTTTAGCCTCATACCTTTAAAAACTCCCATCAGCTCCTTATGGCATTTGGCAGGTTAATGCATTTTAGGATTTTCAGCCAAGCAGGCCAATTTCAGTGTTCTGAACTGCATTTTGGTACAGATACTGCCTTCCATCCTTAACAGGCCAAATTCTCCTATTAATGTTCATTCTGTTTACCTTAATGACAGCAAAGAAATACTTGACAAGGTTAAAGTGTGTTTCATTCCCTCAGAAGATTAGTGACATTTCTATGATCTAAAATGCAAAGTCCTCTATTGCAGTCCTGTCCCGCGGCCACTGGAGCTGACGGGTCCCGGCCAGCTGCTCCCAGAGTGACCAGTGGAGAGCACGAATCCCACCACTCCCAGGTCCTCTGCGAGAACCCCGAGCAGTGGCTCCGTCTGCGGCATGGTGACGCAGGCAAGAGCAGGACTGTGAAGCACTGAGGGGAAGTGGCGGAAGGAAGGAAGGAAGGAAGGAAGGGAGGGAGTGGACACACGTTTGGATACCAAGGTGCTTTATTTGACTCAGGTGGGGCCAGTAACGGTGTCAGGGAAAAACCGTTTGGGAGGCACTGATAAAGGGGAGGGTGTAACGGGGACACGAGGGACCAATGAACAAAACCCAGGGGAGGAGTGAGGGACACACAGAACCAATAGGAAGGGCCCAGGGGAGGGAAAAGGCTCAGCGGACAAATCATATGTTAGGTAAGGGAAGATTGACGTAGAAATTTCTAGAAAGGAAAGGGGGTTGGTTACAATGAGGCACAGGTAACTGGTGGAAGGAACGAACGATTATGAGGGAGAACATGGGGGGAACCGAGGGTCAAACCAAATTCTTAACTTATAAAAAATAACCAACTTTACAATAAACCCATACAGGACACACAATGCTACACTCTATATCCCAGATATGAAACCTGACAGCATAATTTTTTATTCCCATTCTAAGCACCAATTTGCATGGGTGAGCATTCTCAGGATTAGTTGCATAGTTCAAAAATGTCCAGGGCTTCTTTAGGATTAACAGACTGAAGAAAGAAGATGTTTTTAAATTAAACTGCTGGGGTTTAAGGAATGTTTCCTTAATGGGTCATCACAACCTTTTTTCCTGACTGAATGGATTTTTCTAAACCACACTGTATTGAGAAAGTCTTTTCATGTCAGCTAAAAATACAAAGCATTTGGCTGCATGATCTACATAAATCAAACAAGAAAACACTGTTGAAAACACAAATTAACTTCTGTTCAGGCCAGCATAAAGCCTGTGCCCTACATGAGTGCTCCTGGCAGCTCTTCAGAAAGGGTGATTTCACCTATAATTATGAATTTAGAACCAAAATACCAAGCATATTAATTGATTGCTTCCATTGGTACCATCCATATTCTTGTCCACCCCTTTCTTGATCTGAGATAAAACTTCAAAAAGTGAACTCAGGAAACAAAACAACAGTGTCTGAACTGAGGTCTGGTGGCACCTGGGACCTCTGAAAAGACAATGTACAACTGAGCCATTAACTAAATTCAGTTCCCCCCCCTTGCACTCCAGAGCATGGTTGCTTTGAATGCAGCACACCCCCTTCTACTGGGGTTCAAACTGCATTTCCCTCCATAGCCTTTGATCTTCCTATAAAAGAAATCTGAACAGGCTTTCTGCATAACCAAGAAATCATTTTGCAGTTCTGAGTTCTCCATCCCCAGTGTCCCTGCAGGGCCTGCTGGGTCTAATTTCTGATCAGTGGAGCTCTCCTTTTCCAGCATTTCAGACATTTTTGGACATTGTTTTGGAAGAAGGCTTCCAGCATTTGCTTATCTACAGAATGATCTGCCCATCAGGCACCAGCAGCAGCTCCTTGAGAGATCTCCATCTTTTCAGGAAGGGTAACTAGTCGGACCAGTTTAACCATGACAAGTAAAGAGAGCATTTTCTGAGCTATTCCTGGTTTGGGTGAGGTCTTTTTTTAACATCAACATTCCACCAGGGAAGTCTGGTTTTAATATAGGCAGATAGACAAGATAAACATAACAACAACAAGGAGAGCAGCCCCAGATTTATCATCATGTGAACACAGTCAGGTTCCATGGTTAGACAGTCAGCAGGACATTTAAAACTGGAATTTGAGCATTACATTTTATGGGCCTGGGCCTGGGACTAGAGAATTGTGACCCATCTCCCTGGGAGCCCAATATCAGGAGTCAGACCCCCCTCTTTGTGTGTTGAGATCCACAATGAAGCTGATCTCCAGAGCTGACAGAACCAGAGGGAAATGGAGACAAAAGGGAATGCAGGACTTTGGCTGGTATTGGGAAATCTGAGGTGCAAAGGGACATGCACAGGATCACACATCAGCAGGTGACAAGGACAGACGTCCTATATCCTGCTCTTCTAGCTCTGCAAATAAATTCCATTAAAATATTAATTCAGAATTCAGGTTGCATATATTGACAATGCTCGTGCCCATCAAGTCCTGTTGGGGTGTACAGATCCCAGCATTTTCCAATCAATGTCTCAAGGTGGTCAGCATGTGCCTACCTTTATTTTTCTTTTTTTTTCTTTTTTTTTCTTTTTTTTTTTTTCTATTTCCTACTACAATCAATTTTTCAAAACCAAGACCAAAAAAAAGTATAAGCATAAATCAGAGACTTCCTGATTTGTGGTCAATCATATATCAATACTGAAATCTAATTAAGTCTTACAAATAAAAGAACAGATGGCTAACTAAGCAAATTCTTGAATCAGAAATGGTAATGAACATGCTTATCTAGTATATTCAGAGATTGAATAGGATATCTGATGTCACATTACTTTAGAAGAAAATTCCAGCTAAACTTTTCCATCAGGTTCAAATATTCTCACATAATATTATCATTCTCAAAATATTTAGCTATTTACTACAGGATTCATAAATTCAGATATGTGCCTTGAATTACATCTAATAGGAAATTTTGAGGTTCTCTGTGGTTACTATTTCCTATAGAACTTAATCAGAGATGAGATTAAGGGGAGTTCAATAACCTCTGCAGCTGATTTTCAGGTCCTGCTTTGAAGCAGCCAGGGTCAGGTTTTAAATCACAAACTTCAGTTTTGTCACTGATGAGTGACTTGAATCAAGTCAAGTCTTAAACCCATGAGAATTAAGATGATCTGGGTTTAGGGCCACATGTTTACTGAGAACTGTATAAGCTGTATAAGCTTTTAGCTGAGAGTTTTGATATTCACCCTGCATCCTAAATCAGGAACTGAGTTCTTCTGTCCAGACAGGTCCCACATGGAGCTCAGAGCAATGATGGGCTGTCGCAGACATCTTTTCACTAAAAATCCTTTCTTTAGGATTTTTCCTTCTGAGAAGCTGAGGCCTCAGAGACAGAATGTCAACAATGGTTATCTGCTGCTGTGGAATGCAACAGGTCCACCTGTGATTGGCCCCTCTTGGATGTTTATAATTAATGGCCAATCAAGGGCCGAGCTATCTCAGACAGAGTCCAAGAGAGCTGCCTTTGTTATCATTCTTTTCTTTTCTATTCTTAGCTTAGTTAGCATCTGAGGAAACCTTTTCCTTCCTTTTCTTTTTAGTATAGTTATAATGTAATATATATATATTATAAAATAATAAATCAAGCCTTCTGAACATGGAGTCAACATTCTTGTCTCTTGCCTCATCCAAGAACCCCTGTGAGCACGGTCACAATGGGCTCAGGCCAGTGGATGACCACAGTCCTGGGCACTTTCAGTCTGAAACAAGATGGAGGGGATTAAATGCAGCCTGAACTCTCTGCTGCAAGCTCTGCCTTCCAATCTAATCACAGTTACCATGGGTTAATGCTCAGATCCATTTCTAACTGGGTTTTCTTCAGCTCATATTTGTATTCCAGCTCTGCAGCCTCTGTTCCATGAAGTCTGGGGAGCTGTGGATGAATTCGGGATAATGCAGTCAAGAGTGGGATGAGTTCTCTTCCATCCCATATCCTGCTGTAATGAAAACCAAACTGTCCATGCACACAAAACTCCCTGAATTCTGTAAAGTTTGGAAGAGAAGCCTGTGATTTTGGCCTATATACTCAGAAAATACCTATATATACTCATGGCTTTGTGGTTGTTGCAGACATGAAGACAAATTATTTTTACTTTTTGTTTAGGTTCAGAGAACATAAGGATATTTTCTTGAATAAGAGCAACATGCTCTTTCCCCTTGTAAATAGAATCTGTGTCTTCCATTTATTGAAAAATCCAGAGGAAAAAGTCCTGTAACACTGAGGCTGTGATGGTTTCTATGAATTAATGTTAAATTTGGTAAGATCTGCTTTAAAATCACTGTTTGCATGTATTAGAGCATTACTTGTGTTTCTGGTGATTGAAGAGGAATGCCTACACAATCCTCATAGATGTTCAAAGTTAATAAACATTTTCCACCAACTATATTTCCTCAGCAATTCCCTGTCTTTTAATTGCACTATTTCTTTTGATTGCACTGATATTTTCCATTAGTTTCTAAATGGAGCAGATGTTTTTCCATCAGTTTGGGATTTTTCCTACCCAAATATTGACTTTTCTTTTCAATTTTGTATCTTATGCTCAGGGCTGGCAAACCTTTAAGAAGCAGCTATTCCTTCCTCATGGCACCAATGTTCTTCCAGCCTGATGCTGTTTCATTCCCAGAAAAATCTGTCACTGTGGAATTGCAAAGGGATTTGCTAATTAAAGTATAAACTGTTTTTCTTTACAAAAATGTATGATTTCTGTTGTTCAGGCCTGAAGTGTAAATCAGCATAACTGATTTCAAGAGAGAGAGATGTTAACATTTACTAGGCTTTACCTTCTTCAGGTTTTTTTAATGCTTTTTCTTAAGCAGCAGGAAATGAATATTCATTATACTGATATTTAAATTTGTTAAGAGACTGTTATACAAAGTTTTTTTCCTGGGCAAATATCAGAGATTCATCCCAATCATATATTTTTTTTATCTCTCCTAAATCCAATCCCAATCCATACCACAGATTTGTTTTTCTATCACAGTTTTCCATTTAAGGGAACTATACTATACCTATCCTTCCATCACCTATTGACAGAAAAAAGAAATAAAGTCCTGATAAATTACTCCATAATGAATTATTCTTTTGCTTGAACCAGACAGAGTTAAATCTTACATTTTCTACAGAAAAGGAGAAACTGCAGTGTACCTAAGACACCCAGACTCATTTAAAACTGAGCATGTGTTCTCTTTTTAAAGAATTTCTCTCAAAAGTTTCCTTCTGAATTTAGTACCAATTGTTTTTACTTTATAGTGGACAAACAATTTTAAAATAAAATATCAAAAGTACACCATTTAAAAACTATTCATCTGCATAAGAAAAGAAAGATGTTAGAACAGAGCAAGACTATATCCAAATGAAATTATCAGTGTTCTCAGTGAAAGATAATGAGATGATTTTGTAAGTGTTCTCAGCATTCTCAAAAAAACCTGTGTTATTGACGACTTGTATTTGGATAAAGACATTTAAACTTCACAAGCTTGAAGTAATTTATTTTCTTCTCTGAGTCTTTGCCATTCCTATTACCTGTCTCCACATTATGTTAATCACAACTGCTTTTGCACATTATAATTTTCAATTACGCTTCAATTTTCTAAATTCATAAATTGTTCTGGTCAAATGTAAGGCTCTAAAGGTGTGCAAAAATGCTGGATCAGAAAACTGGATTACAATGAATTGTTTTAATAAAATACCTTCTCTTTCATTAGAGATATTATGTGTCTGAATGCTCAAGGTGAACAGGAGGTCAGGCCACGAAAAACTGCTGAAAGCAGCTTTTTTAAAAGTCAGTGCATTCTAAGAAGTGATGATAAGTATGTGAGAGGATTCCAATCTGATCCTCACAATTGTTAAACCCAGGAGATAAAATCCCTGTGTTTTATCTCAAGTTGCAAATGATTCATTAGCCACAGGAAAAAAATCAAATACAAGGCAGAGATGGGAAGAGGAACGAAGTTTACTTTAGATTTTTATTGTTCATAAGATGTTATCTACAGGGACAAAGGTGAACATTTTCCTACAAACATGAACTTAATTTCTTCCAAATGCATAAAGGCTTCTGCAGTGAATATTTGGTGGCCTGCAGTCCCATGTTATTGACTGTATACCAGGTTTTCTTTAAATTTTATGTACTAAACTTATTCCTCTGACAAGTGTTTAGAGTTCACTATTTTATACATGCAGAGAAAAGTTAATGAGAGTTTAATTTTAAATATTTGTCTTAAAAAAACACATACAGACATCTGGTGGTTTTTTAGTAAAAGGCTCACAAAAAAGGCTTTATTTATTAGGGCAAAAGTTATGAATGTGAACTCTATGGTGTTGTTCATTAAAAATATTTTATGTACGTATATTCAGGAGATTCTAATAATTGCAGTACAATGCAATTGTACTTGGGTACCTTGAGCTCACATCCATAAATCTGGATGGAAACTGGGGCTGGAGAGTACCTTGTGGTTCCAGTTGAGAGGGAAGGAAACAAAGGAGGAACTTGGCGAGGAAAGCAGAAAAGTGGTGTTGAACAGACAGTCTGGATGGTTCATCAGCCAAGATAATCTCCTTAGTATTCAGATGTGAGAAAGTGAGAAAGCAGCCAGATGTTTGGGCAGAAAAAGGAGCCAAAGGCTGTGGATGCACAGAGATTTACAGGTTTCTCCCTCCCAGTGCTGAGAGGATGTAACAATGCAGCTATTTTATATTCTCTTGCATTCTCAGTAGTGCAGCCTCAGCCTGAACTGTGTTATTGCAGGAGGTGGTGGAGTTTGAGCCTTCCCAAAACCACAGTTTCTTCAAAGAACATCCACATAATGGATTACATGGCCAAACACACATCTGTATGAGCACTGATTTCTGGGCACTTCAGGGATATTCCCAACAAAGTTCAGCAGAGAAAGAACAAGTGATGGATTTTATTTGATTTCCAAGCTGATTCATTCTTTAAATTTTGGAGGTAATAGACAAACAGATCTGATTCCTGTAATGTAGGGATGCTCGCAAAGGAATCCTTATCTGGGCAAAAGAGTTCAGGTACTTTTCCTTGATCCCTTCTCCTTAAACCCTGTCTGCAGACATCCATAGCCAAAGCATTCCTTGGATTGCAGTTCCTCTGTTCTGCATGCAAACTCCTGTAACAGAGCTGTCCCCAGTGCTCCTAAGGCTGTGTCCTAATGCTTTCCACACTCACATTTCTTTCATGATGAGTGTCTCAAAGTGAGCAAAGCTTTGGAATGATGTGAGCAGCTCAACTGGGAAAGAGATAAAAATATGAGAAGCATCCTGAGCAGGGAGTACTTTTATTTTAATTCCAAATTTCACACTACACTTCATATAGATATATACTGTTTATCATAGTTGCACTACCAATACATTAATCTTTCTTTTCTATTGCCAATATTAGGCTTCTATATTAATTTAAATGAATGTTACATCTTGTTGATTAGTTTGTGCATCAAGATAAATCAATAAACCTCCAAAACTTAATAAGATGGTGGAAAGAATTAATGTTAGGTGAGGCCTTTTAAATAATAGGTTTTCATCACTGTGCATTGTCATAAAAATACCCGGTTTTGAGCAAACAATCTTGATTCAGAGTGGGCAAGGCTTCCTACCAGCTATAATTATATGTAGGCCAACCAATTTGATGTATGTAGGACATCCAAAAGGAAGGTGGGTTGCAGACACTTAATTTGAAGGGTATTATTTTTAGTCCCACTAAGGACTAGTGGCATGAAAACAATTAGGATCTTTTGTCAAGTTAATTAAATTTTAGTAAGTCTAGTAGTCTCAGTGGATTTAGTACACTAGAGGAAATGCTAATTAAAACTTAAATTCTTCCTGGTATAATAAGGAGCTCTAATTCTGCTAGCAAATGAGTGTTTTGCATACTGATAGATATTCAAACACTGATTTTTAACTAGACAAGGGTGAACCCTTAAATGATTCAGATGTGCTCAAGGCTCAGTTGAGAACACCAATAAGTGTGTTACATCCAGGAGAAATCCACCTCAGGAACATTAAACAGTCTGGAATATTGTCTCATTCTTAAAGGAAATGGAGTCAGCTTAGCTGGATCCAAACTAACATAGAGCATTTCAAAAGCAATGCACATGTAAATATTTACAAGTATGGGGCAAAAGAGAGAACATAATTCTGCCAAATCCCCTTCCCTGCTTGCTTTTTCTGCTGTCTTGGTGGGCGTCAGAGTTTTGTTGAGGTTATTGCTCTGTGGCAGGTACAAGACTGACTGTGCATTTTTTTTGTTCATGCCACTTGATATCCAATGGTCAGCCATAATTTGATATCTTTTTAGACCACTTTTTTTCATCATTATCTGCTTGAAAGAAGGGATCTCCAATAGCCTTAAGATTAAAAAGACACACAAGGAAGATAGAGATGGGTCTTTTTTAAAGGAGTCTGTTGTGACAGGATAAAGGAGAATGGATTTCCACTACCAGAGAGTCAGTTTAGATAGGATATTGGGAAAAAAAATATTCTCTGGCAGGGTGGGCAGGCCCTGGCACAGGGTGCCCAGAGCAGCTGGGGCTGCCCCTGGATCCCTGGCAGTGCCCAAGGCCAGGTTGGACACTGGGGCTGGGAGCAGCCTGGGACAGTGGAAGGTGTCCCTGCCATGGCAGGGGTGGCACTGGGTGGGCTTTTAGGTCCCTCTAAATCATGTCATTCTGTGATTCTGTGATTGAACAATCACCAATTCATCAATTCATGCTTCTCTTTTACTTTTTAATGTACTGATCAAATTCAGACACGCAAAAGATTTTCCTTTAAAATTACAGCTGCCAACCTGGACTGAAAAAACCCTTTGGTTTGAAATTTTATGTCTATTTTAAAAGGCAAGCAAAGAGCATTATTGTTTCCCCCTTCCATGGAGAAGGAAATGTGACAACTGTCTGCACCCTCCCCAAGGCTGGGCTGTATCTGCATGTGCATCCCTGTGCTGGGACAGAACTCCTGGCTGGAGTGCACTCCTCTTCTGAGATGTGGGCCCATCTCTGCCAGAGTGAGCTCAGGATCACATTGTAATCTTTTCTGTTGAACTCCAAAGACTGGGAATATTGATGGAAATCTCTCTGTCAGATGGCTGTCTGCTTCAATTCAGCTGATATTCTGAGCTTGGAGTCATTTGGGCAATTAATGTTCATCTGCAACTGCTCAAAGTGTCAAAGCTAGGGCAGAGGGATCTGTAAATGACAGATCTGCCTGGCTGGGACTCAAGCTGCTCCCTGGAAAAAGGAGTGTTCCACTTGCTCTGCCCTCAGCACAACACTGCCTCTTTCACACCTTGTTTCTCTTACCTTTGGGCCCCTGGGATACTGGAACAAAGGCTGGGTGCTTCTCAATAAGGAACCACTGCTCATCCCTGTTCTGGATTACCTGGGAGCCTTGTCAGGGACAAGCAGAATAGTCAGTCATGGGAGGAAAAAAAAAAGAAAAAAGAAAAAGGGAGAGTTGTGGTCTGTGCTGTTTGCCTCTTAGATGATAAACCAGAATGGTTTCTATAGTCTGGAAATACACAGAACACACGGGACAGAGACAGAGAGAAGCTGAGATTGCCTTTGTAGTTAATCCTTGGGGCTCTCTCAGAGCTCCCTCTGCTAAACCATTACTGGCTCAAGTGCATGAGACAAAGGGCAGCCTTATGATCCACCTACTTCTTCCTTCTTTACATAACTAACAGAGAATCATAAATCACAGAATCTCAGAATGGTTTGGGTTGAAAGGGATCTCAAACCCCATCCAGTTCCACGCCTGCCATGGCAGGGACACCTTCCACTGTCCCAGGCTGCTCCAAGCCCCAGTGTCCAACCTGGCCTTGGGCACTGCCAGGGATCCAGGGGCAGCCCCAGCTGCTCTGGGCACCCTGTGCCAGGGCCTGCCAACCCTCACAGGGAGGGAATGCTGCATTAGATGTGAATAAGGAGAGGATGTACCAGGAATGTGCCATGTCTTCATTAGTGATGATGGTAATATCTTCTGAGCTTGCCATAGGAAGTATTTCTCTCTCCTGTAGCAATAGAAGGGAAAAATAAGAATTGAAATCCATTCTTACTGACTTTAAAGCAGAAATAGATCTGCTGGGGATAGCACTGGGCACTGCAGAAATGAGCCGTGGTAGTTTCCAGCCGTGCAGTCCCCTTGGATCAGACATCAGTACACACCAGGGAGCAGGAATTTAATTTGCAGATTTCTTGAAAACAATACCTAAAATCACACCTTCTGCAATGTCCCCCTCATTCCTACATGGCCATGCAGCCTGCAGAGCTGACTGAGCAAGCCTGTGCTGTTCCTGTGACTCTGACAGACACATCACCCCTGACTCTTAATTGCTGTGTACAGTGCAGCTACAACACATCCCTTCAAGTTTCCTTAACAAAGTGACTTCATTGGAAGATGCTCAGAAAAGATGCAGAGCTCAAAAGCAACCTGCAGAGAACTTTTTCTGGGAGCATTCTCCAGCACCAGATTAAAAAGTACAGGAAGAGCTCTTGCTGCCACAGATTCACTTTTGTCTGCTCCCAGGTACTTCCAGGCATCACGAGAACAACAACGGAGCCGACTGCAGCCATGGAGAAACAATGCACACTCCAGGCTCCCTGTCAGTGTGCTGTTCAGCAGAAGTCAACTCCAACACACTCACAAAATCTATGGAACCTTGAAAGTTGGAGGCAACTTTCCTTCAGAAATGGAAATATCTTTTAAATCTGTTTGGCAGGCTGGCGGTGGATTAGCAAATACATAAGGAAAATGCACAGCAGCTTATATATTTCCATCTTCTGTTCTGACAAGTGAGGCTTAAATTATTGATAACAGACTTGTAAACATACTCCTGTGTCTTGCAAACCTGGCTTACTTTTGAGGTTTTCTGATGGGTCTGTTACTGAGGCTTTTCTCCTCAGAAGCTAAAGAAAGCCAATGTCTATTTTTGCAGTATCAAAGTGCATTATCAGCTAGGTTTATCTGTGATGAATTAGCAGTAGGGAAGAAAAAGTTTTTACAAAAGTGGAATTCTGTGTATTTCTGCTTCACAGCCAAAACTCCTGCCTCTCTTGTATAATAAGAATTAACTCATTAAAAGGAACACAATTTCTATCAAACCTCATTTTAATAAGCAAAACCAACAGCAAACCCAAAGAATAAATTAGTCAGAAGTAAACCACAATGGAAGCAACTAATTCCAAAATATATTGTAGCTTTCAGAAAGCCACGTACCACATATATCCATCCCAGGACAGAAACATTATTCAAACACTTTCAGACATAAAAAAGGGGGAGAATATTTTCTTCCTGCATGCCAAGCTTTGGCAGAACATGATCTTTCTCCCTAGGACAAGATAATTCCATCCCAGCTGAAGGGGTGAAGCTATAGGGTTTGGATTAGATATTATGAAGAAATTCCTCCTTGGGAGGGTGGGCAGAGAGGCTGTGGGTGCCCCTGGATCCCTGGCAGTGCCCAAGGCTTGGAGCAGCCTGGGACAGTGGAAGGTGTCCCTGTCCATGGCAGGGGGTGGAATGAGAAGGTCTTTGAGATCCTTTCCAACCCAAACCACTCCATGATTCCAAGGCAGAGCCAAGACCAAAGCTTAGAGGCCATTAGTGGAGAACAGTTTAGTTTTGGTTGTGCTCTGAGATGCTGATGTGTTTTGTTGGTAAGGGAGGTGCTGTTGTGTGGGTAAAGCTGAACAGACAGAAGGTGCTTGGGCATCCTGGCCTGGCAGGGACAGCGTGTGCGGTGGGAGCTGTGCAGCTCCAGCTCAGCCAGTTTTACCGGGATTCAGCCAAAATGTGCTGTGCAAGAACAGAAAAGCTTTTCTTCCTGTGGCCCTTCAGGCTGCCCTTCAGCCCCAAGAAAGCACGAGAGGTGACAAGGACCTGAACAGGGCAAACACTGACACCAGCCAGCCCTGGACTGTGTCCTGATGAGCCATGACACCAGCACAGCCCTGTGCGCACAGCAGATACTGAGGGGTGTGTCACTGAGTGAGGGTGTGTCACTGAGTGAGGGTGTGTCACTAACTGAGGGTGTGTCACTGAGGGTGTGTCACTGAGTGAGGGTGTGTCACTGAGGGTGTGTCACTGAGTGAGGGTGTGTCACTGAGTGAGGGTGTGTCACTGAGGGTGTGTCACTAACTGAGGGTGTGTCACTGAGTGAGGGTGTGTCACTGAGGGTGTGTCACTAACTGAGGGTGTGTCACTGAGTGAGGGTGTGTCACTGAGGGTGTGTCACTGAGGGTGTGTCACTGAGTGAGGGTGTGTCACTGAGTGAGGGTGTGTCACTAACTGAGGGTGTGTCACTGAGTGAGGGTGTGTCACTGAGTGAGGGTGTGTCACTGAGGGTGTGTCACTGAGTGAGGGTGTGTCATTGAGTGAGGGTGTGTCACTGAGGGTATGTCACTGAGTGAGGGTGTGTCACTGAGTGAGGGTGTGTCACTAACTGAGGGTGTGTCACTGAGGGTGTGTCACTGACTGAGGGTGTGTCACTGACTGAGGGTGTGTCACTAACTGAGGGTGTGTCACTGAGTGAGGGTGTGTCACTGAGTGAGGGTGTGTCACTGAGGGTGTGTCACTGAGGGTGTGTCACTGAGTGAGGGTGTGTCACTGAGTGAGGGTGTGTCACTAACTGAGGGTGTGTCACTGAAGGTGTGTCACTGAGTGAGGGTGTGTCACTGAGTGAGGGTGTGTCACTAACTGAGGGTGTGTCACTGAAGGTGTGTCACTGAGTGAGGGTGTGTCACTAACTGAGGGTGTGTCACTGAGGGTGTGTCACTGACTGAGGGTGTGTCACTGACTGAGGGTGTGTCACTAACAGGGTGTGTCACTGAAGGTGTGTCACTGAGTGAGGGTGTGTCACTGACTGAGGGTGTGTCACTGAAGGTGTGTCACTGACTGAGGGTGTGTCATTGACTGAGGGTGTGTCACTAACAGGGTGTGTCACTGAAGGTGTGTCACTGAGTGAGGGTGTGTCACTGACTGAGGGTGTGTCACTGAAGGTGTGTCACTGAGGGTGTGTCACTGACTGAGGGTGTGTCACTGACTGAGGGTGTGTCACTGAGGGGATGTGTTGTGGTTCGTTTTGTGTTTGTTCAGTCTTCCCCCATTATTATGTCAGTGGTCTTGCCCGGTTCCCAGTTATTTGTCCATCCCAGAGCCCCTCCCAAGTTGTTATGGTTACTCAATGTCTCCAATTCATTCTCCTCCCCTGACTGCCTGCCTATCACTCGGCACCCCTGCCTCCTTTTCCAGAAACTTCTGGCCTGGGTGTCGGGTGATTGGTCTAGGGGCCAGGGCCCCACCCGCAACGGTGTTTTATTGGCTCCCCAGTGTTGTCAATCCCCAATGTATTCTTGTACCTCTCTCCTTATTCGTTGTCCTTCACCCCTCCCTTTCCCTTTATAACCCGAGGTTTTTCCCGCCTCAGGGCTCTCAGCTCCTTCTCCTTGACCCTCCGCGTTCCCCTACCAATAAAACCACCTTCCCTGAAGAAACTGAGAGTCGCCCCTTCATTTCATCCTGCGACTTCGGAGTTCTTTACTGCGGCCACACGTCCGTGAGCCTATCATCGCTAGGCACCGGGCCCTGACTTCGTGCTGGGGAAGTGCCTTACTGGCTGGAGGTTGGCTGGACACTCATCTAGCCTGGGCGTTTTATTTTCCATTGGCCACTGCTCCAGGGATGTCACTGAGGGTGCATCACAGGGTGTATCACTGAGGGTGGGTCATTGAGGGTGTGTCACTGACTGAGGGTGCATGACAGGGTGTGTCACTGAGGGACATGTCACTTGTGAGTGTCACTAACAGATGTGTCACTGTGGGGTGTGTCACTGAGGTTGTGTGACTGATGGTTGTGTTACTATCACAGCCCATCTCAGCCTGCTCACCTCATGGCTTCCAAAAACCTTCCATGGTCACACAAGTAATCAAATTCAAACAGCACTGGCTGGGGCAAACACGATTGGGATAGAACCAGCCCTTGTCTGTGCTGTGCCTGTTTAACCTCTGATGTTTTCTGAGACATGCAGCCTTGTTTGTATCTTGGAATGCCATTCCAGGATATAAATCTAAAAGGATTGCTTATATGCTGAATGACAATTTCTTTGTTTCTCCGTTGCTGCCAATGTATTCACAATACAATACTTTATATTATGGGGTTTTATATATATACATAATTATATTTATTTTATTCTATATTTACAGAATGTTAAGTATTCATTTCAGACTCCAGGTTTGATTTTATGCCCTCCAGATCTCTCCATCCCCATTCTATATTTTCCAATTCATAATATTATTTTAAACACTGATGATGGCTGTGCTGTTCTTCACTAAATGCGGATCAGGAGGAAAGTCTGTCCTTCAGCTGATAAAAATGAAGCCATGGATAAAAGAAAGCAACTTTGATGGCTCAATCTTTCCTTATATTCCACCAGCTACAACTTTATTGCAAATAATCATGTGAACCTTGAAACTTCAGCAACAAACTACAAGTTCCCAGTTTGCTCTCCTGTCTTTTGAAAAATTCATTGAGTACGAAACCTGTTGGAGTGGTATCAGATCCCTTCAAACCACAGCTGCTGAAGTTTCTAGAGGTGTGTACAGTTATTGTAACAGTCCTATTATTTTGCCTTTGCTAGGATTTATATAATCGGAAATCAGATTAATATAGCAGCACTGATGGGCAGTGTTGGAAGGGACAGGGACTGACTGGTGTGTTCCTGGGAAGTTCCTCTGCTGTCTTTTGTACCAGATGCTCACTTGGAATGGAGTTCTAATGCCCAGGGACATAAGCCTGTGATTTTACTCTTTTAGGATAGGAGATGTGCTGCTGTCTCATCGTTTGATTGAGAGAAAGATTTTCATTCTTACTGACAGGTACAAAAAGCTATTTGTGTGTGTGTGCAGCTGGCAGTTATGTAATTTTCAAGCTGGACACTCCCTCTTGCCCTGCTATTTCTTCCAGTGTCAGTGTCTCACCCTCAGATTCACCAAGGTCACTTTAACACCATATTATTCCCCATTAGTGCAGCCCCCGCCAATTCAGGGGGAAATCCAGCCGAGGGTGCCTTGCATTACTGCTCTGACAAACCTTTTTTTCTCTTTTCCTTTGAATCTCCCTACCTAGATAGGAATCAAGAGCTCATTTTCTTATAAAAGTGATTCATAACAGCAGCAAGACGAAGAGAGCCGTGCTGATGACTGATCATCTTAATATATGGAGTGTTTGCAAGAATCCTGAGATGTCTAATGTGCTTAGTTATAATCAGGAGATAACTGCTGCGCTTAAGTACTTTAATTTACCTTGGACTACATTTCATGTGTCATTCTAGCTCCCTGATATCATTGCTTTTTACTAAAAGAAATTTCAATAATAAATCAACACGAGTACATCTATAAATTCAGCCGAAGAGGGAGATTAGAGAACCTTGGTATCAGTTCAATTTTCCAGTCATATCCAGCTCCATGTTTCCTACCAGGATAGGGGAGGGATATAGAGAATGGAGTCATTAAGAATCTTTGATGATGTGTTTAAATAGTTCTGGTTTTCTGAAGACACCATCCAACAGTGGAATCCAGCCAGTGATCGTTTGTTAAAACTGCTCAAGGGTTTGAGAGCAGCAATCATTTATCTGAGTGACAATTGCAAACTGCATTTTTATCCTTCTGCAGGCTCCTAATGGCGTGGAAATTGAAAGTTTCATTTTTGCTCCAGTAAATGTATGTAATAGCATTAATGACCACCTTCATTGCCTTGTTACATCTGCTCCTACCAGTGTTCAACCAACACCTCCTGGCCAAGAACCAGCATTTCCAGGGAAAAGTCAATTTGCTGAGATGTTTCACTCTCAGAATCACATGGAAGGCATATCGTGGTTATATTTAGAACATATGCAATAAATGAAACCTGCATCTGCATCTGCTAAAGTCTCAGCAAGATGGTGCATGAAAATATTTGCATGCTAACACCAAGAAAATGTTCTTGGCTGAGAGGATGTTTGCAGGGATGGATGCTGCCAGATGCAAGGGAACTGGATGTTAAAGGAAGGTGATTCCCCAGTTAATGAAAGCAGTTATATTTTATAAAGTCTCAGAACACAGCAGAAATCACCAAATCACAAATCTCTTAAAGGATTATGTTTGGAAAACAAAACTTTTTAAAAAATCTTAAAAAAATGCTTTAAGGTAAATTTTTGTATTCTTGAAGTTAAAACCACACACATTCTCTTTTTATATACACATGGATAATTCTCTTTTTATATACACATGGATTAAACCTTCATCTATATTTATCTGCTGGTTATGCAAGTGACTTCTTGTAAATTAGGCAGCCAAGCAATCATGTCATTAGGTAATACATGCATTTTGAAAAGCTAACTAAATACATATTTTTAGTGATTTGAATGAGAAAAAGTTGTGTGACATTTCCACAAGGAGGGGGAGATGGAGTTGTGGTCTCTGGATGGAAATCATTATTATCTGTATTAGCAATGAGATGTGGCATTTGGGCCAGAAATGGAAAATTCTGCTTCTTCCATGGCTGGATTTTTATAATGCATTCCTGCAGGAGCTTAAATTCAGCTTTATCAGATGTCATAAACCCTGCTGTCATAATTCTGCATCTGTGATATCCCATCTATTTTTGTGGAGACTTAACTGGTTGCACTGAAAGGCCAAGGAATTTTCACCCTTAGGTGAAACAGGGATCCTTATGTGGTGAAAGGGAAAAGCAGCCCAATGAGAAAAAAAGCTGGCAGAGGAAGGTGAAATAAAAACCTCATTCTCTTTGGAACTGGATGAATTGATGAGATTATATTTGCAAAGGTAAGGACTGAGGCTAGGACCTGTTCTTTAATCTTCCAAAAGAAAGTGATGAGTGGGTGTTAATTACCATTCTACACATTCTCTTCTGCTTGTAAGAGTTTGATAAGCAGAATGTTAACATTTGGTTCTCATATACATTTTATTGTCGGCCCAGTTTCTCTGGTATTTTTTGAACTGCTGTATTTTTTAAAAAGAGATATATGGTTTTCCTGTTGCTGGATAACAGCTTAGATCAAGGCCAATATTTATTTTATCATTTTATCTTATGGAATGAAATGGAACTGTACTGATAAATCTTTCTGATGTAAATACTTCAACTTTCAGAATGAAAATGCCTCCTTTACTTCATCAGTAGTCAGTTTTTACCACTCAAAAAAAATGACCCAATAAAGTATTATATAGATAATATAGTTTCCATCTCAACAAGGGACAAACCTCAGCTTCATGGTTTGGACCTGTTGCCAATTATCAGGGAAGAAATAGGAAAAAAACAGTTTTCCCCAGAAATGATACTTTACCAATGTAAGAATAAACACACTCACATGTGCAGCATTATCAACTGTTTTTAATTACTCAAATGAAGGTAAAAGATTTAATTGCAAAGTTTGCTACAGATTTTTGCTATCTTTTAACCAACTTCATTTCCAAACATTTGTATTTAGTGAAATGCAGGGACAAAACAATAAAATAGAATCAAGTGTAAAATAGATTTAAGCTCCAGCTGGCTTCTTGATGTACAAAATTATTTTACCTTATAAATTCTTTGATTTTTCTATTGCCTAGAAGAAACAAAGAAAGCCAGAATTCAGAGTGAACATTAGTGTTACTCATGGAGAGAATGATTTCAACAGAATTGGAAGCAAAAAATATTCCAGATAACATAATTGGCATCCCTGCCCATGGCAGAAGGGTTGGAGACAGATGATCTTTAATGTCCTTTCCAACCCAAGTAATTCCATAATCCTATGCTACAAATATTTCAATAGCAGAGTTTTAAAGGTAAATAGACACCTAATTATGTGTGCTTGAATTTTTTTAATCATCCACTTGCTGATTTAAATCAAAATGAAGCATTTAAAGGAGAATCAGGTGTACAGGATTTGATTCACAAAATTATTTGTGTACCACCAAAGCAGAGAAGGATCCAGTCACACTTTAGGTGGAGCTGGCAGTAAAGGCATCCCTGATGGGATATTCTACTCCTCCCTGCCTTGTCTCCATCCTGCAACCAAGAGTCCTCTCCAACATCCATGTGTGGGAATAAAATCATGTGGATGATACAAAGGAAAATGAAGGCACCCCCCACACAGAGCCAAAAATACATTAAAAAAAGGGGGTTGTAGCTGTAGGGATAAAGTGCACAAGAGAAGGGGAGGGACACAGATCTGGGATAAATGAAACAGGGAAGAAAGGCAATAAAGCTTCTCCTTTCAGCCTAGATTGTCTCCTGCTTTCCCCTTCTGGCACCCAGGAGTGAGTGTGGCCCTCACCCCCACGCTGGCACAGAGCCCTGGCCATGCTCAGCATCACAGGCAGGTGACAGTCAGAGTCATCTGAGCCGGCTCCAGTGGTTCTGCCAGTGTGGCTGCTCTGTCCCAGGGCCAAACACCTGCAAAGCCACCCTGCACTGAGCATCTGGGCCAAGGCATGGCTGGAATTCAGCTCCCAGCTCCAGTTCTTGTGGGATATGACCCCCACCTCCCCCACCAAGGCAGCTGTGGTGCAGTGTCCTGGGCAGGGCAGGTAGGAGCTGAATTTGGGACTGTGCCATTCCCACAATTTTGTTTGATGGTGGGTGCCTTGAGGCAGCTCCCATTTTTATGGAGATCTAGGAGAGGCTTTTCTGCAAAAGGGTTGGAGCAGAGTCAGAATGAATAATAGCCCGTGCAGGCTCTGAGCACTGCTGGAGCCACTAAGTATTAACAAACAGCATTAACATTTACAGGTTAAAGATCTGTTTGCTTGGTGGTTATTTTTCAGCATTAAACATAATTTATGGCTGGCTGATTTATGGGCATGGAGTCATTTAAGATATTAAACAGCACCAAGTAGCTGCTTCATCGCTGCTGAGCAGCTCCAAGTCCAGGGCTCAGCTCCCTGTGCCATCCCCCTGAAACAAAGGCACCATTAATAAACTGCCCTGCACAGAACCAGAAAGGCCTGAGCATTCAGCCTCATTGCAGAGGTAATAGACTTAATAATGAACAAACGACCCTGGAATAGTTTGAGGCCATTATTTTTAGTAACGTGTGTGCCTTGCTGGAGCTCTGTATGTGGTAAGCCTGGCTCAAGGAAAACATGCCATGGTTATTCACATCACAGTCTGTTCTGTGCTATTTTTCTGTAAAGAGACCCAGACAAAAGTTTCCAGAGGACAAGGTGCCAAGGTCAGAGTCAGTTATTACTTTAGAAAATATTGTTGGAATCAATGAGAAGTGGTGTAGGATGGAAGGAGGAACTGTGGCTGCAGTCTCTCAGGGTTTCACTCCACATCTGCCTCTACAAGAAAGACACAGCTCACACTCTCTCTCAGCTGTTTAGGGCTTACTTGAGTGGAATGATTTGGAGGGGGCAGGGGGAGAGAAAAATGCTTGTATCGGGTTTTCTTATAGACCTAAAATTTTGGCAGGCAGCATAGAAAACTTTGAAATTGCCAAATATTTCAAGGGAAATTGGGGTAAGTACTGAGTAAAGTTTAAAACTCCCTCTGGGATCTGTATAAGGACTTAGTGTAGCTATTTGAAACAAAACTAAATATAGAGATTTTGCATAGTTCCAACCCCAAGTCAGAGTGTGCTGCCAGTTCAAGCTGAGTTCTCCTTTGGGCTCTCAGTTTTGTTTGAATCTGAAACTCTGAGCAAAACTCAGGAGATGCAAACATATGCAGACAGTTTCCCCCTGAAGTGCTAACTGACTTGTGAACCAAAACCCAGTTGAACTCCAGTCTATTTAAAATCCATCAGGAAACAACTTTTTATTCCCTTACACACAGAAAAGTGAGAGAAAATGGCAGCACAGCACCAACCATGCAAAAAGCACTTTTAGAGAACAATGAGAGAGTCTCCATCCTCCATACAATACATTTTGATAGAGGTTGTCACATCATCTCCTTGAACATCTCTACTGCTCTGGAAGAGTTTGGAAATGGACAGCAATGGGTCTTCCACAATCCAAGTGAGATAATTTACACCCACCAGAGTACTGTAGAATGGCTAGAGATAAACTATATTTAACAAATGAATATCATCTAAGCTATGACTTCACCTGTGGACTCAGAACATTTCCAGAACCACTGTACTGTCCACCTCCCTTCCTCATCCTTCTCCAAGACAATCAATTTCTAAAAAAATTTTGGATGAGGGGATTGCTGACCTTTCTGGGCCTTCCTTCTGCAGCTGCCAGATCTGTGACTTCCATGGTGATACCTCAGTGATAAACACAGACAAAAAGACTGCAACGGTGCCAAAGCTCTCCTTAGAAAACAAAACCACTGTTTATAGTGAAAGCTATTCATAGAAAACTGGAAATTAAATACTTGCAATTCAGATGGTTTCACTGCATGGCAGCTACACACAGCCAGGTGAGTCAGGATGCACTGGCCAGTGCATGCAGGAGATGATGAGGGTGCACACTTGGGCAGCACAGCACCAATCTGTGCAGGGCAGGTTACCCCTGGGATGAGGGGAAGAATGGAAGAGCCTGGCTCTCACTAAAGAGAATATGTGGCCAGTGACTGTTCAGTTCAGGCAGGTTAACAGCTGGGTGTGCAGGGTAATTAACATTTTCAGATGTGTTTGCTGTGTGTTTGTGTGTGGAGCATTCACCTGTCAGCTCTGAGCTCCTTTGCTCTGTCCCCGTGGTCCTCCTGGTCCCGTGAGGCAGCAGCTCCTGTAACAAAGGCTGCACATCCCCCAAAGTACTCAGATAGACTAAACAGCTAAAAAACCCCTCTTTTGTGATGTAAAGAGCTGCAGCTATAGAAATAGGCCATTTTCAGAGTCACCCAGAAGCAAAGAAAGGCCAGAGGGAAAAGTGGTGATATAACAGCTGGAATGAACTCACTGAAGAAAAGTGATGCTGGGTCTGCAGGGGAAGCAGCAGTACAATGGTCATGTCAAGAGATGGGACAGGCACGGCCAGTGTGGGACTTCTGAAAAATAAAAATAAAATAACAGAATGGTTTGAGTCCAGCTTTAGGGTTCCTGCATTCCTGTCGTTCTTTAGCAGTTCAGCAATCACACCACAGAAAGCACCTTGTCCTCCACCACCATGGGAGATTCCATTTTCAGATGGAATCTGTCTCAAGGGCCGCAGTTGGAACCGCACTTCTGATGAAGGGTCCTAAGAACTGTTGCAAAGTGAAATTCATTCCCATCATAATTACCATGCCTATGTTAACAGATGGGCAGCTGAGGTTGTGTGAGTGTTATTTGTTCAAGGTCACACAAGAAATCTAAGGCAGAACCCTGGTAGGAACACAAGTCTCCAGAGGCCAGACCTAGTGCTTGAAGCACAAAGCTTCCCTCACACAGCCCAGCTGGCAGCTCACTCATAGAGTGCAGCAGGTAAGGGCTGACATTCCAAGTCCTTTCAGTTGATGTTATTAGCATAGAGCAGCAAAGATGTGTGCAGTGGAGTATTGGCAGCCAAAGGGATAAGTGATGATTGTAAGGCAAAGCGTTTGTGTTTCTGGCCATCTGTTTGCAAAAATACAAATTATTACTTTTAGGAGTGCTAGTTCTGCCTTAGCTGTGTTTCTGGGGGTAGGGCAGCTCTCCTCCAGCAGCAGGTAGCTAAGAAAAACCAATTCCTTCTTGAAAAAACAAAACAAAACAAAACAACTTTATATACTTCTAATTCATCCTACTGATACAACACCAGACCTTTACATCCACAAATTTCCTATTAAACAGAACCATAAAATTTGGATAACAAAAAATATCACAGTGCAATTAAGAGAGCAAAGGTGCAGATGACACACACAGACCTGAGCATGTGAAGCTTTTGCTTTCTAAGTTTTAAATCTCTCCTGCTGTAATTACTGCAGAAGAAAAACAGCTTTCATAAGCAGCATCCTTTTCCCTCCACGTGCAAGGTACCTTCTCTGCTTTCCTCCCTCTGACACTCATACAGACAATTTAATTCCTACCACCAAAGTGCTTGAGTGTCCAGACAGTGACAGGAATGAGCCCTGTCTCCTCATGTGCTCTGGGAGAGCAACAAGAGCTGCAGGAGAACATAGACCAGAGCATGCAGAGATTCCTGCTCAGGAGATACGAGCCATGAAATCTCAATTTCATCCCAGTTGCAGCAGAAAAAGACAAAGAGAAGGCAGCTCCTCTCCACCCAGAGGAGCAGGTCAGGGCTGAGGACAGCCTGAGGCTAGGACCAAAGCCAAGGAAGAAGGGATGTCGCTTTGCCACTGAGTTTTGGTAGGAGCTTGCTGTAAAACTCAAAGTCTAACTTTTCCTTTGGCCCCCACAGGTATCCTCCACGGAACATTCCCTCCCCAAACTGAAACTATTTCCCTCTACTGCACTAAGATACCCTCTACATATAAAATCCTATGAAGTGAGTGGCAAAACAAGTTATAGATTCTGATTTATTGTCTGCTTTGGCTCAAACCAATAGGACTATACATTAAGGAGGGAAAAAAACCCCCATGCTGTCTCTGTATTTATAACCTTGTCATTTAAACACTTGGCAGCCTTTCAGCTGCTCCATATGGTCACTGTATTAAGCTTTACCATAAAAGGAACTAAGCAGCAAAGTCGAAAGAAAGCTGATATTGTATGGCTTAAAAGTCTGGCAGGAAAAATAATAATCAAGGCAAATTTTCAATAACGGCCATTTGTGGTACCTCAGGAACTTCAAAGGCCTTGTAATGAAACACTGTCATCCTTAAACTCTGCCGGCAGACTGTCTTCAGACAAGAGGGCTTGGAATACACACATCAAAGCTACTGGTAACCTTGTGCCTCATAGAAATTTGAATTTTTTTTCAGGAGGTGACGTCAGAAAGAGAAAAAATTAGAATTTAGAAGTTGGGAAAATTCTGTGCGATTGAAAGGGTAGGTTAAAATAGCAAAGAAATCAAGCCCTCTGGAAGAAAGTTTGGAAATGTATGGTAATGGCTCTTCCTCAATCCTAATGTGAGAATTTATACTTATCAGAGTACTATTATATGAAACAAACTAAATGTAACAAATTCCTTTTAAGTGTATTTCTGTACACATCTGCAGTTGATGTGTCAACGCCTGTCTGCAGATGAGACATCTCTTCCCCCAAACTGCTCTTTTTCGCAGAATTCAGAGAAAATGCCCTGTTAAATCACAAGAAAAACCCAAACTACTCAGGCTCAAAGCTCAGTGTCCCATCCCTAAGTTTGTATCAGCTTTGCAGGTTTAGAAGTTTATGGTTGCTATTAAGGAATTGAACATTTGTGTTTGTTCTTTGATCTAAAAAAAAGGTATCATCAGCTAATTTTTTTTTTTTTTTTTTTAATCACGGGGTTTTCTTGTCAAATACACCCCAGCTATGGACAAGAGGCAGCTGAAGCAACTCCCACAACAGCATCTCATTACAGCTCTGTGGCACCTCCCAGGAACTGGGGCCCTCATCTGTGGACAACAAATCAGAATTGTCCCCCCCGTGAACTTTCCCATTTTCAGATTGGAATCAAAAATGCCTCACAACACACTTGCTATTTTTAAACATCATCTGTGACTATTTGCAATGTAAATAATCTTTAGTAGGAAAAATTGCTTATCCTTTGCAATAATCTCTTGCTTCCTCTGGAGAAACTAGGTCTGGATATGACCCTTACACTGCACATGTAGAAAATAAATAAAGTTTTCTGCAGTATCTTCATTAGACAATACTGCAGATACTTCATTAGAGGGTGGAGAGAGAGGAGGCATAATTAAATTAATATAATGAAAATCCAAAATTCTTTTGAGCTCAGTGTTTTTCCTTGTTGTGAACACCCCAGAATGTTTCCCATTATTTTCTGTTGTTACCCACAGTGCAAATGAGGAGCTGAAATATCGAATTGTCCTGCTGTGTTAGACCAGAGCTACCTAAATCCTGATTTTCAATATTTCTAAAGTCTATATATACACATTCCAGTCATATATGGACAATCTCACCAGGAAACAGAGGCAATCAACCACCACCCACTGTCAGAGGAGAATTCACATTTTACATTAATAACAATACAATTCTGAAGATTACTATCTATAACAATAAAACTCCTGGGTTTTGCAAAGAAGAGATACACATAAGATAACAACTTTCACATGACTCCAACAAATTCCAGTTGCTTTGCTGCAGTAAAGCAGTATTCCAGTAACTACTGCCCTCATCTATGCTTCGGAATAATAATTTTCTTGTGTGAAATGTCTAATTACCCATCACGATAATCTCTGCTACCCTTTTGGATCATTCCAGGGCTTGTTAAGTGGAGTGATCTTTCCTGAGAAGCTTCTGAATTATTCAATGACTTACACGCACAAAAAGAAATTCCCAATGGAATTCATCTGGTCTCTATTAATCAAAGAATCCATAATTCTGTTGATATTTGCACATATTTTTTTCAGCGTGATTATGGGATACCATTGAATGAGCAAACTGGTTTGGATTAGAAAATCACCACCACTGTCTCCTGCTCATGAAATGGCTCTGGAAAAAACAATCTGCCTAGTGCCACTGCCTAGTAAGGATTCCCTAGGTAAATATCACTCCAAGGTTTTATTGTGGGATGGGTTACAGAATCCTGGAATGGCCTGGGCTGGAAGGGACCTCCAAAAATCCTCTTGTCCCAAGCCCTTCCCTGGGCAGGGGCAGCTCCCACCAGCTCAGTGCATCCCCTTGAGCACAGCCTGTGAACAGATATTGGTACCTGTGATTCATCACTTCAAAGGAAATACCTAAAAATTAAAACAAATCTAATCAATCTAAACATAAGTCATGGGAGCAGCTGAGAAAAGAGAACTGACAGATTGGAAACCTTATTAGTACTTATGCATGATTCATTTGTCTTTGGCATACCAAAACACTTGGGAGTAAACTGTTGTTTTAAATACTTCTATATTCTGAAATTCAAAGTAACTTGTCAATGAAACATGAAATTTGTCACTACTCTCATTACCTTTGTGCTCAAAAAATCATAAATAAATAAATACACCTCTTTTATGTTAAATGTTTATCAGTCTTGCTTTTTTTGACAATGATTTGATAGCACCTTAGTAATGAAAGGTGGAAAATAATCCAAATCTAAGCAAAAATGCTTAATTCATGAGATGAACACACAAAACAGTTGCAGTAATTAATAGAAATTCAATGTCTTATCAGATTATTGCTTCAAGTCACTGTTTTTCTCAGCTGGATCCAGGAAATATTTAAAACACATAGCACACAAAATAATTCATGAGCTTGTACTTTTTCTGAAGGCACAAGGATGTGGCTGCACTTTCAAACTTGTGCCATTTTTTGGTGGAATTAATCTGCTCTCCAAAAGTTGCTGGTTTTCAGACCAATGCCCTATTGTTGATTTAAATAAACCATCCTGGGCTGCACCAGGACAGAGGGATGATGCACATCCCTTCGTTTAGCTTGGGTGTGGTTTCTATTACCTTTATAAAACCTCAAAATCCAACCAGCTTCTGCCTCACTTTTCTTAGAGGGCTTTTTGCTTGTGGGCACACCTTGGTTGATGTATTTGACAAAACTGAGTAGGAGTTCAGCTGTTGGTGTGACAGAATAAAGCACTGCAAAGTTTTCATTGTGGTCTTACGCCAAACTTACTGCCTGAAATCAGTTTATAGGGCACAATTTTGGCCATGTGAGGAACTCTAAATGAGATAGGACATTTATTACTGAAGCAGGATGCAAAGTGTGATTTCCTTTCCTAAATATTATCTTAAAACATCAGGGAAATGGTATCTGCATGCAGGCATTGATATCTCCCAAACATCAGAAGTAAACTTTAAAATAACCTCTCAAATGGAGCCAGCCAGGCTGAGAAAATACTGGGATATGTCTTACTGAATTTGTTCATGTGAATGTTTTTCTGGGATGGGAGAACTCAAGCCAATTAAACAAGCTGATTCTGACCACAAAGATGGAATTATTGTCATTAAAGCTAAATTTTAATATACTTAATTCTTCAAAACCAGTGCTGTCCCATAATGACATGACATGTGCATGTGCCATGCCTGGGGAGTTTCCCTGTTCCCATTTGCTCTTTCCATTCAGAAAACCCCCAATTTCCTCACCAAGAACCTTGGTTTATCTTGAAAACACCTTCCAAACAGTAATGCCCAACACACCTGTACTGTAGCTGTGAAATAAGTGGGTTTAGGATACCTTAGGATACCCTTCCAGGATATTCTTACACAAAAATGACAAAAACCCCACTTATCTTCTACCTGCAGGGCAGATCTGTGCCAGCTTTAACTGAGTCTTTGACTCTGCACCTCTGACAGGTGTTAGATTTCTCAGAATAATTTCTAAAATTTTACTCTAATTTATCATCTCACCTAACACAGTATTAATTAATTAACACAGGAGGTTATAAACCAGAAACACTGCAAGAGTTTTGTTTCAAAAACTGTAGTGACCATGTTTGATTCTTCATGAAAATGAACACTGGAAAATGCCTATCTTCATCAAAAGACAATTATTAGCTTATAATTCTGTATTCACCCCTTTACACCCAACAGATCTATCCATATTAACAGAAGAGCAGATTTTAGATTATTTTCTGCAAAGAAAAGCGAATGTTGAAAGTGCCTGACTTCCCCACAAAAGACAGCTTCCTGGACAAAAATAGCTTTCTCCTAGAGTAATGCACTTGCCAGCATGGAATTGCAAAGAGAAGTGGTTAAAATGGGGAGAAAATCCTTCACCACTGTTTTCTCAGCACAGCTTTGCCTTCTGGAAGCAAAGATCTGGGGTCTCCCTACTCGATTATGGAACACAAGATTTCCTGAAGTCTGCAAATGTTGCACTAAGGAAATCCTAAATTTGAAGCTGTTACAGTTTAATGAATAAGACAAAATCTGATGAGTGCAGATCATTCTTGTACATCAGCTCCGGAATGGTATATTTTAATTACCATAAATAAAACATAAATGAGTGATGAATTGCCCAGAAGACTTTGAAAAATTGTTTGATAAGGTGGTGTATTTTGGTTATTTTGTCCTACAATACTTGAAGAAAATATTGTACATTGAGATGCCAAAAGTTGAGGACCACACTCTGACTGAAAATAGAGTGGCAAAAAAGAAAAATGCAGGACAGTCCCAGGGCTGGAATTGATATCAGAGGCTGGGCAGAGCAGGTGGGAGGCAACTGATGCCTGTACCAGTTTGTTTGTACTAAAATGGGTAAATCTCATCTGCTATCCCCCCTTCTTCTTGGATCCACAGCAAAAGCCCCTGTTGGGATCTGCTTTCACAGGAACCTTATTTCTTGTGAAGATGTTGAAGGTAACTTAAATTGTCTCTTACCCACAGGCTCTTAAATGCAATCAATATCTACTAACACCACGAGCTATTAATCAAAAAGGGGTGACGTTCTTATTTGACCTTTATGAGCAAATCCTCTTAGTGATGATACTTTACTGCTTAACACTACCATTTTGTTCCAGCATTATTCAGCTTTGGAGAGACTACAAGCCCACAGAAATCAATGGCATAAAGGACAGAATTTCACCCTTGAGGTATGGATTCAGGATTAAGCAATGCAAGATTGCAACACCTGCAGGTTTATAAGCAGGGAAGCTGCATTTATGTTTTAACCCAACATATATTGACACTGAGCAGCTATTTCTGATCCTTCATTGTTCCCTGTGAGGGTGGGCAGGCCCTGGCACAGGGTGCCCAGAGCAGCTGGGGCTGCCCCTGGATCCCTGGCAGTGCCCAAGGCCAGGTTGGACACTGGGGCTGGGAGCAGCCTGGGACAGTGGGAGGTGTCCCTGCCATGGCAGGGGTGGCACTGGGTGGGATTTAAGGTCCCTTCCCACCCAGGCCATTCTGTGACCCCGTGAAAGGATAACCTGATGCTTGGATTTCATTCCTGCACCTCAAATTAAAAAAAACTGTTTATCTGCATAGGCACATCCCTGTGTGCTGAGGAGCAGCCAAGAGCAGAAGCATTGCTGCTCTGAAGCCAATACCTTGTAACACCATGAAAATTAAAGCACAGATTTTAATGGAATATAAACATTGTCCATAAGAGGTAGGAAGATATAATGTATTGTTTTATACCAAGCTGTTAGATATAATTCAAGGTAATATATCTTCAGCTGTAGAGGGTGTTTGCACTTGTTATATCATCACAAATAAAACAATGAGCTCATCAACCAGTGTTTAGTGGCTTAACACCTTCTATAAATTTTACTTAAGTCATCCTGTAAA
Organism: Agelaius phoeniceus; assembly: GCF_051311805.1. Taxonomy (NCBI): domain Eukaryota; kingdom Metazoa; phylum Chordata; class Aves; order Passeriformes; family Icteridae; genus Agelaius; species Agelaius phoeniceus. The sequence goes on along the minus strand of NC_135276.1, from coordinate 1,542,983 downwards.
GGAGAAGACCAGCTATTATGTCTTTTATACAGGGGGAACAAAACATATCTGCAGAGCAATGTGCCCCAACTGCTCAGATGATCACTGATTCTGAAATAACTGGGCCCTTACATGTAGAAATTATACCATTTTAAAGTTGGACAAATGCTAAAGAAATTCTTATACTTCAGTTTTAAAATCAGACACTTTGCCATTTTCCCCTGTGTTTATACAGGGCACAATTATTTAATATGTAAACACTGTGTAAAACATAGTCAAATTCTATTCTTGGATGTGTATAAAGTTTTATTTTCGTTGGGTGAAAATACTGTGGAAAGTGTCTAATTGCCAGAAAAGCCTCTGGGAAATACACTGAAATAACAGACATAGGGGTCAGTCAAAAACTATCATAGAGTTATGGAATGGCTTGGGTTGGAAGAGTCAGAATCAGAGAATCCCAGAATATTCCAAGTTGGAAGGGGTCAAGTCCAAGCCCTGAAATTGATACAATCACTCCAACAATCCCACTCTGTGCCTGAGAGCTGAACTGAACTGAAAAGAAAAAGACAAAAAGGAGGAGATTAACTAATTCATGAAAGAGTAACACGTGCTGTTTGCAATGAATATTGCAATGAATCATGCAGGTCCAGAACCACCTTATCCCAAACTTTACAGTGGTTCCTACACTCTGGAAACTTCCTGTCTTTTACCTGATGAGCACAACTGGAACCACTCATTCTGTGCATCCACTTGACTCAAATCTCTCTCATAACTTCCTATCTCTTTAAGAAATTTGGACCTCATTGGTTTTCTTCGTACAAACAGATAATTCCACCCACTCCACATCTTTATAAGGAAAATAAAACACTCCACGGTGCTGTAGGTGTCCCCACCAAAACAATTAATCCTCCCGTGCTGACGACATCCCCTGGTGTTTGCACCAGCCTTTGGCAGAGCTGCAGCACCTGACAGATTGCAGCAGCACACACATCCAGGAACTCTCTGCACTGCAACAGATGGCAGAGAAAGGGTGAAGCTGAGGAAATCCCAGCCTCCAGAGGTTCCTTTGGACACCTGGAAGCTGCTGTGGCAGGGAGTGAGTGCTGAACCCGCACACATCCAGGTCACTCTGCTTGGGGACACAGTTGGAGCACTCCCCCATTTGTCACCACCCCTTGACTCGGTGACAGACTGCCCTGGGGGCACAGCTCAAACCATCCTCACTTGGCCACTCCACAATTTATTAAAACACATCCGTTAAATCACCCGATGGACAAAACAATGGGAATTTTACAGCACTGTCTCATAGTATGCCCTGAGCTCTTTTGTTTCTATACTGAAACTCTCAAGGTAATCGCAGGGAGAAGAATAACCAACCATATAAACAAATAATGTCTTCTATAACCACAAATAGATTGCATCCCAAAGCTGAATTACTGTGCATCTTATTCTAGATTATTTTATGTAATTACTTGGTTGATTATGAGTGTGATAATGCTGAGGTGAGCTTTCAACCTTTCAAAATTAGACCTTTATGCACAAATATGTTTTGGAGAACAGCAAATGATTTCATATTCCACACATAATAGTAGCAGTAAAAATTGTAGCAGCCCGATAATTGAGCTAATGGAGAAACTGATGGAAAGACAAGATAACAAAGAAAAAATGATGCTGGAAAAATTGCTTCACTTCGACTCCAAATAGCAGAAGGAGCTTGAGAAGCCCAGGGTTTCATGTGCAGTAAGTCTCAAAAATGAAAGATTCGAATATAATAGAAAGACATTACATAACACATGGCTAAAAAGAAATTGAAAAATACAGGAATATTCAACTTATACTGCCATCCTTTAAAATTACTGCTATCAGGAGGCTTTCACAACTTTGGGAAACTTGATCAAGAAGTTATTCTTCTCCACAGAAAGAATGTCTTAAAGGGCATGACATCATTCATCTGGTGAGAGCAATTTGAAGAGTTATTGAGCATGTAAAAATTATAAAATAAAGATGCCTGATTAGAAGTGACAAACTGGAAGCTGGATAACAATAATGAAGTTTACTGTGGGCAGTATTCAGCCAAATGAAAGGTATGTTGTATGATTTTCATATTAAAATGTAAAAACTCCTCCTTTCATAACTTCTTTTTAAATGTCCAATTCTCTTTATGACTTTATTTTTTTATACAATGGATCAAAGTTTTATGGCACTGGGGGACAGGTCTTTCTCTCTTTTCGTAAATAATGCCATTATTTTGAAAAGACATTAAAAGGTAAATAGACCATGGATGAGCCAATACAAAGGCTGCTTTGGAATATTTATTGTTTTCCTGCTGAACAGTCTGAAGGAGTTGTTTGTCACCCCCAAACCTTTCAGAGTTTTGACTTCAATTTGCAAACCAGATAATGTTGCTGAAAAAATAATCATCAGTGTGCTTGCTAGGAGGGGCAGAGGACAAGGGAGGGAATGAGGGGCATTTGCCAGGGATGGCGTCAATAGTTTATGGTCAAACCCTTCACTTACATCTTCATTGGCATTAACTCCCCTGAAATATAAGGAACAAAACTGTGCAGTTGTGAAGTGATGTGATGTTTGAGCTCCAGTTTGTGCATCACATCCTGGGCATACAGATGAGAACCTGCTCTGATCCCAGTGCTGTGAGAGGGCTGCAGCAATGCTCCCCAGGGAACCAGGGATTCTTCAGCTATTCCCATGCTGTCATTGTAACTCTGGCTGGGGCCTCTCTAATTAAAAATGCCACTTCTCCAACCCTTCCAAGCTGCACATGCTCACTGGACATTGCCATGCTGAGATGCTCTGCCCTTGCTGGTTTGGACAGGCACCGTAGGCTTCAGTTCCCCAAGGATGTTTCCCCAGTTCCAGGAACAAGTTATTTTTGCAGTTATTCCTATGTATGATGACAGCAAAAAGTGCTTTCAGGTTAATCCTCTTCTAACCTGATATAACAAGAATTAACACACTGTGCAACTTGTTCCACGGACTTCAGGTCTCATATGGAATAAAAATGTCAGGAAGCACTTCTGCAGCCACAGTTACATAATAACCTGACTGTGGCACCTGCTCCAGCCTGGAAAATGTGCTGTGGATCTTTGGGAGCTGCTCTCTGAGCTCCCTAAAGGCAGCAGACACATCACCCTCCATGCAATTTCTGTGCTGGAAGAGCAGTGTGGGGCTCCCTGCACTGCAGCAGGGCTGGCACATTCCACGGGGGGCTGAAATAATGGTGTGGACACATCATCTGATGTGTCTCAGCTTTAAAGGAAGGGATTGCTTTTATAACAGCAAGTAGAAGTAAGAAATGACCCTTTAAACACCAACTTTCCTATACCTGAAGGTTGAAGCATGGTGTGTGATGGGTTTGTCAGAAGCACCCCTGGTTAAACACTGCAGAAACTATTTGACTACTTTAAATGACACTGAGGATCTAAACAAGCAAAAACATTCTAAAAACTTACACCCATATATAACAACTCAAATGTCTGACTTCTCTTCAGATACTTACATAAACAGGTATGAAAAGGAAAAAAAAGCAAACCACAACTTCACTCTCTCCCAACCCCAAATAAAAGCATTGTCTGAATTTGAAATGCAAAATACACATTGGGCCTTCATGTGGATCCTGGGGGATAGCCACGCTCTGTGGCTAACACACAGTAAAATTCATTGCATGGACCCTCTGTCACTGAGGGAATTCTGAGCCAAAGAATCCAAGATTCTAACACTGAATATTTTGTGCCACTTAATTCAAGCAAAGACTTGCACATACAAACTTCAGGTGCTGACATATAACTACCGGATCCTGTGCAGGGTAACCTTATTCCACTGTTCATAGACTAAAAAGTGAAGTGCTGGATGCAGTGACACTGCTCAAGTCTCACCCATTTGTGATATAATAGGAGGAAAATAATGAAAAGCAAGCAGACGAAACTACGCAATATATGAAATAGTAAAGCAGGTGTTTTATTCACTTCTTCCCTGTGAGGCTGCCCTGATAAACTCACTGACGTACAGCATTGTGGTGGTGAGGTACTCAGCGCCACCGCCTGCCCTGGCAGCACCTTCGGGCAGAGAGCGGCCGGGCAGGCTCCCAAAACACCAACCCAGCCCTCAGCCAGGGACACCCAGCCCACAGCCAGGCACACCATGGCACACCCAGCCCACAGCCAGGCACACCATGGCACACACACACACAGCCCCACAGCCGGGCACACCATGGCACACACAGTCAGGCACACCATGGCACACACACACCCAGCCCCACAGCCGGGCACACCATGGCGCACACACACCCAGCCCCACACCATGGCACACACACACCCAGCCCCACAGCTGGGCACACCATGGGACACACAGCCAGGCACACCATGGCACACACACCCAGCCCACAGCCAGGCACACCATGGCACACCCAGCCCCACACCATGGCACACACAGCCAGGCACACCATGGCACACCCAGCCCCACACCATGGCACACACACACCCAGCCCCACAGCCGGGCACACCATGACACACACACCCAGCCCCACAGCCGGGAACACCATGGCCCACACATACAGCCCCACAGCCAGGCACACCATGGCACACACACACACACAGCCCCACAGCCGGGAACACCATGGCACACACACATCCAGTCCCACAGCCGGGCACACCATGGCACACACACACACCCAGCCCTACAGCCGGGCACACCATGGCACACAGACACCAAGCCCACAGCCGGGCACACCATGGCGCACACACACCCAGCCCCACAGCCGGGCTCACCATTGGACACACACCCAGCCCCACAGCCGGGAATACCATGGCACACACACACAGCCCACAGCCGGGCACACCATGACACACACACACACTGCCCCACAGGCGGGAACACCATGGCACACACAGCCAGGCACACCATGACACACACACACCCAGCCCCACAGCCGGGCACACCATGGCACACACACACAGAGCCCCACCGCCAGGCACACCATGGCACACACACACAGCCCACAGCCAGGCACACCATGGCACACACACACTGCCCCACCGCCGGGCACACCATGACACACACACACACACAGCCCCACCGCCGGGCACACCATGGCACACACACACACCCAGCCCCACCGCCAGGCACACCATGGCACACACACACAGCCTCACAGCCGGGCACACCATGGCACACACACACAGCCCACAGCCGGGCACACCATGACACACACACACACTGCCCCACAGGCGGGAACACCATGGCACACACAGCCAGGCACACCATGACACACACACACACACAGCCCCACAGCCGGGCACACCATGGCACACACACACACACAGCCCCACAGCCGGGCACACCATGGCACACACACACACTGCCCCACAGCCGGGCACACCATGGCACACACACACACTGCCCCACCGCCGGGCACACCATGGCACACACACACACACAGCCCCACAGCCGGGCACACCATGGCACACACACCCAGCCCCACAGCTGGGCACACCATGACACACAGACACACTGCCCCACAGCCGGGCACACCATGACACACACATACAGCCCCACAGCCGGGCACACCATGACACACACACACACCCAGCCCCACAGCCGGGCACACCATGGCACACACACCCAGCCCCACAGCCGGGAACACCATGACACACACACACACACAGCCCCACAGCCGGGCACACCATGGCACACACACACACACAGCCCCACAGCCGGGCACACCACAGAGAGCTACCCACAAGGAAACAAAGAGGGCCTTCTGTGTGGGGCTCCACGGCAAGCTCATGGAGCACCAACACCCAACAGAGCCACGGACAGAAAAGCAGACTGATGCCAGAGTCCAAGGTTAAATGAGGGAAAGAGGAGGTGGAGAAGAGCATCAGGACCAATAGCATGAGGGCAAAGGGGAGGTACAAGGGGCAGGAACCAATAGGGAATATCAGGCTGGATAGGCGGGGTTACACAAACCAATGGGACAACAGGGAAGGGAGAACTTACCAGAACATGATCAAATAAGGGTAAAAACGGGTAGGGACAGCCAATGGGAAGGACAAAACTGGGATAGATAACAGAATGCAGTAGAGCGCTGTGGGGAAAGCCTTCTTTCTCACCCTAACTTGGGGATAATGCCTGGAGCCTACACTGCAGCCCTCCAGGGCATTGCCATTGCCTTTTCCCCAGTAGGCTCATGGGCTTCCACATGTTATAAGCAGCACTTCAGACCATCTAGATCACAGCTGAGAGATGTGGTACCTACCAGGTGTTTGTACCTGTTGCATAAGCATGTACAGGGATTCTGTACACCATATTTATCCTCTGCTGCTTCACAAGGAACTGTTTTCAAGCTCACTGGTACTGGTGATCACAATAAGTTCTCTCCCAAATCACTGACAGCAGCAGAGGCAGTGCTGGCACATCCATCCCCCAAATGAAGCAATAAGAAGGTTTGGGTTCGCTGTAGAAATCAGAGACATCTTGTTTGGGCTGGTGCTGCACGAGCAGTGGTAAGACAATATCTGCTAATACAGCAAAGGATTCCCAGAGCTCTCACTGCAGAGGAGATGCTTAGGGGCAAAAGCTTTGTTAAAATTTGGTGTCACTATTCCTCACTTCACCAAATCACATCAAATCATGCTGTGAATCACAAGTGGTTTGATGTTCAACAAGGGAAAGTGCTGGATTCTGCACCTTGGATGGGGCACCCTGCATGTACAGACAGACTGGGGATGAGAGGCTAGGGAGTGGCCGTGGGAAGGGACCCAGGGGCCCTGGTGGATGGCCAGGTGCAGCAGAACAGGTTCCCCAGGGAATGGGCACGGCCCGAGGCTGCCAGAGCTCCAGGAGCGTTTGGACAGTGCTCCCAGGGATGCACAGGGGGCATTGTTGGGCAGGGACAGGAGCTGGATCCATGATCCTTGGAGGTTCCTTCCCACTTAAGACACTCTGTGATTCTACTGCACCAAAATATTGCATTCTTTCAGATTTATTCTCTGACAAGATATTCCTTAAAAATAAAAGACAACTCAGACAATTTCGGAAAGCACAGGGAAATAAAAGTGCCTGGAGCTTCAGTGATCCTGGTGATTGCCCTTAACGACTGCATTGTTCGAGCACTTTCAGGGACACAGGACACCATTTAAAGCAGTTAAGAATTTAGGCATGTCCTTTACTGGTTTAGGGGTAATGCTTAAGCATCTGGAAATCTCTCTGATCCCACCACAAATGTTTCCAAGTCCAGCTACTAATGATGGACAGGAGAGAACACTAATCCTGCTAATGGCATTTGATTACAGCTTCAGATTGGTTGTTAAACTATATTGAGCAAACAAAGCTGTGCAAAAGTCTCTTAAGTCTGTAGTAGAACCACACTGTTTTTATGTGTTATAAATGATCAGCCAGAAATCCAAATTAAGAAATGCAAAAGTTTTTATTTTTGCGACCAAAATACGGTCCTTAAAAACCGCAGCCAAAGAGACAGCATTGAGCCCAGGATCGGCACTGGGTGAACACAGATCCGAACTCTATCGCACCAGATCTCCCTCTGTTCACAAGTGCCGCTTCCAGCGAGGCTATTTTATACAGTTTTTTATGCCTGAGGCAGAGGTGCTCCCATTTCTTTTGTAACCCTGCATATGCATGAGAGTTTCTTTCACTGTGCAGGGCTGGACAATTGCTGTTTCCTGAGTAGTGGCAGCCACTGATTGTGTCAGGGGAAGTCGTGTATTCAGATGTGTCTTTCTTGGTGGTATCTACCAAGCGATGATCACCCTTGGGTGTCTCCTGATGGCCCCGAAGGAAGCCCATAATCACGCTGGCCACATCTCTGCATGAGCTAACAGAGCATTGTTCTCCTGCTGTCTTCAGGAATGTCGAAATTCCAAAGTTTTCTGTCCTTGGGCTGCTTGTGGTCTGAGACTTGTTGGATTTTACAATTTTTATAATATACATTTTCTCCTTAAACATGAATTACTTTATAACCTATATTACATATGTAAAATTATTGTAATAAAATTCTTTAGTTGCAGTTTTGAAACTGCATCAACACTGGATGGTGTTTCACATGTCAGCATCAGACAGGTGTGTGGTATGAAATACCTTCTTCTCTTTTTGTTTACTGGTGTAAGACGCAAAAGAACATGAATGCCCCACAGTCTTACTTTGATTTATTACCTTGAAAGAGAACTGACCAATAGCATTCAATAAGTTAAACAGCCATGAGTCACCAAGGGACAGCAGTTGGAGATTTTCTGGTCTAGCACACATTGTTCAATGAAGAAAAACCCCCAAACAACAAAAGAGTTAAAAAGATATTGAGGTTTTGTTTTGTTTTATTTTTCCCAGCTAAATTTGGATTTTAGAATCCCAGAATTATTTGGGTTGGAAAGGACATTAAATCCCACCCAGTGCCACCCCTGCCATGGCAGGGACACCTTCCACTGTCCCAGGCTGCTCCAAGTCCCAGTGTCCAACCTGGCCTTGGGCACTGCCAGGGATCCAGGGGCAGCCCCAGCTGCTCTGGGCACCCTGAGAATTTACATTATTTACCTAAATATGGATCTGACTATCAAAGTTGGTGACTACCTGAAGTTTGGAAAAGATACTTCTGTAGTATATGGTAGAGATAATTCATGCTATTAATATATAAAGTATTGTAAGATCCAAACTATGTCTTTTGACCACCCCAGCCAGGAGCAGCGTCTTATTATTCATCCAGTTCCCAGTTCTTTAACTTAAGAATGAAACCTTCCTGGGTGATGATCACCGACTTCCCTGGGATACCAGGACCACTCAAGAATGATTCTCACCTAAGAGATTGCATCTACCACGGTGATCACCGGCCCACCCTGTTACACGTGAATTCCAACTTCTCAAGAGTTTTCTGACGACATCTAGACACCTGGATTGCACTTTTGTCTAACTCTGCACACGTCTAGCCCCGGTTCTGCATGTGAAGGGACACAAAGGAACATTCGGTCATTTCTGCCTCAGGCGGAATAAACTGTGTAAGAACTCGCTGTGCAAAGTTGCATTTGTGAACAGGGCCCCTCTGACATTCGGGGCTCAGATCCGTGTGTTCACCCAGCCTTGATCCCGGGGTCGACGCTGCCCTTGGCTGTGGTGGTTTTTTGCCAATCAAAATTCTGTTTTGCTGACAATTTAATAAATCATTGCTAAATTTTCTTATAAGTTTGGCTCTCGCTTTGACAATTTATAACACTTCTGTTTTCCCTGGACTGGAAACCCACACTGACAGACTGCTGTGAAGCCATTTAGAAACAACAGCTGCAATACACTGAGCTTAGAATTACTGACATTGCAAACAGCAGAAAACATGCAAAGTGCATCCTGAACACCACAAGTAATAAAGTAGCTACTTCTGCATAATATCAGAGTCATTAAGCTTGGGAAATATCTCAAAATCCATCAAGTCCAACCTTTGATTACCACTAGGTCCACTAAACCACATCACAAAGTGCAATCAAGGATTTTAATATCATTCTTTAGAATAGTAAGAAGGAAGAGCTCATAAATATGTTCATTATTCTAACTTGAAAAAAAAAGAAAATTTCTTTCCTAAAAGCAAATTTTCAAATAATAATATTTTAGTTAAAATTATGATATTGATAATTTTAGTTAATAATTGCTCATAATTAATCTATGGCAATATAAGCTCCAATTTTTGAGCAAAGCAATATGTAGTTAAACAAAGAGAACATTTATTTCATCCATTACTGCCATTAAGAATAAACTTAAAAACTTCTGCTTTGGTGCTGGTTGTATTTCAAACCCAGTTAATTAAGATAAACAATATTGTCTGCTCTGATTTATGTTTTGGGCATCTTCTCCTTCAGAAATAAATATTACATAATCTCAGAAATTAAATTGGTTTTTACAGGTAGTATTTACCCCCATGGGATGCTGCAGTTTAAGACACTGTTTATCATCTCATGTTCACCTGAATTACTGTTTCTCCATAAAAATAACAGAATGTGCATGGTACCATGATGATTCAACCACAATTCCTCATGAACATGTCAGGAGGACAAGTTTCCACTAGAAATAAAAGAGCCTGCAGGGAAATAAAAGGGAATAGAAATGAATTTTGCACTGAGTTGTTCTTGCTGTACCTGGATTTCCCCTTCCCACTCAGAGGTGCCCACACAACTCTGCCGTTCTTCAGCATGTTGTGTTGAAGGTTTTTAGAATTCTGACCCAGAATCCCTGCCCAGATGCTGGGCTGTGATGGAGGTTAATAAAAAATGAAAGCACTGCTCAAAACCAGATGTTTGGAATTTGAAGCACAAATATAGCTGACACTCCGCAGATAAGCCCAGATTTCACCAAGTCTAAGGAATAACAGACATTCCCCCTTTAATCTGATTTGGTTTGCTCTCTAGTATTCAGATAAGATAAAAGCATGAGAGATCAGGATCTTTTGAAGGATAAAACAGGGGCTTCTTATTTTTTCCTACAATACTTGGAGCATCCGTGTATCCAGTAGAAGGCAAATCTCATATAGAATAGGGATTCCAGGATTTACTACCAATTGCTTCTTTAAAAAATAAGGTGGCTGGCAACAATTCTTTCTAGAGCTGAGTTTCAATGACTTTTCATGAAAATCACGTGGCTAATTAGAACCCACTGGTATATGTAGAGATTCTAAACTTTTGGGGATGGCTCATGGGCAAAAACAGGCCACAGCCATCAAGACAAAGTCCCATTTCAAGTAGTCACTGTATTTCCAGGGTAAAAGAGAAAAATACCCCACAAAAGTGAATAATCACCAATTAAAATAATAAGTAATAAACCTTGTGCCAATGCTCTTATCAGTCCCCTTCACACAGACCATTTTTGCCACTCACTAAAGCAAAAAAGTAATTAACAGCAGTGATGGGCTATGCAAGGGAACATCTTACTTTATCAATACTAATAAGTCTTCAAGATTATCAACACTGACCTTAAAAATTAGTAGAGACATTTTGGCACTATCCACAGTTCATATAAATGAAATGAGATTTGGGTAATTACCTCACTGGAGGGGCCCAAACAAAGGTTAGCTCATGGTGTGGAGCATGACAAGTAAAAGCAAGTATCTAAAATACTGATAATGGGAGGGCATTAACTCAGTTTCATCAAATGAGAGAGGAGGAGCTGATTTCTCTGCTGCTCACTTCCAAGTAGCACCTTTGCAGATTTACTTTTAATTTTCAATAATGATCATATAATTTGCAAACTTTTTTGTACAGGAAACTTCATGACATGAAATTCACAATTGGGGATATAGATATAGTCTATTAGTTATCTGTGTGCTAAGGGAATGCTCAGGAATTGTATTTTTACACTTTCAGTGGAGGACACTGCAGTGAGCAGAAGTGGAATCAAGGGTTGTGTGAGCAGTGTTTCTGTACAGTTTTCCATTACTTAAAAAATCCAAGGAAATAAGGATAATGAATCATTCAAAGCAATACATGGATGTAACACCAGCACCACTGGTACTTGTATGGGTACATGGTACAGAATTACCACTCATTGCATTGAGAGAGCATTCCGCAAACTCCACAGGTCCAGGCAGATCAATAAAAGAGAATATTTGCAGTATTCTGTACACTACAGTGGTGTTTTATGGAGGGCAAACAGCAGGATTTTATGGGTGGCCAATATAAATATTTCATATTGATGCATTCCATAGGTTACAAGAAAAATAGGGAAGCTCAGAAGTTCAGTCAAATCTCTTCCAGGGGTGGTGACTCCTCCACTGCTCTAGGCAGCGTGTTCCAATGCCTGACAACCTTTCGGGTGAAGAAATGTTTCCTAATAAATAATCTAAACTTCTCTGACACAACTTGAGGCCGTTTCATCTCATCCTGTTGAGGTGGAAGTAAGGTGATAATTATGAAATCAGTGTCTAAGCCAAATCATCATCTGCTGGAGCTCTGACCCCAAACCAGCCCAGGCCAAGTCAGGAGCTGCCTCCCAGCTGGTTTTGCAGCCCAAATGAGGTGTAAAACGCTGGACTTGCTGATCTTACAGGTTTTTTCCAAACTTTATGATTCTATAACTCCAAAATCTGGAGTCTCATCTCTGCTCTGTTCTGCCTTGGATGATCGACTGAAAACCTGAAGTGAAGCTTCTAATGAGTATTTTGCCACTTCACTGATGTCATGGTCTGGTTCTTATTGGCATTATTTGTTTAGGTGCTTATTGCCAGCATTTCTTGTCTGTCAAGGGCAGATTTCTGACAGGTCTCATATTGCCCTTCAAATATCAAAGCAAGGCACCTCCTGGAAATATCAGGGTTTCAGGAGAGTTTTTATATACCTAATTTCCTATAGAAAATGGAAAGGGCCATGTATAGATAAATCCCAGTCCAGAAAGAAGTGGGGAAAAGCCCAGCAAAATCTCTGGTCTAACCAGGAGCAGAGGGTGCCAAGAGCTGCCCTAACCCTGCCCTGCTTGGAGGAGAGCTGCTGCCAGCAGAGCCCTCAGGCTACCCAGCAATGCCAGGAGTTGTTTAGCTTGGCTCTTTCTCTGGCCAGCCTGCTTGTAATTAGGCACTTTCTGTGGCTATCACATTTCCATGCCACTGGCCTTTTTCCTCCCTTCAGGTTTTTCTCATATGTTCCGTGTGATTTAATGAGGCAGCACCTTTTTCTTTTATAAACTAATTAGGTGTTAGAAATTAATCACCCACAGCATGCCTGCCAGTTGTCAATACTTTGGCAAGAACTTCTCAGCTCTTGTAAAGTGTGATGTGAAATCCAGGAAGGATTTTGAGGATGTGCAGTTCTCTCCTATGTCCTAGTCTGAGTTTTAGTCTTGTTTTATTGCTCTAAAGAAGTCTCATGACATATTTATTGAGAACAAACAGGAGCGTGTGATTGAGCAACCACCTGCATATTTTATTTCCAGAGGTATTTCCATCTCATTTGTTGCCCAGCCAGAAAAATATCTCATAAAGGCAGAGCCCAGGCCAGCAGTGGGGGAGAACTGATACATTTTATTGTGTCACACTCACCCAAGGCATGTTTGGAGGGCAAATCTATAAAAGACAGCTCTTACATATGGTTATATTTGATTTACTACTCATGAACTATTATCCTGTGAGAATAGAGTACATAACCCTGCTAATCATAGCTGTGCTTTCATAATAAAATGTATGTAGTAAACTCACACTGCTTCAAATTAATAAAACTAAGCATTTACTTTGCATAACTTATTATTGAATATAGTGTGCACAAGGAAAATATCCTCTTTAGAGCTCATGTATCATCTCAGGAAATAGCTAAAGCACATCATTCCCATACCAACATTGTAGATAGAGTTATAATTTTTAGACCCAGGAACACTCAGTATATATTTCACCCATCCCACATACATTATATATATGACCCACAAAGATTTTTTTAAGCTGAATTAATGACACACTTTAATGGAAATTACAAATGGATGAAATACAAGTTTTATATATATATATGCAAGGTATTACATCACATTAAATTTCTAATTCAAAGGACGGTCTAAAAATCTATAATAAGTCTGACAAGTCAGCCTTTCCTTATATGGATTTGCCACATTAATTTTGAATATTCATATCTCTTTTTAGAAGAAGCTTAATGAGGCATATTACCTACGTGTAGCTTTTGATGTGACATTTCCCTCAAACTGTGATTCATCAAACAAGGCACAAATATATTTATTTTTCCTAGAGTATTTTAAGCTCAAGATCCTGAACTGAGTATTCATCATTAAAATTGCAAAAATCAAATAGAAATGTTATCTTATTTTGGAAATAAAATACAATAATTCTGCTTGGACTGTATTTTGCTATTGGTGTTTTGCATAAGGAAAGTGGCACAAAGAACATTTTAGAGAGAATGGGTTAAAATCACAAATGGAACATCCGAGACAACAAAGACGAAACCTGTCTTGGCAAGTGTTCAGCTTCACATGTTGGGACAGTCAGGTTTAGCCAGATTCAGCCTAAAGGATTACAGAAATCACATATACATTAGAAATTACCTGCAAATATATAATCAAGACTTTCCTGGCTTTCTGTTATTTGTGTTTCCATGTCTGGGTGCAAACTTCAATTGTAAATGAATAACTATATACGAGTCATAATGGCTTAGTTTGATTTCCACCTTGAGCCTCACATGAGAGAAACCATACTGGAAACTGAAGTCAGCCTCAAGCTCATAAAAAAAATTATAAACCTTCAACTGATTGTCAAAGTTGGTCCTAGTATTAGTTTCCTATTGTAATCCCTGTCTGACACTAATCTGAATATTTTAATTACTTGCTCTGTTAATAGCAGCTTACAGGCTCAGAGCAGTGGACTATCAACTCCTGTATGCAATTCTATGACTTTCTACATTAGAAAGCCATCCTCTGATCTGCATGAAATTAAATTTATTTTTTAATGACATTTTAACCAAAATCCTTCATTAGAGATCTCATACATTGAATGCTGGAACTTTCTTTTCTCTATTTTTTTCAGCAACGCATATTTATCTTTGTCTCATAGCAAAACCATGGTTACTGAACTGCTCATTTTCTAACCCAGGTCACCTGAGATGTTGGACATCTTTCTGCCTTACCCAAGTCAAAATTACAGTTATTTCCTCAGAAATCTTCATAAATTTGCATTTTGCTACTTAAGTGTTCTGCCTCTTCTAATTTCAAAATCAGACCTGCCTTCAGCTTCAGCTCCTCTCATTTATTTTTCCTTTGCATAATTTTTTGGTACATGGAATCAGCTCCATTAAATTGGTTCATTCTGTTCCTCTCAGTTTCTCTCCAATACAAGTAATATAAAAACACTGAAATGTAGGTGACATTTTATTCTGCTCCTCTCCTTTCATATCTGAACTGAAAATATCAGGATTTACTGGATGTTGCCACCAGACACATTCTAGGTGCTACTGTAAAACAAAATGATTCATTGATTCAGCAAATACGTACAGCAAAATGACTTTTTGTCGCATTTTCAAATCAAAGAATCAGAGAATCATAGAGGATGCTGAGTTGTAAGGGAGTCACCAGGATGATGGATCCATCCCCTGGCCCTGCCCAGACCCCCAACAATCCCCCCAGGATGATGGATGCAGCCCCTGGCCCTGCCCAGACCCCCAACAATCCCCCCAGGATGATGGATCCATCCCCTGGCCCTGCCCAGACCCCCAACAATCCCCCCAGGATGATGGATGCAGCCCCTGGCCCTGCCCAGACCCCCAACAATCCCCCCAGGATGATGGATGCAGCCCCTGGCCCTGCCCAGACCCCCAACAATCCCCCCAGGATGATGGATGCAGCCCCTGGCCCTGCCCAGACCCCCAACAATCCCCCCAGGATGGTGGATGCAGCCCCTGGCCCTGCCCAGACCCCCAACAATCCCCCCAGGATGATGGATGCAGCCCCTGGCCCTGCCCAGACCCCCAACAATCCCCCCTGTCCATGCCTGGTGCCCAAAGGCTCCTGGAGCTCCGGCAGCCTCGGGGCTGTGCCCATTCCCTGGGCAGCCTGGGCAGTGCCCAGCACCCTCTGGGGGAAGCAGAACCTTGCCCTGCTCTGCAGCCTGAGCCTCAAGTGCCCACCGCTGTCTCTCTGTCAGGGTGAACACACACCAGGAAAAGCACTGAAAACCGCACAAAATACTGGATGTGGCATGTGCATATGCAGACACAGAGATTTCACACTTTGAGCAGCCCAGACAAGTAGATATCCTTGGCAGGCTCCCAAGGAATGCTGCTGTGGGACAGGGATAACAGTCTCTGATTCATGTTTCTCCAGGACAGGAGTTAGCCAGCCATTCCAAGCATTTTCAGGGACATGAATCCCTAGCTCAAGATTACTGGGGATGAAGCAACACCATGATGCAGAGAGAATTTTTTAACCTATTAATAACTAAGCTGGCTGATGTTCCTTGGCAGCAATCAGTTTTAATGTAGGAAATACATGGGCTGTGGAAGCAGAATCTGAAGCAGAGGGCTTAATGACCAGTGTTTCAAAATCCAGCCTCTTGTTCCTTAGCAGTGTTCCATGCCCAGTTTGGGTTCATGTAAACTTCCCTTGGGTTAGCTAATAGATGATGTTCATTATTGTCAGTGCTGCACAGAGTAAGACAGGGCACGTGGCAAGGGGAGAGCACAGAGACAGTGAGGAAAAGGTGGATGCAACTCAAAGGCTGTGCTTCTAGAAGACAGGAGAAGCTGCTTCTTGCTCAAGTGGATCAATCTACAATCATTTAACCATACAGCTAAATAGTCACTAACAATTGCTAAAATATTACCCTTCTATCCTACAGTGTCCAGTCACCTGGAAGAGGTGACCAGTCCTGCAAAACAGACTTTGTCAGGCCACTTCCCTCCTGGCCTTGTCACTCTGCTGTCCCTGCAACAGCCAGCAGCCAAGTTCCTATTTTTGCTCAGGCTGGACTCGGTGCAGGGTGAGCCCTCCTGTGGCCAGCTCACAGCAAAGGGGTCAGCCCTGGGCCGGGGGGTCAGCTCTGGGCAGAGGGGACAGTCCTGGATAAAGGGGACAATTCTGGGCACAGGGGACAGCTCTGGGCAGAGGGGACAGCTCTGGGCAGAGGGGACAGCCCTGGGCACAGGGGACAGCTCTGGGCCGGGGGGTCAGCTCTGGGCAGAGGGGACAGGCCTGGGCACAGGGGACAGCCCTGGGCAGAGGGGACAGCTCTGGGCACAGGGGACAGCCCTGGGCAGAGGGGACAGGCCTGGGTAAAGGGGACAGCTCTGGGTAAAGGGGACAATTCTGGGCAGAGGGGACAGCCCTGGGCACAGGGGACAGCCCTGGGTAAAGGGGACAGCCCTGGGCAGAGGGGACAGCCCTGGATACAGGGGACAGCTCTGGGCACAGGGGACAGCCCTGGGCAGAGGGGACAGCCCTGGGCACAGGGCACTGGCTGCTCCCAGCCTGGCATGGATCACAGCAGGGTGCACTCGGCTCTATGCCCAGATCTGACTCCCATTGAAACAGGCTCCAGCACCACGGACTCACTTAAATCACAGACAGAGCCCTGTTTTGTGCTGCCAGGGCTGTAATAAATGCCAGACAGTGTTTGCAAGACTTTCAGAGGAGACTGAGTGTAGAGTGAAGATACCTCAGCTCCCAAACCTGGATTACATGTGCAGGAATCTAATATTAATATCTGAGAGCTTTAACATGCCTAAGTCAGAGCTCATTTTTTCACAATTCAGCTGCACAGTCATGGAGCTACTAATAAGTAGTTTATTGCTCCTAAAAATGGCAATTAATGTTGCATTAATGGATGTTATTAAAGTCATAAATATCCCACTTAAAATGCTCATGTCTCACCAAAGTTTGAGGCTGTTTCAAAGATCAGATGTCTCATTTTCCAGTCTGCTTTTACAGCATAAAGGGATTTTGGTGGAAAGTCCTCCTTCTGCTCCAAGCAGAAACTTTATTGTTGTTGGAGTTTGATACAGTGATGAAAGAAAACAGCTCACAGATGCTGACTGCAAAACTGCAACTGAAAGTAAAGAGCTTTCACTCTTTCTCTTTGGGAAGTTGCTTTTCTTTTGTCTAATTTTGATACTGTCTGAAAAGTAAAATTCAAAAAGAATAGTGGTCAAATTTTAGATATGCTTTGAGTGAAATTTTGCCTTCCCAAAGTCTGTTGTGGTCTTTAGAAAACAGGCAACCCTGTGCACAGCAATATTTATGTCAGTTATGAACACAAGCCACTGCTGTCATTTGCTATGGATGGAGATGTCTGAGGAGCATTGGAGCACCCAGGATGGATTCAGCCCCTTCTAGAGGAGACTGAAGCTCCCATGTGCTCCAACAAGAGCAAACAAGCTTCTGAAAAGCAGCCTAAATGCACCATTAGAGGTGAGAATTAATCCTCTGACAGTGCTGAGAAAGGTGTGAGGGTGTGAGAGGAGCCACAGCACCACTCACACCCTTAAGGAAAGTGGCAGCTGTCCCTGCTGTCAGGGAAGAGCTGTTCTACAGGACTATGGCATCTCATTCCCAAAAACTCCCATTTGAATCAGCCCAGTAGTGAAAATAAAGTTGGAACAACCAGGGGTTTTAATTCAGTTTTGCTTACAGCATGAGATAGCCTGTCTAGACTTCTCAAATCTGAAATGCTGCTGCTATGCAAAAACACAACTGCACCTATCCAGAAATTTTTTTAAAAATTAAGTAACCGAGTATTGCCAGCATGTGAAGATTGAACCAATTTTAAAAGTATCCAGGACTGAGATGGCTAAATTCCTATTCAGTCATGTCTGGATCTGATTTTAATATCCACACAATCGCCGAAACAGTATAATTTATGGAGCACACCATTAAAGATGGGGAAAATGATGTGTGACAAAAAGCCAAAGGCTGATCATTTAATCTGGTGCAAAGTATTGCAGTAACCAAATGTAAATCACTGAGCCGTGGTGTGTGTTTGAGCCACTTTGGAACCCTGGAGTTCATAGTTTCTAATTTTTAAAGTAGATTACAGCTGCCACATCATTAAGATCTTACAATTCTATCTGAACAATAAATTGTATTATTCAGAGGATGGTTATGGCCTGTGAGTATTGGATATTGTTGTTTGTGATTTGCACTTAAAGAGGGATTTTAATCAAATTTACCATTCTCAAAAAATCTGGTTTGCATTTAAATAAGCATCCTTAAAAATTGATGTTTTGCTCAATTATACAATGCCTCATTCTGGAGCCTCAAAGTAATTTATTATCCAGGCTCTGTGAGCAAGGAAGATGTATTGCATTGCACTTAATCTTATCAAGTTTCTGCTGATTTTTGATGACAATGTCTGTTTATCATAATTATTACAAGTTGTCTGGGTTAATAAAACTTGAAAAACTATGTGGGGATTAAACCAGTATGAAATGTTAAACTTACTATTTGTGTAAGGCTGCCCGATCCCAGCTGTCCTTCATGGGTCCATGAAGCCATTTATGTCAGGGAATCATGGAATGGTTTGAGTGGGAAGGGACCTTAAAGCCCACCCAGTGCCACCCCTGCCATGGCAGGGACACCTTCCACTGTCCCAGGCTGCTCCCAGCCCCAGTGTCCAACCTGGCCTTGGGCACTGCCAGGGATCCAGGGGCAGCCCCAGCTGCTCTGGGCACCCTGTGCCAGGGCCTGCCCACCCTGCCAGGGAACAATTCCTCATTGCCAAGATCCCATCCAGCCCTGCCCTCTGGCACTGGCAGCCATTCCCTGGCTCCTGTCCCTCCAGCCCTTGGCAATTGTCTCTCTCCATCTTTCCTGCAGCTCCTTCAGGTCCTGCAAGGCCACCCTGAGCTCAGCCCAAAGCTTCTCCTGTGCAGGTGAACAATCCCAGCTGTGCCAGCCTACAGAGTCACATTCAGCTTCTGCATTGGCAGAAATGTTTGTAATCCCTTGTTGTACTGATTCCATCCCATGCCATCATCTTTAGGAGCTGCTTCCTGCTGGAAGTACATTCAGTGGAAATTGTTTCTAAAACTGACAAACTAAAGATTTTTAAAAGGTAAATCTGGATTTAATGCACCTTTCAGAGGATGCAAAATACAAATTACTTTTTTTTTTATTTGGAAAGAATTTAAAGCACTCTCTGTTTCAGATTTCAGCAAGGGCCTTTTGTGATATGATATAAAAGCCCATGTTTGCCACATTCTTTGTCACAGAACTACACTGATTTGCCCTAAAAATAAATCTCTAGTCAGGGAGCAAGTTCTCCACACCCAGGTCAATGGTACTCCAAGGGAGCAAGAATGCCCACAAAGCTGGTGCACAGTAATGAAATGTGGACAAAATACCTTCAAATATTGCAGCAGAAGCAACAAAGGCAAGAAGCAACATGAAATTCCCAATTAAAAAAGGGAATTACAAGGTTGAGAGAAGGTTGAAAAAACTACTCACTCCGTTTTCACTTGGAATACTGATCCTGCTGCTGCTGCCATTAGTGAGGCTGAAAAGGTCAGGATTCCTTCTCTTTGGCTCTGGTTCTGAGTATTTTGGGACCACTCTTGCCTCATTTTCAGCTGTACATCTGTCTGTGATAACACCAGCCATCTCTGGAGATAGGGAATGACCCCAAACCTCCAGAGTAAGGCATGGAGCTCTCCACAGCAGCCACAGTGATAGTGGAGCCCTGGAAAACGTTAAAGATAGACTCTGAAAATGTTAGGCTTTGTGTTTTCTCAGATCACTGCATCTGCATAAGCAGTATGATAAATGATATAATTGTTAGATGTGATGATTGTTTAGTAACTAAATATAATTATTGTATAATCATAAGAAGAATCATGAGAAACTATGTTAGAAATTTAAGGGGGAACCATGAGAAGCCATGTTTGACTGAAATCTATGTATACAATAGAACAATAGAAGTTTAATAATTAACATGAAAATTATATAACGATAGAATATAAAAACACAATCATCTCGAATGTATGGTCGGAGTCAGATTTGGGTTGAGTACCCCTGACACCCAGAGCTCTTAATAAAAGCACCTGCATATAATGGCTTATGTGATTATGTGTTTCTGAATGCTAACAACAGGGGCAATGCAACCTGGTATCTGGGCTGCAGGAACAACTTTGAAGTTAAAGAAGTGACAAAAGCAACGTTAAGTTCATAGCACAACTAATAAACCATGTAATGAACAAGAGTTAGGGCTGTTCTATTTCCCAGTTCAATCTAATGGAAGCTTTTGCTGCTCAAAGGGGGCCTTTATTGATGTTTACACATGGACTTTATGGCTTGTTTGTCACCAGGATAGTGTCCATGTGTCTGTCTCAGTTCCTGCTCAGCAAGGCCTGGACCATGCACTGCCTATTTTAGTACCAAAGCAGAAGGAAAAACGAGAGTCTTAAATTCCTGGATCAGAGCAACTTTAACTCAAGATAATTGTCTTGCAATGATTGATCTAGTCATGTCAAGATAATGAGGTTTTTATGGTCCTGAGGAGGATTTAATCTAATTTTTGGAGGGGTTCTGATCTCACTGTTGCTGCTTTATCACTTTTAATCTCAATACTTTTATTTGAATTTGCTCTGCAAAATTCAATATACTTTTAGTTGACAGCTGAAGACACAGAATAGTCTTTTCACACTAAGTTTTCTTGTGTTGCAACTGTGTTTTAAATCTTGTTATCATTACTCTGAACGAATGCAATTATAGAGTTGTTTTGCTACTTTAGACAGAGAATACCCAGTATAATTCCTCCAACACAATAAAAGTACGTCTTAAAGAAAAAGTAGTAGCCCAATTTTGAACAGAGGGTGGCTGCTAATGGTGTCTTTAATTATTTGGTAGAAGATCATTTATGAGAAAAGATATCTAAGGCTTGTTTTATTCTTTATAGAACCCACTTGTATGTGTTCAATTTTCTAATAATATGAGGGCAAAATAAAGTTTGTATTAAAAAAGATAAATGGGTAAGCATTGTTTCCCCAAGTCTTGGGTTTAATAACCCTTTTTTCTTCTTTTTAAATTCCCTAAAGCAAAATGGAAAATTTCCACAAATCTGGTTAAGGAATGATTCATTAAATTTGTCAGTCAGAACCAGTTTGGGGCAAAGTCCCCTCTGCTCTGCCCACAGCAACTTGCATCTTCTCCCCTACAAACAGAGGAAAGTACTCAGTCTACTCTTCTGGGACTGTGCTACTTGTTGTATTTTCTTTTTGGCTCTATCCTCTTTGATTATTTTTAGTTCTTAATCTTATTACTTCACACTTCTGTACAACTGAGCTGAATAAGCTACTTATCCAGCCTCTAAGCTGAATCTATCCCAATCATATTGAATTTATTTGCTCTGTTCCTCTGTATTTACTTTATCATCCTTTCCCATTTCTATGTCACTAGCAAATTTGGGTCAGTAATTTATAAAATAAACAAAAATGGCCCTAATGCTGCACTCACTGACATTCCTTTTAACTCCTTCCTGAGCTGTTTTTAAATTTGCAATATTTGTTCCTTCAAACAAAAAGAATTCCCTGGAAATCCATGTGCCTTTCTGTAGAGGAATGTTTCCCTTATATGTAGATCAAACCCTTCTAAAATCTACTTTTTAATATGCACCACATTTCTCTCTTTCCCATCAGCTGAATATGCATTGCCACATTCTCCAAAAGAAGGACAAAAGCCAGAAGTGTCTAAGCCAGATCCATCATGGGATCATTTTGGTCTGGGCAAATCACTTCACCTCCCTTGCCACTCTCCAGGGAAGGAATTCACAGTTCTGTTGATTATTTTTCATTGAGCTTTTGCAGGGCTCTGCAGACGTGGTTAATGTGTCACACAGAATCACAGTCTCTGAGGTCTCCAGCCTTGGAATGCCGTTGTTCTCATTGTTCTGCCTCCTGATGGCTCCATACATTCTCATTTTCCCATCATCAATATCGCCTGACCTGCTCCTGCTTAAATAAAACATTCTGCCCCAGGTGATAGGTAGGGAGCCAGTGGAAAGGTGCTGTCACTTGACTGGCTGTGACATTTCAGAACATGCTCCAGTACTTCCAAATATCCAAACCGTATTATGTAAATATATTTACAGCGTAACTCTCAAAATACATCAAAATACTTGTCCTTAACTAACATAAATTCTGCTTTCAGTCCAGAATGTATTTTTTTCTATACAATGTTCTGCGTTCAGCCTTCTAACATGGGAGTTAGCACTGAATGCAAGAAGTTTTTCTGTGAGAGCAAATACCCACAAGAGTACCAGGGTTGCAGATTGAAAAGACAATTTTGAAACCTTATTTTTTCCATTCAGTGCTGAGTGTACAGACAGTCCCAAACAGCAGTTAACATCACTTTTTCTTTATTTTCTTGGGTCAGATTCCTTGTAAGAGAACCTTGTGCAGCTCATAATATGCAACATAAGGCTGTTTTTGGGAGTGAATCATGTATGGGCCACACATCTTTTTGGCACAGAAACTTCCAATCAGTCAATACTGGCTTATTTCTGAGCTTTCCTGGGTGCCTGCAGTCGGATAAGCAAGACAGAAGGATTTCTCTAATGAGGATTATTTTTGCTACCAAAGTTTGCTCTTAAAGGAAGATGAGTGGCCCCCAATTTGTTATTCCTGGAGGGTAACAGTGTGATGACACTTGGGTGACACACAGCCAGCACAGCTATGTCATGGAATCAAAGATTGGTTTGGGCTGGGAGGGACCTTAAATCCCACCCAGTGCCACTCCTGCCATGGCAGGGACACCTTCCACTGTCCCAGGCTGCTCCCAGCCCCAGTGTCCAACCTGGCCTTGGGCACTGCCAGGGATCCAGGGGCAGCCCCAGCTGCTCTGGGCACCCTGTGCCAGGGCCTGCCCACCCTGCCAGGGAACAATTCCTCATTGCCAAGATCCCACCCAGCCCTGCCCTCTGGCACTGGCAGCCATTCCCTGGCTCCTGTCACTGCAGTTCCTGAGGAATTGTCCCTCTCTGGGTTCCCCTCAGAGCCTGGAAGGAGCTGTGAGCTCTCCACACAACCTTCTCCTGTCCAGGCTGAGCAGCCCCAGCTCTCCCAGCCTGGCTTCACAGGGGAGCTGCTCCAGTCCCCTCAGCACCTCTGAGGCCTCACCTGGATTTGCTCCAACAGTTCTGTGTCCTTCCAGTGCCCCTCACCATCACTGACAGGAGGATGCTGTCCACACCAGTGCCTGGGAAGTAATCACCCTTTCCTCCATGGACTGATAGCTGGAACAGCCCCAAATTCCTGTGCAGGAGCAAGAGAGTGGCTGCTCCCTTTTACTCCTACCATGGTGCTCAGCAGGTCCATTACTTGCAAAAAACTCCAGATATCCCCCTCTCTCTTCCAGTTAAAAAAGGCTCATTTATAGCTGTGCCACAAAAACTCACTCTGGGTGGCCTTATTCAGGGTGCAAGACTAAAACAAGAAATAAATCAAGGCTGCAAACATGAGCAGCTCTGACTGCTCAATGAGAAAGTACAGGCAGCTCCAGTCAGATAATTCACTGTAGCAGCTTGGCAGCACTCCCCACTGACTGCATTTACGTGTGGCTAATCCCTGGGTTATCAGCAAAACGCGCTTCAGCAGCAGCACTGCCTGCACATTCATGGCAGTATTAGCAAGGCCTGCTGCCTTGTTCCATTTTTTTTTTAATTACAGCAGAACTCTCCTTCTGCCTTTTGCTGTGTGAAGGTCACCCAGGAGGGTATTTTGGATTGCTGGTCCATTTCGGTGGTGGGAGCTCTCGGAGGTGTGAGTGGCACGTGTGGAAATACAACAATCCCAGCATAGCTGGATGCTCCAGTTCAAAATGCTTTCAGCAGGCTTCATAATTAGCTGCCTATGCACTGAGGAGTTTTTATTTGAATGTGTTGGGAGATACAGGGGAAAGCACAAGCACTGATGAAGATTAAATGGAATGGAGCTGAGTGTGTGCAACAGCTCTGGAGGTACCAAACCTTCTGGTTGCTGGTTCCTACTACCAGGGCAGTGATTCCCCTCTGCTGGAGACTCCAAACTGCTCCATGCAGAGCACTTAGAGGGTCACAGCCCTTCCCTGCCCTGCTACACACCCATATTCCTCTCCTTTTCCTGACAAACCTGCTCTCATTTCTGTTCAAAGGCCCAGTATCTCCCCTGTGCATTTTTTGAGGCAGAACAGATCCCGGACGCAGAAGTTTGGTCTCACAAGTGTTAGGGGGCTCCTGGATGCAGTTTATCTTAAGGTCAAGGAATTCTGGCACATAATGAAGCGAGAGATGGATTTGTGATACTTAAAAGGCAGGTCCCAACAAACCCAGAGGACACTTGGTGAAAGCATTTCCTCCTCCTTGGTTTCCCCTCCAGTTTGAGGGCTCCTGGGAGCTGTCACTGACTGGGACAGCTCAGGACCCATTCCTGCAGCCCCTAAGGACCCCACAGCCATGCCCAGACTCCGCACCCTGCCCCTGGGATGTCCCCAGCAGCACTCAAAAATGCTTTGTGTCTCCTGCACCCTGATGGACTGGAAATGTGTCAGCCTTGGGAACCTGGCTCCTGGGCACCACACATCCTTCTTAATCTGAGCGGTGGCACAGAGGAAAACCATCATTATTGGGGAATTTTAGGTGTTTATTGTTGTTCCATGTTCACTTGAATGGGCTTGCCTTGGAGGGATCTATACAGCTTGATTATTCCCCTGCCAAATTTAATGGGATTTTTCTTCATTAATAAAAAATCACAATGTTAGAAACTGAAAGAAAATCCAGGGAAATGAACCTTCTTAAGAAACAGTGTTGTAATTTCTCGTATTTCTAAAGGTATTGAAATATAATTTTTCTCCTTTCTTTTCTGAAATATTTTAACAGATTTTTTCCAAAATAAATTTAAATTATTTCCTTTACCAATACCTTTAACAATCATAGTCAAAAGGAAAACTGACTGTATTTTGAGGCTGAATTGAAAATAGTTTTTGAAAAGGTAGCAGGAATGTTTCCATGAGGATGTCAGTAGCTCTATAGGATAATGGAGAAATCAAAAGGGACCTACAGAGACCAGCAAACCTCTCTCACTGAGAAACAAGCTACTTCCAGCTCTCCCTCTTGGTTCCATTTTTTTTCTATGCAGACTTTTCTTTTTCCAAAGCATTCTGAGGCCTGCACAGTTACAGCTGAAAATCTAAAACTTTTTCATACCAGAAAGGAGGATTAATGCTAAGGAAACACAGAGGAGAACACAAAAGAAGTGGAGGGGTAGAAAATACCAGAAAACAGAGCTGTCTTAATTTGACAATTCACTGGGTGCTCTCCTCAAATCTTTCCTAGGATGAAGACATGTCTTGCAGTTCAGAGTTCAGCTTTCCCAATCCAAGCAGTGGCACCATGTGATCTCAAGCCTAAAATCGGTGATGTGCAACCTAAAATCAGGTGCTGTCCAGCCTAAACCAAGGTGCACCCAGAGGCACAGCACCAGAAGCTCTGCCCCAAGAAGAGGGGATGTCCAGAAGCGACTGTGATTGCCATAATTAACGCAAACCCCATTAGGATCTGATTAGTAGAAGATGCCTCTGCCGGAAGTAAGGTGCAAACGAGACCTTATGTCAAAGTCAATACTACAGATTTTATTTAACAGTACATTTAAGGCAGAGAAGGGGAGGGGGAGAGAGAGACGGGGTTTTGAGCTGTGTAAGTGCATTCTTTAAGTCCTCACAGCCCCAGTTTAGCAGTCCCACACTCACAACAGGACAGGAAGGGGAGGAACCTCTGGCAGTCCCAAGGAATTCACTGGTCCCTACAGACAACACTCAGCCAAAGTTCTCCAAACTTTCAGGCCTCACAGACTGACCCCTGGGATCAGCATGGCTGTAAGAGGTTTTTGCTCTGGAGGACATCTGACCAAGGTCCCCTGATCCAGCACAGAAGACTGAGCCTTTTCCAGAGGCTTTATCCAGGCTCAGCCTTTGAGTGGCTAGAGCATTGTGTCCCATGACAGCCCAGGAGGAACTGACCACTAATTTTAATTGTTTATATTTAACATGGCATGAATTTCTGCAAAGAATTAATATGCTGGCCAAACCCAAAAAAAAAGGTTGTACAAAGAAAGCTCCAGGACTCTCATTAATTGGATGATGAACAGCTTTCAATATTAGAGGACAAACAGTAGCTGTGAACCTGCTACACCATTGGAACAGCCCCAGAGATGAGAGGCAGGCATCCTGCCCTTCTGAAAGCAGGAATATTTTGTCACACTGTCATCAGATACAATTTCTGATGTAGAGTTAAATAACCTTTACTTTCATCCCTACGGTGTAAAAGATGAAAATCTTCAAAAAGCGAGAGTCCCAAAGAAATGTAAATACAGTGAATTCAC
The DNA here is from genome assembly GCF_051311805.1 of Agelaius phoeniceus. Lineage (NCBI taxonomy): Eukaryota > Metazoa > Chordata > Aves > Passeriformes > Icteridae > Agelaius > Agelaius phoeniceus. Next base: position 1,516,179 of record NC_135276.1, on the reverse strand, counting down.
TACTGACATTTCAAAAGATTTTGCCCCACCAGTGGAGACAGCTATTCTCTATTATCAGGTTTCCTGTCACTCATGTTGATTAAAGTTGATAAATACTGCAAGCCACTTGGGGTAGGCTAAAGGACACAAAAGAAAAATGTAACTTATTTGAAAAGGACCATATTCCTTGGGAAATGGAAAGCAGACCATATTTGCCAGCATTTCTCAACTCCAAGAGCAAATTTCTCTATTTAAATTTCTTTTTTGCCCCATTTTCCTAGAAGGGATGCACACTTCGAACCTGCAATTAATGGAATAGTGCTCTGCATGGACAGAGCAGTGTGGGACTGAAAAGGCAGCACAGTTCCTCTGCATTCACACACTATTTTGTTTATCAAACGTGGGCAATAAACGACAGCCGGACCAGCTGGTAAGATTCAGGGTGCAGCAGTAGCTGCATCCCAAAGGAACATGAGTCCATCAGGAGCTTTGGGATGATTTTTGGCAGATGCCAGTCCAAAAAACCAAACTTTTCAAAGCATGCCATATATTCTCTCTGAATATTAATATGCACAAGACAGAAGATCAGTTTGATATCATTCATAGGGTCAAATCAGTTATGAAGATTCTTCTGATTGCTGTTGCATAGACATTATTTTTAATCTTCTCAAATCTTCAGCAGAAGTGCGTATTAATTTCAGAATTAATATTAGAACAGCATTGATTCTGTTTGCCATCAAGGCAAGGGAAAGGAGCAACAAAATCAGCTATGGAGAGGAAAAGATACTGTTTTCCCTTTTAGTATGAACAAGCAAAATGGGTTGTGGCAAAGTTTTGAAAAAAAGTTGGAAGGAAAGGAATCCAGGAACATTCTATCAATTATGAGCTTCCATTAGACATCAGAGGAGATAAACTGAGGGGAGCACAGGAATGTCCAGGAGCAAGAAATTCAAATCACAAAATATTTTCTAGGAAACCTTTCTTTCTTATCCTGTCAAAATTTCCAGAATAATACTTTTCTAACTTGACTTAATATTGCAATTACAGGAATAGAAAGGACAGGATGGTAGAATCCAAGTTGGATTTCTTGAGGGCAAAAAAAAAAAACCCAGGCTTGAAAATTATTCATATTTACTACATAAAGGAAGAAATGAAACTCCTGGTAATTGAATTAAATTTGCTAGTTAAGAAAAAATCTCATGTTTGTAATAAATGATTAATTAAATTCACTCTGTGACTATAAAAGTATTTGATGACCCATCCATTTTTGTCTAATAATATGAAATCTACTGCCAACAGAATATATTTATTTAAATTTCTAAGGTTTTTAAAAGGCCTGCAGAGCCCTAAAACTCAAAAAAATGATGTGGGTTTGGAAATTCTGAGCTAAGCCCAGTTTGCATTAGTATTTTAAGAACATCATGCATGCATTTACCTCTCTGAGCTTATTGTTTAGCTATATATTTCCTGCAGCAGTTGGAGTGCTTGGAAATGTAATGCCATAAAACTTCATGAAATTTCTGACAAACCATAAAAGAAAGAAAACCAGTACCACTCCTGTATTCCTTTGGCACAAAGCTGAGGGGTTTTTATATTGAAATTCTTTTTAAAGTGCACAGGAGGAGTCAAAAGGAGCGTGTCTATTTAAGAATCTCTCGTCTACTACTGCAGAAATCTAGCTGAGAAAACTTGGGTACCTTTTACAGCAATTTTAATCCAGCTACCCTGGGTCTACTTATCTGTTTGGCTGCTTATTCATCATAAAAATCACAGTGCACAGAATCAGATTACAAACCCTGATGAGGATTCTACATATGTGGCTAACTGTGTCATTATAATTAATTTAGTCACAAAATCATTCAGTGTTAACAGAGGAAGAGACTCTTTTAGAAATGCTGGCATTTTCTATAGGCTTTATGGAGTTCTCAATAAAGAAACACAACATGATCACAGAATCCCAGAATGACTGAGGCTGGACAAGCCCTCCCAGCCCATGGAGTCCCAGCTGTGCCCGATGCCCACCCTGTCCCCAGCCCAGAGCCCTGAGTGCCACCTCCAGCCCTTCCTGGGACACCTGCAGGGATGGGCACTGCAAACCCCCCTGGGCAGTTCCTGAGCCCCCTTTCCATGGGGAAATTCCTGCTGTGCCCACCCTGAGCTGCCCTGGCCCAGCCTGAGGCCGTTCCCTCTGCTCCTGTCCCTGTTCCCTGGAGCACAGCCCGGCCCCCCGGCTGTGCCCTCCTGGCAGGAGCTGTGCAGAGCCACAAGGGCCCCCTGAGCCTCCTTTGCTCCAGGCTGAGCCCCTGCCCAGCTCCCTCAGCCTCTCCTGGGGCTCCAGCCCCTGCCCCAGCTCTGTTCCCTTCCCTGGACACCCCCAGCCCCTCAAGGTCTCTTGTCCTGGATTGAGGGGCCCAGAACTGGGCACAGCCCTCGAGGTGTGGCCTTACCAGTGCCCTAGTCTCGCTGGTCACAGTATTTTTGACATAGGCCATATGCCATTGCCCTTCTTGCCTACCTGGGCAATGTTGCAATGGTGCAGCAACAATGCAGTGAATGATGCAGCAATGTAAAAATAGTCAAGATCGTATTTCACACAGAACTATTTACTCCCTTTTCAAAGTAATTAGATTTTTCACACATTAGCCTATAGCTTTTAGGGCTTTTTATATCATCATTTTGGTCATGAGCTGCAGTGAGAAACACCTGATGACTCTCCTGAGCTGAAAATGGTGCATACACCTCTTGCAGGTTTTTGATGAGGCAAAGTGGATGACCTCCTTAAATAAGGAGAAGCTATGGCAGAAAAAGAAATTACTGCAAGATATTTATCTTAGATTATGGCATATTTTTAATATAAACCAATGGGAACTCTAGTAGCAATTGTAGCAAGGTGCAGCTTGCTCAGGATTTCCTATATGCAAGTTTGTTTCTAGCAGAAACTGCTCTCTTAGTTAGTTTATCTGGCAAGTTCCCTGTAATAAAAGCACAGAGGCTTTTTTCCTAAAGTAGCATACAGAAAAAAGAATGCAAAAAATCCCAGGGCTGCTGGCCAGTGGTCTGCCAAAAGAACTTGAACCCTTCTGATTATAGAAGCAACCTGAAGAGCACCTTGAGTGCTCAGAAGCAATTATGACCCCTCATAACTGCAGATGAAATGAAGGAAAATGTTAAAAATTTATCTTCATGCACACTTTTCTACATAACAGAATGACCTCCATTTATCTTACTTCTTTCTCTGTTAGATTGATTAGTTAACTGGCTTCAGAAGCAAAATATGAATGAGCTGACAAATTGTTCCCTTTGACTTTTGCACAGTCCAAGTGTAAATACAAGATTTAACATTTAATCATTTAAACCATCAGATCTGGCTCCAAGTTAAAATGTGAATATATTACCCCAAGCGTGCTGTCAGTACATAGAGAGGAGTTTTACTTTTCACATGTGCTTTAAAGGCATTATGGTTGATAAATAGGTATCAGCATTAATTTTATCCTACATGTGACCCTACTGAATTCAGACACAGGAAAAACACACAAATCCATTTATTGTTCAATTCATTAGAAAACACAGGGGCTTTCAAGGATAATCAGGGAAGTTCCCCCAGTGCAGGGCACAGTAGATGTAAAAACAGGCCCTACTCACCTTTACCCCCAGTTACTCATCTAGATTTTTAAAATACTTGGCTAATCATCACCTGCCTTTATTTTTATGAACATTCTTATTGAGGACTCTCAGTGTACATCTCTTAATTGTATCTTTAGAGACAGGAGTTCAAATAAATCCTGATTAAGTCAACAGAAAAATAAACATCATTGTCTCATGACAATATCAGGCAAGCAGTGGCTGCATCACTGAATATAGGAATCATTAACATTAAATTATCAGTGTTTGCCCAAGATGGGTTATAGGGAAACATAAAAGTCATGGCTGTTTGAATTTTTTTGTGTCTAATTTTGAGACATCTCAAAAGACCTAATCAGGCAAACTTTTCAGCCCTTAAAAATTTAGATTTTTCAGAGACAGTCTCAAGTCAAACATAAAGCTGTTAAAAAATCCTTTCAGGTGTAGGAAGATCTTTACCTTCTTTTTCAAGTTATGATATACAGTTGTATAGGCTGTTACATTTAACTTCATACTTGTGTTTCAGGTTTAGAATTACATTTAATATTAGACATCTAAACATTTTTAGTCAGGTGTTGATGAACACTTTTAACCTTCTCAGTGAACTGTTGAACACCAAAGATGAACACCACCATCCACATGCACCTTCAGCAGGTGTGAATCCTTAGGTTTGGCACTGTCCATGATTCCATAAGTCTCTCTAATGCCCACAAACTCCATTTGGGTGAATGTCATGGTATATTTTATCAACATACTCTGTGTGTCCTGCTGCTTGGTGATATCATCCTTTATTTATCACCCTTAACATCTGTGCTCCAGAAGAGTTAAATCTTCTCAGACTCCATTCTTGGCTCACTAAGAATCTCTCAAAACAGGAATTTAAAAAAAGAAAAGGTTGCAACCCTATTCCTCCAATCCCTCATGCATTGTCAAAAGAGCTATTAAAAATTTGTTAGAGAAATCTACAGGCTCTCCTGGAATGCTCTGGAGCTATGCCATGAATTTAACTTACAAAGGAGACGTTCCAGTCTGATTGCTCCAGACTGTGGTTTTCTGTATCATAAACTGAAAATTCTGTTTCTGTTTTAGACATTTTGATCCCAAGTCCCCATGAGCACTGGATACTGGGCTGACCAGACAGATATTTTCCAGGTCTCTGTTCATTTCCTTCCACTGTATCTTGCTTGTTCAACTGCTTCTCTTCTTGATCTCTTGCTATTTTTTGTTTGCAGAAATTCTTTTCCCTGACATTTTTAGTTTCTATCATCTAATACTAAAAATAAACATACCACAACAGTCAAACATGTTTTGTGCCCCCTTGTACAGCCTGACTTTTAATATTTGTGTGCAGAGCTCTGACTTCCAAAGCTGTTCAGAGGGAGACTCTTCCAGAGGCAGCGAGGTCCAGGAGCTGCCTCACCAGCCTGGGGAGCAGGAGGCTGGAGCTCCCTTCCAGCTGACCTTCCCTGCAAGAGACTGCTAGAAAATGATTTTATGCCCTTCTGACTCTGTGTGCCTGGCTCCAGGATCTTGTTTTAGATCCATCTAATTTTGAACATATTTTTTCACAAATGATGTCTATAGAAAAAATTTGTACAACATTACCTCCAGAATGAGACACAAAGAAAGTTGTTTCGATAAATATGCACACAGAAACACACACGCATGTTCAAGATTCTTTTTCCCCTCTTCTCCATCCATTTTTTAAATTTTTTTCTGTTTTTCTGTTTTTTCTATTTTCTAATTTAATAAAACCCTAAAAAGGGCTTCCTTTTCCTGCAGACCTACTTTTTATTATGGAAATGTTAACACAAGCCAAGAAAATCAATTTAGCAGCAAAGAGATTCCTGCAGAGTCGTGGATTCCTCCTCCTGCCCTGCCAGGCACCACCATCACGGTCCCAGTCCAGAGGGAAGTGGGATCTGTTCCTGCCCAGGGGGCTGCTGAACTGGAAATTTGCTGTGGCACCCACAGCCTACCACGAGGAGAGGCCAAAACCACACACACAGATGGGGTGGGCACAACCCAAGCGCATTCTGCCGTCCTTTTCCCTTCCTGTTCCTCAGGATCTCTGAGCCAGCCCTGGGCTGTGCCAACAGCAACGCTGATTAGGGCTGACATTCTAAACTGAACACACAGAAGGTTCCTGGAGCTTGTGTTTTCATCATCAAATGTGGGCACTGCCATTTGCATCGGCTCTCTCTGACATCCCCAAGAGCTGAAAAAACTCAATTCTCTTAAAGCCAGATTGCTTGGGCAGCCAGGGACTGGTTCTCTAAATGAAAATGCAGTGTATTTCCTCATATTTGTATTTTATACATCCAAATTTATATCTAGAAAACAATTTATAGTGCAGACACCTTTTGAATTATTTCTGCTCATCAGTGATTCAGTAAATAGGGTTGTTGATTATAAAATCTGGGTTCTGTTTATCAGAGTTTTCCAATTACAGATCCTAATTCAGTCAAGAACTGGATTAAGGTCACACTCAAAAGACTTGATCACTAAAATATCGTTCCCATAAAGTGAAAATGTTGAATGAAATTAAAAGCACTTCATAAACAATAATATAATTTTTAAAGACTATTGTAGCAAAAAATTGGTCAAAGTAAAAATTTGGCATTTTGTAGGAAGACTTTATTTTTTTTTCTTAAAAGTATTCCTCCACCTCAACATATGCACCAATCTTCTATAAATACAAGCAGTGAGGAAAATACTTTCATTATAAATTGTATATCAAAATATCAATACCATCATAACCTTAAAAGAGTAGGGTTTTTTAATTGTTTCACAAAAAAGTGCCATTTTTACTGCCTAAATCTAGTTTTCTATATCAAAATTCCTTTTTTTCTTGTGCTGCTATGAGAGAATTTTTTACTTATGTTGTGAATATAAAAAAATTATAAATTTAAACAAAACACTTATTCCGGAATGAAAATTTTTTGAAATAAGACACTTCAAAATTACCTTTCTAAGGCATTTTTCATATCTGTCAGCATTCTATAAAAGTGCTTTCTTACTTATATTGTTACTGTAACTGCTTAGAGATTCTTAAGGAAATTCATAGTCAAGCATTATTTTGACAAGAATGGACAGGAAAAGAGGTGTTCTGATCAGCTTCTCTGAAGACAGCTTTCAAAAGGGTTTTTTACTGAACCAGGAAATGTTTCACAGGGAAAAAGCTCACAGGGAGAAATACATCTTTTTGAAAGAATGGTTAGACTGCAAAATAGTACCCTGGGGCAAAGGCAGAAGTTACAATACTTATGAGGAACATTCAACAGTTGGATTGGGAAACAAAATATCCTGAAATACTAGAATAATGGAAAAGACATTGCTCTCCCCATCTGATCTCCCTCATCCCGCCGGAGTTTTTCCCTTGTATATATATATTTCATTCTCTGTCATCTAGATGTGATTGCAATGCTTCATCCTTGTGGGGAATTACAGATGCAGTGAAATCATGCAGGGAAGGACAAAGACAAATAACGGAGTAATTTCACCTACACCTCAAAAAAAAATGCTGGTGCACATTTAAAATTCTGACATAAACAACTCGTAATGCTTGGAGTGTGGTAATGTACAGGTTTAGTGATTTTAAAAAGCCTTTAAAATCTTCCAGGAGTCTAAATCTGTAAAGCTCTACAGCTCCAGGTAGTGGATTTTTAAAAGAAAAAGACATGGTATTGCTTGAATTTCACTTGACATGTAATTTGGTCTATAATTTAAGATATCAGGCTGTAATTTGCTGCAGGAAGCACTACGTAGGCCTGGTGTTATAACATGTCACCTCAAGAAAAAAGCCATAAAGAACTATGGCTTTCCAAATATTTGGTCATATTTCTTTATAAACATCAGAAATAGTAAGAAAATGCTTTCCAGCCCGCAGCTATTTGTTTGACATTTCCCACAATGAATATGTTCTATTTTATATCAGTACAGCTGGAATCTACCTTGATAATGATATCACCTGAGAGCTTTTTCTCACTCACCCAGGTCCATATTTAATAGGTAGCTGAGATCATAGAAATTTTTATGATATAACGTAATAGATAATCAAACCCAGTGAAATTACCAGCATTGGAAATTAACTTCACCTTTATAGCAGAGACTCTTGAGGTTAAAACATGAAGCAGAATGCCATGTAATGGAGAAACATAAATTTCACACACACTAAAAATGCATATGTATAATGTCTTAAGGTCCTTTTATATTCATCTAAAATGAAAGCAAACAAAGTAATACATTTTCTAGAGAGGCTGAACATATTAATTTCCCTGAGAATGCTTCATTTATCTCTAACCTGTTTTCTCCAAGCATGCTAGTTGATGTGAATTGGAAAAAAACAAGCAATCCTCTGATGAGCTTTCACAGCACCTTTGTGGTCCCCAGCCAAGAAAGGCCGGACAGGATTCTCTCCTGCTCTAGACCCAAAGGAAAAAGGAATATGGGGTGTATCAATGTAAAATGTAGAGAATGAACACTCCAAATATGAATATGTTTCTCAAGACCTGGAAAGTCAATGTTGGAAGGAAGCCACTTTCTGTGCTAAATGGTGGGATGAGGAACGTGTAGGAATTAGCAAGACACAAGAGAGGTTTAACTTTAGAAAGCTTCAGATTCCTTGCTCCTTTCCTGTGCCTTTCCTCTTCAGCTTCACAGCTAAAAACCACCCTGAACTCCCCCTCTCCTTATAAAAGCACATTTAGCTTCCTTGTGGCAATCCACCTCCATGATCTTTTGGTATGAGGAAAAACCTTTCCCTGACAAATCTCCCTCGGGACTGAGGTTCCAGCCACAGCCACGACCAGCCCCCCAGTTCCTCCCCAGGGCCAGTTTCCACAGAAACCTTTTAGTGTCAGGCTGCAGAGCAGGGCAAGGTTCTGCTTCCCCCAGAGGGTGCTGGGCACTGCCCAGGCTGCCCAGGGAATGGGCACAGCCCCGAGGCTGCCGGAGCTCCAGGAGCCTTTGGGCACCAGGCATGGACAGGGGGGATTGTTGGGGGTCTGGGCAGGGCCAGGGGCTGCATCCATCATCCTGGGGGGATTGTTGGGGGTCTGGGCAGGGCCAGGGGCTGCATCCATCATCCTGGGGGGATTGTTGGGGGTCTGGGCAGGGCCAGGGGCTGCATCCATCATCCTGGGGGGATTGTTGGGGGTCTGGGCAGGGCCAGGGGCTGCATCCATCATCCTGGGGGGATTGTTGGGGGTCTGGGCAGGGCCAGGGGCTGCATCCATCATCCTGGGGGGATTGTTGGGGGGTCTGGGCAGGGCCAGGGGCTGCATCCACCATCCTGGGGGTCCCTTCCAGCCCAGAACATTCCATGATTTCATGATCTCTAATGGTCCCTTCTAGGACAACAGCAAGAAACAAAGCTTGGAGAGGTTTAGCCCCACATTTTTATACTGATAAAAAAATGAAATAGATGCAATGGGATTGAAAATAGGATTAAAACTATCTGTAAACTGCTTTGTCTGAAGTTGTTCTGTAGATCAAGCAAATTTACGTGGAATGTCCCAGAAGAGATGCAGATTTTGCATAGGTCAGGCCTAAGATCTCCACAGTCATATCACAGCAGGCAGTTCTCCAGATCCTGGACTATGCTGGACTTGGACCATATTAAATCAAAGCTGATCAGTAACAGTGAAAGCTAAGGAATAATTAAGGATTAATGAGGAATGTGTAGGAATTAGCAAAGCAGAAGAAAAATATCAAGACTGAAAATAAAGTTAGCACAACTCCAACTCAGGAATACCAAAATATAACCACATTAGTCTATATATTGTGAAGTGAATTCCATCTGAAATAGGGAATAGCATTAAGGGAGACTGATCTTACTTTTATTTTACTTCCTTTAAAGTGTAAGAGAAAAGTGAAGGTTGATTCTACAGAATCCCAGGATGGAGGAGGCTGGAAGGGCCCACAGGGGCTGCTCTGGTGGCACCTCCCTGCTCCAGCAGGGCCATCCCAGAGCCCAGGGCACAGCAGTGTGTCCGTGTGGCTCTGCAGTACCCCCAGGCAGGAGCCTGCACAGCCTCTGTGCGCCATCTGCTCAGGGCTGGGCACTGCCCAGGGCAGGAGCTCTGGGCATGGGCAGGGGCAGCTCCTGGGCTCAGGCCCTGCCCGTGGCCTTTTGTTCCATTTCTGGGGAACACAGAGCATAACTTGGTCCATCCTCTAACGTCTCCCCTCAAATGCCTTTTACACTTCTATTAATTAAAAGTATTATGAACTTATATACTTCTAAGCATTAACTTATAAACTGGCATTCGTTTAAAAAACCTTAAACTTATAAACTTAGATTATTTTAATGGCATTAAGATAGGTAAACTAATGAGTTACAATGTGAGTGATTTTACAAATCTAATGAGATATGAGTGATTTTATAAACTTCCTGTTTTTGTGGAGCTCTGTGCGCCGAAGGGTTCATAGGCAGTGTGTGTGGAGGAGGCAGAGTAAGCCTGGCCTTCAACCACAGAGCCAGTGCTGAACAGAACATGCTTTGCTGTCACTGCCAGTACATCCAAGGTCACACAGCTGCTCTCCAGAAGTGTGAAGGACAAGCCGTTTGCACTGGAGATGCCTTTAGTGCACACTGTCTACAAATGAGGCCCAGAAGGAGTTCTGAGCAGCAGCACAACCGAAGGAGTGCTGGGATCACTCTGCCAGTGCTCACCCTGTGATTGCCCTGCCGAGGTGGGAACAGCACAGGAGTGGGTTGAAGTCGTCCTGAACATTTGGTTCTTCTCAGGAGCAGCTGAACATGCTGTTGACACACCACCAAGGTCAATAATTACTGCTTTTTATAAGTGCTTCCACTCCTAACCTTCTATCTCTTTTCTTTCCCCATTCTGGCAGTCAAATAGAACACAGATGGAACAAAGAGTGATACCAGCTAATTTTAGTCTTAAGTGGGCATTTTCCCACAGTCTTCAGAATATCTCAGATTTAATAGCTGAGCAAATATGAAATGCATTTTAAATTAATTAAAGCCTGTCCTTCTAATGAATCAACTTGAAAACTTTGGGAAGATGGAATTATGCCTTGCTTTCTGAGATGAAAAGATGGCCAATCTGAATGTCTCACAAAAAAAAAAGTTCTTTTCATTTCTTCCAGCTCAGATGGTTGAAAAGTAACTCCCATTCTACAAGATGTCTCTTTGCCTTATAGAACTATGAAAGTTCAACATTAATCAGGCAACATAGTAGTCTGCTTGAGAGGAACTTTAGAAGAGAGCAAGCTGATTATTTTAGAAATTTTCTCATCTCCACAAGAACTCAATTTTTAAAATGAAAATGAACACAGATGATCAAATATTTTTACATGCATAAAATCCCAATGAACTGCCAAGAGTATTTCATTCATGTAATACAATGATTTATTGTCTCCCATGTTGAATGTGTGCTCTAAAATGGGGTTTGTGGTGGCACAAAAGGCAATTTGGGCTCCATATATAGGAATTATTTTGTATCTGTGTGTCTATTTTTGCCTATATGAAAAAGTCACACTAAATAACCAAATTTGGGGCTCAAGCATTTTAGTGCATTCTTTTAAAGAAATGTAAACTTTACAAACTTTTTTCCCCCAAACGTATGTGACTAAACCCAAAACTCTCCTTAGGAATGACATAAAGCCACAGTAAAAATCTTGATGCTGGGGAGACCAAATTGCTAGAGAAAGACATCCAGCCCTGATGGAGTATTTCACAGCAGAATGGCTGTCAGGGACTCGAAAAAGCAACAACATCTGGTGCACATTAAAAGAAAATTGTTCATCCTCAGTCCTGGTAATTCAAGCAAACAAACAGTGCTTTGGTCATTGCTTTAGTTTGGTTGAAGGCTGGATTATTAAGCACACTCTACACCCTTCACCCAGACCAGACCTGGGCTCTGGGCTGCTCAGACCCCACAAACAGCCACCCCTCTCCACGATTCTCCATGCCTGAGTTATCTTGAAGTAGCAAGGTTTAGAAAATTCATTTGTGCTGCTCTTATCAACTGGAATTAAGAAGCCAATCCCAAATTAGTTAATTTTGGTGACAATACCAGAACTTCAAAACAAGTTATTTCAACCTGCCCCAAAAAATTTTGAAAAATCACCATACAACTTTTCTGTGTGCTGGAGTCAAATTACATTTCTCAGTCTCTAATAAAATGTGCGCTTTGTTGTAAGCACGTACTCCTTATCTATTACTGCTGGGCAGCCTCAGGGCCATTATTTTGCTTGTGTGCAATTTGTGTGTGTGATACACAACATCATTGCATTCTGAGCAGGAGACAGCCTGGATCTAAATCTTATTCTTTCAAGAGCATGCAATTATGGAGTATGATTAAATTACTTTGTAATTTATTAGAGGATTTCTAAAGCCAGCAAGCATTGAAAAGATATTACCCCAGCATTCTTTCATAGTGAGCTGTGCTTTTCATGTTTTCCCCCAGTGTACATCTATATGTACACAGAAAACAGGGGGCTTTTGGTAAAACCCCTAAAAAAAGGTTAAAAAGTATTTCTATTGAGAAAGTAATATTACCAATTCTAAAATGCCACCACAGGTTCTTTATTTGTATGAAATATAATCAGCACCAACCCAAAACTGCCGTGACTCTTATCCATGACTACACTTTTTAAAAAATATGTCAACAGATTCTGATTAACAAAACTTTCTTATCACTCTTGGCAGACTTTCATTCACAGCACGAGATAAGAAAAAAGGAGCTTTATTATAAACATTTCAAACTGTGGTTTAAACAAACACCCCCCCCCACCAATTCTATTTATTGCATTACCAAGTGATAAAGTGAGGAGACTGTAAATAAATCTGAATTGTGCTATTCTGATCTCTCACATCAGCTTGTTACAAGAGTGATACAATAACAAATGAAGTATTAATTTGTGTTCCTCTACGATTGCTGCTTTGGTCCAATTCATCTGCATAAACATTAAGTAGAATTAAGATCTACTTCCTACATGTCTTTACAGCCTCACACTGTATAACAGATCTGATTAATGTGAGCACCTTTTATCAGCCAAGAAACTTCCCCAAACCCAAGAATATTTGATTCAACACAGTTCTTCCTATTGTCATAAGCAAGAAGATATGTTTTTTACATTTTCTTTTCTTCAGAGAAATTTTAAGGGAAAATAAGAGCAATAGAAAATGAAAAAGGAAATGGAATGTGTCTTAATGAGAATGAGACAGCTTTCATTTCCTCAGAGTAGAACTTTCTAAAGCTTAAATTTCCTTCCCTAAATAAGTAAAGTGTTAGTCCTGCCTGGTGCTAACTGCAGACATATTTAAACAGATGCAGAAGATAAAGACTCATATTCTGTCAAAAGTGGAAGGGTTCATCCATATAATATTAACTTCAGGAAGCTTCCAACCAGATGGATAACTTCAAGCACACATTATTGATCCACTTTGCTACTTAGGCAGGACCTTAAATACTTGCCTAATTATTTTGAATTATGTCTGTAAAAAGGCTAACAAGATGCAAAGACAGCCTGATGGTGCAAGGCCATGTTTTCTATATCTGGACAGCTCAAATACCACCATCTGTTGCTTTCCCTAAAACAATCCAAAGTAATAAAGACACCCTGCCTATTCTGATTAAGCGTGAGTCATGTTTTGAGGAAATATCAGAGAAATGTGGGCAGCAGCAATGTGCCAGTTCCAATGAGCCTCCCCTAGAACAACTTCTTTTAAAGTGAAAATGAAACTCATTCAAGTTATTGAATGAGGGATGCAAAAACACAGAGACCAAAGGTTAATTTTACCTAATGTTAAGGTCGACCTTCAAACAAAACTAGTTTATATTAGTCCAAATAAAATGTTTTAACCAAAAGTGTGTCTTCTAATATAGTTTTAAATTTTAGCTCAGCCCTTCTAAAATATATAAATTTTGGAGGTTTTATGTCATTTTTCAAAGCAAGACATTTATTATGCAATCACTTAGATACAGTGGGTTTCTGATTGGTTCTCCTACCTTGTTTCAGCACCACATTTAGAGCTTTAAGGAATTGCTTTATCACAGATACCAACTGCAAGTGTATCAGTCAAATTAATTAAATATGAAGTACATACAGTGTTTCGAATGTCTCTGAAGACTCTTTCCTCAGTGCAGTTTTTCCAGCATTACTTGTTGATATTAAATAAATATTCCAGGCTTCTGTCTCTTGCTTCAGCATGAATTCTTCCACCAGATGAGAAACATCCTAGAAATCCAGAAGATCAAATGTAGCAGTTAGGACAGCAAATGATTTCAGAGCAGTTGTGCCCCTGAACTGGAGCTGGATAGGACAGAAGGTGCCTCACTGACTCCTGCTTCTGCATTAACTGTTGATTTTTTAATCAATCAATCAATCAATCAATCAGACCTAATGCTCTCTTTTCCCTTTTGTCTGCTGCTGAACAGCAAGAAGCTCACCCTTACTGCACATCTTTTTCTCATTTCAAAACAGAAAATGTAAAGTTCATCACCTGGAATTTACTAATTCCTCCACTGCAAACAGCTTTGCCTTTCTCCATTGCCATTTGTCTGCTTCCTCCTGCTTTCCATCCCTCCTGTTGCCTCTCTTTTTTTTCAAAGAACACATATACACACATGCCCAAGTGTCCTGAAGCAGTGTCTGGAGCCACTATGACTCACATAAACCCTTCTTCCATTAAATACATTTCAAATTTTAATTCAACAGGATAAAAAGTTGCCTACAACTTACAGAATATATTTTTACCAGCTAAATATTAGAAGATTATGATGATATAATGTTGTCTCTATGAACTATTCCTCATCAGAAGTAGAAATGAAAGCTGTACTCACTTCAGTCAAACTACTTAATTTGGACATACAAAAAGGATAAATGATTAAATATTAGTATGTGCACTTTGAGGAGCCTCTTAGGGATGTTACAGTTCCCAAGTTTCCTTCTTGTCTAAAATAGGATTTACAGGTTTTTAATAGAATTCAGATGGGTTTAAAATCTCCATATATGAGTTGTACTTTTACTGATTTATTGCATGAATTTCCTGTTGAATTTTTATGTGACACTTGATCGCCCCTGAGAGATCCGTTCAGGTCTGATTGGATAATGCAAATTTCCAATGGAGATTGAACACAAATGAGTATGAAATTGATTTATTATAATAAGGGAAATTGAGGTCTGAGGTCCTGTTTCTCTTTTTTCCCTCAGCCAACCCAAGACTGTCAAATGAAGGGTTTTTTGTAATAGTTTGCCAACAAAGAAAAAAGAAAATTAAGAGCACATTTCACAATTACACATTGGAAATTAAATAAAATACTGTTTCAAACTTGTTTGACTTCATGGGCACAAGAGAGTTGTTGGAATAGTTTAACACAGTTGAGATCACATCACTGTGGAGCCAGTGGATTGTCTTACATGATTTCTGGAGAATTCAAACTCATTATCAATTTAATGGGAAACAGCCTTTAGCAAAATCTTGTGTTCATATATTTACCTTGGATTATAAATTCTAAACATGTGACTTGGGGCACTGCTGTAAATGGAGATGATGGACTGCAGGAAAGGATGTTTGGAGTCACTCACAGGTGCAGCCTCATGGGCACACAGAGCTTCACCACAAAATACCAGCCTTGGCAATGCTGAAGCAGCTCCAAAGGATCTGTGGTCTCCAATGCTCCTTAATGGATACACACACAAAAGCTGGCTCTGCAAATACTGAGCTTCTGCACAGACAGAAACACATCTCCTGCCTGGATTTATGTGTCACAAAAAAATTGAGGGCTGTGATTTGCCCAAAGAGCAATTATGAACAGGGACTCATTGTCAGCCATACCATATAATCCAGGGATGAAAGATCACTTCCAGAATAGCTGGAACATCCAGTGCCTCTTCCTTGATCCCACAACAAAGGCTGAAAAAAATCTGCTTTCTTGAGTACAAACATTCCCTCACTAATGCAGACACATGTGCAGGAAGTTATGCACCCTGAGACAACTGCTGCTATTTGTGCCTCTGACAGTCCCAATATATCTTTGAAAATAGTGGAAATATCTAACTTCTGTCAGAGAGGTTTAGGCAGAAATTCCAGCAATGCCACAGCATTCACCACATACTTTTTAGCTGAAGTGAATTAACAATGTGAAACATTCACATTGTAATGGGAAGGGCCAGGCTTCTGTTGTGTTGGAAAGGACCTGACAAGAAAGATGAAGAAAGAATGTTTACAAGGGCTGGAGGGACAGGAGCCAGGGAATGGCTGCCAGTGCCAGAGGGCAGGGCTGGGTGGGATCTTGGCAATGAGGAATTGTTCCCTGGCAGGGTGGGCAGGCCCTGGCACAGGGTGCCCAGAGCAGCTGGGGCTGCCCCTGGATCCCTGGCAGTGCCCAAGGCCAGGTTGGACACTGGGGCTGGGAGCAGCCTGGGACAGTGGAAGGTGTCCCTGCCATGGATGGAGTGGCACTGGATGGGCTTTAAGGTCCCTTCAAACCCAAACCATTCCATGGTTCTGTGTTATTTGGCCCAGAAGCCTTTAACTTCAGGAACGTCCATGACCCAGAAGCTCAAGTTATTAATGCATTAACTGAGTTTACTCTGAATTGTTGATGTAATTTTAGGAAAAACTCCCATGTTTTTCCAAAAGGAAAAAAATAGAACTTGCATGAAAAACCAACCTGAGAAATCTGCATTTGATTTATCCTATTTATTTTTCCCTTTGGTTTAATTCCATTTACCTGATCACAGGTAGGTACAATTATAAAGATCATACAGATCCCATCCACCCAAATTCTCTCTGTGGAAATTGGGAATGATTAATAAGGTCTACAACATCAAATGGCTTTGCTGATAAATAATCTTGCACGTATTTCCCTTTCCTACCATTTTAACAAAAAAATGGCTGTTTGTTAAGTTTTGAACAGCAGCTCCATCAGTGGGTGCAATATTGATACTTCCTGAAACCATGTCCTGGAATCAATACTGCCACTTCTAAATGCAAAAGATTTGTATTGAAAGAGAGATGAGAATGTGAGTACTAAATCCCCAGAACACAGCCCTTGATCTCTTTGGTGGGTTTTAAAAGGGTTTCAGATTCTCTCTTGAAACATTCACCAAAGTTGGGCCAGAAGAAGTCAAAGTAATTTAGATCCAATCTCTTCAAAAATGAAATGAGCAGAAGTTTTATTAAAAGGAAATGAAGAGGAAATTGAACTTTCATATTTCATGGTGCAATTGTGATGACAGAAAACAATATTCATTGATAGAAAATTTAGAAGATAGTTATTTATATGTCTGTGCTGCTCTGCTGGGGGAGTTTCTTCACAGTGAAAGGTAGATAATTTTTAAGGATATAGTGGATCTGTAGCAGAATTACCTGTTCCACTAAGGGTCTTTTTCCCTTCTTAAGATAAGGAAGCAGAAACTTTAATTGAAATGTGTACTTTATGAGGAATGCTTGTGGGTAATGCAAATTTCACCTGCAAAAAAGCTGCATAGTCCTGTAGTTATCTGACATGGAAAAACTAAAGCACTTGAATTAAAATCATGGGGCTGAGGAAGATTGGGAATATAATGGAAATGCCATCATTCTGCCCAGCAGAACAGCCAGGACAAGAAGGAGAAAACATTCAGCTAGGCACAGGTGGGAATCACAAGCCAGTAGAGAGGAAAAAGAGAGATATTTACATTTAGTTCCTAAAGGTGATGATTCCACAGTCCATCATGGGAGGGGAAGCAATGACTTCAGAAAATGATACTTATTCAGGGACTGCTCCTCATGATTTTTGAACTCACAGTTAAGTCACTTCCCTTTCCACCCCCTCCACATTAAAATGCTGTGAACAACTTTTCTTGGACACTGTAGTAGGTGTTTAGGCACAACTTTTCACAAATGTCCCATGTTGCCACATACAAGCTGGTTTGTGCCAGGCTACTAAGCAGCCCCTGGTTTGGCTGACAGGGGTCTTGCCCAGTCACACCTCTCCCAGGGCCGCAGCATTTCACTGGCCAGAACCTGAAGGGCCTTAGAGATGGACCAATGAAAGTTTCCAGACCAGGTTTTTCAAATGCCCTTTCTAAGGAAGGGCTTGAGAATGAACGCTCTCTGGTGCCACATGAACATCAGGGTGAGTGGCCTCTTTGTCTCCAACCCACTCACCCCCCAGCTGACATTACAGTCCAGTAATTCTGATCCCCTCCAATTCAGGCTACTAAAGCAGAACATAAATGCAGCACATCAAGGTGAGTAATTATGAAAAAGTGGCCGGGGTGACTCAGACTGGGCCTTTTCAAAGCCAACATCTGAAAAGATTAGCATCCTAGATGGAAATGTAAGCTACTATTTTTTTCCTCTTACTGCAATGAAGAACAGCCTAAAAATGTTCATCTATGACAGGTGAAAGGAATGAAATTTCATTCTCACACTTTCTGCAATGCAAACATAGGTAAAGCTCTCAGCTGAGGAGAAAAAATTCCCCAGTATGGAAAAAAGTTCAAAGCTAAACCACTTCCATAAAATATTGCTTAAGAAAATTAGTCAAGATATTCTTTGATGAGAAAAGAGAGAAATCTATTTTGACTCACACAATTCAACAGAAAATAATGTGCTTTCCCTAATACACATCTATAACATCATTACAGCTGACAGAGAAAAGGAAGAATCTATCAAGATTTACCACTGCAAACCAATGTTCTTAATGCTTCTATTTTAAGTGCATACCTTGAAAATATTCTTTCTGTTTAGCAGGAGAATTTTCAAATACATGAAATATTTTAATATGCCTGTCTTGAAAAAAAATAACCCTCTACTTCAAAGCTGTTCCAGCTCATACAATAAACAGACTGTCATGCCTGAGAGTTGATGGTGAGTGGTGGATAGGAAAAATTGAATTTTGATTTTTGTTATAAAAATATAGACAAAAATGCTACATGATGTTATTAACATTCCTTGAAACAACTGTGAGTTAATTACATCTATAACCACTAGACAAATGCTGGAAACACTGTCTTACTCATTTAGCAGTTGGGTTTGGAGGACATCAAAAATCACATCAAAAAATAACATTAAGACAAGACTTGCAGAGGAGGCCATGTAGGCAGATGGGAGAATGATGGCAGATGAAAATCACCTGGCTGACATCAATTAATAGAAAGACCAAAAAATTAAGTGACAGAGAAATGAACCTGCAGAAGCAGAAGAGCTTCTGAATTATTTTTAAAGTAATGAAAAGAGCAAGAAAATATTTTCCAGGATATATTTTTTTCAAATACAGAAGAACAGCATGTTCAGACATTTTCAAAACCTGAGGTTGTACGGGTCAATTGCAATTTTCTAAGGCATCTGAAAATATTCCAGAATGGAATGGATTTGGACATTCTGTTCTGTAGCATCACTGTGAACATAGCCAGTTTTATATTTCTCAGAATTATTTCTATACACATGCAAATCTCCTGCTCACACGATGTTTATTTAGTAGTGATGCTCATTATCTTCCCATTGAATTCTTATGAAATGCTGTCTTTTATGGATAAAGGCACAGGAGGGAAGTTAAGGAGATGTAGGAATTGTGACCAGACTGAGGACAACTGGGTGATAAACATTTGTCCTATGCTGGTTGGACAGAGAACAAATTCCTGATGATCACACAGACTCTAAAATGGCAGGACTTTTTCCCAAGTCTCTTTTGCGTGCAAAGATTCCAGAATAATCACATACACAGACTCAGAATCAGAAAGTTAAAAAAAAAAAAACAAAACACAGTAAACAAAGATTTAATCACTCCCTCCAATGTGGAGTAAGAGGCCCCATTCTAAATGTCCTTAATATGAAATTAATTCCAAGAATGAGGAATGTCTTTGACATCTCAGTTGCCGTTTTTCAGTTTGTAAATTATGAGGTGTTCACTTCTCTCTGGGGACTGAGCTTTTAATCACACAGATGTCCATTATAAATCCTCTGTTTACTTAGGAGTATAATAGGTGAACTCATAGCATCTTTGTGCTACAATAAATCTGCAGGCTCAGACAGAATGCTCATGATTACCTTCTAAATTCTTTCAAGGTCATTCTACATGATTTCATGCTACATAACATCCTTTCTCAGTCCATTTCACACTGAGAAAAGATCATGATAAACATTGATTTTTCCCTGCTGGTATTCCTGAATTCCATCACATCACCCCACCACATCCACACTCTAATACATCACATTTCAGTAATTTGATTCTAAGCTCTTCTGTAGAAACTGAAAATTCAAAAAGCCAAATATGCTAAAAAAAAAAAAAGCTCATTTGATGCAATTATTTGAAGATTAGATTGAAAAAATTAGAAATGGGTGTTTCTTCCAGTGGGAAAAGCATTACTGGAAGTAGATAAATGCACAAAAAAGCATGCTTCAAATTGCTGAGGAATTTAAATGTTAAAACAAACAGCCAAATTTAGATGGAATGTTTGTTTGAGATGTTTCTATTAGCAAATGCTCTTCATGAATTATTCAGCATCAAGAAAAGACATGAATGCCTGAAAGAGCACAGAGACCCAGTCCTGCTTGTGGTTCCTCCAGCATTCTGGCATGAAAGGAGTGAAGAAGGTGCTAATAATATTTCTCTCAAGAGAAAGAGATAGGATTCCTGCAAGAAATATTCACAGGCTCTGACAAAAATTAGCTGCTTGATTTCTACTGAATTTTATTGCCTCAGGTGACTCATTATCTCAATGACCTCCTGTCTATGCAGAGATTTAAGATTAATGGATTAAATTCCCTAAATTCTTGGTGAATTTATTAGCTAATAAGATACTGCTATTTTCCATTTGATTAAAAATTATTAAGAGTAGTTCATTTTTATTCTTTTATAAAGACCAGAATTATCCTATTTTTGTGCAAATACCCATTTCTGCCTGCCTTCGGAATACCAGGAACAATGCCCCTTCCTGATGTTCTCCTAATGTGCTACTGCCATTCCTCATTGAAAAAGCACAACTGTTTGTGTAATGGAATCAGAGAATCACAGAGATAGATATTCTCATCTCATATCCTGAGAGGAAAGGGACCCCCCAGAATGATGGATGCAGCCCCTGGCCCTGCCCAGACCCCCAACAATCCCCCCAGGATGATGGATGCAGCCCCTGGCCCTGCCCAGACCCCCAACAATCCCCCCAGGATGATGGATGCAGCCCCTGGCCCTGCCCAGACCCCCAACAATCCCCCCAGGATGATGGATGCAGCCCCTGGCCCTGCCCAGACCCCCAACAATCCCCCCAGGATGATGGATGCAGCCCCTGGCCCTGCCCAGACCCCCAACAATCCCCCCTGTCCATGCCTGGTGCCCAAAGGCTCCTGGAGCTCCGGCAGCCTCGGGGCTGTGCCCATTCCCTGGGCAGCCTGGGCAGTGCCCAGCACCCTCTGGGGGAAGCAGAACCTTGCCCTGCTCTGCAGCCTGAGCCTGCCCTGGCCCAGCTCCAGCCACTCCTGGGTGCTGCCCCTGGCCTGAGCAGAGCTCAGAGCTGCCCCAGTGCCCTCAGCCTCTCCAGGCCCTTGTCCATCTTCATGGCCTCTTTTGTAAACTCTCTAATGGCTTCATGTCTTTTTTTTTTTTTTTTTTTTTACCTCATGGTGCTGAGAGTTGCCCCAGCACTCAAGGTGAGGCCACCCCAGCGCAGAGGGACAATCCCTCCCTGGGCTGGCCAGTGCTGCTGGACCTTCTCCCCCCAGGATAGGGATGTGCCTCCTGCCTCTAGGACACTGCTGACTCAGATGCACCTGGCCGTCCACCAGGGCTCCCGGGTCCCTTCCCATGGCCACTTCCAGACTCTTCAGTCTGTCTGTACATCCAAGGTGCAGAATCCAGCACTTTCCCTTGTTGAACATCACACTACTGGTGATTCACAGTCCTCTCATTTGTCAGTGTCTCTTCACGGCCTCCCTGCCTTCCAGTCAACAACTCCTTCCAATCTAGTATCACCTGCTAATTTACTTGATATTCCTTCAAGTTGTAAAAATGGTTTGGTAAAAATGAAATGGTTTCACTTTCCATGGGACTACCTCAGGAATGGGGCTTTAGTCCTGGTGCTACTCACACGCTGGTTTTTACTCACTTCTTGCCATACCCAAGGAAAACCAATACCAGACCTGTTTGTGGAACATCTCTCTGTGTGAGGGAAGACACTTTTCTTCACACCACCCCAAGAAACCAGTCCTTCCACAGGGTATTTCTCAGCTTTGATGACAAGTTTAAGAACTCTCAGAGCTGGCACTTGCTTGTAGATCATCCTGTTTAGTAGCAACCAACAGATTTAGCTAAACCCTTTTTAGAACCCATTTACACTTCCAGGCTCCACAGACTCTTATAGCAATAAAGTAAACTTAACAACATGCTGTGGAAAAGGTAGTTCCTTTTATCTGCTTGAGACCAGGAGATGTATTTGGGATAGTCTGTAAGTATGGGACAGTCTTTTTATCTGTAATTTAAGGACAGATTATCAATCGCTTTCAAATATATCAGAAAACAGTATTTTAACTAAATGAAGAACAGAACTCAAGTCTTTGGTGACAAACAAATAGCAAAATGCAACTCCACAAGTTGCATTTTCTCCCCTTCAGCACAGGGATGTGCTCTGAATAAAAAGTGATGCATCTTCTATCAATTTCCACAGTCAAAAAATCCTTAAGTGTTCTAAGTTGAAGACTGCCCTCCAGAGCAGACAGATGTGAACCTTGGATACACAATGGCATAACAGAATGGCAACTCTGGCAGCCACTAAAATCCAGCTGAGCTCATCACAGCTTCAGAGAACCAAGGTCTGAGGGGCTCCAGGTGCTGGTGACAATAGCACCCAGTGGGTGGCACCTTCAAAGGGGACTGGAGAGTTCCAGTGCAACACCACAAATTTGACTGCAGCCGCCCCAGCTGATCCATGTCTTCTCCTGCCTGGATCCCCAGAAACCTCTGTGTTAGTCACACTGCTCCAATATTAATAAAGAAAAAAAATTTTACGAAGAAGACATTTTTAGGACTGAACAACCTTCTCAAGTTCTATTTCACACGAAAAAGTGGATTAAAGAAACATAGGCAGAGCTTTGATGGAGCAGAAATTCATATTCTCAGGATGACGGGGAAAGTACAATCATTGCCCATTTTATTATCTGGATGCATCAAGCACACATATTAAAAACCATGAATATTTGAGTTAAAACTATGACTGAAAAAAAGCAGGACCATTCAAATTGGCCAAGGTTCACTTAGAATCATAGAATCATAGAATGGTTTGGGTTGGAAAGGACACTGAAGATCATTTGGTTCCATCTCCTGCCATGGCCAGGGACACCTTCCACTGTCCCAGACTGCTCCAAGCCCCAGTGTCCAACCTGGACTTGGATCCAGTGAGCCAGGGCCTTGGCCAGGGATCATGGGACAGCCACAGCTTCTCTGGGCACTCTGGGTCAGGGCCTCCCCACCCTCCAAGGGAACAATTCCTTCCCAATATCCCATCTAAATTTCCCCTCTGGTAGTTTCAGCCCATTCTGCCTTGTCCTGTCACTCCAGATCCTGAAGAATTGTCCCTCTCCATCTTCCCTGTAGCCTCTTCTGATACTGGAAAGATGCCATCAGGTCTCCACTTAACCTTTTCTTCCCCAGGCTGAACAGCCTTAATGTTGTCAGCCTGTCAAAAATTTGGAAATCAAGAATGGTTTCAATCTGGTAAATTATGTGATCCATTATGGTATTTACTGGAAATGTTTCTTAGAGTTCTGCCTGGGTAAAAGCATTTGCAGGACCAGCACATTCACTGAGTGTTCAGAGATCACAACTGATGACAAACACTGCCCCTGGATGTGTAGAGTATGAAGGATGTAATTTATAGTAATTCCTTTGGCATTTTTGTTGCCCTTGACTTTGGTCTTGGAAGGGACTTGCTTTGCAAGTGCAGCAATCAGATTATCTTTTCTGAGCCCTGTCAGCTTCCTAGAGCTGAAATTACAGCAGAAATTTCTGGTCCTGTAGAAAATGAAGAGATGCATAATAAATGTACAGAGAAATCTGTACTGAGTATATTATTAATCTACATTCCAAATCAGATTTAGCAATATACTCCTACTGTGTCAGAAACACATTCCATACCCTACAATGAAATTCATTGTTGGAATAGGTACATTTTGAGGTGAAGTCCTGAACACACAAACAAACAGACAGCACTATTCCTTTCAGAGCAGGGGCTTTCATTCCTTATCCCATCAAATCTCCCACTGACAAGTCAATTGTCTTAATCTGATTTACACCTTGGCATGAAACTACTGCACACAGAGCCCACCAAATAGCTCAGATTCTGCCTGAATAAAGACAGGTTTGTGAAAGATCTGTCTGGAGACACAGAAACCACTGATGAAGGAATTTGTGCTGTAGGTCCTGTGTTATCACAAAGGCACATCCCCGGCATTGGGAAGAGGGGCAAAGAGGGTTAAACCAAATTACTACGTCACAAGAAAGATTTATGAAGCAGAAGTGCTGCAAACTGTGGATGAGAGACCCCATATGGCAGTGAGAAAACAATTTCCTCCTAGCCAGGAACCCACCTGCAAGCTGAAAAGGATCCTGCTCGAGCTGCAGGGAAAAGAGTGAGACAATTACTGCTGAAGAGTGGAATTCAGCCATTGTGGAGAGTTACAGTTGGAGCAGCAGGTCCTGGGATTGTTCAAAAGGAGGCTGGGAAGAGATAACGCAACAGGATAAGGAGGGAGAGGCATTCAATCACATCAATTCACATTCTGCTGCTATGCAATTTTCTCCCCAGTTTTGAAAAGTGCTTCCTGGAGGTGAATGATTCAGAGTCTCATATTTTATGCACTGGAGGGCAAACCAGGCAGCCTCATGAGGCTGTAAATATGGGGGCTGCAAAATTAAACCCTGTCCTAACAACTTTAGCTCAGTAAAACCTTTCATAATAATATGGAGCTCTGAAAGTTTTAAGGGGTAAAAAAAATTGAATGGTTCCCAGGAGGATTAATTCAACTAATAGAAAGTAATAAGATCACCAGCCCTGGGGAAATTCAGCAAGTTTCCTGTGTTCAGACACTTATCAGGCCCCTTTACAGCGCACACAAAGAATAGGGTGTCATTTTCTAAACCTACAGTGAAATTCAAAGTGCAAAATTCAACAACATTAAAAACCATGAAGCAGTTCCTGGTAAGGAACTTGATACCTTGCAAAGAAGCAGATGTAACTCCAAATGATTTTGAGAAGGCAAGTAAAAATCTTCTTCTGAAGGCCATCCTTAGCCATGAACAGATGTAACACCCCCACATCTCCATGTGATTTCTGCCAAATGTCTGGAAGACAAGCGATTCAAACCATTTCCAGAGAACTCTGGTGACATATGAGTGCCTGCAGAAAATACATCAACCCCTTGAGCAATTATTTCACTTCAGTGCAGTCTCTGTTCCAGTCTCTCACTAAGGCTGGTCTCCCAAGTGCATACAGAATACACTCCACCATTTGGAACATTTATTTCTCTCAGCTATCTCTTGCTTTGAAGTTCAATATCTGCGGCCTTCTTTCTGCAGAGCCCAGTTCAAAGAGCAGATCCCAGTGATTCTGTGACAACAGAAGAATGAGCACTATTAGTAATAAATCTTTGCTTCCCCTCCAGAACGTACTCCTGGCATCAGCATGAGCAAGGTCTGATATAACAACAAATGCTCAAGGAAGCAGCTGTGACCAGCTAGCAATATTATAATTTCTGAAACAGTTTTGCAGTGATAGAGTGAAGGGTTTTTGAAGGGTTTTCTGTCACTTACCAAGTTTTTTTCTAACTTCCAAAGGAAGCAAGGTGAGAGGAAAGAAATTTTATCTCTATTGGTGCTTCAAACAGCATAAAGTTTCAGGATATTGAAGTCAGGCAACACGATAGAGCATTGAAATGTGCAGCTGTAAAATTCAGCTCCACTTGATGATCTGGGTTTATAGCAATGCCCAGGTTTGTGGGGCTGCAGTGCAGCTGTAGAGCCATTTGGATCCTTGCTTATTTTATTTCTCAGAGTTAAAAGAATTTTAACATTGTATAAATGACACCTCTTTGGCTCTTAAATCACTTGGCTGTCTATAATGGCGGTAATAAATGTTTCCTATTCCACTGCTACAAAAAACGGCCTGGGCAGTTTTAGCCATTTGGCCGTGGCACTCACAGGCCTGTGATTCATGGCACACTTGTTATTTGTAGACGCTACAAGGCAGATGTGCTAGATGAGAATAGTTCTTTAATGTAAAGCATTGGATTATAAGCTCACCCTCAGGATTTGAGTGCCAATAGTAGTAAATGGATGCCCAAGATAACACAGAAGCAGTTACTATTTAAAAATGAGCTGTTTGATATTAAATTTCTTTTATTTTACAGCAGATTTCCAACCCTGTCCCACTTCTTTCAGTGCTTTAGTCTATACTCTTCCTGTCCAGATCTGAATGGATGCTGGGAACAGCAGTCACCTCATTGGACAGATATATGTCAGATCATATTTGTGACAGTGTTCACAGGGGTCTCAGGTTGAGGGAAGAGATGAGGATCTGACTCCATGTTTCAGAAGGCTTGATTTATTATTTTATAATATATATTACATTAAAACTATACTAAAAGAATAGAAGAAAAGGTTTCATCAGAAGGCTAGCTAAGAATAGAAAGGAAAGAATGATAACAAAGGCAACTGTTTTGGACTCTCTGTCCGAGCCAGCTGGGCTGTGATTGGCCATTAATTAGAAACATCCAAGATGGGCCAATCACAGATCCACCTGTTGCATTCCACAGCAGCAGATAATCAATGTTTACATTTTGTTCTTGAGGCCTCAGCTTCTCAGGAGGAAAAAATCCTAAGGAAAGGATTTTTCATAAAAAGATGTCTGCAACACATATTCTTTCATATTTTTGCTTTTTTATGTAATTTCAGGGCTTCTAGCTCGGTGTTCCAATGGCCCCCATTAATGCAACATTTACAATTGTTACAATTTTAAAAGAACTCACCCAGAGGGTAGCACTGCTATCTTTCTGTAGTGCATAGACTGCAGGTGAGGCACAAGAAGGATAAGGTTCAAATTTTTAGGCAGCCTTTCTCATCCTCTAGTTCAAGGGCTACACCAGCTTTGGAATATTTTTCCTGAGGACTGACAGATGTTTGCAAATTGTTCAAGAGCATCCCCTGAACTACAAGACCTCCCATCACACTTCATGATGTTGTGCTCCACCCAAATTGTCCCAGAGCCAAGAGCTGACTCGACGGTTCCAAGCTCCTGAATCGCAGCAAAAGGAGCACATCCATTCCCCTCTTATAAAGAGCCCAAATAATTTTGCCATCAGTGTGGCTTTTGTACAAATTCAGTAGGAAAAAAAAAACCAGTTTGTCAAGTTATTAAAGCAAATCAGAATCCAGTATTGTAGAACAAAGTACTATAATTAAGCTAACAAAACCCCCCAAACAATCTAAATCCTGTAAGACAACATTTCAAATCCTTATGGGACACCATAAATCAGGGCTTTTCTTTACTGGTCAGGTTAGAAGGAAACTGCTAAAAAAAAAAACAGTTCAAATTTTAATAAGACTATTTGATAGAGAAAATATATTCCCAACATGACAAAACTCCTCACTTTCCATTTATTCAAAATTACCTTTTAAGCTACAGTATTTCAAAAAACCCCAACAAAGACCCCAACACCTCAAAACATGCAAGTGATCAATATGTTTCAATAATTTAATTCGTTCTCTTACTCATTTATTAAAAAACCCCACAGCAGATACATTGTACAGCAGCATGTTTATAAACTGAGTCATCTGCTCTTTTTATCACCTAACATTTATCACCAGACAGGGCTTGAGCCTTCCAGGTGTGATTCTGAAGCAATATATGTATATTAACAGGAAACCTGAAACATTAACACAATACCATTATCTGGGAAAGCCTGTCAGCTGAACAAGATAAATATGATATTTTTTTCCTTGCAAAGAGCTTCAACAAAAATGTAAAAGTTTTCGTTTCTGTCAGGTAAGATATTACTGCAGAAATTCCAATTCCTTCAGTTTATTCTATATTTGAAGTAAAGCTGCCGAATGTGGAAACAAGACTGGTTTCGCTGTGTTGATGCAGTTGTTATAGAAGTTTTCTACTGTCAGTGGGATGGCTGATGACACTTGGAAATACAGCCAAAATCTGACCCTGGCTAAGGAAAACAACCTCCAAAACCCCAGCTATTGCAGATTTCACCCCGCAAAAGACTCATTCTGTAAGGTCAGTTCTAGTAATTCAGTAAGCTCTAGCAACCTGAGAAAGATTTGAAGGAAAGTGACAATTTTCTGCAAGGCCACGTTTTAAAATTCCCTGGAAGAGGAGCATCACGGACTCCAATCCTTGGGGAATTATTACTTGTCTTAGTGAAAGATCAAGCAACAGAGATAAATGGAGGCAAACACAGAATTTGTTCTGCTTGAGGACTGAAATGGAGGCTCAATATCTAAATTTCACCGTGCCAACTTGTTCCTAGCCCCCTTATCCAGTCTAGGGATGAACCAAGGGATGCTCCACAGGGATGCACGAGTGCAGGGTGCATGCTCTGGGGTTTGGGGAGTAGGAGGTGGAGGTGCTCAGGAGTAATCCCAGAACCACAAACAGATAAGGAAACCAGAAATATTGTCCGGGCAATGACATAAATCTGGCCAAAGACAGAGCACTGAAACCCCTGCTGGCAGGGACAGGAAGAGGAAGGCACTGCAGGCCATAAAGCAGGAAAACCCAAAGCACAGGGAATGGAAAGTGATCTGGAAATTACTGCACTGCCACAGTGAACAATCTGATGTGCATCAGGGTTCACCTTGCTGGGGCTTCGCTGTTCTTACCAATTAACTCACCCTGGGCTTGGTGCTGAATTTCCCAACTGAACCTTAAATAAATTGTTGTTTAGCAGCTATTACAAGGCACAGTTAAATGGAAGAAAATACCAGCATAGCAAACATAAACAAACTCCAATATTTACCACAGAGAAGTTCTTAAAGCCATCATTTCAGTCATCTCAGACCAGCAGCAGTTTGGAAAACATCCCCACGGAGGATGGGCTGGAGGAACACAGAGATGATATACATTCTCCACAGGAAGTTTTCAGGTATATGAGATTCTAAATATTAAATAAAACCTGGCCACTATACCAAGAATAGTTCCTGAACTTTGATCAATAGCTTTTTTTTCCCTAATATTTCTTCAAAATGCTTAGGAAGTTTTGATTCCTTGCTTCTAATTATAGAAAATTGAAATATATTTGTTTTATTTTGTCAGGACACAAAACAAGGAAACAATAGCTTAGTGTAAGATTAGGTTAAATCTGAATGACAGTTTGATTTCAGCAGCACAATAATTCCTCCAGCAGTTCCCACACAAATCCTTCAAAATTACCACTCACTGGTAATCACATTACTGAAATCCATATCTAACAACACTTCTGCTGCAAATAATGGAGAAATTAAATTAGAAAGCAGTTGATCTTGTAGTACATCATCCAAATTGAATGTTGGAAACTTTGTGGGAATTTGAGCATTCTCTGGCCAAATTCTGCCAAATTCGGCAAACTTCTCTATTTGCAAATCAAGTGTAAAGCAATCTTAGATTTAGGATCCCAGCCAGAGCTAAATGTGAGGATCAAAATCTAATACATGTGGTTTATAAGTATTTTATTGATTTGTGTGTTACTTCTTTAAATTTCTATGGTGTCAGTGTGCCTGAACACAGAGTGGAGATCCTGCTACTGTGGTCTCCATCACACAAGCCTGCCCATTTTGCTTTTACCAGCAGCGTGAAACCAAGTAAATATTTCTCACTGTGAGCAAACCAAAGTGAAGTACACTTAAAACTAATTTTTAAATTGCACTTCATGGAGATCCTAGCTTTGAGTTCTGTAACAGTCTTTCCCCAGAAAATCTCTTCAATAACAGGCAAATTCACTTAAGGATGTGCCTTGTTTAATTCCCAATTGACAATAGTAATGTCTGAAACAGAAAAAAAAAATTAAATCAAAAGTAAGAAAAATACAACTGTCATGCACCATGATGGGATTAGAGGCACCAGAGCACTGCAAAGGATATTTTAGACCCCTCCCAACCCACTCCTCCCCAAAGAAACTAGAAACACTTACATTCTCAATTCGAGAAAACCAGAATATTTTAGTCAAATTTAGTTTATCACAGCATATCAGGGATGGTGCTTTGGAACAAGGTGGAGTCACTTCACTGGAGTAATGTGCTACAATGAGAAATTCCTTATAAAGACAGTTGATAATAGGAGATGTAGTTACTATGAAATTAGGTGATTAGTGAAGGAAAGTGGCAAGTTTGTACATGATACAGGCATCTGCCTTCCTTCGTTTTCTTTCCATCTGAAATTAAGGTCAAAGATATCAATTACATTGGTGGGAAAATTGCATCCTGACCAATCTCTTGTTTTGATCACTTGGAGTCTTAATTATTCACTAAATTACATGTGGTATCTTTACAGAAATGAAGAATAGTGTAATGCTCTGTGTGCTTTTCTGAATGAATAACCTGTACAACAGTTAATTCCCCTTGCAGATATTGAGATAAATTCAAGTGATAAAAGAGTACCTGAGAGTCTTCACGTGTCTGAGAATCAAGTCTGGGTTACCTGTCTCTGGCTCATCCTTTAGTACAGATCTGCATGTGAGATTCAGATCATGCTCTGTGTTTTAATATAAAATCAAAATTAGAAAGTAAAAGGTCCCAGTTGTTCCCTCCCTCATCTGTCACTGCCTGACCATATGTGTGACAGCTTGGAAGGGAAATTCTTTGCTTCTTTCTTATATTACACCTATTATTTAAAAATCATTACTCCCTACCTTGAGATCTAGGTGGAAAAAGTTCATAAACCAGGATTCAGATCTACATCCAGACTCTTCCTCTATTCCTGCAAGTGTAACACATAAGTAAGTTTATTTCTTGCTGCTTCCTTGGCAAATTCTGTATGAATTTTCCCAATAATCCTACGGTTATCCCCAAACATTCTCAGTCATTCTGACAGGGGGTTGCACAGGGATAAGAGGGAGCATGGAAAAGTTCTCTGAGTGGAAATCAGTGTCATCAGACATGGTATTAAAAAGGGGAGGCAGAGGAGGACTCTTCCTCTGTCTGATGCAGGACCAACAGCAGCAATGCACAGTTGTTCAGCACACAACAAATGAAAACAGATCCAAGTGAATCCAGCCAGGAACTGCTCTGGCTCCCAGTCGTTCCTTACAGCAGCTCTGGGCTCTCGGGTGTCACCAAGCCATCAATTCAACACTTCTTTATCACACAACCCTTCCATATTGATAAAGCCTATCTTCTGCTTGCAACTGCTGGGCTCACTTAATGAATATTTATCTTGCACGGTCCAGGAGGAGGATCATTCACACAATGCACTTTATTTTAGTTATTTCACTAGAAAAAGTAGTATTCCTATCTGAACAGTTGTTCCATGTGTTTATTAATTAAAATCCAATGCTACTTGAGTAATGTTAAGTTTCAACTGTTTTCCTCAGTGCATTACAAAGACAGCAGGTTCTGATTGTTCATATGAATGTGGATATATCCATAAAGCCAGAGTATTAGATGAATCTATAACATGTCAAGGACCCTCCCAAACCTCTGAATTAAAAACAAAAAAAAGTCAACTTCACTGATTTACTTACAGTGATAAACTTTAAATTTTATCTTCACAATTACTATATGAACACCAGTGGAATAATTAATTCTTTGCAGAGTATATTTCCCATTTTGCCTAAAGGATAACTTGTCCAATAAAATGATGAGAGAAAATACACCTGTTTCATAAAGAAAGCTCACAGGACTGTAATCTCAGAATATGAGAGAATTAAACAGCGATTTTCTGTGATTTCTCTGCCCATAATAGCAGCAAAACTGAACATCTGAATGCTCCAGAATAGAAAGCAAAATCTAAGTCTATCCTAGTCTCATTACTCATTAGAAAAAATAAATAACTACAATTTGCACCTTTTATTGCCCAGCGTCCTATAAATCCAGTAGAAACTCCAGGAAACATTCCATGAGTTTTATTTTGCTACAGGGGGAGCAGTAGGCAAGACCTGCCCTCCTTTATTTCAGGGAAGGGATCCCTTTACTTCTCTGGCTGCACAGACAATCATCCGTGCCTTCCCTCCCTCCTCCCCTTCCCAAGCCTTCAAGCAGATTAATTGTTTGAACTAAATTTTCCAGCATGCCTCCCTTTTTGGGCACCCACATTAATATTAATTGAAAAAATCCATGTCCTCAGTAAAAAAACATGCAGGAACACAATCTTAGAATCACAACCCTCCAGGCCAAGCACTGGGGACATCAGTTGCCCTATGAGCAGAAGGTGCTGGAAGATATTGCATTTCAACACAGAGCAGCACTGAGGAATTCTCAGTGTGGCTGATATGACGTTCACTAAATATTTGTCTTTTCACTTAGTTCAGGGCCTCCTGGGAACAGGTATCCCTACAGACGTCAATAAGAAAACAAGTCAAGCGATTCTACAACTGCCCCCTGAATGAGAAATGAGTGTATGGCCAAATCGTTCATCAAAGGCCAATTCCTTCTGTATAAAAGATTGCAGCATAAAGAACTGTGGCCATTTGTCTCTTCATGCCTCTGCCATAGAGCAGCCAAGACAGTGCTTTCAGCATTTTAGAAGCAATTTGCCAAATCATTATGATGTCACTAAATGGAAACCTTAATTTTCAGGTGTTGCAAATACTATGAAGAAAAAGCTGCAGAGTGCACTGAAATTCAAGGTGACACCAGAGGGACTGCAGAGCACAGTTTTCCACACACCCTAGGGAAAACTAAGGAGTTGGCTTCTCAGTCCAGGAGGAATGATGTTAAAACATTTCCACACTGTTACAAGATGTGGTAGTGTTCACAGGGGTTCTTGGATGAGGCAAGAGACGAGAATGTTGACTCCATGTTCAGAAGGCTTGATTTATTATTTTATGATATATATATATATATATTACATTATAACTATACTAAAAAGAAAAATAGAAGGAAAGGTTTCCTCAGCAGGCTAGCTAAGAATAGAATAGAAATGAATGATAACAAAAGGCAGCTCTCTCGGACCCTGTCTGAGATAACTTGGCCTTGATTGGCCCTTAATTATAAACATCCAAGATGGGCCAATCAAAAATCCATCCGATACATTCCACAGCAGCAGATAACCATTGCTGACATTTTGTTTCTGAGGCCTCAGCTCCTCAGAAGGGAGAAAATCCTAAGAAAGGATTTTTAGTGAAAAGATGTCTGCGACAACAAGACACATACACAATAATAAAAGCTGATTTTGTTCCGCCTGAAATGATGTGTGATATGGTTACCTTGTAGGTGCTTGCAAAAATCAAATGATGTCATAGGAAAACACTCCCATTTTGCCACAGGAAGGCTTGTCCAAAATTCTCAGCTGGATTTTGTCTAGGGTTTGACTGACAGAACATGTTATTTTTTCATTACATCATGAACAAGTAGATGTTTTCTTGCCCAAAGAAGGAGCTGTCCAATTAGCTCAGCTCCAGTGGTATTTCAGTCCCTCCATTGCCTCATTTTGTGTGAACCTTTCTCATATCTCTTGAGAACTTATTTGTGTCATACAAAAATGATAACAAGTTTATGAGCAACACTTGGCTCACTCATGAATAGCTTTGAAGTTTAAATTATTTAAAAGAGCACCATCAGGTTATTTCTTAGTTGTAAACGCTATGTGTTGGAAGCCAAGACATCTTTCTGGCTGCCTTGGAGGGCTCGAGCCCCTGCTTGGGGTGCTCAGAGACCTTGGCACAGAGCCCAAGACACCGGTGACTTTGATTTTGAGCCATGGAGCAAATCACCACCTTTATATGAAGAAATACAAGTCAAAACAGTTTAAGTAGAATAATAGTTAGTTTGTCACAGGGTGAAAAATAGATTTTTGGGGTTTTTAGAATGGGGCTTCAGGAGGCAAGATGGAGGAATCTGGGTGTGTCCAGTCTTTCTCCTTCTTCTTCTTCTTCTTCTTCTTGGTCTCCATCTTCTGCTGTGATGGTAGCACTTTTGGATTGGTTTAAGGTAGGAACTCACGGTCTAACATAGGTGATAAGTATTGGGAAATTATGGTAAATAATGTACATATAGTTTTTAGTATAAAAAGATAACACTGCCCCAAGGGCGGCCAGTGTGCCTCAACCCAACCTGCCAGACAGACCTCAGCAGGTCGGCAAAAGAATTTTATAGATAAGAAATAATAAACAACCTTGAGAACGAGAACAAAAGAATCCTGACTCCTTCTTTGACTGCTGGGCTTGGAAAAAGAAGCTTGTACCTATCTCAGACTCACTCTGACCAGCAGAGTTCCGAGAGCTACAGAGTATGAAATTCATTTCAACAGGTCTCCAGAACAGGTTAGTTTCTTTTCTGTAAAACAGATAGTGATGATGATGATGATGATGATGATGATGACGATAAAGTTCCATCCATTATGGAATTCAGCTGCCCCATGTTCAAGCCAGAAAGGCCACTTGCAAGCTCTGTCCCATAACATTGGTGGATACAATTTTTAAAGAATAAATCTGGGTTTCCATTTCATCCCTCCTTTCTCTCAAATGCATTTTGAATTCTGCACTCAAAAGAGACATGAAGTGTTGGGAACAAAATCAGAATCTATAGCATGAGGAAAAAAACCCTAGCAGAGGTTGGATAGGAGCACAAGACATGCACTAATCCTCTACTGTCTCCCCTCCCCAAACAACCCACAATTACATCTTTCCCAGGAGACAGCTGTCAGCTTTGTGCTAAACTGTTCCTAAATCTGGAGACTCCATAGGTCCCTGGGGATTCTCACCCAGTGACAGTCTGCCCAGCCATTAGAGCAGTTTTCTCTTCGTGTCTGACCTAAGCTGTGCTTGTTATTGCATTATTCCCATCATCTCCAGGGTGGATGTGATGGAGTAATGAACACACACCTGCTCTTTTACAATAAAAGTTGTTGAATAATAAGACTGAAAGTCTCCTGTGTTTAATGCTCTTCCCCTTAGGCTAAACAACCTTAATTCATTTATATTTTTATTCAAAAGCTGCTCTGATATCTTTTGAAGCTGTTTTGGGAGATTTCTTCAAATGGGCCACAACTACTTGTCCTCCTTGAAGTGCATTGCTCCAGACAGGACCCGTTCCTCCAGTTTGCTCTCCCTCATCCTAGAGAGAGGTAAAATATTGCTTCCTATCTCACTCTGAGTCCACAGAACTGTGGGAATTTATAGCTCAGCGCAGATGAGACAGGAAATAAACAGATGAAATAACTGCTCTGCCATTACAGACTTACCTGCTGCTTTGCTGAGATGTCTCTCTTTGATTCTAAGGATCAAAAGGTATCTTCTTTTTCTCAGATCTAGAATTGTTTGGAATTTGTTGGAAAATGGCTTTTTCTCCCCTTGATAGAAAATGAATGACACATTTTTCTTCTTCCTAATTCTTCTCAAAAAGGAAATGAAAATCCTCTGGATTGAATAAATTTTATTTATGCTTTAGTAGATCATTCTGAAATGCCCTCTTAACAGAAAGAATC
The DNA here is from genome assembly GCF_051311805.1 of Agelaius phoeniceus. Classification (NCBI taxonomy): domain Eukaryota; kingdom Metazoa; phylum Chordata; class Aves; order Passeriformes; family Icteridae; genus Agelaius; species Agelaius phoeniceus. The sequence goes on along the minus strand of NC_135276.1, from coordinate 1,481,001 downwards.
ACTTTTCTTTTTCCTCCTTTGCCTATTATTTTATAGGAAACAAATATAAAATCAGTACTTTTTTGTTCCTAATAACACTTGAATTGTTAAAAATATTTTAAAAGCAATTTTGTACAGTTTGTCCACAGAAATGTTACAAAGTATGTTGCACTTCAAACCTATGCTATGAATTCCACAAGCTCTTAAAATAGTTTGAATAGATATTTAAATAGAAAAAGCACATTAACAAAAATAATTATTTTAATCTATTTCCTAGGCAATTTATGCCCATAGTCTTTTGGGGTTTGGCAATTATTTAGAAGTGTATATAAAACCAAACAAATAGAAAAGTGTCTGAAGAATCATTACAGTGACTTAAATATAGTTCATGCCAGGTTAATTGACCTCACACATCATCTGGATATCAACTCAGAGGAGTCAGAAAATATAGCTGAAGAGACATCAATTATTCTGCAGTTACATACTTGGTATTATCATGTAAAATACCTGTTTCAGTCCAGATGTCAAAGTTCTCTAAAACAACACAAGTATGAGGTCTTGAGCTGATCCAAAATGCTGATCCCTGCTCCAGAGAGATGCAACCAAAAATCTTCATTTTGTAATCTCTCTTACTGTTAAAAAAACAACAAAAAACCAACAAGAAAACAAAAAAAACGAGAAAAGTAGAACATTAAAAAGCTCTGAAAAATCAGAATATGGATCTTCCAGGCTGATGTTGGATCTTGTGCATCACTTACGGCACTCTTGGATGTCCCCACTTGTGAGCAGGGACAGTGGTGAGTTACTGGGAGGCTGGAAAGACACCACAGCTGCAGGTCCTCATTTCACATGTCATGATCAAGGATGAGAATTTTAGCCAGAAACCACATTGAGGCTTCCCACTACTTCTCTGGGTTCAATTTTTATTTGAGGTCACAAGAGCTGCCACTCCCCTCATGTGACATAAGCCAGAAAAATAAACACTAAAGGGAATGTGGTGCAGATATTTTTATTTCTAGCTTTTGTGAGAACGACACTGTACCAACATTGCAGGACTTTGGAGTCAGTTTGAAGCCCAGAAACAGTAAATGGGTGCCAGGTCATAGGTCTTAAAATGTCTTATTATTACGTAAACTCAGCCTTGTGTGCCAAACGTTATTTTTTCCTTCAGTGCCTTCGGTGAACAGTGCCCTGAGCAGGAACTTCCACAGCATGGAGCCCATTCCCAGCACAGACCCTTCACCAAGGAGAGGCTGCATAGTCAGGACATTTTGGTATTAAATCCACTTAGTCCACCATGTGGAGAGATGTTTGCTCCCTTTTCACACCTCTGTGTAGGGAATATCGTACACAATGGGATTTGTGCTTTTGATGTCTTCACCTAGAGCAGGCCATATTTTTAGACAAGACATGCTGGGCTAAATCAGATGTAACTTAATCAGAAGTAACTTAATCCTGCCTGTTCTCTCTCCACATAGGGAGTCTAAACAGCCCCATGGGAACTCACCGTACCCCAGGCTGGGCCAGGCTGGTGGGGCCCACGGGGGCTGCTCTGGTGGCACCTCCCTGCTCCAGCAGGGCCATCCCAGAGCCCAGGGCACAGCAGTGTGTCCGTGTGGCTCTGCAGTACCCCCAGGCAGGAGCCTGCACAGCCTCTGTGCACCACCTGCTCAGGGCTGGGCACTGCCCAGGGCAGGAGCTCTGGGCATGGGCAGGGGCAGCTCCTGGGCTCAGGCCCTGCCCGTGGCTCTGGGGCCATGGCTGGGCCCGGAGCAGAGCCTGGGCCCTGCTCTGCCCCTCCCTGCACACGGGGACACCCAGGGCTGAGGGCCCCTCTCAGCTGGGGCTCCTCTCCAGGCTGAGCAGCCCCAGCTCCCTCAGCCTTTCCTGGGCACCGAGATGCTCCAGGCCCTTGCTCAGCTCCAGGAGCTCCTGGCCCTGCTGTGCTGAGGATCCACAGCTGCACACAGCACCCAGAGGTGCCTCCAGGGCCGGGCACAGGGGCAGGATCCCCCCTGACCTGTGCCAAGGCTCTTCCCCATGTCCCCAGGGCACCCTTGGCCTCCTTGGCCCCAGGGCTCTCTGCTGGCTCAGGGACAGCTCTGTGTCCCCAGCACCCCCAGGGCACTCTGCTGGCTCAGGGACAGCTCTGTGTCCCCAGCACCCCCAGGGCACTCTGCTGGCTCAGGGACAGCTCTGTGTCCCCCAGGTCCTTCCCCGCAGCACTGCTCCAGCAGGTCCTCCTAGCCTGTGCTGGTGCTGGGCTTGTTCCTGCCCAAACTCCCCCAGAATTAAATTATAAACCAACTGAGCCCAACATGATGTATTTGATGTGCTGAGGATTGAGAAAACTGCAACTGGAAATGGTGTTTCAAATCTATTCCACATGAGGTCACAAGGAATGTATTTATCCAAATTTTCTGGCAGATTATTACCTTGCCCTTGAGGACTCACCTGAAGATGAGACATTCAATTTGAATGTTGTTGCTTTTAATCAAAGGTTGTCAATCACATAATATTATTTCAACCAAAATTAAACCGAGGCTCGCCTATTTCAGCTCACTGGTAATGATCAAGTGTTTAATATGTTGCTTTATTTGGATTTAAGTCCAAGTTTTCACAAAAATCCCCTGGGGTTTTAGGATTTTTACCAGCACCCAGTTATCACTTCCAAAGTGCATCGTGTCCTAATGTAAGACTTTTTGAAGTTAATATACTGCTGACATTAAACTGAAATACTTTCTTTGTTTCTGTAAGTTCAGAGTGAAAAGACAATATTAAACAAAATCATATATAAATAAGCTTTATAAAAGTTCACAGAAGGTGAAAACAACTCAAAACAATAATTTTCTATGGGCTTTTTGTTAAGAGATAGAAAAATCTGCATTTAAAGTAATATATTTCACTTTTTTCTTCTGTTCAGTGTTAGTCTGTTTGTATACAAACTAAATAATACAAACTTTCCAATGGTCTCATTAACTTTTGTTTAGTTATCCTATGATGAAATTATCTGTAATTTAAATAATGGACAACAAATCCTACCCTTTGTTTTAAATCTGCTTCAGCTCCTCAGGTATCTGAAATTTTCCAGCTCAGATTTGTTAATTAAAATGTTTTTCCTCCTACAGTAGCATCTGTTTCCAATTAAGTGATCACTATTTAAAAAGTCAACAACAAGAATCATGTTTTTACTACAGCAAGAATAAAATAACTCACTGTACAACTATGAAAAATAAATGTGCTCACACTGCAATTATCTCAAAGGCTGAATTAGGCTGGAGACTGCAGTTAATAAAGGAAGTCATGCAGAAATGTGCCCTTTAGCACGAAACTTATTTTAAATTATATCATCCACTCATAGAATGATTTGAGCTGGAAGGGACCTTAAATCCCACCCAGTGCCACCCCTGCCATGGCAGGGACACCTTCCACTGTCCCAGGCTGCTCCAGCCCCAGTGTCCAACCTGGCCTTGGGCACTGCCAGGGATCCAGGGGCAGCCCCAGCTGCTCTGGGCACCCTGTGCCAGGGCCTGCCCACCCTGCCAGGGAACAATTCCTGATTCCCAAGATCCCATCCAGCCCTGTCCTCTGGCAATGGGAGTCATTCCCCCTTGTCCTGGCACTTCAGGCCCTTGCAAAAAGTCCCTTGTAAAAACTCCCTTTACTCTTTTAAGTGACTCTTTTGCCACATGAATTTTTACATTTAAAATGAGCCAGGTTTAGGTATATCCTGAAATTTCATGTTTTTATCTTGTTAACCCACAAGCTTTTATCAAATAAGATCAGCTAACTTCACTGACCACCTCTGTAAAACAACTCTGTTTGAAATCCATCATCACAGCTCTTCCCTGTTTTCCCTTCATTCCCTCAAGCCTCAGGTCATTTCCTGCACATTGAGAAATCTATGCAGTGTAACCCCAGGAGATCAGGATGAGTGGGTGGACAATGGGATCTCCTACGGGCTGGGCGTCTCTGCTGGAGCTAAACCTGACCTAGGGCTACAGGTAGTTATTCCACTTCAGCTGCTCCACTGTTAAAGGAATGCAGGATTTCTTTGGCTTGGTTTTAAAGGATCCCTTTCTGCCCAACAAATAACAGGTAGTTATTCCACTTCAGCTGCATCAAGGTGATAGCCACTTTAATTCTTAAATTATTACTATTAATCTCATTATATTGATGTGCCCGGAGAGGCTCAGGGTGGACACCAGCAGGAATTTCCCCATGGAAAGGGTGATCAGGCCTTGGCAGAGGCTACCCAGAAAGGTTTGGAGTGCCCATCCCTGGAGGTGTCCCAGGAAGGACTGGAGGTGGCACTCAGTGCTCTGGGCTGGGGACAGGGTGGGCATCGGGCACAGCTGGGACTTCATGGTTTTAGAAGCCTTTTCCAAACCTTAAGATTCTATGATTTTATAAAATTAAATATTGTATTATTATATTATCAAGTCAGAAGTGAATAAAGTTAGGAATATGGGACAACACAAGATTGTGGAGCAATACCCAGGAAGATAACTGTGCAAATCTTCCTTCCCATATTTGAATGTGGGTCCAGATTTTCTCTGTAAAATGGGTGAGTGGAACACTTTTGCTACCACCAGGTAAATGGACCTCTGGGAGTGCCTAACACCTCTCAGCACTGAGTAAACATAATGTAAGCAAAGTATTCACATGCAGTAGTGCTCCAATCCCTTGACTGTGTGCCTAAGCACAGGCAGGGGTGAGCCAGGCTGAGTGGACACATTTACTCCAGCTCTGAGGGAGGAGGAAAAATGTAGAATGACAAGAGGCTGGTGTGGCTGACTGCTTCAGCAGAACAAGTGGCTGCATGTGGGCAGGCTGGGAATGGTTTTTCATGAGCAGAAATGCCAGAAGGAAGTGCCAGTGCAAACCATGCTGCTATATTCTGCAGGTAAACACTGGAGGATTCTGCTTTGAGCAATGCCCAGGTCTGCATCCAGGCCCACTCACCATCCCTGGCACTGGGATGGGATCAGCACTGCTCCTTCCTAACCCCTGGCTGCTCTGGCATGCTTGGAGCAGGATCCATGCCATCTCAGGGATTCATTTTTCCCAGCAGGGCTCTGTCTCTGCTCTGACCTCCAGTACTGCTGCAGTCCAAACATGAAATGAAAACAGCAACATAACCACAGGAAGAAGCAGGGCAGTTAAATGAAGTAAAGACCTAATACATGCCACATTTTACCAATTTCCCCTAACCACACAGTTCAGAAGAGGTCATTTCATCGAGTGGTTGGATTACTTGGTTGTAATAGACAAAGCTTGAGTTTAGTTTATCCTCCAGGTTAAAAAAAAAAATAGGTCAGCTTTTCATTAAAAAAAAAAAAAAAGGAAGTAGTTATTTTAAAATTGTTGTGATATGTTAGACCATTAATAGCAGGATCCTAAGCACAGTTAAGTAGGTGAGAGATCAGTTACTGGGAGGAAGTAGGCCAGTAAAACATCATGAAGTGAGTTAACCTGTCTCTAATTAATGGAAATTCTGCATCTATTTTATTCACATTATAAAATTTATGACTTCTTGACTGTTTCACTTTCCTCCTTCCTTAAACTTTGAAGTTGCACCTCATTTGCAGCCTGGTCCATTGTCAGCTAAAATAACTCTCATTTGGTAATAAGGCCAAGTGATAAGGTCATTCTTACCCTTTTGATAAGCTTCTATTGAAATCTATTATGTCTACAAATCCAAACAGAGCTTCCATTTTTTTTTTTTTTTTAACTCAGACTATTGGTCAGAAACAAAGCTGTTGCTTCTTTTATTGCTAAACAGCAGTAGATGTTCTCCTGCTGCCTAAAGAACTAAAATATAACTGAAATTTAAAATATAACTGAAAACTGCATTCCTTCTTAATGTCTGAAATTCTTAGTGGCTGCTTTGAGCTGACATTCCCTTGCCACCAGCCATGCTTTCCTTGGAAGGAGAATATTTTTTTTTTAACTTCTAAAGAAATTTATAATCATTTAACTGTAATTTCTTGCAAATCCAAATCACCTATTGTACCATCATTAGGGCTAAATATTCCTGCTTTACCTACAGTGTTTTACTTTGAGTCTCAAGGAGAGCAAATGTCATATGATGCAATTAATGATGTTCTGAAATCCTCTCCTTTACAAAAACAAATCCTGGATCTTCTGTGAAGCAAGTAAAATTGACTACTGACAAAAAGGAATAACTGCAGAGTGATAAATCCAGCTCATCCAGCCACAAGGAAAAGGGACTTAAGTTATTCTGTAATCCTTACAAGAGGAATCTCCAATCCAGCTACTTCAATTTTCACATTGTTTGTATTTTTATATTTATTATAAATGAGGAAAATAAGTTGCCGTACCCAGATCTGAGTTATCAGGCAGAAATGTGAAAACCTAGGCCTAGAAGTTGTGTGCCCATGGTGCATCTGGAGCTGAACTGACAGGAGGAGGGAAATCCTCTCAGAGCTGTGCATGGTCAGTTTATTCACTACAATTTTTTATTCTTCTGAAATTTGTTTACTCTATAACTTCCTCTCTCCTTAGTGACTTGCTGTATTGCGATAGAGACAAGGCAATTCAGTTTTATGGAAATATTTACAAGTCTAGTGCCAGCTCCTTTTCAGTTGATGGAAGGGATATATTTTCCTAAATTCCACAGATGGAATACACATGCCTATCTAACTTACTACTGCATGCAATAGCTTGATAATTCTGGTCTAAGAATAAAGATTAAAAATTAAATACCACTAAAATATTATTGAAACACTGAAATAGCATATTCAAGCCTATTTCTTTAATGAAATATTTGGAAATGCAGTGCTTTCTCAGAGCAGGCAAAAAGAACCACAGCAATTAATACAAAGTTTAGTAGAAAAAAACCCCACTTGTTATTCCTTTCTTTCAGCACAAGGCAGACAGATAGATATCTTAACTGTTCAATTAAATTTAAAAAATGTCACCAGCCACCTTCACATATTAAGCAACAGAAATACAATTGTGCAAGTGATACTTCAGTAAGAATAGAGGAGGCATCTGTCATTTCAGAGCAGCTCTGAACACTGGAAACAGTAATGGATCAGAGGAATTAATTGCTGGTCAGGAGGTTTAGGACAAAGATAATCATATGTCTGAAAAAAGCCTTACTGATCACACAATGATTGTTCCTTCTTCCCCTTAAAGGCATTTAAAGTGTACAGTTCTTGCATGATGTGGAATTCAGAAGGATAATCCAGATTATCATGATGTACTTCAGAAATCTAACAATAATCACAAAATTTCAGTGCAGCAAATGCAAGAATCTCTTGTTGCAGCCATTAGAGGAATTTCAGCCTTGTAGTGTTTCAGCAAATTGCACTAATCTAAGTAATTTTCATCAGTGCAGGCTACCAGAGAGGACAGGGCTGTAGTAGGGATCAGGAATTCCCAATCCCCTCATCAGACTTAGTTAAAGCTCACTTAAGGGAAGTATCTGAAAGAAATCCCATGTGCAGGTTTACAGAAGGAACAGACCTGTGTTTAAACAGCAAACCCAGGGTAACTCTTCTGAGTGGGGTTATTCCCAAATCCACCTGTGCTGAGAACACTGTGTGCCTCCTGCTCTGGTACCAGCCCAGGGACCCACCAGCCACCACTGAAATATCCCAGTTCACAGTGGGCTATCAGCAGTGCTGCCTCCAGGACCTCTAGGAGACACCAGCTTCATCTGCAGTAATTCCATGTTTCATTGGCAGGTGGAGACCTCATTAAATAAATACGAGAATGCATTCAAAAAGAATTTTTAAAACTCTTCTCCCTCCTCCTCTACACAAACACTACCAAAGTGCCAAGTCATTTAGTGGGGTGATTCACAACACATCTTCATGAAAAAGTAGCAACATTAACAAGTATTAAGCTATTTTTCTTTGTACGTACATTTCTGTCACATTCTGCCCAACCCAAAGGCCTGTACCTACTGTTTCAGAAATCATTGGATTTGGGAAAGACATTTACATCCTGTCTCACTTCCTGTATTTTGATTTTCTAACAACAGCTTTTGTTTCCATTGCTACGGTTTTGGCTCAGTCAGTGTAGTAAAGACAACTGAATAAATGAAAGAAGAAAAAAGAGCACCCTCACACCCATCCAGTGGAAGGGATCTGTGCTTCAGGCTTTATCGGAACCTCTGGACAGTGCCACTTCACACTCAGACTCATTCTGTACTTTAATTTCCATCTGGGACCTGCTGCTCCAGGGAAGTCAGAACCAGTGAGGTTTCCTGGTGGAATCTACTTCCCTTAGAACTGCCAGGGCAATTCCTTCACTTTGGAGAAGATGAAGATCCCTCTTTCCTAAACCAAGAGGGCCCAAACATTTCTGTCTAATAGCTCAACATAGCAAATTTCTATTATTAACTATTTAACTTGAAACTTCTGAGAAAGTCCAGCAGGTCATGAAACCACGTTACAGCTTGTTATGTCTTGTTATACCTGGCAGAGCAGTAGCCCAGTTAAATGAACGCTATAAATATATATACATACGTACATACATATACACACATGTATGAAATATTTTATGGATGGCAACAACTACAAATCACACATTTAAAACTGAATATATAAGGTAAAGCTTCTTTAAGTAAGTATTTAAATAATCTCAGTAACTATATCCTGCCAGCAATTTTTGGGGACCTGAAAATTTGCTAAATGAGCAACGCAACACAAAAAACCAATGACAATCAACTGAGACTTGTGAGTAAAGCTGTTGTCTTGCGTGAACTCCTTGACTCAGAAACTGAAACCCAGAGGAAAAACATGTTCATTTAAACTGGCTATAACTAAAATTGAGTAACTTCCCCAGAAGAATCTGGTGAATCAGTTCAGTTCTTTAGGCAGACCCCAGCAGATGGCATCAGCTGGCCAGCAAAGTCACACAACTTCTCCGGGAGCATGAAACTCCAGCGTGAGGAGGCACAGATTAACAAACCACAGAACTCTTCCTCCCATAAGAAGAAAGCTGGGAATGAAGCACAACTCCTGGCATCCATGGTTTCTAGGACAAGAACTGGATCACTGCTGCAGAGGAGCTGTGAGCTACACTCAAGATCTTAGTTTTGTTACTGGACACTATAAAGCATGAGTACTCATGCCTGTTGTGACGCAGTGCCCGGTCACCGGGAGAAAGCTCCGGCAGGCTCGCTCGCTTTCTCCCCCCGAACCGCGCCACCGAGCGGCCGCTCCCTGCCCAGTCACCGACTGACCGGTACGGGCAGCGGCGCAGCCGGGGTGCAGATCCCGACTCCAGATGGATGGCTAGTGGTGTCCAGGGTTGAGACAAAGGAGCGAGAGGGGTCCTTTGTGTGAGTCTCCAAGAGGATCTATTCTCCTAAGGGGGTCAGGACAAAGAACCACCTTCCGTACCTGTGAAAGAACTTATAAAGGGAGGAGGTCTTAGGGGAGGATACAATACATCAACCAACCAAAAGGAGTCAGGGGAGGAGTATAGGGCAGGGATACACAATCTCACAGCCAATGGGCTGAGGGGTATGAGGGGAGGAGAGCACTCTCCCACAACAAATGGGAACTTAGGGATATAAATGACACAGAGGGTTCTGGAAAGAGAGGCTGGGTTTACATTAACTGACTGGGGAGAGGGGCAGGGTTACAATGACAGACATGGACGGGTCAGGAATAAGGGGTAGGTACTTGAAACAGGGAGAGGGAGGAAACAATGGTGGACCAAACCAACCGCAAGGGCATAGGTAAGAATGAACCACTTAAATTGAATAACATACAATAATGACCAAACAAGGTATTAGAACAAAAATGCATCACCACACCTTATTGCAAGCTGGGCTATTTTTCCCAGATGTGAGATGCATCCCAGATATTTTATCCCATAGCTGGCATAAATGCGATCCAATTTTATGAAAATTTTTAATGCAACTATAATGTAAAAAATGCTGATTGTTAGTAGTACTTTTGTAGAAGATCAACTGGAGTTCAAAGAGATTATATAGAGAATAAGTCTGGATTATTAAAAATTACTCTGCCTCTCATAGCTGGAATATAGAAATGTTTCTATCAACTAGTTCATTTTAGATTTTAAAAATATATAAAATAAAATGAACAAAGAGTGATTTTCCTTGGTTATTAAGAGATCTTGTTTTTATATCCATGTAACAAGTGAAAGCAACAAAGGGAAATTTTCTACCATATGTTGTTTATTGAATAGTTTTCTATCCCATTCTAGTTTTCAAATTTGTGGGGTTCTTCTCCTGCACTTCGGATTTCTAGCACTGAATAATTTGTCACACTCATAGAATTTGTTATCTTTCTTGTAGTTAATTCCCCTAATTCTAAGCTCATTAACATCTATAGAATGATACACCAGCACCTGAAATTTTTATAATTTAACCACCTGTTGAATAAATTCTGTTTATACCTGTGCAAATAATGAAAAGGTACATAAATGCAGCTTTCAATTTTCTCCCTTTAGTCATTTCTTCAAGAGCCTGAGACTTTATAATGAAAAGTCAAAGTCAGCTTTACTGAATAACAAAATGTGTTGTTCACAGCATATGTAACTTTCATTAATGACTTGTGGTTTTCCCTTTAAAGAGTGGGATTTACTCATTTGCTTAAGAATGAGCTGAACATGAACCACAGGAGCAATGCTGTCAATGGACAGATTTCATACAATTTATTGGAAACAAAGCACCACTGTGGTCACTGACTCAGGACCAGGCCCAGCTGAGCTGGGCTATGTCACAAATCCATGGTGTGGTTGATAGAGAGGATTTTAAGCTCTGACAGGGACTGAAGTCAGGTTGGGGCTGATTCTCCTGCACTAACAAGAGCATCTTCCACTGGTACTGAGCTGCTCCCTTAACTCCCTTTTCCTACCAGACTGGAGGAGTGTTTCCCCAAAAAATACTGTGCACACCAGAGCCTGCTGGTACTTGGTGGAGTTAAAGCAGCCCTGGTGCCTCAGCTGCTCCAGGGAGGAGGAGGGTGAATGCAAAGGGTCCCTGTGCACATTTTCTACCCAAGCCCTGGGATGCCTTTCTCCCAGTGCTGCCTGCCTGGACACCCTTCCCAGCACGGCTGCTGCTCCTGGGGCAGGTATTGACCCTCCTCCAGTGGAAATGGGAATGTGAGGATTCCACAAACCCCTGGTACCCTCCCTACTTCCTCACCTCACTGGAACTTTGGCAATCTGGAGCAGAGGTTGGTAAAGCAGAGGAGTAAAGCTGGATGAAACAAACTGCCTTTAGTTATTTAATTCCCTTTCCTGAAGGCATTTTGTAACTCACCAGTGCATTCAGGATTCCCTCCCAGGCAACTGCTAAATGGGTCTAAGTTTCAAAGGGTTTTTTCTCACAATAAAACCAGTGAATAAAATGTACAACATAAAACAAATGTTAAGATGTGTCTGCTTTTTGTCCATGCATCCTATACTAACTGATATCTTATTTTAATACACCACCATGCTATGGAAACTTTCCTTTATAGCTGAACTCAATGATACCATAATGTTGAAGGAAATAAGATATTTTGAGTCTACAGTGTTAGCTTTATTTTTGGAACTAGCTGAACACGTGATTCACTTATCACTATGTGATAACATTTTTCTTTTGTTGATTTATTTTATGTGTGGTAAAGCAAAACTATCAGATTTGATGTTCCCACTTACTGAGCTCTCTACTTTTTAAGCCTCTTACACTCAGAGCTTTTATAGCACCTTGCAGATAAACACATAAATATTTACTTTTCCCTCTTGCAGAATGATCTACACTTGCTATTACTCCAGTTGTCATGTAGTAAATTAGTATCTTTAGAACTATTTTTATGTTATTTACAGTTATCATTAACTCCAATGTTAATCAAAATATTTGGAATGCAGTCCAATGGCTGACCGACTGTTTTGATTTACTTTGCTGGAGACAAGCTGAGATACTTTGGTAGAAGAAAGGGTGTGGTTTTATTTCACTGTCTGTTCAGAAAATTCGCAAACTATCTCACAAAAGGGGAAAAACCCTTTTGAAGAATTAGAAGCATAGATCTTCCATTCATGCCATGACTTCATTCACAAGAATTACCAAGCTCATAGGCTGCTAAAGCAGACAGGGATGTGGTTGTCAGCTACTCCCGATATTGGTTGGCAAAAGTTTTGCATCAAATGCATCTTTAAATAATTTTCCATGACAGCACCTGCGCTCTCTCTGGGATGTGTTTGTGGAGTGTTGTGTCATGGAGTCTGGGCTGGAGGAACAGGGTGATTTCACAGCCTTCTGACACCAAAATTCTGCAGTTCTGCAGCCACAGGAATAATTAATTCTCCTAAAGGTGCCCTTGGGTTGGGCAGCTGCTGCAGGACCTTTTGACAGATATGTCAGACAGATATGTCCCTTCCCTGGTTTATTTGAAATGGAGATTGTTTTCCAGCACACTGTGGGGCTTTCATGTGCACAGGGAAGGACATTGTTGAACTGCAGGGAAAAACCAATGGCCATGTCCTGGAAGGGCATCTGTAGGCCCTAGGAACACCTCACAACACAGGGAGAGAAAAAAGGCTTCCCCCTTAGTGCTCTGCAGCACCATGTTAATTAACCCCAGTTCTGTGTGTCCTCCCAATTGGCCTGTTGGCCTTACCTGCCCCCTTTGCCCATATATATCCCAGTCCTAAAAAGTTCTCTATTTCCTGTTTCCCCATTGGCCCTTTTATTCTGCATATCCACCCTGGCATTCCCTATTGGTTGTCTGTTCTGTTGTGTTATTATGCTCCCCCGGTTTAAGCTGGAATGTTCTGTTACCCCCTTTTTCTGTAGAATGGTTCTGTCTGGAATTCCCCCTCTTTCCCAGTTATCTGTGCATCACCAGTTACCCTGGAAACTCGCGCCCTTTCTGTCACCCCCAAATACCCCCCTTTTATCCAGAATCTTCGGTGCTGTACATGGAATTATTGGGCCGGGCACCGGGGTCCCACCTTTGAGCTCTCTCGGTTGGCTCCCCGCTCTGTCACTCTGAGAAAGCCCGCGCTCACCGTGGGCCCCCATTCGCTGCCTGTCTGAGCTCTCCCCCTCCCGTCTCTCCTATATAACACGTGTATTCCCTTTCCCTGCCGCCCTTCGGTCCGGCGGCTTCCCCTGGGTGTTACTCCGCGTTCTGGAATAAAAGCTGGACGTGCCCCGGTCGGGGGTCGCTCTCCCATTCCCTGTCCGTGGCCCCGTGCCTTTTTGTCCGCCTCTGGCAGAGCTGACCGCCGAGCCAGCGCGCCCCTGTCAGCGGAGCGGCTCCCGCGCGCCGAGCCGAGAAACCGCGCACTCCTCCCGCTCCGTCTGCTGGCAGGCGGGGACGGCAGCTCAGGCGGGACTTTTAAAGCCACGGCTACCACAGTTGTCACCCTTTGTCCCGCCTGTGTACTGCTCCTGTGCCCTCAGATTATTGGACCCCGATGAACCTCTCCACTCACTCTTACCTGATATTTAAACCTGGACCCTCGTTTGTTCCTTGTCTTCTGTCCCTGGTTGTCTTCAATGTTGGCTGCATTAAACCCACCAGAACTCTATAAAGACCCTTCCTGTCTTTCAGTTGCTGACCTCAGCTGTCCATAGTGTGTGTTTGCATGGACTGTGTGGTTGTGTGCCTGCCTGTAATGTCAACTTGGGGAGGGAGGGGGTTGGAGACAGAGACCGCTCGTGTGGCAATAGAGAGCGTGTATTCTCAAGCCCTTCTTAGAAAGGGCATTTGAAAAACCTGGTCTGGAAACTTTCATTGGTCTGATCTCTAAGGCCCTTCAGGCCCTGGCCAGTGAAATGCTGCAGCCCTGGCAGAGGTGTGACTGGGCAAGACCCCTGTCAGCCAAACCAGGTTAGTTAGCCTGGCACAAACCAGCTTGTACGTGGCAACATCTCACCCTTCTGTCTTTATATAAATTTGTGATGTGCTCTCTGTCACCCATCTGCAAGGGCCCTTTGCAAACTGCGTGAAAGAAAACAGCATGGGTCTAATTTGCACTAGAGCTGCAGCATTCATGTCCAGCATCTGTTAGGGGAGGACTCAGGCAAACATGTCACAGGCTTCATGCTTATAGGTTACAAGTTAAAACTTAGCTCTAAAAACAAGAAACCACTTAATGCTTAACCCGCTTAACCCTTAGAGAAAAACCCAACTGCTAAAAACCAGTCTGTAATGCATTTAACCCTTAAAGGAAAACCCAACTATTAGAGAAAACAATCTGTAAAGAGAAAAACAGTTTGTAAACAGGAAAAAATAATTTGTAAACAAATCAAGTCCTTTTGTGAACTGTCACTTCAAGAGTCCTAGATTTCCATAAGGTAGGTCATCATTGTTCCTTGTGACATTATGGGGACATCAGGATAAGCAGACATATCCAACATGTTCCAGTGTCCATTGAAATGCATTTACCTTGCGTTTATTGTAGTTATATGATTGACTGAAAGCTATTATATTACCTAAGACTTAGAGAGGGTAAGTGCCAACCTTTTTGCCCCCTTTTTTCTTTGTATTAATAACTAAAAATAGGAACAAAAAATGGACTTTGAATAGTATTAATAAGATACTATTACTTAGCGGGTTACTGAGGCATCTCTTTTTCACTATGAGGATTTGAAAGAACCTCTTCTGGATGAGACTCTGGTGTTCATCTTAAAAAAACCAAGGGTTTAACTTTTGCAAAGTTTGTATACTAATATATTTTCCTTTACCAGCCAGGCTCATGGTTTGATCAGGGACAATGAGCTTGGTCAGGAGAAATTTTCTGTATTTTATTTTTCTTAAAAATATAATTGTATTAATGTCTAGTGCAAAAAAATCTTTACATGAACAACTTGTTTAAATTTTCTAGTTAATATGGTAACAGTGCAAGTAATATACTTTTCTTAGAAATTAGAAATTTTTTACTGACTTTAACAGGTGACTTTTAGGTTTTTAAAATGATGACAGGTGGCATGTTCTCAGTTAAAAAGAATTTTGCAACTGAAATTTGCTTATGATATTTCTAAATTATTTTCTATGTATGCTTTAGTGGACCTAGAATGTTAGGACGAGGACATTCTTTGAATCTTCTAGTTTGACCTAGAAATAATGCAAGCAGGAATACTAGGAGTACCAAGAGAAGACTTGTTAACATGTTAATATGTCCTAGGATCTCTTTAGGACAAAGTAGCCCATGCCTGAGACAGAAATGCTTTCTTATTAACTTTAGCAGAATCAGCTATCACAGGCTTATCAATTTTGGCTTCAGCAAATGCAAACAACAATAATAAGTATTGTACCATGAATTCTAGAACATATTTCATAGACTGTTGTGTAAATTTGTAACTCTTGTGTGACACCCCTTCAATATCTTTACTCTTATCTTAGCATATGTTATTAGTTTATTAGGAATGAGAACCTTTCAGAAGGCAGGTTGGCTGTGAAGTTTCATTGAGATTTGAGGGGTAAAAACTTGGGTGTTTGTCTGCTTTTTCACTGTCCATATGCAGGGAGGTGCTGTTTTCCTGCTGGACTTGGTGAGAGGGTAGCTCTCTCTTAGCTGCTATGAGACAGCTGTGCCATGTGGCTGACATTATCTTTTCAGGACAGCTTGATTGCTATTACTCCCATGGCACCACACCCCAGCACGCTTCTTTTCACTGCTTTTTGTTGGGTGTCCCTGCCACAGGGGCTTTTCCCACGCTCTGCTTCTGGGTTTGGTGTCTCTTCTCAAACCCGTCCTTGGAGGGTCGAGGCAGGGTCGAGTGTGGGGCCATGCCCACTGGAGGCGTGGCTGTGTGTCTCCAAAGGTTGGCTTGGGGGCGGAGTCCAGTCCCTGTCGCAGGCTGGATGGGGGGTACGGGCAGCCCTGGCGAGGATGGCGAGGGGGCGGTCCCAGTGACCCCATGGTGTGTCATCATGGCCACAGGACCCCCGCCTATCCCGTCACATGGTCTGGTCCCCCAGAGTAGGGCGACATGGTGTGCCCACCTGGATCGGCGATATGGTAGCCCGAGGCTCGGCATGGCACTCTGGAGTAGCACAGCTTGCCAGGGCCATGGTAGCCACCATGGCTCCACTAGCTGGATTGCACAATATATTCTGCCACCTCCCTGGGCAATGTCAGCAGCCACGGTGTGGGCAGCCCGTGGATCATCTCGGTTTGCTGATATTTTCCTGTTGTAGTGTGTTTTTATGTTTCATAATGATTTTGTCTTTGTATCCCCTTATTTTCCCCAAATGGTTTACCCCAGTTTGTATCCTCTCCCTCTACCTGTGTAATCCCTCTCCTTTGCTGAGATCATCCCCAAATCCCCGCCCTGTCAGTCTGTCAGTCACTCAGCATCCCATCCCCTCCATCTAGAACTTTCAGTCTAGGACGTCAAGTGATTAGCCAGAGGCCAGGGGGTCAACCCCCTAAGTGTTACCCCATACGCTGTCCTAAATGTCCATTTTCCCAGTATCCATCCCTTAAGTTTCCTTATTGGTCAGTAAATGTTACCTACTTTTGGTTTCCACCTCCCTTTAAATGTAACCTTGGCACCTCTCCCAGGGCTCTCAGCAGGAGGCCCCCTGAGGTCGTAGGAGCTCCCCGGAGCTCCTGAAATAAATCTTGGATTAACCTCTGCTAAGAGTCGGCTCCTTCATCTTCCGCCGTTGTTCCAGCTTTTCCTCTGCTGCAGGCAATCAGCCTGGGTGTCCTCTGCACCCCTGGGGATCAGCCTGGGTGTCCTCTGCACCCCTGGGGATCAGCCTGCGTGTCCTCTGCACCCCTGGGGATCAGCCTGGGTGTCCTCTGCACCCCCGGGGATCAGCCTGGGTGCTCTATGCATCCCCGGGGATCAGCCTGGGTGCCCTCTGCACCCCCGGGGATCAGCCTGGGTGCTCTCTGCACCCCCGGGGATCAGCCTGGGTGTCCTCTGCACCCCCGGGGATCAGCCTGGGTGCCCTCTGCACCCCCAGGGATCAGCCTGGGTGTCCTCTGCACCCCCAGGGATCAGCCTGGGTGCTCTCTGCACCTCCAGGCATCAGCCTGGGTGCTCTATGCATCCCCGGGGATCAGCCTGGGTGCTCTCTGCACCCCCGGGGATCAGCCTGGGTGCCCTCTGCACCCCCGGGGATCAGCCTGGGTGCTCTCTGCACCTCCAGGCATCAGCCTGGGTGCTCTATGCATCCCCGGGGATCAGCCTGGGTGCTCTCTGCACCCCCGGGGATCAGCCTGGGTGCTCTCTGCACCCCCGGGGATCAGCCTGGGTGCTCTCTGCACCTCCGGGGATCAGCCTGGGTGCTCTCTGCACCCCCGAGAATCAGCGTGGGTGCCCTTTGCACCTCCGGGGATCAGCCTGGCTGCCTTCCGTACCGCAGGGGCACAAGAGAGTGTCCCCTGCCCCCGCTGTTCACCGTCTTGGGGCTGGCCGGGGTTCCCTCAGTGGCATTCAGAGGGGCTGGGACATTTCCCCACCCGCCAGAGCTGCGCCGCTCCCCACGGTCACTCTGCAGTGACCAGCCGTGGTCCCACAGCAGCAGGGCACATTCTTGCAGCCTCCGGGGCTCCAGCACGGGGGGCACAAAGAAATGGCTGCGCTGCTGCCCAGTGTGGCCTGGCACTGAGGTGTTTCCCTGCAGCTTCCCTCCGCGGGGGAATGTCCTGCCAGCAGTGCGTACTGGTGCGACCTGGCCCTACGGCTCCACGCAGTGGAAGAATACCCGGCCTGCATATCGTCCCCACCCGGGCAGCTTCCCAGCTCCGCACAGAGGTTTCACGGCACTCTGTGGCTGCGCCCCCATCCTCCTTTGCCACTCTTGATTCAATTGTTTTAACAAATCCATAATGATTGTCCATGGCTTTATAACACCTATGGCTGTGTCATTGCCAATGGAAGCTGCTGCCAGTATATTTTGTCCAGCCCGCTCCCAAACTGGTAAGTCTAATGATGCTCTTTCAGACACATGCTGTTCATGGTTCTTGCACCACATGGGCAGAGCTTGCAGAGCCCATTCATCGTAATTAGTCCCTCTTTTTTAAAGAAAGTGCATACTGTTATAAATGATCAATTGAAAGCCAAATTATCAAAAATGCAAAAATATTTATTCATCTTTTTGCGCCACCAAAATATGGTCCTCAAAACTACCACAGCCAAAAAGACAGCGTCGAGCCCAGGATGAACCTGGGTGAACCTGGATCCAACCTCTATCGCACCAGATCCCCCCTCGTTCCCAAGAGCCACTTCTAGTAGGGTTGTTTTATACAGTTTATTGTGCCTGAGGCAAAGGAGTCCCAGTTTCTTTTGTAACTCTTCACATTCATAGTTGGTTTTTTCATTGTGCAGAGCTGGACAAAGGCCGTCTGCTGGTTGATAGCCAGCGTTGATTGAATCCAGGGAAGTCATGTATTCACATTCTTGGCAACTCTGGCTCTTGACTGATGTTATCCGCAGGACGATGATCGCTCTTAGGCGGTTTCCCATGACTCAAGATACCTGTGATCATCGCGGGTTCCCATGACTCAAGATACCTGTGATCATCGCGTTGGGTGTGCCTGTTCTTAAGCTAAAATGCCAGTCGTTATCCTGCTGTGTCCAGGAATTTTGGAGTTTGTATAGACATCCGTCCCTCAGGCTGCTTGTGGTCAGAGACTCGTTTGGATTTCACAATCTTTTTAAAATACATTCTTTGATAGCATGAATTATTTCTAACATATATTACAGTACCTTCAGAACAGGTCTTCTGGTGCTGAAGTCCAGGCCCCCATGGTCTCAATGGCGATTCCAATCCACAAAAACATGGTTTGAAACCGTGTAGCACTTTCTGCTATATGCCATGGGGATTTTTCGCTGCAGCTTTACACTGTTTACAGTAGTTCCACCGCAATAGCACTGTCTACCCAGTAAAGTCCCGGTTCTGACACTGAAGTTCCAGTTCCCACACAGTTTTCCAGCTCTGATGCTGTTTTATCCTGGTTCTAACACTGAAGTCCAGCTCTGATGCTGTTTTAAATTCTGGCTATTATGCCATTTGTCTCCCTTGCTCAGTGGGCAGAATATGGCTGAGTCGCATCACTTCACAGGTCACCACGTGAACATCGACTTGGAGGGGGTGAGTGGGTTGGAGACAAAGACACCACTCAGCCTGATGTTCGTGTGGCACCAGAGAGAGTTTATGCTCAAGCCCTTCCTTAGAAAGGGCATTTGAAAACTTGGTCTGGATATTTTCATTGGTCTATCTTTAAGACCCTTCAGGTTCTGGCCAGAGAAATGCCTGCAGCCTTGGGACTGCAGGTGTGACTGGGCAAGGCCCCTGTCAGTCAAACCAGGGGCTGCTTAGTTTGCCTGGCACAAACCAGCTTGTATGTGGCAACACCTGCCCAGATGCCTTCATATGGAGATGCTTTTGGGAAGGTAGCGGCAACTCACTGTCCACCCACGCCACTACAGGAGTGTCCCTGCCTTCATTCCTAAGTGGCAGCTGGAATATTATACTTTTTCTCCAGGTGTTTCTTCAGGACATGGATGTGGCTTTTCAGCTGACTGGAAACCTTTTATAAGTTCTAAACAGAACCAGCAGCTACAATAATGTTTCAGAGCAGAAGAGTAGACATAGACACGTGCTTTCTTTCATAGTTCAAAAAACAATATTACAAAGAACACTACTTCATTTGCATTTGAACCTATCTCAACTGTCAGATTTTGCACTGCTGTGCACAAGCAGTACTCACAGTGAAGTTATTTTGCAGATGTGTGTAAATTGCTATCTTTTATTCCAGAGTGTTGCAGTGTGTTTTTGTCCCTAATAGTCTGTTCTGTTTCCCCTCTGCTTTGTTGGTTCAGTCTAAGTTATACCTTCCCCCCTAGCTGTCCACCTTCCCAAAGACATACCCCTTGTAATAGAATGTTCTCTCTTCCTCCTCCTTCTGAGTTGTCAATCCCACATGGTATCCGTCCCCTGCTCCGGAAATCGCCTTCGAAATCCCCTAATGTTTGAAGCCCCATTGGTTTGTTTGATCTGTTCCCCTCCCCTTGGGTTCCCCATTGGTTTGTATATTGTGAATCCTGCCCTATAATCCTCCCCCTGTATTTTCCCTATTGGTTAAAGATTGTACCCTCCCCTTGAGACCTCCCCCGTATATAAACTCCTGCTTGTGTTCTCAGTCTCTTGTCCCTGACCCTTCCTTGGAATAAATCCTTTTGGAAACCACACAGAAGACCTCTCCCTCATTGTTACTCCTGCCCCCAATGCTTGACAGCCTGTGCTGTAGAGTTTAAGCCCTACAGCGGTATCCCAGACTGTGCTGCTTTCTGGGAACAGCCCACTCTTGGCCCGGTGTCGGGAACTGGCTGGGGAAAATCCAGCACTGTGTCAAGAGAATTCATTTTTGTTCCTGTGATCACTCTCAATTTTTCTATCCCTTCTCATTGACATGTCATGATAATTCCTTATAAGAGTCATTAAAGGATAAGAACAAGAGATTATATAAAAAAAAATCCCATCTTCTTGCTATTTGATTTCCAAAATTGGTAAATATCTGGTTAACGATAAGAAACATTGATCCACATGAGTTTTAGCATCAGGCACTCAACTTGAATTTTAGGAATTATAGATTCTTCATTTTCCTTTCACTTTCAGATGTACCTTAAACATAAAGAACACGAAAGCAGAAAAAGCTTTTATTAGGGGATAGCTGGGATTCTTCACTGAATCATTTTGAAGGATGTCAAGTTGCCCATAGCCTGCTAAAAATGAAACCTACTTCATGTGCTTCAAGTGTTACTAAACAACAAAAAAAGACAGGAATCTTCTCACTCCTAAGGGCTAAAATAGGAAAAACAGTTTCTGATGAAACCTCATCATCATGTAGAAACATTAATTTCAAAAAGTAATTATGGTACAGAAAAAGAAATTAGTGTGATCATTACTGTGATGTTCTTCAATAAAAATTTAGGCATATATTTTTTTAAATTCCTTTATATAAAGCATTTTCCTGCAAGTGTTTTTATTATCACTGGAAGAAATAACTCACCTCCTGTTGCTTCCCATTGCTTTTTGCCTCAGATAGACACAGAATTTATCTCCTCCTCAAGACTTCAGGAAGTATCAAGAGTCTTTTACATTTATACCCAAACCCTTGGATTTTAATTTTTCCACAACTATTCAACTTCGAACTTTTAGAATGAAACTTCTTACACTATCTCCATTCTTTGGCTGGAGTGTTTTATGGAGTCATACAGCAAAAAGCACACAATTTGTCAGCTGTATCATTCCTTGAGTTACGTAGAATCAATTTATATTTAAATCTCTTTCTTTCCATATCCATAAGAAATGCTGCTAAATTTCAGAAGTTGGCAAAACAGTCTATCTAATTGAAGTAAAAATTTCCATTTCTTGCTAATTTTAGACAGAGATTTTATTGCTCCCTATTTGAAACATTTATATGCAATGAATACATCAGCTCTTTAGTAGGATGAGCTGTATTATTTCATTTCAGGCAAACACAAAAGTGTAAAGTGTTTCTGCCTTGTAAGCCCTCATTTACATTTAAAAAGTAATTTTAAGATAATAGGATTTTGAGGGCAGAATTTAGCCATGGGCTAGCTGTTTGCCAAGGAATGTTCTGTCTCCTAAGCAGGCAGGGCTCCTGCTCCTTGGTAGAAAATGTTACTGAATCCACTAGAGATGACCACAGGAGTCAAAATGAGAACATGGAAGGTGACACTGAAATGTAGGAGAGAGGTCAGAAACACAGTCATAAATAGAAATATGTGATGCCTATAAATTGAAGTCATAGGACTGTGTTAATAAACTACTTGATCAATGCTGAAGGTTTTTCTATGCAAATATCTCTTTTATTGAAACAAAAGAGCATTATTGTTTCATCTGCCTTGAATATCCAAAATATTGTACATATTAGCAAGACCTGCCTGGGCTGCCCATTGTGGCCATTCCATGTAGAGTCATCGATGGCCAGAGCAACACTGGGCTAGGAGTTTATCAGACTTGGAAGAATGCAGTGAGTATTTCCCTGCTAATTGCCATCTCCCAAGTGGCTGTTAATTGCCTCTGTCATTGTCTGCAGTTGCCTTCACACAGGATCCAGCCCCTGACCTCAAACTCCTCCTGGAGGTGACTGGGGAAAACTTTGCAAATGGCTGGAACAGCCAGTCCTGCACCTTGGCATAGTAAAGGCAAAACTTAGAAAAGATTTTAAAATCCCCTGTCATGTTCAGGTATCTTTGTCAGCACCTCTAAACTCTCCCAAGTTAAAGTTGTAAGATTCATTCAGTTCAGGAATGGGTCAGAAATTTACTTTGCAGAGAAAAGGAAGAGGAGCTCCCATCATCAATCCTGCCTTCAGTTGAGGGCTCTGGTCCTTAAAATCTGCTTTACTGCTGGTGCCTGCCCCCCGCCTCCAAATGAGATTTCATTTAATGGAAAAACATTCAACCAATTCATTGAAGCTATTATTGAAAATACTTTAAACTAACAAATGTCAAGGAAGTTGCATCTTTATTTCTATTAGTTCTTAAATTCCATGCAGTCTAGAGAGAAGTAACCTAAATAATATTTATGTTCCTCAAACATAACCACATAACACTGCCAGGAAGATTTAGAGATTGCAGTGGATGAGCTTAATGGGGAGCCAATGAAGCCAACAGACCCTTCAGTAACTATATATCTGCCTTGGTAACTATACTATATATAGTATAGCTACCAAGGTGCAGATATATAGTATAGTAACTATATATAGTAACTATATATAGCTTGGTTTTGGTTTTATGATCATAAAATAGTTTGGATTGGAAGAAACATTGAAGGTCATCCAATTCCAACAATATATCATTGTTCCAAAAAGTTATTGTTGTACCTTCATAGAGTTGATTTGGAAATCTGCATTGGTTTGGTAGAAAATTGTCATATCCTGTATATTTGAAAGAAATAGGCTAAAAAATATTGATATCTCTTTCAGGAAACCTTGCTTTTGCATACAATTTCTAATTCATCCTGAGTAAGTATTCCTGCTTCATCCCACGTTTTATCTTAACCACACTAAAATGAAGGATTGACTTTTCCACTGTCTATCAAGAACAGATCCATGGATATAAAATAAAAGTGAAATTGTGACTGAGACCCAGTATTTTTATTCCTTTGCAACTGCTAAATCAATATTTGCTTATCTAGCCCAAAACTCATGAGTTTAATATTAAAAAATACTATTACTAAATTTACACTCCATCAGAGCTACAGGAACTTTATAGAACCATGTCCCCATGCTTCTCTATGAATTTTTTAATCCAAATTGTATTTAACTCCAGTTTAGATAAAATCACAACCAGTCAAAAGATATGCCTGGTTCTGGAATGAGTAAATTCTATCTTACTTAAATCCTTAAGATATTTCCATTCTTACAGTGAAAACAGTATCATATCAATAATTTAAAGAATAATTTTGTGCACCTGACATTCAGTTGTAAGTGTCTATAGCACTTTTCATGGATTTCCATGATAAACCTTAAGTTGAATTTTACTGACAGGAACTGATTGCCTCAGCCATCGTTTCATCAGGCAAATACAACATTAGCACTTGCACCCTGTAAGGAGAAAATGCAAGCAACATTCTGGTTATCCAAGGAAATTACTGTGTTTCTGTTTTACCCTGTACAGAATTATCACAGCTTTGTTAACTGAAAACTTTTTTTGTTCTGTCCATGCTTGTCGATTAATTGATTTTTTAAATAATATTTAAGGTATTTCTCATGCTTATTGTAAAAAATATTAATGTGTTGCTAATGCTTAAAAATCAACCTCCCTGTTCAGGAGAATAAACTTAAATGCTATTGGCAGGGGTTGGGATTAAAACGTAATTATTCGAAATGTATTGGAAAACTTCCCTTTCAGTGAACACATAACATAAAGTCATAGAATTACCAAATAGTTGAGGATGGAAAGGACCCTAGAGATCATCTCATTCCAACACTGTGGACAGGGACACCTTCACTAGACCAGGTTGTTCAGAGTTCCCTATTTATGCTTTTGCATAAGTGTCAAAAGGACTCTTTTGGTTCTTTTTCATGTGCATGTTTTGATCCAGTTTGGAAAAGTGAATATTGTAGCAAAGTGAAGAGATTAGGTCTGAGTATAAAGAAGCAGCTAAACTAATATCTTGTGTATGTTTCGAGTAACGAGCAGGCAATGGTGAAGTTCTGCTTGGAAAAGGAAATCAAATCAGCCTTCTCAGGAGATAACACTAATTCAAACTAGATATTCTTTTACTGGAAGCTCAATACCTTTAGACTAACTGAACCTAAGGAAAAGCCTTTTCATTAAGGATTATCTGTCTCATTTGCAGAGACCTTATTGAAGAGTAATGAATTTAATGAAAAGTCCATGTAAGCATCAAGCTAAGAATTCTGGTGCTAAGACAGGGCAGCTGATCCCCTCCCTTGGAACCCACTGCTGCCATATGCATCTAATCCCAAGCAGAGGAGCTTGTTTGTAATGGAGAACTCATCTCTGAATGGGGAACTCGCAAAGGAAAGCTGGCCTGTGCATCCAGGCAAGAAGAAAAGGGAAAGTAAAGACAATTAGTGAGTTGCTGTCAGTTTTCACGGAAGCTGTGGACTCAAAAGACCTTTTACAGAAACTGGGGACAAACTCTTACTTATCAATCACTTTCCTATACCCTGTTTTTCTCAGGAAAAAAAAAGCATTGACTTTTTCTGTATTACAGTTGATATTTTCCTTTTGATTCCATTCCAAAAACATACGGTGGAACAGCTTTCCTGTTTCTTCCCAATTTATTTACCATGGAAATGCACTGAGCACCAGCACAAGGTAACGGCTGACAGCCGGGGGGTGAAACCTTCCAGCTTTATCCATTCAGGATCACACTCCCATGGCATCCCCCTCAGTGCTTCCAGAGAAAACCTCCTCCACAGGCTGTGTTATCTTTGGGAAGGGTCATTCAGGGTTTCTGGGAAGGGAGGAGTGGATGGAGGTGGTTTGCCAGCAGTGACCATGGAAATGAAGCCCTGAAAACAGGAACAGCTCCCTGGGAAGTGTTCCACACCACAAGGACATCTCAAAAACGGAGGAAGCATCCCAAGAAATCAGGTGCAACTGCTGGGCTGTTTCCTTGGGAATTCTGGCAGACGGAAATGGAAAATGACTCTGCAGAGGCAGCGGAGCAGATGGCAATGATTTACTGCCATGGCTTGCCCATGGTCAATAAAAACCAGAAACAAGGAAGAAAAACCTATTGGTAAACATAAATTCATTCTGATAATTAAAAAAAGAAAAAATAAAAAAAATCCTAGTTTGATGTCATATCATAAGAATTACCCCAAAGTCTCCCAAACTAGAATGATTCAAAAAACGGTATGTAGCTTAATATAATTTGTATTTATCTAAAGAAAAAACACTGGAGCTACTGTTTCTGCCTTTTTCAGTTTCTAAATACTGAAAAATTCCACCTGGTAAAAGTCAGGAGAAAGAGAGATATTCCATCCTCAGCTGAGCTCTCTCAGTTTTCTGGCATCAAGTTATCCCCTTAATTGCCTGAGAATTTCCTCAGAGGCTTAATATTATTTATATTTAGTCCATAAAATTCTCAAAAATCCAAATGTTTAAGGTAATGCTCTATTGACTCTAATCTTTAATATCTACAGATACTCTGTATCAATTTCAGTAAGTCCACATGATCTCTTTCCCCCTGCTCCCTGATGTGGAAAGAAAGACTCAGTTACTGCTTCTCTTGGTCAAATTCAGCCTGATTTTCTTTCTCCTTTGAATTAGCAACTGTAGAAACATGTAATATATAGCAGTATTTAAAATTATATAATTGCGTTAACAAAGCTTAAATGGATCCAATCTTCCCAACAGAGTAAAAGAAAACACTGAAATTTCATCTTTACTATTGGCCTCATTTAGTGAGACCAAAACTTCCAGGAATGAGGTGATATTTTGATAAAAGTGTCCCTGCAACTTTTGTTTTACTCCTGAATGATGAAAACTCTCTGGAATAAAGCAGAGGTAATCTGTTCCTTTGGAAACTCTGCAGTGAGGCTGGGTAAATACTGGGAAACAACACATAAAAAGAACTGTCTCAGAGGAACTTCTTGATGCCTTCATTCTTAAATTATTAGTTCAGATTTTTACTGAGCGGGCATTTGGCACTTTCATGTTTTTGTCAAAAAGTTAAGGTTCTGAGAATTTTAATCTTAGCTCAAGCTTGGTGTTCAGCCTAGGCCAAAAATCCTTCAATATGTAAGTAATTTTTATAGGAATAATTTGATTTTACTCAAACATATAGAGAAGAAAAAGGGTCATATAAAATCCCCAACAATCCCTCCTCAGCTAAGGGCCTGTTACTGTTCCCCCTTGGATCCAGAAAAGGGCTCATTCTCAATTCTGATATGAACATGTAGCTTCCAAAATTCCAAAAGCTTTAGTATAATATAAATTGAAGCTATTAAGTCAGTAGTGAAAATAACATTTATTCATTCACATACCAGTATAATTTGTTTAGTTCTTTCTCAACGTTTGATAGAAATACCTTATTGCTACAGAAATTATGAAGCCTCTTTCAGAGGATTCGAATTGGTAATTGTGGCTTAAAACTCAGGTTAGAGCCAGACCACACAAAAGCACCAGTGGTATGTAAATATAGAAACAAAAGTAAGGCATTCTATTTTTTTTATATTTATTTTCTTCCACGATTTGTGGTTCCATCCTTTCCCAACATCAAAGATTCTGTTGGAAAAACCTCACAGAATCATTCAAATTGGAAAAGAGCTACAAGGCCAAGTCCCAGATGTGCCCGATGCCCACCCTGTCCCCAGCCCAGAGCCCTGAGTGCCACCTCCAGCCCCTCCTGGGACACCTCCAGGGATGGGCACTGCAAACCCCCCTGGGCAGCCCCTGCCAAGGCCTGACCCCCCTTTCCATGGGAAATTCCTGCTGGTGTCCACCTTGAGCCTCCCCTGGCCCAGCCTGAGGCCATTTCCCCTCATCCTGTCACTTGTGGTGTGTGAGAAATGTCCAATCCCGACCACCACATTACATGTTAAAATGGGTTGGTGATTTCATGGATCACTTGTTAGTTGTTTTTGGTTTGGTTTTTTTTAAAGAAGATTATGTTTTCCTTGTTGAGCCCTTGTGATGTTCAGATTCACATTTTTTTCCCTACACAGACACCAGTGCCTGGCATTAGTGTTCCTAAAAGTTCTTTTCCACACTTCAGTATTAACCCCCTGTATGGCTTGAGCAATCAGTAGCCAATGAGAGGATTCATGTGGCTGCAGTTAGGCCAGCAGCCTAAGAGTTAAAGAAAGAGGCCTGGGTTAATGTTGCTCCTCTCTCTTGGGCTGCATGAAGCTTTTTTGGAATGTTATTTAAAGACTTACCCTGTCCTCAGCTCATTTTTTAAAGCAAAGTCTGTGGTACTTGAACCTGTCTGCTTCAAGCCTTGATTAATGTCATTAGCTGCTGTTCTCCCTCTCTCCTCATAGCTGCCAGATGGAATGCTGAAGATTATTCTGCATCACTTAATTGGAGTTTATAATTAAAAAATGGTGAGTGCTATGGACTCTGTTTTGCCCCTTTGATCCCAACACAGACAAACAAGTTTCTCTAATCAGTAATTCCCCCATGTCCCATCTCAGAGCCTGCCTGAGCTCATTTGCCTCTCATCTTGCTGTATATGTTCTTTTTGCACCATTCTCCAAATCTGTGGAGACAAATTCTGGTCATACATGTTTTTTCCTTTTAAAAAAGTCATCCTACATATGGAAATGCAGCTCTTTCTATGTCCTCCTGTGCATACCTCCCACAACACACAGCAAAATAGCAACATGTGCCCAAACCATACATATGGCTCCTGGAAAGTCAGCTCCAGGACTTTGGGAAGTTCAGATAAGGATAATTTTGAGAAGTGACTTTCTGCATCATTTTTGGAGGACAGCCAAACTGAGCAAAGGCAATTATACCTCTGCTTCTGTTTGCAGCAGCAAAGTGTGTGTGCACACACAGGAATGGGCATAAAAGTTTGCACAGTGCTTTTAAAGCAACTGCTTCTACCTTTCTCTATGTAAACAGTACCACTGCAGGCAGAAGTAACATAGGAAGAGAAAATTTTCTTTTTGAGCTTGCAATGCATGCCACAATGCGAGAATGTTCTCATACATGTAAAATATTCAGTGAAAATGCCCCACAATGACTAAAATGTTCTCCTTCAAAAAAAGAGACAGAAATATGAAAAGCACCATCATTGGCCTTCAGTGTTGTGTCGCAAAAAGGCTGCTGGACTGGAGTCTGATTTGTTGGCATAAACCAGTGTGGCTCTGACAGAAATTGTTCCCTGGCAGGGTGGGCAGGGCCTGCCACAGGGTGCCCAGAGCAGCTGGGGCTGCCCCTGGATCCCTGGCAGTGCCCAGGGCCAGGCTGGACACTGGGGCTGGGAGCAGCCTGGGACAGTGGGAGGTGTCCCTGCCTATATGTTACTAGAGTTTCTTCCCAATATCCCAAATATGGCACTATGAGACACTTTTCATTTTTTTAAGCAGGCCCATGGTTTATGTGCTGCATTTTTAATTATGTCATATTTCTTATGGAAGCGTCTCCCTCCTGCCCCCCTCCAATTTGCCTCATACTAATTAATCTCTTCTACAGTGAGTTTTATTATTAATAAAAGAGAGTTGCTTCAGAAGAAGCAAGAGCTGAAGTGTCAAATGTCATATGGAGCTGTTGAAAGGCTGGAGAAGGATCCAGAAGAAACTGGATAAGACTCCAAAAGAAACACTCCTGTAATCCTTTGCAGGCCAAGAGGAAGCCTGCGATTTCTTAAAGACTTTAGGGTTGAGAAAACAACTGTATCCATCAGTTCATGTTTCTTTCTCAGTGTCGGGACACTACAATGGAAAATCAAATCCATAGATTTTCCTGGAGAAAGTTTGGTCCTAGAAAAGCTTTCCTGTGTTGTACAAATAAATAGAAGAAGCAGATGAAGTCTGGAGGAAGAAATGCCCAGCATCCCTGTCCCCACAGGCTCTCCACACCTCAGTGAAGTATTGCCCCAAAATAGATTTATCTGTACATATTTAGGGCCAAATCAGACATTATTTTCATCACGATACAAAAAAAATATTGGAAACTGCTGAAATGTAACTCAGTAGTACAGTTTCTAAAGAAAGTTTTTCAGCTTTTGACTGTAATATTTAGTGTGTTGTCCAAGTGTAATGATGAGGTAATTGAGATTCAAGTCTGTGTATGTAATTATCTAAACCCATAAATTATAATCCAAAAAGGTAATAAAACCTGTCATTTTGAAGAGCACCCAACAGAGCCCACAATTTTCTGCTGTTGCTGTGCTCAGAATCAGCAACACACAAAAGTCAAAATGCTGGTTGACAAGGGATGCTGCTCATCACCACTCAGACTAAAGCAAATTATTTGAGAAAATAAGGCCACTTTCATGTGGGGTTTTGCAAAAAAAAAAAAGGAACTCCTGGCAACTGGTAAAGAAGGGGAAACTAGAAATAGCGAATGACTACTGATTCCTCCCTTGGAGAGAGTCGGACCTGGCTAGAAGCAGATCTCTTCTGAAATTATTGTTATTTCAGCATTTTATGGTTTTCTGTGAACAGCTGTGATTGATAATATGATTCGGAAAAAAACCTATACTTAGCAAAAAGCATGTTTCTTTGTCATTAGGGCTTTTCTTTCCAGTTTAGACCAAGTTATGATGGAAGTACTTACTTTTTTATTTATTTCAGTGCTTTTCCTTTTGCTCTTCGGTTCTCATTTGTTTTTTTCTTTTGTAAATGTTAAGGTCTGTAAAATAGAGTTTTATAAGGAAGAGAGTGTGGAGGTAGAAGGCTGGAAAAGTCTCTATTTCATGTGTCTGTTGCCCAAAGCTGAAAAGCAACTGCTGCACTTTTTTGAGTACACACCTCCATATTTTTATAAGGGACAGGAACAGACTGTAGTGCTGTGGTCATTCTTTGAAACTACCTAATGAATAGTTTAGCCAAAAATAGTTTCATAGGCCACAATGAAGGCATATTAAGAAACCAAGTGTGCCCCTCCTTGTTCCTCCAGACCTACCTGCCAAATCAATGGATTTGGGGCACAAGACTCCTCTCTGGAAGTCATGTGGGAAATAGTATCAGTGCTTATTAAACTGCAATCTGCAATCAGATATTAAAATATAATATCTTAGAATTATTGAAGAGAATCATGGAATAGTTTGGGTTTGAAGGACCTTGAAGTTCTTTTCATCCTACCCCTGCCATGGCAGGAACACCTTCCACTGTCCCAGGCTGCTCCAGCCCCAGTGTCCAACCTGGCCTTGGGCACTGCCAGGGATGCAGGGGCAGCCCCAGCTGCTCTGGGCACCCTGTGCCAGGGCCTGCCCACCCTGCCAGGGAACAATTCCTCATTGCCAAGATCCCATCCAGCCCTGCCCTCTGGCACTGGCAGCCATTCCCTGGCTCCTGCCCCTCCATGCCTTGTCATTTGCCTCTCTCTGTCTTAGATGTCATATACTCTTTGTCTCTTTTTAGAATGCGTGAGATAAAATTATTAAATAAATGCTGCTTGGTAGCTCATTAAAGTTGCTCAGAATGCCAGACAACTGTAGATCAGTCATTCCTCATTATACAGATCTAAATTTCAAATGGCCAAATGCAAAAGATAAGAGCACATATTGAAATTCACACCATTATTAAACATGAAAATCTCAATAGAAATAAATGTGGTTTTTTCACTCCACTCAATGGTACAGGATTTCACACACAGAACTTCTGTTTAATGACACCTAATACATTTTAGAAAGGGACACACAGCAGCAACCTTTAAATAACAATTAATTAATAAATTGCTGAATTGGGATTGAAGCCCAGACAGGTTACTAATATTTAAATTTCAAGGGACAGGGACTTAAGAGGGACTGTGATGGGAAGTGTGAAGTGTTTCAAGGTGGCACTCTCTCCACTCCCAGAGCCTTGCATCTAAGATTTCTAAATTGTCGCCTGTTGCAATCATATTTTTATTGTGACCCCCAAGATTAAAATAAGCAGCACTTATTGTAACTGTTGCCTGGGCTACAAGTCCAGCTAAGAGGCCTTTTTAAATGGTCTTTTTAAATTCTAGGAAAGGCAACAGAAAACATGCCTGTGGGATATATAGGAAGCTCTGAGACTTTTCCAGAAGTGAGATTCAAGATACGCTTTTTTTTTTTTTTAAATCTTTTTGCTCTTCAAAATGTTTTTGAGCTGCTAAGCAGGTCTTACCCAGCTGAGCAGAACATCTGGCACCTCACTGCAGGCTGCAGGTGATGGAGAACCAGACTGAAACAGATGTGGCCACTTACCTGCATCAACGCTTCTGCTGTAGTCAGTGCTCCTAAGGCAGTGAGGAAATCTTTCTGAGTAACCACACAATCTTTCTGAGAAATTCTGAAAAGTTACATGGAGCTAGCAGAGATTGAAAAATTCTGGTATCTGAGGAATAAAAACCCCCAAAACATTTATTGTTTTTGATTGAATTTCCCTGTCCTAACTACAGCAATATTTCATAGCAGTGCTAGAAATATGCTTTGCTCAGTATAATATAATGTGCACAAATCTTTTATTTAAAATCTCTCAGTAAAGCTTCTTCATGATTAAAGTTCCTAATGCTTAAATACTCTTCCTGCATATTCATACAAAGCCTGCCTATGATTGTGTGGTCCTCTTGGCTTTGAGAATTAGGAGAAAACACTACAAGGCAAAACATGATTTTTAACAGACTGTGATGTAATGAGTTTCTGTGAGAAAGCCTTCTATTGTCTAACTTATTTTAAACAGCACTGTTTTTTATGGAATAACAATAGAACTTCTTACATGAATTAGTGGCAGCTTTTAAAATATCATAATGCCTAACAATGCATTTTTTACTATTTGTGTTTTTAAACTGTTATGTTGTCCCAGAGAAACAAATAGGCCCAACACATTAACCTAACTACTCCTTAATGAAAAACCCATTGGAAAAACTCAATTTTTGTAAACCCTCCCAAAGATTAAATATAAGAACCAGGTAAATTTCTATTTTGCTACTTAGGGATGAGCTTCTTACCACTGATATGTCTAAAAAACCACCTTTTATCAGCTGCCAAGACAATGACTTTGTTGTGATCTGAGGTCCTGAATGCATGCGGAATAAAATATGGAAAATACACTTTTTTTGTCACTTCTGATCACTAGTCCTTCTTACTTTTGGTAAATAAATTTTTTCTTCTATGCTGGGAAGTGTCAAACAGTAGAAAGAAGGAATCAGAATGGACTGTCTCCTCACTAGCGATGAAAACTGGCATTTCCTTTCAGCTACAAAAACTTCAGGAACACCCTGCTTTGCAAGTCTCCTGACCATCCTGCTCTCAAAGTGACAGTAAATGATTGCAATTCTCATAGATTATTGATATTTCAGAAAATAAACACCCTCACTGATAATTTTGTTCACAAACAGTTCTGGGTTTCTTTCCTTGCAGCACAACAAGATCTGAGCGTTCCCCAAGGGATTAAATTGGGAAATTGTGCTAATACAGGCAATGAAGAGAGCAAGAGCCTGGGTGATCCCTGTTGGCCCCTAAACATGGACTTCAACACAGTCCTTGTTTGGGAAGGCAAGAGGAAATATCCTGGTCCAAGATTTTCTGCTGCAACAGTTCCTCTCCATCTTGGTTGGACCTCATTTCCTCCCATTGTTAAAGCAAATTTGGAAGAAAATACAGGTCTGGTTAAAGGGTGCTCAGATACTCCAAAGGAATCTATGAACAATGTGCATAAATCCACTTAGAGTTTACCACTCCTGGGAGTTGGATAATTCTTTCCAGTAGATAGCTGACATTGGCAAGAAAGCGTCAGTTCAACGGTGTGAAAGGAGAGCAAGGCCCCTTGTGGGAGCAGCCCAGTCGAGCTGTGTCTCCTTTGGGGGTCTGCACAAAAGGCTGAGCCATTTTCCCAGCTAATCCGTGGATGAATCCCTGTGATAAAGAGGCCATCCCACAGCAGCTCAGGAGCATTCCTCCACATGCTCCTCTTGTATCCAGGCAACAAGAACAGCAGGGCCAGCTGGAAGCAGAGGTGGGAAGTTAGGGTAGGGATGTGGGCACAATTGCACTGATGAGGGGAGAGAGGGCAGAGGGCAAAGATAGGATATTGATTAACATTTGAATCCATTAGCATACTCAAATAGTTCAGCTTCTTGTTTGAGGAGCTATATAAAGACACAAACGAGAAAGTGTTTTAGGTGAAGAATTAACTGTAAAATTCCATCTCCTTGCTATATGTATTTAATCTTTCCCTTTGCTCTTCTGCTCACCAGCCCTCCTAATTTGTATTTCTATTGAATATTGACTTTGTGATAAGTTCAGCCCCCTGTGTTAGCCAAGATCATAGGACCAGATGGCAGAAATTTAGGTACACACTATCCAGCTGTTAGCAAAGGTATTTTGGTTTTCTACACTTTATGGAATATTAATTATAGCCAGATTAGATAGAACAAGGAGCATAGTAATTTTTCAAGCATGACTGCAGTGAAAAATAGTGACAGATATCTCCTTCCATGAAGAAAATACTTTAATACCATCTCTATTTTATCACAGAGACCATTCAAAATCAATGGAAACTTAGTTTGATACCCAGAGGTCCTTTGGAAAATTACAGATCAGGCTTGATATTGTATAACAGAGAACAGAAATCCCAGTTAGCAAAGCAAATACATTGGCAGTGTCACACGTCAGCAAATAAAATAGTTCCATTTAAAACATTAAGTTCATGTAATGTAGATCCCAGTTTTATTTAATTCAGTAAGTTGTCAAAATAGTTCTCCAGAATGGAAACAATTTTTCTTATTTTGAGAAAGAGCTTGTGTATAAAAAACTCATAGCAAAGTACTTGTAATAAGAAGCCAGGAGATTGTTTTAGGTTGATATTAAATGGCTTTATTTCATATAAAATATCCTTTCTGCATATCAGTAATAACCTGAAGTCAAGAGAATGAAGCCAGATGGTGGAATTTACCTCCATTCCTTTGGAAACAAAATGAGGGAAGTACTTGAGTAAGTACTGAATTAAGGGGGAGGGGGGGGAGGGCAGGGGGACGACCATTTCCTGCCATGCCTGTGGAGTGAGAGGGACCTCCAAAAATCCCCTCACCTCAGCAGCAGGTCAGCTCAGCAGGGAGCAAACTCCCGAGCTCTTAGGGAGATGTCTCTTCTCCTTTGAGTCACTTTCTCTCCAAATATGGATCACTGCTAAATGGTTGAAAATGCATTTAATTCTTATTTCATCCAGTAGGTTAAAACATTTAGGTGGATTAGAAAATAATTTCCTTAACCCAGCTGTGGCATCAGGTTCTAATGGCATTCTGGCTGTGTGACTGAAAGACAGAAAAGCACAGTTCAGATGGAATCGTGCCTGTGGCGACAGAAAACAGTCTGGAGGGTTAAGATTTAGGTGGAAAAACAAAGCCAGCTAATCAAAAAGTGCTGAAGCAGCATAAGTACAAAAGGGGCTGCTCATACCATAGGGATTCTACTGCTCCATTGCTCATGTCACAAAGTTTTAGCTAGGCATGCCTTGGACTCATCCTACAGAAGTTCATCCTAATTAACTCCTGGTGGCTCTACTTTCAGCAGTGCAGGTGACCCAAGCTTGCAGTTCAAGCCCAAAACAAGGGGTTTATAAACAGAAAGCCGCAGACAAAATACAGGAAAGCAGCCCAGATATCCTTAGACAAAAAACTCTGAAGAACAGCAGTGACATGAATTATTCTTAATAGAAACATGTTGAAATTCTCTACCAAAAAAAGTAATTGACAATAAAAATGGGACTTGGTCCAGATTTATATTTTCAATAGTTTGACTTTTTGAGCACAGCTGGAATTGTTCTTTCTGGCTCAAGAAACCATGCAGGGCCGCAAGCTGCTCTACCCAGGGCAAAGGTTCTTCACCAGGGTTGGGGCAGCCCCTGGGATCAGTCCAGGCTGGGGCTGAGCAGTTGGAGCAGCCCTGGAAGAGGCCCTGGGGGAGCTGTGGGGCAGAGCTGGGCCTGCCCCAGCCGTGCCCTGGGACCCCAAAGCCCTGCCCTGGGCTGAGCCTGGTGTGGGCAGCAGGGAGGGGATTCTGCCCCTCTGCCCCTCAGGTGAGACCCCACCTGCAGAGCTGCCCCAGCCCTGGGACCAGCACAGCAAGGACCTGGAGCTGCTGCAGAGAGCCCAGAGGAGGCACCAGGATGAGCAGAGGGATGGGGCAGCTCTGCTGGGAGGAAAGGCTGGCACAGCTGGCATTGTTCACCTGCACAGGAGAAGCTTTGGGCTGAGCTCAGGGTGGCCTTGCAGGGCCTGAAGGAGCTGCAGGAGAGATGGAGAGAGACAATTGCCAAGGGCTGGAGGGACAGGAGCCAGGGAATGGCTGCCAGTGCCAGAGGGCAGGGCTGGATGGGATCTTGGCAATGAGGAATTGTTCCCTGGCAGGGTGGGCAGGCCCTGGCACAGGGTGCCCAGAGCAGCTGGGGCTGCCCCTGGATCCCTGGCAGTGCCCAAGGCCAGGTTGGACACTGGGGCTGGGAGCAGCCTGGGACAGTGGAAGGTGTCCCTGCCCATAGCAGAGGTGGGATGTGATGATCTTTAGGATTCCTTTCCCCACAAATAATTGTATGAACTCATGGAGTGAGATTTTGCACTTCCATTTTCTTTTCAGTAAAATGTAAGGGCTGGATTTAATTCTTTAAATTCACCTGCCTACCGACATTTCAGATATCCTGAGGACCCCTGCCCAGCCTCCTGTTGGTGATCCAGACTGGTGTGGCTGTCTAATTCCTGCATCACACCTGCCAC
This sequence comes from Agelaius phoeniceus, assembly GCF_051311805.1. Classification (NCBI taxonomy): domain Eukaryota; kingdom Metazoa; phylum Chordata; class Aves; order Passeriformes; family Icteridae; genus Agelaius; species Agelaius phoeniceus. The sequence continues at coordinate 1,445,198 of NC_135276.1, read as the reverse complement.
ACCCTTGCTGAAGTTTTGGATGTCACAAAACCTCAGCATGCCACTAAACACCACTGACTCAGCTTCTAATCCCTAAGTCTCTTGGCTTTCTGTCCTTGAGATTCTCAATTTACTAAAGTCAATACATGCATGTAAAAATTAAAACAGCACTGAACAACTTGGACAACAATTAAAGAAAGAAAAAGAAATACCAAACAGAAGGAGAGTCAAAGAAATCTCTACAATGAGTATTTCCAAAATCTAAAGTTCAAGTTACAAAGCTTTTAGACATTAACTGAAGAAATAAAAGGGTAAAAAGTGGAAGCATGTGTGGGTAATTTCTGAATAGAAGCACAGTTATTTCCAGCAATATAGTCCATGGAAACAGTCCAAAAGTCTAAGCTGAATTATCAGATAAGATATTACTTCTATATTTGCAGCTTGTTTTTCATGATCAGTGACAGAAAGTATGAATTACTTTACTTCTTTTCTTGTCAAACTATTTGCTTAGATTTTAAAGGAAGGAAATAACCATTGTCAGTCATATGAATTGAGTATATAATTATGTACAAGCAGGCTTTAAACAGCAAAATATGATCGTGTCAAAAGAGCTTACCTACCAATTTTGTGAAAATCATTATTTGAATATCCTCTGACTGATACCCCAACAATGCATCTCATCTTACACTTTGGATTACATAATTTTCCTTGTGAGTCTCACAAATGGAGAAAAAAAAGCTCAGAAAGTTTTCTTTCATATGTTCTGTTAAAAAAATCAACATTTAAAATTTCTGTTTCAAATGTTTTCTATTTACAAGCTTTTTTGAAGTTAATAGGAGAAGTGCAAGAGTTCTTCTGTAGACATTTTATGGCTTTTAAAATATTTTTATTTAACAGCAGACCTTCACTCAGTGAATTTTCTTCCAAATAGAGCTCCAAATTAAATTGATTCCTGAGGGTCAATTCTTCCTGTCATCTGTTGTGCAATGCCATCAAGGATAAGTTCCTTCCAAAACAATTTTAACATCCTTTTCAGTAAGATACCATATCATTGATAATATTTCTAATGTAAAGAGAAGGTTCTGAAAAGCTTGAGCTGGTGCCAGTGGCTTCCTTTGCCTGGGTAAAATGACCAGCAGTTTACTAGCAGGGTTTGACCCGATAAACTTGGGTTTATTTCACAGCCTCTAACTTTTCCAGACTTTTTCAATAATTTGGTAATTTGTATTTGGAATAATTTGTGTAATCCTTCTTAACACAAGCCTAAGTCAACCTGGTAAAAAAAAAAATATTGGGAAAATGGGAGAAAAAAAAATCCCTCAGCTTAAGGAATGTAAATTATTTTGCAATTTTTGTTAAACCAAGAATTGGCACAAAGTCTTGCTCATAAGGAAGGTATATAAAGGATCATCTCCAAGGCTCCTAACCTGGTGTAGACTTTCATTATACACACCATTAAGCAAAATATCCCATTTTGGCTGTGCTGGGTTCACACATGCTGGGAGGAGGAGTGAGAGAGAGGGTAGGAGAGAGAGAAAGCCCTTGGTGGTATTTTAAAAGAAACACATGACAAGGTAGTTTTGTGTCTGGCTTTTTGCCCTGTTTTTTGTTCCTACTCCCAGCAGCAGCCCTGTCCCGGGCCAGGGAGTCCCTGAGACCTTTTGTGTTCCTCCAGCTGGAGTAAGACACAGACACTTCCCTCTTTTTCAGGAGCCTGCAGGTCTGGCTCAGCTCCAGAGCAGGATTCTAGTTCTGCATAAATCCATTTACTCTCCTGGGAGCAGAAGCTGCTGTGTAAAACAGCTGACACAGCTCACACCATTGCTGCCATTCCTGGGAGGCATTGCTTGGTGTCTGTCTGCGATAATATTTGGAACCTGGTACACCCAGACAAGAAGTTTCCCTTGCACACTGCCTCAAATGCTTTCCATAAAGTAACCTAGATTAAAAAAAAAAAAAAAAAAGAAAAAAGAAAAAATAAATAAAAGATGCAGAAATCCGTGGCTCTCTGGGCTTTATATAAGTCCGACCCGGCTAGCTAGAACCCTTAGCCCCACAGACTGCATAGACAAAGTAGGAGACGAGAAGCGCTCTTCCCCACGTGGGAGCGAGTATCCTGTTTATTGGCTTGGGCCAGGACACTTCTGGAGAAGGCGACCACCCAGGCAGGAAACAGGGTGTAGCACCCTTGCAGTGGAGTTTTATACCCAAGGGAAAAGGGGGCGGGGAAAGAGGACCGTGGCCAATGGGATGCCATTGGGAAGGGGCAAGGGGAGGGGCCACCCGTGGGACAGACCACCAGGGGATAGAGAAACGGGGCGGGGGGGGGGGGGGTATGTGAGGGAGAAACCATGTGAAAGGGAGGGGGAATAAACCATCCACGTGACCTGACATACCCAGTAAAAATTTTCCCATCACCCAGTGCAAAGACAAAAACTAAATAAATTATTTAGTGCAATACAACACCTCCACCTTTTCTGTTAACTAAAATTAAAAGGAAATGTGTCGAACTATTTCTGCTGCTGCTGATGAATTTGTCCACCACTCATGGTTTGCGGGCCTGCCAATTTGCTTTAGTTCCACAAACTCTGACAGGTTGACTTCTGCGGTACTGGAGACCAAACCATTGATAGCCTTTAAAAGTATGCGACGTAGAATCCCAAATGCTAACATGACTAGGAAAAGAACAACAAAAAACAACAAAATTGTCCTAATTATGGAGGTCTACCACCCCGAGAGTCCCCAGTCCTTGAACAATCCGCTGAACCAGTCCTTGGATTCCTGCTTGACTCGTCTGATCAGGCTTTTCATTTCTCGGAGAGCTCTATGGACGTTGGGTGCTTTTGATGTTAGGCTCATGCAGCACAGTCCTTTAAATTCCTGGCACTTGTGTCCATGCAGCAGCAGGAGGAAATCTATGGCTGCACGATTTTGGAGTGTGGCCTGCCTGATAATCACTTCATCCTCTAGGAGGGAGCCCATGGCCGTGGATGTCAAGTTTGCCTGTTTGACTACCCAGCACTCTAGGTGGCCCAATTCACCCAGTGCAACCCATGGATGGAACAGGGATACAGCAATTTGCTTTGACTTGGCCCAATGAAAGATTTCTGCATCACAATTTGGGTCCAAGTTGTCTACACTTCTCTTATGAATTTTGCTGACCGAATTGTTCTTTTGAGTCCACTCACCAATCATGGTTTGGTTGGGTGCCAACAGGGACAACCGCCTGATGGTACATGGTGCTCCTAAAAGCCGAGAAGAGATTCCTGCCTATGCCCAATCTCCACAAATTAAAAACAAACCTTTGGGGAGGCTCTTGGGATGTGAATGGTATGGATTGTCTGCTGCAACATGGCTTAAAACCTTACACCACTTTTTGGCAGTGAATTCCTCTCGATACTGTTTAATGTTGTTAAAAGGTTTGGTGTTGGAATGTGGGATAAAGTATGCAGTATGGTGCAGGGGAGGAGCCCAACAGCTCCAATTCTTGAGGCTCCTGAGCAGCTCTGGATAATTTTGGCAGCCACTCCGCTATGGGGTTTTTAATCATTACAGCTCGCTGGTGACGGATATTGTGTGGTTGTGTGTGATTTGGTTTGGGACTTGGGTGAGGTATAGGTGTATCTAAATTGTCTGTGAACTCTCCAGCTTGCAATGGAATCCCTACCAGGGAGGTAGACATTGGTTCTTTTGCTGCTGCTGTGGACAGGCATATATTTTCCTGTTGGAGCATCTCTGCCAGGGTCACCCAGATGTTTTGGCGTGGCTGAGGAACGATCCACGCAGCTGTCAGACTGCTCAGCATGAACAGGATGACAACTCAGACAGGGCTCATTGTGAGGTTAGGTAGGAGGTAGATTTTCTGGTCTACAAAGGAAAACAAACATTTTTTTAAAAAACGCATACAAGTTCATGGGTCTGCTGGAATGCAGCTAACTCTCTTAGGAAGATTCTTCCTTCTTTTTCCGGCTGTGTCTTCTCTTGGAAGCGACAGCTGCTTGCTTCTTATCCCCATCTGCTGGAGCTGGATTTTTGGAGACAAAAGGTTTTACCCACTTTTGGGGTATCCATCGAGGGCCTGAGGGGGTGGATGCACATGCGTAACCACGCCCCCAGGTGACAAGCTCATAAGGACCCTTGGTTTCCCAAGTTTCTGGGTCCTTAATGAGAACTGGTGGACATTGACACTTAAACCGATTGTTATTATTGAAATGACGTATTACTGGAGGGTTCATGTTTTCAAATTAACAATTCAGAAAACTGATGATAAACAAGGCTTTGCAGAGCTTTTGTTGTGGAGTCATCCACGCTGCAGAATTGCACTGCCTAGCCAGGACTTCTTTGAGTGTATGGTGGGCACACTCGATCACAGCTTGTCCTGTGGGGGAGTGAGGAATGCCTGTCTTGTGCTCCACTCCCCACTGCTGGACAAACTCTAGGAACTCCTTGGAGGCATACACTGGGCCATTGTCAGTTTTAGTTTCCCTAGGGATGCCCAATACTGAAAAGGCTTGCACCAAGTGTTGTTTAGCATGCGCAGCCCTTTCCCCTGCGTGGGCAGAGGCATAAACCACACCTGAGTATGTGTCTATGCTGACATGTACATATTTCATGCAACCGAAACTGGGAATGTGTGTGATGTCTGTCTGCCGCACTTCGCAGCTCCCCAGGCCTCGGGGGTTAACCCCAACACCCAGTGATGGCACTGCCTGAAGCTGGCAATTGGGACAGGTGGCCACAGTGGCTCCAGCCTGACTTCATGTTAGCTGGAACTGACGGATTAGACCTGGAACATTTTGGTGGTATTGTTGGTGACTTAGCTTTGCCTGTTGAAAGATGTCTGGAAGGTGTGCCATTTCTGCTGGGGCAGCAAGGGAATCTGCTTTGCGATTACCTTCTGTGATCTCGCCTGGCAAATTGGTGTGTGACCTCACATGTATCACATAGAAAGGGTGCTCCCTTTGCGAAAACAAATAAATTAGTTTTGAGAGCAACCTGTGGAGATGCTCATCCTCGATGTCTTTGAGAACTGCCTGCTCTGCCCTAGACACTACTCCCGCCACATAGGCTGAATCGGTAACCAAATTAATTGGCTCCGAAAACTTCTCAAAGGCTCTCACAACTGCGGCCAGTTCAGCAATCTGGGGCGACCCCTCCACAAACTCAACATCAGCTCCCCAATGCTGGGTCTGGGGATTTCTCCAAGTCGTCACTGACTTGTGGGATGCTCTGGATGCATCAGTGAACACTGTAAGCGCCTTGGATGGCCTACGACTCCTTTTCTCAGGAGCAATGAGGTGGAATTCCTCGTTGAACAGCTTGTGTGACAGGGCCTGGACTGATACCTGTCCACTGTAGCTGTCCAGGGATAGCTGGAGACTGGCATTGCTCTGGAGCAGGTCGTTGAACCTCTTTTTGGTCAACCTCTCGGGAGAGCTCTTTCCCTCCTTAGCAAGGTGGACTGGAAGGTGAATACACTGAGAGTCACAACTGGCCAGCTCACGCAATCTTAACCTGGCCTTCCAGATCAGCTGAGCTATTAGGTCCTGTGGCTGTGTGATGGTTTTGGATCGCTGATGGGACAGAAAAACCCAGTCTATGATTAGAAGTGGATCCTTTTATACTTCAAACCACTGGAATATCAACCCATGTATGTATGGTAACTTCCCCAAAACAATGAATTCAAAAGGCAGCTCGGGCTTATAACGATGAGCCTGCCTCTCAGCCAAAGCCTTCTGCACTTTTTGGAGGGCGATTTTTGCCTCTGGGGTCAGTTCCCTGGAAGAGGCTAGCTCTCTCTCTCCCTTCAGTAAATTGAGAAGGGGAGCTAGGTCCCTGTTGGTGAGGCCCAGCCAAGGCCTGACCCAGTTCAAAGACCCACACAAGGAATTGAGATCTGCTAGGGTTTTGGGATCACTCTTAATTTCCAATTTCTGCGGAACAATGGTCCGCGCAGTGATTTGCAAGCCCAGGTAATTCCAAGGTGGCATCCTCTGAACCTTGTCTTTCTGCAGTTGGAATCCAGCAGAGGTTAAAACTTTAACCACTAGGTCAAGTGTGTCTTGGAGTATTATGTCATCACGGGCACACACAAGCACATCATCCATGTAGTGTAGGATGATTGCCTCTTTTTTCTGGGCATGCACTGGGGACAGCAATGAAGCCACATACCACTGGCAGATGGATGGACTGCATTTCATCCCCTGAGGCAATACTTTCCAGTGGTAGCGCTTCACTGGGGCTTTTTGATTGGTGGTGGGAACCAAGAAAGCAAACCATGGTGCATCCTCCAGGTGTAGGGGAATATGGAAGAAACAGTCCTTGATGTCTAGGACAGCCAATTGCCAATTTTGGGGGAGCATCATTGGGGAGGGCATCCCTGGTTGGAGAGACCCCATGTCCACAATTCTCTTGTTAATTTCTCTTAAATCATGGAGGAGCCACCACTTATCCTTCCCTGGCTTTTTTATTACAAAGACCAGGGAATTCCAGCAGCTAGATGTCTCTTCAATGTGTCCTTTAGCCAATTGTTCTTCCACAAGCTCCTTGAGTGCCTCTATCTTTCCATTACTGAGTGGCCACTGTTTTACCCAGACTAGATCATTTTTCAGCCATGTTAACTTGTGGGCGAGGCGCTCGACACTGGCCACTTCTAAAAATCCTGGGGTGTTTTAGGAATGACCAATTTGACCCCCCACTGTGACATGGTGTCTCTCCCCCACAAGGGAGCTTTGTAATTAGTAACAAATGGATGGACACTGGCCAATTTTCCATCTGGTCCCTCAATTTGCACGATGCTCTCTGATATCTTTGCCAACGTGAATCCTCCTACACCTTGGATTTGACCAGCCACGGGCTGCAAATCCCAATGTGATGGCCACAACCTTTCAGGTATGATTGTCGCATCTGCCCCTGTGTCAAGCAACCCTTTCACATGGAAATGTTCTGTTCCACGCATTAGGTTGCATCCCATAATGGGCTTGTCCTCGCCAACCACTTCTGCCCAGTATACACCTGGTGCCTTGTCTACTGAAATTTCTGCAGGAACAGGAATGGTCTGGGCGATGATTTGCCCCTTGGCCAAATAGAAGGGTGGCTGTGGACAGCCCACCAGGAGAATGAGGTTAGGTATGTTCCCTTTGATAGTCATGGGAGCCACCTCAATCTCCATGGGTGCGTGTGCAGTGTCCCCAGTAACAAAGTACTCACTGTCCAATCTTGTGTGATCTTTTGTCAAGTTCTGCAAGTCCTCTGGCAGGTCCACTCCAATGACCATCCACTGGGTAGACCTGAAAGCAAAAGCTTTGGTGGTCACAAGCTTGAAACGCTTGTGAGACCACCAGATTTTATTCTGAAAATGGTTATTTTGTTTTCCCGCGCCCCACTTCCCTTCCTCCCCCTGTTCTGTTTTGAGGGAGGTTTTCCCCTCAGGAAAGCCCGCTGCATTTATGTCATGGTGCGGGGCAGGTTCACGCTGACATCGGGGTTTTTTGGTGTGAAGGGTGTCTTTTGTTGCTGGCTTTGGGGGCAGTCCTGGGCAAAGTGTCCTGGTTTTTTGCATATGAAGCAAATGACATGTTGACGTTGTTCTGGTGACATCTGTTGCCTCCTCACTCCTGGAGATAGAGCTGCCACCGTCTCTGGGTTTGTCGGCCTTGACCACACCTCCCGTGCAGCAAACAGTTCCGCCTTCCTAGCACAGGCTTCCATCATATCTGCCAGTGTAGGTGGGGGGTTGAGAGGCAGTCCCAGGAGCACCCTGCTGCAGACTTCATTGGCATTCCTCTGTGCCATCTCTTTCACTATCTCCATCTGTGTCTTGGAGTCCCATACTTGTCTCTCAACCTGTGCATGGAGCCAGTCGACAAGCTGCAAGAAACTTTCTGAAGGAAACGACTGTTTAATGTCAAAGAAACTACCACTAGCTTCAGCAGTTGGTAGCTGGTTAAAAGCCTTATCTGCAGCCTTTGAAATCTTATCTAGAATGAATTTTGACAACACCCAAGCTTGGTCCTCAGGTTTAGCCCACTCCCCCTTGCCGCACAGATGTTCATAAGTAATGTTATTATTTTCTAAATCTTTGGCACCCTGAGGGGCTTGCTTAAGTCCCTCCAAAAGATCCCTGAGAGAACTCTTCCAGGACCTTTCCCACAGATCAACCTCTGACTGGGTAAACAGGCACCGGAAAAGATCTACAATGTCAGCAGGAACAAATTCAAGGGATGTTAATGTAGCTCTCATCATGCTTCTAAAAATTTCACTATTTCTCCCAAATTCTAATTGACTTTTACATAACTCACCCTTTGAGTCATATGAGAAGGGCTGGTAGGTTCTAGGGCCAGTCCTACCACCCGTGTATTGAACAGGGCCTACCAAGGGGATGACTTCTTCCTCCCAGTTTTGGACCCCAGGATTTCTCCCTTCAGCCCCACCCCCATGGGACCCGGCAGGGGGACCACCCCCTCCCCCAGCCCCACTGCCTTGGGAAGGCAGGGAAACACCCTTCACCCCAACCCCATGGAGACTGGGAGGGGGTACACCCCCTGCCGCTGCCCCCCCCCACCCCGGTGCCTTGGTAACTGGGAGGAGGGACATCCCCTCCCCCTGCCCAACCCCTGTGGGAACCGGGCAGGGGCCCACCCCCCCCAGCCCTCGGCCCCACCCCCCCAGCTCTCAGCCCCACCCCCTTGGGACCCGGGCAAGGGGGCGTGGGGAACAGGCAGGGGAGTGGGGCAACCATGGGAACCAGGGGCGGGGTCATAGGGTAACATAACAGAGGGCGGGGACACAAAGGGAGGGGGAGGAGCATCCAAAGGAAGGAAGGGGTTGTGAGACCGGAAGGGGCTGGGGGAGGGGACAGGTGGGTGAAAAGGATTGTGGGGAGAAGAGTGGTAAGTAGAGGGCTGAAACACGTGGATGCCGCCATTTTGGGCTCCGGCCATGCAGTCAGCAGTATCCTGGATGCCAACCATGTGGTCATAGCCATTTTGGGAATGGGGGGGTTAGAACAGGAATTCGGGGTAACAGGAGCTAGGTTAGAGGGGTGCAGGGAAGATGCTCTGTCAGCCTGCACACAACTGTCAGGGCCAGGGTACTGGGAGAGAGGTGGGAGGCCAGGGAAGCAGTGCAGTGCCAGGTACCCTGAAATTGCCAGGGTGCCTTGCTCCTCTCTCTCAGTTCAGGGGCATTGGGTTTGGGAGGGGGGTAGGAGAAGCTGCAGGAGGGGAGATTTGCTCTGGCTGTACTTTCAAATCCCTCTTTAGGACTTCTTTCTGAATCACCAGGAACACAGGAAGAAATGGAGACACTGTCCCATCTCCCTGTTCTGCTTTTGCTGTTAACAAGGCTCCAATTTTGTCCCAGGCAGAGACAGAATTAACATTCTGCTGGGTAAACTGAGGGAAATGAAAAGCTATCCAGCAAACAAACCGTTTCAAAACTGCTTTGGAAACCGTAATGTTTCCACTACTTAGGGTTTCTAAAATTAGGGTATAAATGCTTTTCTGTGCCACAGAAAACTTAGCACCCATATTTGCTTTCTGCAGCACGTAAATCTACCTTTTTTACAGCCAGCACAAACAAAAACTGAAAGCACTGAGTCCACAGCCAATCCAGGAAAGAATCCGTCAGAATCTTCAGACTGCGCGGCTTTTAAAATGGCGTGCAGCAGCTGCTGGCACCCCCCCGCACCACGTGGCTGCCACATGGGCACCTGGTGCCGCTCCCCCGCACAGACCGCACGGAAAGCACAAACCCTCCTCAGGACCGGATTTTTTCCTGCACCGGGAGCTAACCCCCACCCTCTGAGGGCCCCCCTGGGGTCCCAGTAACAGTCGCGGGGTTTACTCATCCTGCTCGGGGACTTGGCTGGCTGGGACAGCTGTAAAGAAGTCCTTGTCCAGAATTGGCCCAGCGGGTGCTCAGTGGGGTCCTGACCCCACCCTCTAGCCTCCTTGTTGACAGAAATGTGACGAAGACGTCAGAGGAAGGTGAAAGTCCCAAAAGCTAACGTAATCCACTCGTGGAATTACCAGCTACTTTGTGGCCGTCATGGGAGATGAACATGTTGGGTGCCACCTGCAGAAATCCGTGGCTCTCTGGGCTTTATATAAGTCCGACCCAGCTAGCTAGAACCCTTAGCCCCACAGACTGCATAGACAAAGTAGGAGATGAGAAGCGCTCTTCCCCACGTGGGAGCGAGTATCCTGTTTATTGGCTTGGGCCAGGACACTTCTGGAGAAGGCGACCACCCAGGCAGGAAACAGGGTGTAGCACCCTTGCAGTGGAGTTTTATACCCAAGGGAAAAGGGGGCGGGGAAAGAGGACCGTGGCCAATGGGATGCCATTGGGAAGGGGCAAGGGGAGGGGCCACCCGTGGGACAGACCACCGGGGATGCAGAAACGGGGCGGAGGGGGGGGAGGGGGGTATGTGAGGGAGAAACCATGTGAAAGGGAGGGGGAATAAACCATCCACGTGACCTGACATACCCAGTAAAAATTTTCCCATCACCCAGTGCAAAGACAACTAAATAAACTATTTAGTGCAATACAACAAAAAGAATGGTAAGCCTTGAACTTACATGGCTACATAGAGAAAGCCACAGCCCCCTAATTAGGTGTCTAATTAGACACTACTGACTCTCATGCCCTTTTTAAAACTCTGATATCAAATACACACCAGAAACTTCTGAGTATGACAGAAATGGAATCACCTCTCTTATTTTGGAAGCATTAACTACTGGTGATAGGGGGTTGTACTCTGCTGAAAGAGGTGTGTGCAAGCAAAGGCTGAAGTGGAAGTAATCAGTCCATTAAATATTTCACACAGAAGTATTTCCCTTAGATTAAACACATGAAGTTGCTTTCAACCCAGGCTGGACAAAAAGAAGCAAAATGTCAAGCTATTATGTTAACATTTTCCAACCTCAGGTCTTTATCAGCTCTCTGAGACAAAGACCAAATCGAGCTTTCATATCTGAGTATGGCGAGTAGGATGCAGGTGGTGTGGCACTACTGTCACACATTTGGATCATTCCTCAACAAGCAGGGAGAAAAATGTCAGCTGAGATGTTCATAAAGAGTTTGACATTTGGGTAAGCGAATATAACCTTCAAATCTGGCTTTCCTTTTACATGCAGGAGAAAAATACAAAAGTAATGGAGACAGGCAAAGCAGAGTTTGAAATAACCATAGCACAACATCTTATTAGTCCAGATCCTGCCTACAGGGTCTAATCTGAGGCCTTGTTCCAGAAGCTGTGTGTCACCTCAGAAATGAACTATAAAAAATTAAAATAGAGAGCAGCACTGTGTATTTTTCAATTCCAGCCTAGTAAGGTTGTGATCTCTAAAAAGGCTCTGCCAGGGAGTGCTGTGCCTGTAGCTATGACCTACAAATGTAGGACATGGAGAACACAGAGCTCTCTCTCTCTGCCTCACTATTTGTTAGAGGAACCCCAGCATGCCCCAAAGAGGAGGTGCCTCTCCCTCTTCCAGTCTGTGACTCATCTGAATCTTCAATTAAAACTGGAAGTTAGTAAGACGAGCATCACCCTCTATAATTCACCCTCAAAATGATGTTACTGAGTTCAGAATGAGAGGTGTAAAGAGCATTGAAGGGTGGCAAACATCCCCAATTGCAATTCTCCAGATCTGAAGCATCAGCCTGCATTTCCCCCTAAGCTTTGCTACCACAAACAACTCAGTAGAAGTCAAAAATGAACAGAAAAAAAAAAAAAAAAAAAAAAGAAGGGATAAAACAAACAGGAGGGAGGGAGTGCTGCTGTCAACACTGACTCTGGCTTTGGAAGAGTGCTTTGAAAAAGCCCCACACAACACAGAGGCTGATGCCTCATATTTGGTTTGGTTCTGTTGCAACTCCATTTTTAAAACAAGTTGTATCATATCATTAATGGTGCATAAAGCTATGAGTTTAAAAAATCCTCGGAGCTAAATCTCAGCTAGTTTGTCCAAAAAAAGCCCCTTTTGAAAACAATTTATTCAAAGATTTCCCATTGACATAACTATTCTATGATATGCATTTTAATTGCTTAATTTTTAAAATTTCATTGGGATTTTCCAGATATATTTTTCCCTGATATATTTTTGAAAAAGTTCTATGATCATAGAATCTCAAAATGGTTTGGGCTGGAAAGGACCTTAAAGCTCAACCAGTGCCATTCACTGCCATGGGCAGGAACACCTTCCACTGTCCCAGGCTGCTCCAAACTCTGCCCAACCTTGGTAGCAGAGGTAACACCATGGACATAAGCCAATATGACTGAGTTTTATTGTCCCAAACAAGATTTAAGAGATGGTATTGAAGCCAAATAAGGGAAAAATACCAATCAAGGCTTTTCTTTGAGAACAGGGGTAAGAACAGCCCATGTTGCTGCAAAGCTCCACAGCCTGCAAGAGGAACCCTCCAAGGGTTGAATTTTTAAGGTGCTGGACACCAAGAAGGTTTGGACAATCTTGCTCACTTTTGAAATGTCTGTTTTCTAGATGAGAACCAAGCTTTTGAAGTTTATATCCTAAGTTTTCATAGAGGCAAGCAATTTCAAAAGTATGTGTTTCTCTAAAGCTTTTCTCCATAGCAGCACTGTAATTTCTGTAAAAGATTCACTCTCTGGAAAATATGGTGTTGCTTTTAGTATAATTCTCAATTTAAAAACAAACAAAAACCACAAAACAAACAAGGAATTTTGCTATTGATAGTAAATTTTACTATAGAACCTTCAACACCATCACATAAATCTCTTTACCATGCAATCAAAATAACTTCTACAAAAGGATCCACAACCAAAACACTAACTCAAGCAACCACCTCTTCTCACACATGAGAAGTCTGGTTTCAGTTCACCAATTACATAGAAGTACAGAATCTAACAGTAAATAACCCAAAATTTCTCTTCTACCTGACACTGAAATCATCATGAAGTGATGCCTCTCCAGAGTTTTTAATATCAGGGCACAGGAAGGATATGAAAAACTCATCAAGAGCAAATCTGCTCTTTAGCGAACCAGGAAAACACTGGATCTGTCAAAGCAAACATGAACAGAACAACGAATTATGGATTTGTGTTATGAGTTGTGTAAATGTCAAAGGTTAAAGGGATTCAGATTCTCAGTGATTTTAAATCTAAATGGCTCCAAATACTTTAGGCAATTTATCTCATCTGAATTAAGACTGGCTTAGAAATAAACAAGGCTATTCATAAGCAGCAACATTAAACTCCCTGCTTAACAGGAGCTGTAGTTATACTCAATATATGGATTTGTAGGCCTGATAAAAGGTGTATCTAGTATAACCACACTGAGATTACAGCACAGCAGAAGATCTGCATCCCAAGCTTCTGTCAGCAAGCCGTGTCTTTGATTACAGAACAACCTGATCACCATCCTTGGGCAGATTTTTTAGCCAGCAACACCTCCTTGAAATTGAATGGCAATTGCTCACTGAGGGCCTCACTGAAGGTTGACATCGTGTTCTGGCACTGACTGACCTGTCATATTTCTAGCTCGTTGTATCATTTCCTCCAAAAAACAAACAAAAAAAAAAACCCCAAACCAAAACCAAAAAGTCTTTTCATTTCAGTAATATCTAAATGAAACAGTGAGAATGACAAGTGCAAGACTTCGTCTTTTCATTTGGGTTATGTTTTACTGCAGTTTTGACAAGAGTCCCACAGAGAGCCAGCTGAGTAACGACAATCACACTGATACAGTTACATGGCATTCTCCCTTTATTGCCTGAACGACACTCTTTTTATACATATTCCCCTTGTGCATGTGGCAGCCAACTATCTATGATTGGTTGCACAGCCTTGATTGTGCATCTGCTACTCAATTTCATTGGTAAGCATCAAGGCACCGCATGATTGGGTACAGCCCTTTTTGTGGTTAAAGCATCCGATCTAACATCCGTCTTAGCTCTTGCAACATTGCAACATTTCCTCTTTCTGGGCCTTCAAGGTGACCCCAAGGACACCAGTCCCTTGTTAGGTTAAGACTGGGTTGTCCAATCCCTCTAAGGGGCAACCCATGCCCCTGATCAATGAGGAATTCCTCTACACAGTTTCTGTTGGTGGAGATGAGCTTTATATAGAATTTGTATTTCGTCTCTTTCCAAATTTTCCCACCCCTTAAGTAATTTTGTGTCATGTCCCTGCAATAGTGTATTTTACCCCTAAGTAAAATTGTATATTTATCAAAAAAATAAAAAGTTTTCGGTGCACGTCACTAAAAGAAATAAACAGCTATTATTTAGTGCAGCTGTTGCAGTAATTATGTGGGAGAATACTGCGAATGTTAGAAGGTAGCTGGGTAATAGATGGCTCTATGCACCATCATAGAATTGTTTTGCTTGGAAAAGGCCTTTAAGATCATGAAGTCCCACTAATAACCCTTCACAGCCTCCACTGACCGATGTCACATTTATTTGAATAGTAGGAACAAAATCAATTTCACATCTGCCATCCAGTGCCAAGCAAAAGCAAAAGGTTTCCTAGTCCAGCCCCTCAATCACTGTGTCATTCAAGGCAGAGCATCATGAAATCCAAAATATTTCCAGCAATGAGATATTAACTCTTACAGAAAATGGCATTAAAAGCACAATATTTTGTGTTTTTTAATGAACATTATCTCCAGTTTAATCAAAAAGCCATGTGAGAAGTTCTCAATCAAACCCAACTGGGGACTCAGACCACAGGGGACAGCATTTGTAAAATTAAACCCATGCAAAGAGTTTGAGATGAAGTGTGAAGTCAGTTGGAGTATTCTCATTTTCTCCTCTATATGCCACAGCAAAGAAGTTCAGATATGCTTCAAATAAGGTCTAATTATTTTAGGCTAGAATAAAAGTATTAAAATAACTTCAAGGATTATTAAGAAAGGAAAATCCAAGCAGATACCAGTTTTAGCTACAAATCATGAATTTCAGCTGAAAAAGGCATAAAAGCAAAAATTCCCTCTCTTAAATAATATAATGCCATTCTAAACTTTTATAAAATACTGGATTTACAACAAATTCAAGCTTGTTCTGGAAGACCTACTGAATTCTCTAGTCACTAGAGGTCAGTATTAGTTTTGAATTGTTCAAGTCTGCTGAGTTCTAAATCTTCTTCAGAATGTTATAAATTTGAGAAGCTGCCTCCATGAAATACATTCATGCTAAATAAAGCTACTTGGAATAGATAAGTGAGTGTCTTCCTGAGAAAAATAAGTCCAGAAGTACAGGTCAAAAGTTCTGATTAGGAGAGTGTTTTAAAATATTGAATTTATCATGGTCCTTCCAACCACAGGTTCATTCCGGTGACTCCAGCCATAAAGAATATTGAGATGAGGTGCCCTCAAGAACAGCCAAGATTATCTTGGCACTTATTCAAGTCATAACCCACCAGAAAAGGGAAGGAAAATCAAGTAGACTGGCTGGAGCTTGAGATATACAGGCATTAACTCGTAAGACAACAGAATAAGAAATGATGATTGATATTTGAGGGAAAAAAAATTAAAAAACCCAAAACGGGTGAAAAATAAAGGCTTTTTGGATGTTGTCTGGACATTGTCTAATATCTATTGCTACTCTGACCTACATTAAAGTTGTTTGTGTGAGGGATTCACTGCAGAGCTGTCACTGCTGCTGCCCCCACACCACATTTCTAGCACTGAAGTCACCGCATTCCATTTTCAGCAAGAGGTTGGTGAGAGTGAAGACTAAGCAAAAAAACCTTTCAAAATTACTTTCCTTTTCTAAATAAAAACACAAGACATTAATGAATCTGATGAAAAAGTCAGGGACATGCAGTGTCTCTCCAGTCCTTGATACACCCAGAAGGAGGCAGAGCTGCTAAAAAGGGCTGGAAGGGATGTTCTGTGAGGAGCTGAGGACTCTGAGCTTGTTAAACTTGGGAAGAGGGTGACCTCAATGCTCTCTACAGAGGAAGGAACATGGTATCTACTGATGGAATGTGGGAAAAGCTCTTCTAGCTCTTACCACACCTTAGGAAGCATTTCTTTCCAGAGAGGATGACTAAGCACTGGAAGGGCTTCTTATAGAGGTGGTTGAGGCCCCAGGTCTCTCAGGGTTTAGGAGCCATTTGGACAATGCCCTTGAGAACAAGCTTTAGCTTAGTCAGCCCTGAACTGCTCAGGCAGTTGGAGTAAGTGATGGTTGTGCTCCCCCACCATGGAAAGTCTGTTCTATTCTACTGAAGGTCAAAGGTGGAGGTGTGAAGATAAAGGAAAATCTATATATTTTGACTGGAGTTAAAATAAAAGACAAAATTTTGCTGTACAAAGAACATTGAGACTCCATATGGCCTTAGTATTCAGAGTTCACAAAATAGAAACAAAATTCTGGATGGGATTTTAAGCATTGAGTAAATTCCCTGCCTGGGGAGGGCAGATCATCAGTAGTTAAAGTATAAACCAGGTCAGACCTGCAGGTCCCACTTCCAGCTGCATTGTTCTACACCAAAGACATGATATGAGCAGGTTTTGGGTGCTGCAGAGGGAGCAGTAGGTGTTCCCCAAAAATGTGAGATCTCCTTAGATAATTTAAAGGAGAAAAGACTCTCTCTCCCCTTTGAGGCCTTTCTGGCTTGGTGGCTTCCTGGGACAATTTTTCTTATTGCTTATGTAAGATTTTGCCTCGTTTATATAGGATTAAGGGCTTCTAGGAATCAGAAGGTATGAATATGTATATTTAACATCCCTATATTTTCTGCTGTTATAGTGATCAATACTCCATCTATTGGCAATATTTTTCACATTTCCCCTCCCCTCAAAACACAAGCTTTACCTTCATTTGATCACCTGGAGATGCAAACAATCTCCCCACCAAAAAAAGCAACAAAAATGTCACAACCAACACTGGGGACTCTCAGAATCTTCCACACCTTTCCTGAGGCAGCATCAGGGAACCATAAATCCCTTATGAATTACAACAATTCCCAAGCTGAGTCAGAAGGTGACTTAATGCCACTGCACAGGATTAACCCAGACATCTCAGCATTCTCTCTCCATTTCCACACTGTACATCCCTACCTCCCAGAGCACAGTGTTTCTTGTATGTTTTTCCCCATTTAATCCTGGAATAAGAATAGAAGACTATTAAAATGCCAGTTTGTGTGGCTGGAAAATAAAACCCTGCCCAGTTGTTATATCTGTCATCAATACAGGGTGAGCTCTATGAGCAAGAAGCCCCTTTAAGGGAGACCAAAAGAGAAGATTCAGCCAGATGTGCTCAGTTTGCACAACTGTTTCATGTGCCTCTGCTCTCAGAAAACAAATGCTTAAAAATCAAAAATCTAAGAATTAATTCCACTTTCACACTAGTTTCTCCTTACAAAGACAGAGAAGAGACAGCCTGAATAAACTGTTAAAACCTATGAATGGATGTCTCAGCCATTCATAAGCTCTTTGTGCAGCAAACCCAGCAAAGAAGGAAATTTTGAGAAGGGATGTATTTACAGATGAAGAACAGGGAGACAAAACAGGCAGCAAAACTAAAAATACTCTGCCACAAAACCCTCCTGATTGCAGAAATGTAATCCCATAATCAGAGATTTGCAATCCTCGTGGCTGGCATGAAGACTTTACATTTCTATTGAAGAACAGAGTCTGTAGCAGAGCTTTCTTTGTATACAACAGTTTCAGCAAATATAATTGTATATGTATTCAACAAATGCTAATGCCATACTAAGAAGAATTAAAGCCAGACAGTGTGGGGAACACAAAGGTCTATCAGAGTCACATTAAAAACAATCTGTTCCATCTTTAAGCCATTCAGTAGCCAAAGGAGATCATTGTGCTTTGGAATGGAAAAGGAATCTATGGGGGGTAATAATTTCTTCTTGCCATAGATAGAGCTGGTAGTCAGAAAAAAAAGCCTGTTTAATGGTTTTATTTGCAGGAAAATGCAAGTGACAGAACAGCTGTGCTAAACCACTGTTTGTCCTTGATATTAAACAAAGCATAATCACTAAACATGATGGATGCAGAAAGAAAATAACCAAAGTTAAGTCTGGTTCTAGCCTTCACTTATTTCCAAGTCATTTTCTTGCTTCAGATCAGTTAATTTGAGGCTTCTGCTCCTAACAGAATTCTTATTTCTTTCACAATATATAGATTTTTTTTCCACTTAAACAAATTCAAAGGCTGACACTACTTTAGCACTGATTTTACCCTGTAGTCTCATCTCTGGCTTCTAGTTAACCCTTGTTCTGTAAGAGAGAAGAAGTCCATCTATCATGTTTTATCTATTTTTACTGCTTTTGAATTTGAGTAAGGTTACCTTGCTTCAATTTTTTAATTATAGTGTTGAAATTACAGTGACAGTGGTTGCACAAATAGAAATATCAAGATCAATAGTCAATTTGATCTGGAGAAGCTTTCTTCTTTTGTACCAAGTCAGATGAAAGAGAATATCCATGGTTACTGCTATTAATATTTATACCACTCTCCAAGAGGAAAGAAAAATGCTAGACAACAGAACTGGACATTGATTGTTGTACAGGTTATTGTGCAGCATTAAAAAGAGGTACGTGAAAATGGAACTGAGAATAATTTTCCTGTTGTCTATAAGCCCAGGGAGCTCTGAAGGGATGGCAGAGTCAAGCTGGTTTATCCAAATGCAGAATATCCAATACTTGGTGTTCAAATGACTTCTTTCAGTGCTCTCCTTCTGAAGGACAGGAAGATCCAGGAGGAGTTCTGCAAGGGCACAAGGATTTGAGGATACTGAGGGCAAATGCCCAACCCATCCAAACTATGGGTTTTCTCTCTCCCATGCTCTGATAATTGCTTCATGTCAATGAGTAAATGTGCTTTGTCCTGTGAATTTGGGCTGAATGAGTGCAGGATGAGCCCCCCCCCTCACAGGGACACAGCTCAGGGATCCTGAATGTTCACATGGGATGGGGAGAGGAGTGAAAGGCTGGATAATCCCTCAGCTCCATGTACTAGGCCTCTGGCTCTGGGCAAACTCCTCCACTGAAGGCAGAAAGTCCATCCCCCCAAAACTTTAGGGGCTGTCTCAGTGAAGTCTTGCCTTCAGTTTCCCTCCATTCCAGCATGCTGGGAAGGTGACATGAGGCACACACCAGCACAGACTGGCCCCACAACACCCAAAGATGTGCACCAAGCTGCCTGGATTAGAGCTGCCACTGCTTCGGGCACCCAGAAGGATGATTTTATACAGATTTGCTTTCTCAGGGCACAGAGAATTATTAAGGTTGGAAAAGACCTCCAGAATCATCAAATCCAGCTTACGACTGATTCCTCTGGTCACCCCACCCAGGGCACTGAGTGCCACGTACAGGCCTCCCTTGGACACCTCCACGGATGGGAACTTCAAACCTCCCTGGGCAGCCTCTGCCAAGGCCTGAGCCCCCTTTCCATGGGGAAATTCCTGCTGATGTGCAACCTGAGCCTCCCCTGGCCCAGCCTGAGGCCATTTCCCCTTGTCCTGTCCCTGTTCCCTGGGAGCACAGCCTGACCCCCCCTAGCTGTTCCCTCCTGTCAGAGAGTTGTGCAGAGCCAGAAGGCCCCCCCTGAGCCTCCTTTTCTCCACGCTAACAGATTTCACCTAGGAAATCTGCCAACTCTCTTTTATCACACTATCATGTTGTGGTGTGGTTTTTGTTATGTTCCTGTTTTGAATAGTTGGTTTTGAACACCCCCCACTCCCCTGAGGCATTGGTTTAATCCCAGATGTCAGTCCTCCCTCATACCTGCCCCTTTTTCCAGAGATTTCCCTGGAAATTTTTGTATCCTTCAATGCCTCGTTGGTTTAGTTAAACTGTTCCCCTCCCCTGTAACTCTCTATTGGTTTAAACATTGTAATCCCCACCTTGTGTTCCTCCGCAGTCCCTTTGTTATTGGTTCCCAATCCTAATCTCCACCCTTGTCCTGTCCCTTAAACCCACTGCCCTGCCTTTGTTCGTAGTCCTTGCCTCTGTTCTCCATTTGAGTTATGGATGGTTTTGTTTTCACCCTTATGATTTACTAAACGATCCTCAGCTAAACAAGCAAGGCCCGTCTCGCTTTTTCTACGTTGATCCACCGGCGACTGCTTAGGAGGTTCAATGTCCTGGGGGAGGTGTTGCGCCCCGTCAAGCACATAACACCGAGCACACCGTGACAGTATCAATACCTCAGTCAGAACGGGGCAACTGGAGACTGGCACAAGTTCACACAAATGTCCTGAAGCCAAAGCTGTTGCTGCACCCTGGCCAGGAGTTGGTGCTGTGGAACAGGTGGGGACTGAAAAAGAGGCAGTAAACAAAGATTTTGCAGAAAAGACA
This sequence comes from Agelaius phoeniceus, assembly GCF_051311805.1. Taxonomy (NCBI): domain Eukaryota; kingdom Metazoa; phylum Chordata; class Aves; order Passeriformes; family Icteridae; genus Agelaius; species Agelaius phoeniceus. The sequence goes on along the minus strand of NC_135276.1, from coordinate 1,424,914 downwards.
AAATGTTAGTTCATCTCTAGGAATGATTTGTTTTTTAATATGAAACCTGTGGTTTAGGAAATTCTGTGACCCTGTGGGGACACCTGCACAAGGCTGCTGAAGTGTGTACACCTGCCTGAATGCCATGTGCTAGGAACAGGCTAGGCATCCTTGGAAACTCTCAGAGAGGGTGGATCTTAGCAATAACAATGAAAAAACAATAAGCACAAGGGTTCTCATGGTCAGAATCTGATGGTGGTTATTTATCCATCCTTATGGTGGCTGTTTATCCATCCTTCAACACAAGCTCCAACAACTGCCTAGAGTGTTTTACAGAGGGAGTTACAGCAGCACCACTGCTGCTCCCCTTGGAAAGACTGCAGGATAAGCAGCTCTGGGTTTAGCAACACAGATCAGCAATGAAGAGCTTTATCCTGGAAAGTCCTGGTTCTGTGGGAGCTGCATTGCCAGTGAGATTCAGTGCTTTTGCCTCACTCAGTGCTGTGAGCACAGAGCACAGATGTCACATTTTCCATGCACACACACAGTACATGTGTCACAGGCAGCTAAGGCAAAAATGGCTTGGTTTATTTACAAATACATCTCAAGCCCAGAATATAAATAAATCATTGACAGCAGATACCTGCCTGGCTCCTTACTGCCCAAAATCTCTTCATGCATTAATAAAAGCCTCATTCTCAGTACGGATTGATTCTTTCTCCAAGAAATGATTCTAAAAAGGTAGATTAAGTTGGAGAAAGCTTGTCTGCATAGTCACCCTGCCTCTCTCCAGTGACTCCTGAGTTAGGCTGAAATGTATTGTTAGCCTGTTTTCTGGGAAAAATCAAATCTCAGCAGAACATGAGAAATACTTGTAGAACTCTGAGTAACAGGGCCACTCACATCTCCTGACACAGGAGTGCGAAGCTGGGGTGGAACAGGAGTGAGTGACAAATGATAAACGCAGCGGCAGGAAAGGAGACAAGAGCAGCAAAAAAACCACCAGAGGACAAACTTGAAACTGGTGACAGACTGGAGGTTTGTGTCTGTGGCTGGGGAGAGGAATAACAAGAGAGTGGAGGGGAAGGAAAAGGAAGGAAAAGTGAGCAGTGCTGGCTCTGGCTGTTCTCCAGGGCTGCTGTCCCCAGGCACCACCACCCCAGTGCTGACAAAGGGTCAGGGAGGAAATAAAATCAGGCTTTTGGGAGACTACTTCATGTTTTCAGATTATAAAGATCACAGAGTCACAAGAAATAATTGGCATTGTGGCATCTAATAAAGCTGACAGTGCATAGCAGTGCTGGGCACAGATCCTGAGAACAATTATCACACTGAAGGATGATTTTTAGTTGTTGTCAATTAGACAGTGCTCAGGTACAGCAGTGGAGAACAGAGAAGGTTTGTTTTCTCTCTCTCATCTTTCTAACTGATATGTCAAACTTCAAACTTCAGACAAGTTTATTAATTAATTAGTCTGCCTTGCACTTTTAACAAGCCTATTTATACCATCATTTCTCATTCACGTTTTCTCCTGTATGTTGCATGGAAAATCACAGCAAATTTGGGGTCATGGGCACCAACTGTTGCTGCTAAACAATTAAGATTGTCATTTAGACAACTTCTGGATTTGGAGACAAGAGGTTGGTGATTTTTTTATCAGTTCTTAAAAAAATTATGGTAGATTTTTTTCCCAATTTTTTTTTGAAAATACATGAATATTTATTTAAGCAGCTCCTCTGACCAGTGAATACCAATTCTTAGCCCTCTCAGAAGGTATTTATTCCAATTTTAGAGGACAAGGAAGACGGGACCCTCAAAGCTTGATGCACACATTACAGTCTTCAACTCCTTCCTAATTTTTGTTTATTATTAAACTTTACATAAGCCTTTTTTATTCCAAAGGTATTTGTTGAGGGTTGGGTTTTTTCCTGTTCTTTCCTTAACACTGTGTCATTTCTTCCCATTGAGTTGCTAATGGAAACTGATGGATGGATGCTTCAGATGGGCGGGCAGGGGGAACTCTTTTGGGTTTTGAGAGTCTCTCTCAGAGGAGGGCAAACATATCGGGAGATTCGGGCAGGGGGAAGGGGCTGGGGGCAGTTCCTGGCTGGCTCTCACTCTCTCAGCACCAGAGGGGAGACAGTTGTGGGCACTGTGGGGAGGATTTACCAGTACTGTGATGTTCTGTCCCTGCTGCCTTCTCCTACCGAGGCCGGCTGGACCGGCTTGGAAAAAAGGAGTTTCGCTGCCACCACCATGACCCACTGGGGAACCTTTCTTCTGCTGCTGGGCCCTGCACCCCCTGCCCTGCCAGGACACCTGCAGGTTCCAGCTATTGCTGTGCAGCTTTGGGACATTCTCATTCACTGCCCTGGAATTTCTGCTCATCCTTGCTGTTCCAGCCTGCTGCTCCCGAGAGTCCTGTTGGGGCAGGGGATCGGCTGCCCCGGGGTTTGTGGAGCAAAGCCTCTCCTCCATCCCTCCCCGTCTGGGCCCAGCCGCCACTGCCGCGTGCTCCCCGCGCCGCCCCACAGCGCCCCCTGCAGCGCCGCGGGGACCACTGCACCTGCCCCGCCCGCCGGGAGCCACCAGCGCCCCTGCTGGCTGTGCCCGGAACTGCACCAGCGGGGAAAGGGCCGCAGCACAAAGGCTGAGACTGGGTTCGGGTTCTGGCACTGGGTTCGGGTTCTGGGGCTGGGTTCGGGTTCTGGGACTGGGTTCGGGTTCTGGGACTGGGTTCGGGTTCTGGGGCTGGGTTCGGGTTCTGGGACTGGGTTCGGGTTCTGGCACTGGGTTCGGGTTCTGGGGCTGGGTTCAGGTTCTGGGACTGGGTTTGGGTTCTGAGACTGGGTTCGGGTTCTGGGGCTGGGTTCGGGTTCTGGGACTGGGTTCGGGTTCTGAGACTGGGTTCGGGTTCTGGCACTGGGTTCGGGTTCTGGGGCTGGGTTCGGGTTCTGGGACTGAGTTCGGGTTCTGGGGCTGGGTTCGGGTTCTGGGGCTGGGTTCGGGTTCTGGGACTGGGTTTGGGTTCTGAGACTGGGTTCGGGTTCTGGGGCTGGGTTCGGGTTCTGGGACTGGGTTCGGGTTCTGAGACTGGGTTCGGGTTCTGGGGCTGGGTTCGGGTTCTGGGGCTGGGTTCAGGTTCTGGGACTGGGTTCAGGTTCTGGGGCTGGGTTCGGGTTCTGGGACTGCGTTCGGGTTCTGTTTGTTGTCAGTGCCAGAGTCGTTTTACTTTGTTTGCTTTATTATACACACTGGTAAAGAACTGTTAATTCCCATTCTCATATCTTTGCCTGAGAGCCCCTTGATTTCAAAATTCTAATAATTTGGAGGGAGGGGGTTTACATTTTCCATTCCCAGGGAAGCTTTTCTGCTGGCCCTAGCAAACACCTGTCTTGTAAACCAAGACAGTATTACATTAGGAAAACAATACATGAACTATATAGATTTCCATTAATCAAGAGTCAAACCCTTCAAGCCTTATTTCAATCTCCCTGATTATATCAAACTTCATTAAGTTTTGAACTCAGCAATCCATTTGCTTACATGGAATTCTTAAATAATCACCCAGTTCATTATAAGTAGGCTAAGCATATCTGGAAACATCAGCTGCCATTATTAAAACCCTTTTGTTTTTGGACAGAATTTGACAATTTTTTAGATAGATTTTGGCTGTCAAAAGCCACCTGTAAATTGATCAGATCCAGTTTTTTTTCACAATGAAAAATGTTCTTTCCATGTGTATCATCCATTTGTAAGAGTGCTCAGAAAGATGTATTTTGACTTGGACTTGCAAAAAAAAAAAAAAATCACTTTTCACATGGGCAAAGTTTGGCTAATATTTGTTTAAATTAAATTACTTGTAATTATTTTAGTCTATTCCCCTTAAGTTGGCGCTGTGCAGGTAGTTGCAAATAATTTTCTTTTTGTTTTCATGGGAGCTTGAGAAAATTAATCCTAATTATTTTAAATGGACTCTGCTGGCTATTTAATGTGCTGGTGCTTGAACACCTACACACCAGATTGCACAGAAAGAAAGTTGCCACTCTTTCTAGGTCCAGAGCTGGAGCATTTGGAGAGAAGAGAAGAGAAAGAGCAGTGCAGGGGTGCAAAGGACCAACCCTCTAATTTAGAAGGTGTAGGAAAGGGATCAAGGCTGTGGGAATACCTGATGTGCAGCATTAACTCTCTTAGTTTGGGCAAAAATTCTTCATGGTAAAGGAAGAGTCATCAGGTAGCAATTCATGAAATACAGGGAAAGAGAGAAGAACCTAATTGCAACCACATCTATATATATTAAGGAAACACCACCTATACATCCTGAGAAATTAAACGCACATTATTCACGTTCTCAGAACCCCACGTGCATTTTTAAATCAGGTTAGTGATGGTACATTCTACCTTGGGAGTGCTCATAAATTTTGTCCTGCTGCTTGCCTGATGTTGGTCCCCAGAGCTCTCCTGGGAATTACAAATCTCATATCCACAATCTGCTTTCACCATTTAAAAAAGCTGATTTACTTTAGGATTTCCTGTGCCAGTGATGAGAGAGATGGGCTCTGAATTGGCTGTGCTGCTTCCCTTTCTCCTTCAGGTGATCCTAGCAAGGATTTCCTGTTTAGAAAGGATGATGCAAATCAAGGAATTTATGCATAGGAAGACCTTGTATAGTGTGAGTTACCTTAGAGGTGTTCCCTGGCACAGGGTGCCCAGAGCAGCTGGGGCTGCCCCTGGATCCCTGGCAGTGCCCAAGGCCAGGTTGGACACTGGGGCTGGAGCAGCCTGGGACAGTGGAAGGTGTCCCTGCTATGGATGGGGTGGTACTGGCTTTAAATCCCTTCCCACCCAAACCATTCTGTGATTATTAATGTATTGAAAAACTCACATTGCTTTTCTTCAATCTAATAATTAATGACCTTTTTATAAATCTACAATTTGGCCCTAGCAGCACCAGGAGCCACGACTGCTTCCCCCTGCCATGTTCCCAGTTGGGCTGGGCTGACAGGCACAGCAGAGCCTTTATCCCAGATGGAACTAAGCACACCCAGGGGGATTTTCAGTCCCCACATCCCTGTGCCGATGGCTTCTTTCGTGCCTGACAAACAGGCACCACGAACCAACCCTTCTGGCTTTTAATTCAACTGGCCTGGGTGTAGCCAGTCATTGCAGAAAGAAAGCAAGGCCACAGAAGTTTTCTTAGATTAATGTTCATAAAAGGATATAAAAATAGAAAAGCAGGTGGTATTTTTCTTTGAAAATATCCAGAATGTGAAAATATGAAACAGAATAGAGCTTCCTTTGAAATGTATAAAAAAAAATAAAGGACATATTTCTCTGTCTGCTGTAGCAAAGAATATTGAGCTGAAAAAAAGAATTGGACATACTCGGACAAGGCCAACTCAGTAATTTCCTCCTGTGAACTTGTGAACCTCCTGGAGATGGGCTCTTCACCTCTTAGAACATTCTGACACTTTTAAAGGCAAAGAAGAACCGCTACAAGATACATGAAAAAGAATAAAATCTGTTCATTCTTTACAGATAGTAGAGGTGGGATAACTCAATTTGAGTTATTTAAAAGCATTTTGGAACTTGGGAAACCAAGGACACTGCAGAAATATTCTCTTTTTTCACATGAATGTATCACATCTCAGTAAGTCTTCTTAATTTATTATTTGGTTAATATTGATGAGACCTCTTGTACCAAAATCAGTTCAATGGGAAGAAGAAAAACTACTGCTTTGCTACTGTTTCATATGATTTAATGTATGCTAAGGAGTTGTAACTGAGAACTCCATGCATGTTTGTACAGAGAGAGAAACAGAAATCAGGAGATATCCAGTAATAAAAGCCACTGCTGTGAAATGTAACTAGCTACAGAGGCATTAATTAAATGGTTTTAGCTTGTTAGATTAAAACCAGTAAATTGAACCATGGATTTTAGAGTTGTCCTCACATTACCTGAATCTGTACTTTATCTCCCTGGACAGGGAACTGAAATCAAAACATGTTTCAGTAACAATTTCCTTTTACTTGAGGAATTTCCAACTGAATTAATCTATCCTGATATTGACATAAATCCAGTCTTCCCTCTATGACTAAATACGCACCAGCAAAACTTTTTCTAACTCCTTTCCAGATAAAATTCTGCCTTTTTGTGTGGGATGGGAAATGTGTTTAGCTCTGACCTTCTTCTGGTAAGATCTGTAAAAACCAGAGCTGAGGCTACATCATCTGAAATCTCTTGACTGTGCAATGGTCTGTATGAGATATGAGAATTAAAACCTCTTTACTTGCACGGAAAATATGGTTTGGATGAAATTGCAAAACCAAAAATCAGATACTGAAAAAAAAAAATTGATGTTGCGAACCCAAAATCAGCTTGATGGAGATGTAGAAGTGAACACTGACCACTACATAGAATTTAAGTTGAACATTGCAATTACAACTGTATAGACAGAAATATTAGGCAACCTTAAATGTCCTAGTACAAGTTACACTTTCTGGAAGGTTTCTACAAAGACAACAGTTTAAAATGCTCTATTGAAATATTACTGAGGTGAAACTAATTCCTGTGAAAAGTGCAAATGTTCTGGTAGTTTGGAAGCAGGTAGTTCATAAAATTATCCACAGTGATATCAAGTAACTTGTGCATTGTTCAGGCATCATGGAAATCTTAATTTGTCCCTAATTTTTGCATAGTATTACTACATCCAAAGCCTTGCCATGTGAAATACTAGGTTTATACCTCTAATTCTTTTTAGCTTATATCCTTCAGGATCAGGAAATCCATCATGTAATGGGAATTTTCATAGGCACACCTGAACCACCACTCCCATTAGTCAAGGATCCCAGGGATTTAAATGTCCCAGGACAATTTAAATGCAACACATATACACAGATTGAAACAAGACAGTACAGGCTGGAGTACTGAAATTTCCCTTGTGATCAAAAAAATACAAAAAAGGAAGCAATTCTGATATTTCCTTCATAATTTGTCTTCAATACAATTTGGGATTTTTGTATTTTATCCAAAACATTGAAAACATCATATTATGATTCTGACTTTTACTTGATTGTGTTTTTTATAAGATTTTCCACTTTTCAAATCCATGATAGATGTTAAGTACAGTACATCTTAATCAGTTACAAAGGGACCCAACAACAACGGCAGGTGAAAACCTGAGTAAAAATAAGTGAAGGCAACTCTCTTCCTGTATGAAACTTTGGGGTTTTTTTCCAAAATTTTTAGTGCTCAGGCAATGCTTTGTATGTCACTAAATGGACCAAAGGGATAAAATAATTCCTAAAACGGACTCTCATATCAACCACTAAAAAATTACTGTCAGACTGAGCCATTAAAACTTGTTGCTCATCCGTAATTCAATTCTTAAAGAAAAGACATTTTGCAAACACACATCTCCATCACACATCTCCAGGGTATTTTATGCTGGCATTTGTCATGCAAATCACAGACTTGGGAAAAGATGCCAGGGACTGGAGTCTTGTTTCCACTGCCTTCTCCAAGTTTGCCTTTCCGTTTTCTTATGTGGCCTAGAAATTATGAGCCTTGGCTCTTATAAATGTGAAAATTATAAAAGCACAGGAGTTGTAATTTTTTTTAAGAGTTCACTGTTCCTCCTCCTAATATATTAATACCATTTAAAAAAAGAGTAATGAGAGAGATAAATCAATTTTTATAATTTGAAATGTTATTGTTATTTTTAAGCATGGAACAGCAAAGCACAGCACCAATATAAATTGAAGACTCAAGACAGCAAGAGATATTAACATTAGGCTCTAAAATATGCTTTTAAGCATTCTCAGATCTTTAATAAAATCATTCATCTCACCTCCAAAATGTTAACATATTCCATACAAAGTTCATTGGTGACATAATTTGCTAACTCTCCTTCTCCTCTTCTCACTCGGTTATTTGTCACTTCAGTTTTACTGAAAGGAAAAGCAGCACCACCTGAAATGCAGAACAACTGGAATTACTGAAAAACCAGATCTCATGCTGCTCATGTTTTCTTTTAGCCTTTTTATATAACCATCTGCTATTGGTACTGCTTTGTGCTCTATTTTCCACTGGTAATTAGAAATAGTGGCAGCCAGGTTGCTGTTAATTAGAAATGGTGACAATAAGATGCCTTCTTCTTTGTAACACTGGGATGTTATCCTGACTTTTGTGGTAAATTTCCATTCCCTGTGAAGTGGGCACAGGGTGCCCAGAGCAGCTGGGGCTGCCCCTGGATCCCTGGCAGTGCCCAAGGCCAGGTTGGACACTGGGACTGGAGCAGCCTGGCACAGTAGAAGGTGTCCCTGCCATGGCAGGGGTGGCACTGGGTGGGATTTAAGGTCCCTTCCAACCCAAACCAGCCTGTGTTTCTGTGACTCCATTCACTACGAGTTTTCTCTGTACAGTCAATTGAATTCATATTCTCATTAAGTCATTTTCTCTCTCCCCACCCCATCCCCATTCTTTTTATTTTTTTAATTATTTTTTAAATTTTTTGCTTCACCTGAAAGCTCTTTAGGACTTTTTTTGAAACTGAGTGCGGCAAAATATAAACTGTAAACAACCCAAAGCCCTGGTTGACTTGGTTCACCAGTTCCAACAGCTTGATCCAAAGTCTGCAAAGTTACACATTACTACAGAAACTATAATTATATGGTTTAATCAATGGGTTGTTCTGGATTTCACCAGAGTAACCATAAATAACTTTTCGCCCCAAATTTTCTACTATCCTGACACTAGAAGGCTTATTGAGATCCTGAAAGTACTTAAGAATTTCAGACATTTAATGACATCAGATCTACTCACTATATTTTAATTGCTGAATGTGGCCAAAATAAATGATAGTTTCAGAAAGAAAAACCATTCCTTTCTTGCAGGATATAATCTCCTGAATCAGAAAATCATTGGAGAGTTCCAGCAGTCCAGAAGAAGATCTGGGGCTGAAGGGAGCACATGGGGCTGGCCTCAGCATGGTGGGAAACAGGCCCCAGATCCAGAGTCAGGAGTGAGTTATAGATACAATTTCTGCTTCTTATCATTGTCTCCACTAATTTTTTCTCTATATCAAGCTTGTTTGGTATTGAACTTCTCTTATACCCTCCACAGGGTTCAACAGTAGATGGAAAAAAAATTAAATAATTCCACTTCAAAGTTCACAAGTTCCCCTCTTCCCCCACAATTTGTGTCATGGATTTTTTCCAATCTGCAAGTCAGTGGCAAAGCCCAGAGTGATCTGAGCAGATGAAGTTCCAGACAAGTCCTGTAGCAGCTGGCTCCTTCTTCTGTAAGGCAGTGCTGTAATTGACAATTATCCAGTTAAGAACAAGATTTTCACATCAATTTTGTTTACTTAGTAAGCACCAGATCCTATATGTATTTTTAATTCCATATGGATATTGAGTCCAAAATTACAGTAATTTAATTTCCATTGATTTCTACTCTTCTTTATCTATTGAACAGCTCAGAATAGCTCTGGTTATTTTGCTAGGGACTATTCAGATTGACAAATGGTAATTCAGCTGATTCTCTCCCTTGACTGCCAGTTGTCAAGTGCAGGTTCCAGAGTTTTTTCCCTGCAGTGTGTAGTAGGAAGTGCACATAAACCATTGACTTGGAGTGGGCTGAGAAATTTTGCCATCTGGCAGATAACTCACCCACAACCATTTCCTGCTGGATTTCACTACATAAAGATACAGAATTCCAAAATAAATAACTCATCCCTTAGAAATAACTATTCCTGGGAAAAGTGCTTCAAATTATTTCTCCTGTAAGTTAATGATGAACATTTTGCCCAGAAATCAATATCTGATTATGTGCGCGCACACACGTTCATCTTCCCTGCCTCTGGAAATAGAGATGCTATTTTGGGGGAAGAAAAAGATGTCAGCAGGTTTCCTAGGACTAAACAACGACATTAAGAAAGCCCCAGTGATTCCTGTGACATCTGGCACAGCCAAAGTGCCTCTCAGAGCACAGCGGGGCTGTGTGGGCTGAAGGAATTTGGGGCAAAAGGGAGAGACCTACTCGAGGTTTACTGAGCACAGCAAGGTGGCAGCTCCTGCTGCAGGGGAACAGCAGGAACCTGGTTTAGAACCCTGAAATGAGGGCATTAATCAGAGGAAAGACCTGTTCAAGCCAACCTGAGGCAATGTCTTTGTACATTTTTTTGCATTTATTATGTTAAACACACAATAGTTGTGTCACCTGAAGACATTCCTGTGTTTGGTTTGAACAGACACAGCCAATTTCATGATGAAATCCAAGACCTCCAAAGTGTCAGTGACTTTGCTATGTCCAACCTACACTGATTTGTTTTGATAGAAATCTGTTTACTCTGCCTCGATAATATTCTTTATGGCCATGTTCAGGCTGAAGCCCCTAATTTAAAGTGACATTACATTAAGGTCTAATTCAAACTGGTGCCATTAAAGAGCAGAGCTGGATAGTCTAAAAATACTCATTTGACAGAGGTTTACTGATGGGTGACCCTACCTCAGCTCATTTAGGAGAGAAAATTGATCGAGTTTAAAAACTAAATTGGCTTTCATGGCTCTGTATGATACAAAAAAAAAAAGAAATTGTGTGAATATTTCACAGTGTACTGTGGGTACCAGTTGAACCATCCAAACAGGAAAATTTGGAAATATTTTTTTTTTATTTTTTGATTCACCTTGTTGGATTTGTGCCATCTCAACCTTTTGTAGTCTCTATCTATCTTTGGCTGATCCTGGTTATTGCATTTTCTGCCTAAGAAAAAAAATGTTGTCCAAATAATACATATGTCATTTTTCTTCATAATTTGCAAGTTATTACTTCTTCCTTAAAATGTTTTAAGCGAATGTAGCATTTTAATTAACAATTATTATCCATCTCAAGGACTTGTATATAATTTAAAAACACATGAAAAATGAATATAATATTTTAAACAGAATTCCAATTAAGCATGAAAAAATTGTTTAATTAGTTTAAAATTATTAATGAAAGCTACAGTAACCTAGAAGCTGAAAATCTCCTAAAACTAGAGAAGATGCCTAAATTCTATACTCATCAGTGTAACCACAAGCTCCTGGAATATTAAATTTCTATCCTTGTGGTTGCTTTTTAAGTGCTCTTATAGGTTAACCCAAATGGGTAAATTCATATTATGAGGTTCAGAAAAATCAGATCCAAGTGAGGAAGCTGGAATTCTTTGCTGATGCTACTCTTTCAGATTTGGATACAGTGTTTGAGTCCATGTTGAGCAGAGATTCTGTGAACAATAATAATTTACACATAAATTAACCGTTCTGCCCCTGGTCACACACTTTTCCAAAATTGTGACAGATGCATGATCCTGCTACATCTCCTGATTCCAGACTGCCAAGGACATTTGTGCTTTAGCTAATAAAAACCTCTTCTTTTGGTATTTTCCCCCATCTGATGCAATTACAGTAAAATTACTGAAATAGAACACAGAAGAAATAAATCAGATAAAAGAGCTACGTGAGAGCGTGGAGAGCTCTGATGAAACAGCAGCATGACTTGTGGCTGACAAAAGCCTTTGTCACACAGGTTGTGAAGGTGCCTGATCCAAACCTTGATAAACCCTCACCTGTCAGGTCTTTGGGAACAAAAATTTGATGAGCTGGGAGCCCCTTTCTCTGCTTTCTGTGTGTGTCCTGACCTCTGGTGAGAGGAATGAGCAATCCCCCTTGTGACACCCAGAATCTGGGAGCAAAGATCTGTATCCAGACAGATTCCTGTCAAAATAATGGGAGCTGTGCAATCTCTGGAACATTTAGCTGCCCTCCAGTGCAGCCAGCAGCTTGGGCTTGTTTTTAAAACCTTTGAGGAGTATCTTACACACACCATGTGAATAGAATAATTACATCATTTGAAGAAGAGTATATGAGAAATTAAAAATTAGACCAGGAGTACAAATAAATAAATAAATAGAGGTGTGTAGTAGAGAGGTTATGCAATAACTATCAGAATGTCTGGTTTTACAGACTAGATGCACTTACCTTTGAGGGTTTTTTTGGTCACATTCATTCTTTGATGAATAATGAATCAAGTACAATTACAATCTTCCTTGTAGAGTTCAAAATGTTGCTGATATCTACCTTTTAACTCTTCTTCACAGTCACAGAGTAAGATTTTAACTACCAATATCAGACTCTTTCTATTTTCTTCACCTGCATCTATCACACATTTTATGAGCTCCTTGTTTTCTTTGCCAAGCTACCACAATTTGATGAACCATATTCTAAAATATTATAAAAGTGTGAATGTAGTCCTTGAACATCTTACATGCTCAGAATATGTAGCATCAAATGCATATTCAAATACTTTAAAGACAAATTTGTTCAATAAATTGCCATTAAAAAGAATAATTTAAAAATAAAACTCCACAAACCTGTATCCCAGTTGTCTCTGTCATCTCCCAGGTACCACTTCAGTTACATAAATTGTCAAGTAGTTCATTTTGAGCAGATTCAGTATTTTTCTCCAAAACATCACTATTTAAAATAATTTTTTAAATACATATATTTATTTTAAATATTTTTTTAAATTATAATCCTCTGCTCAATTGTCATCCATGCTGTTTCATTTATATTAGAAAGAATCATACATAAATTCTCAGATTACTTCTTTTCTCCAAAATTTGTCTCAGTCTTTTGCAACAAAAGAACATTTCCATTCCATTTTGAGAATGCTTAAGAAAAACAGCAGATTCCTGATCCTTCTTTTAAATACAATATCCAAAGTTCTTCAGAAGAAAAATGCAAGTTTAGCAAAAAAGAAAGTTATTTAAACCATTGCCTTAATAGAGAACTGAGACATTCCTGCTCCTGCTTCTGCTCTGACTCAGGGGTCTGCTAAGCAGTTTCTCTAATATATTCTCACTCCTCTCTCCCAGCCACAGTTCTGCAGGGTTTTTTTTCCCAATTCTTAAATACTTTACTCCAGAAGTGCTGCCATTGTTGCTGATGGGCCCAGCCTTAGCCAGGGGTGGCTCTGTCCTGGAGCTGACTGGAATTGGCTCTGTCAGACATAGGAAAAGCTTCTGGATGTTTGTCTCAAAAGCCATACCTGTATCCCCCCTCCCTGCACATACCCCCCCCATGCCCCCAAAAAGACCCCTTGCCACACCAACCCAATACAGCACTTGTGATTCATATGATAGTTGAATTTTTCACACTCCTGAGAAAAAAATGCTTCATAGCCACCACAGCTCAACTTCCTCCATTTATTTCCTAGATCAACAGCAAAATCTATTGCAGAAAGCTTCCAGATCATTGCTGCTGGGTCTTTGAACATGCCTGAGGAGGAGTGGCAGTGCCATGAGTGCTGGCTACTGGAGAGTTCTTTCTGGAGGGCAGGTTGCTTCCTCCTTCAAGTCAAACACCTTCCAAAAGACATCATCCTGTCAGTATAGAATGTAATTTGATTTCTGACACTCTTGAAATATTTGGTCATGGATGTCTTTAGGTGGTTCTGTTGTTCTTCTGGAAGAGACCTGTAAGTGTCTGGAAGACACTTATCATTGCTCTGTGAACTGATGATAAGACATCTGAAGTGGACAGTCATTTTTCTGTTGAATCCTATTCAGTTGGAAAATATTTTACATACCACATTGTTTTTAAATGGACATTTCTTTCACCAAAGTGGAAGTGTTCTTAAAGAGATCACTACACAATATGAATGTTCTTCCTCAGTAAAGTACAAAACCTACAAAGCTACCTGGAACTTGTGAGCAAGAGGAATTTCATCTCCCAGCTTGGTGACCTATTGAACATCAAAGTTAGTGTCTATCCATGTGTGGCATAATGCTGAAGTCTTTCAGGAAAAACTAATGATGTGATTAAAGCATTTAACAGCACATCTGATGTGGAGAAGGGTTTTATGAAAGTATCCTTAAAGTATTACCCTTAAAGATGTCTGTAGTGCCCAGAAATGGAAGCTCAAGAATTTTCTGAACACAACTTTTTATCCTCAAAGGGACTTCTTGGTAATGCTTTACATGAAGAAGCCATCTAAAAAATTAAATCTAATCACTGTATTTTAAACAACAAACTTTTAAAACAAGTTATCTCTATTGAGCTATATTTTGGCTGTAGGTAGATATATCTGCAAAAAAGGACAGGTCCATTCTGTCCATTCTAAGTTTCCAATGAGTAGACAAATTGCTTAAATCCAGTCTTGTTAATGCAAGCAGCCATGTCCCTAACAGACTGGTGAGTAGCAGTAAAGTAAGGAAAGGCTCTCAGGCAAAGAATTCCTTGGGAATTTATTGGTCTGCAGGGATTCTCACACAACTCTCTTTTGTGCAGAGGTTCCTTTTTGAGCAGGATGAGGCTGCAGGTGCCAAATTCCAGTCTCAGTTCAGCAGATGCAGCTCTCTTCTGACTTTTGTTCTTCCCCAGTTGGTCTGGTGATGACAAAATACCATGATCAACACTTCCTGAATCCCAAAGGACTGGCAACAGATTAATTTCAGCAAATATAAATTCATAATTAATGCTCTCCAAATTCCCCAATTAATGCAGACCAGTGAACCATTACAATGTTAAGTATCTTAACTTCCCATACTCAGTTTGTCCTTTGATAATATGAGAGGAGTTTATTTCAAACAAGGGATGTGATCAACTAATGCTGCAAAGAATATTAGGATTATCAGCAACAGCAGTCCTAAGAAAAGCAGTTCAATCAGTATTTAGTTTACCACTTGATTTCCTAATCATATATTCCAACAGCAAAGACTGGACCGTGTTGTACATATGCAGTTAATTCTCAGTGACGTGTTTTCCCTTTGAGCCATTATCTTCTTGTTTAGCTGCTAGCAGGCAGCAGAGTAATAAACAGCACAGAGAAAAAAATATTATATCCCTAATAAAATAGAGAATCTTAAGATAGGCTTTGCCTTCAGCCAAAGGCTGGGCACCCTTAGTGTGTTCAGAAATAAATTAATAGGGGAAAAAAATATTTATATCTGTCCAAATACTTGATTAAACTTCATATCCATTGTTGCATTATCCACACTAGAAATACCTTAACCTTAATTCTGAGTATATTGGGACTAAGTGGGTCTTCTGGCAGTAAATTAGTGTTAAAAGATAACATGCTAGAAACTTGCAGAGAAGAACAGTACAAAGTATACTATTTTTGATATGCTGCATACCTGTGCTATGACAACATATTCATCTGCTGAGACAAGGGAGCTGACTTTCAGAAAACAGCAATGAGCATCACTGCCAGTTTAGCCTGACCTTTGAAAGAAGGCACCTGGCCTTTCATCTTCAAGACTATACCTTGAAAGGCAATTAAAGGAAAAAATAAGGAAAGAGTGACACTAACATGACAGCTGTTGAGGAGGACATAAACAAACATTTGCCATTGACAGCAGAAATCTAGAGTTTAACATCTGAAAACTTATTAACAATGAGAAGTAAAAGGTCTCCCTGTGTGCTCTGCATCACTGGGATATCAGAAACAGCTCTTAAAAGAACTTAATTTGAAAGAGATGCATTTAACTATCAGATGGCACAAGACCAGCATACCTAATTCACTGGATTTGGGACATGAAATCACATGACTGTTTAAAAAAAAATTGACTCATTTTTATAGTAAATCGAGGCAACCTCTGACACAGGGAGAAATGATGCATCTGACTCCATCTTATCAGAAGGCTAATTATTTGCTTTATTATACTATATTATTCTATACTATATTACACTTCTTCCAAACTGAATCTGCCAAGCACTCAACTCAACTGCCCAGAATCTTGTGACTGTCAGCTTGCAATAAATCCATGGGTCTCTGGGCTAAGATAAATCCAGATCCAGCTTGCTCAGGACTAAAGCCCACACGGAATTACATAGACAGAGGATAAAAGACGAGAAGCGCTCTTTGCCACATGGAGATGAGTATCCAGTTTATTAGCTAGAGACAGGACACTTCTGGTGGCAGCAAGCACCCAGGTAACAAAGAGGCAGAACCACACCTGCCTTAGGGTTTTATACCCCAGGTGATGGGGGTGGGGAAATAGGACCATGGCCAATGGGATAACATTGGGGAGGGGCGAGGGGAGGGACCACCCGTGGGACAGACCACCAGGGCATACGGAAACCAGGGGGTTATGTGAGGGAGAAACCATGTGAGGGGGAATATACCATCCACGTGACCCAATAACATTTTTTTCAACATCCAGTGCAAACAACTAAATAACTATTTAGTGCAATACAACATCAGCTGACAGTCCTGACACACATGTGGATTCAATTGGTCAATGAATCAAAATACAACCAGAATCCAATCAAATTCCTTCAGGTAAATAATCTTCCTCAATGCATTCCACTTGTTCCAAAACACAGGAGAGTAAATGAGATAAGAATTGTTTTTCCTTTCTCTGAGGTTCAGAGAACGTGAATCCCAGAAATATCCTTGGGAAGTTGTGCCTTGCTTTTCTCTGTGACGAGAAATGCAGCCACACATTTTAAATTAAATAATAGAGAATAGTTCGGTTAAAACCCAGGTAATGGAGATAACAGTGTTTGAGAGCAAAGCCCTCTAGGAAAGAGCACTGAAAGAATCTTTTCTAAAGTAGTACTCCAGAACTTTTACTACCTCCCTCCAGACTACACATCTTAAAGCACAACTGGCTGATTGTGCTCAAATTGGCAGTTTTGTTCAAGAAAATACTATTTGATCTGCCTGTTGGAAAGAAGGCAATGGATCTTCTGTGTTTGCAAAGTCTACAGGCAAATCTCTACAGGCAAATGCCACAAGTTGGCAGAAAAAAGCTGGGAAACATAAGACTCATCCCATGCAGATAAACACACAATCCCACAATGGTTTGGGCTGGGAGGAATTTTAAAGGCTATTTCATTTCATCCCCTGCCAAGGGTCAGAACACCTTCCACTGTCCCAGGCTGCTCCGAGCCCCAGTGTCCAACCTGGCCTTGGGCACTGCCAGGGATCCAGGGGCAGCTGCTCTGGGCACCTGTGCCAGGGCCTGCCCACCCTGCCAGGGAAAAATTCCTTCCCAATATTCCATCTAACCCTGCCCTCTGGAGTGGGAAAACGCTCCATGAGATCTCATCTTAAAGTCCCATTTAAGAAGATTGCCTCATTTCACTAAAGACATCAGAAGAGAAGCAAAGATGAAAGAGATTAAGATCTCTTTTCCCTCTTGCTCCCCTCTCTCCACCTGGAAAGAAACCAAACATTCCTTTATGGATTTAACCCTTCTGTAGCTGTATTTCTAAGATATTGGTAACAAAGACCAAAGCTTTAAGTTGGCATGACTCAATCAATTTCTGTAAGAGGTACTGAGCTGAACCGCTGCCAGATCAGTTGTTGTTGTTATACCCTGCTCTGCAGTTTTGTACTTCTAATCAGTATTCAACAACAACGGGAGAACCCTGAATTTTCTCACTGGATGGTCTTGGTGGAACCATAAAAATAAAGCAATTCTGTGTTCTTGAAACAGGAATACACACTACAACACATAAAGGTTTCTGTTAGCAAATCAAAGGAGCTTCACAAATGGACTCACCCATTTCCAGAAGCAGGCCTGCAGCTGCACAGGGATGCTCAGTGAAATCTTATCCCTTATTCCTGGAGGAAATAAAAAAGGCTTTCAGGACACCAGCACAGCCCATGTTGTCTAGATCTTCTCACCTCAATTTGGCCAGGATCTAAGAGGGAACAAGTGGTGCTGGACAGAAGGCAGCTGGGCTTGCAGACTGACAGATGTTTCATGGTGTGAGAGAAGCAGTTTGGCAGAGGAGCATAGCTCACCCCACAGCGAAGTGCTCCATTGCTGACATTTTCAGAAGTGCTATCTACTTCCAGTAGCTCCACGAAATCTCCTGGAAAATAATGAAACAAGCCTTACATTTGTTTAGTTTCTCAGCCATCTTCCCCCAAACTGTACATGTAAGAATACTGAGGGAGAAAGTGCTTTTATATTGATTGGTTTTTCCTCTTTAACAGCTGGAGTGTTAAAACAGAATTCTGAGTAAATTAAAGCAATAACAAAATTACACAGGGCAGCTGTTTCAGCTATTTCCACAGAGCAATGCTCTTTAGAAGAGTTAATGAATCTAATGGAATCTAACAGATGCTGCCAAAGCACCAATAAGTGATTTAAAATGTAGAGGAAAGTCTCATACAAACAGTCTCACCAAGCACTAAAGGAAGTAACATAAAACTCTTGGGGCTTCTAGCCTTTAACAAAAAATCAAATAGATCTCTGTTTATTTATTACAGTGGTGCTTACAAGCTCTCTCCATTACAGGACCTGTCAGAATTTCTATTATCCTCATTACTGAAGTGTTTGTAACTTGCCTAATTACAAATGTGCTCGAGGCTGCAGCTTGCTTTCACTTACTGCCTGGTTAATCCCCAATTTCCATTTCATTTAAATTTTGAAAAAATATTTTTGTTTATTCTATGCAAAAGAATAAAGATGAGAGATTTGTTCAACTACTGGAATTCTTCAATTTTTCTGTAAATGCTGCCAGTAAAAGCTGACATGTGGGAAGTATTTCACTGTAAACCATTCAAATGGGGCAAATTTGGTTTCTTTGCCCTTCCTCAGCCAGCAATTTGGGCAGTAACCTGGGGTGTGCTCTTACAGGGGCTGAATGTTTGTTTTATAGCACTCCTGGATTATTTTCATTCCTTACAGGGGGTAATGGGGTACAGGGAACCCTCTTCAGGATGGATTTGAGAGGGACTAAACTTCCCAATGCCTTAGGAAAGCCCCTTTCCTAAGGAGGCAGAGCCAGCACAGCCATACCCTGGGCAGTAGTGATTTCACAATAAAATAAACCCCATTAGGCTCTCAATGAGACTCTCAAGATTCTAAAAACGCTTCAAAGTTCTTCCCAACAACCTTCCATGTTCTGCCTTCCCTGGATGTGGAGCTCTGACTCCTCAGTGGCTTCAAAGGGCTGCCAAAGCCCTTTGAGTGAGTCTCCTGAGTGGAATTCTTGCAGAGGAATGAACGGTGCCCTCATCTTCCTCAAAGGAGGCCAGAACCGTCTGGTGTGGTGCGTGCCAGTCAGGGACAGGAGTGGAAAAATGAAACAGTATCAAATAAAAAGTCAGATATAAAGTTTCTGTGTGAACTCCTCCCCATGGAGGACTGCAGATCTTCTTTAGGAATGGCTGGAGTTCCTGTTCTCCATTTCTGATGAGTGCACAGAGCAGGATCCTCACCTTTGCACTGTGCCCCCTCAGGCCGTGCTCTGCCACCCAGTGTATTGCACTGGGTGTCTCAGGAGAGCAAAGAGAGCTCTGACAAAAGAGAGCAATTTGATATTTTCACTCATCATCCCATCAGATAAATTTCCCCATAGTTTAAGGTTTTTCCTTCTGATTCATATCCAATGTAAGAAACAACAATCTTTTCTTCTGTTACGGAAGCATTATTGTGACAATCTTTAAAGCAAGTTTTTTCCATATTTCCCATATATTTAATGATAACAAGTATATTATCAGTGACCAAACATAATTTTAGTTAGAGCAAATAATTTCAAATCTAAGAGATTAAATTTAAAAGTAGCCCCTCCTTTTTAGCTGCATGTTTTAGTCAGATTTACCTTCTAGTATTTACATTTCTTGGACAGAATTTATAGTATTTAATTTAGTCTGCTCAAGCACAAACTAACTGGATCTAAGCATAAAATATGCTTTCGTGCCTTGAATTTTTATTACCTTTTTCATCAGAAAGACTCATTGCTGTATTTTTTACAAATTAGTTTCATTCATTTTTCAAAGGAAAGCTGCTAACAAATTAGTTTCATTCATTTTTTCCAAACGAAGCTGCTGCTTTGCTCAGATTCAGACACAAAACCAAGCAGTTCTGTGAGCTGACACCCACAGAGCCAAGAAATCTCTGCAATGGTTGAGATTACACAGAGTATATCAAAAAAGGCAGAAGTGCTGTCCCATGGACTTTTGAATCATATTGGCAATTCTGCCTATAATTAATAAATAATAGTCTCAGCATATGCTCCAAGTTGTGGCCCTGAGCAAACACACATAAAAGATAAGCTTAGTTCCCATGTAAATAAAGGGAAATTATGTACATGTCTTTAAGGGATTTTGTAAGCAAGGTTTGGAAGTTTGATTAATATCTAAACAGCTATACCCAACAACATGCTAATCAGATGTCAATTACTTACTAAAATAGTTGCATTTATAATGTTAATTGAAACTAAACTTGCTATAATGACTTATTAATCCTAGTTTTCAAACTCTTTAATTATCTTACTCATGGAAAGACCACACTTGTGATTCTAGTGGTTACATTAAATTAACATATTGAATAGGAATGCTGAGAGAACTTATTCAAGAACTGTGTGGTTCAGAAAACCCATATACTACTTTTATCATAAAGCCAGTCTGATACAGTATCTTAATTTCATTTCTCCTTAGAGGTAGGAAGTGACCACATACTCTGTGTTTAGAATATTAATCCATACTGAATTCACACAGAATTATGTTCAAATTTCAGTATTGCAGATAAACAAAGCCTGGCTGTTTCTGATGTTAGGAAAACATCTCTTTTGAAATCATGCTCTTTTTATTCACTGAACCTTGATCTGGTCTTGATAAAATTATAAATTCTGATTTGATAAAAAACCAGTGATGGGAAGTCACTTGAATAGAAAAATGTTTTAGTACATGCTAAGCAAAGTCCAGATTTAATGGTTAAAATAGATTGTTTTGACTTCTCTATTACAGATTAAATTCTGAGAAGTCACTATTAACATATAACTGTCATGCACAACAGGTACTCATGCTCATGATTCAGATAAATGGACATAATATGAAAAAAAAAAATAGAGACTTTTAATTATTTTAAGAGAGAATTTTCATACACTAATCATTTTCCCTGAATGAAAGTTTCAAACCTCTTTTCCTTAAATCCAAGTCAAAGAGAAATTTTAGGGATTCCACATTTGAAATAAAAGACCTTGAGTTGCTCCCTGGCTGGATTTTAGTTTATTCCAAATGTAACTTAATTTTGGTGAATTTTTGCAGTCATACAAACTGGGAGAGGACATTCCAAAGGCTCCCTAATCAGTGGGTGCACATAGCTTGGCCTCAGAAATCCTGGAAAACACCTGCTAAACAAAAATGCTCTCTTCCATAGCAGAAAGCCCAAATTATGTCATTAAATCCCATCGCAACGTTCTTGCCCATAAAACTCATGATGAAGCTGAGCACAAACACAACACCAACAACCTCAAGAGTGACACCTCCAGATTCTTGGCTGATCAGATCTGTGCATCCTCCTCCAAAAAATTTGCCTCTGTAGAAAGGCAAGAATTTTTGCTTTAAGGTCTGGTGAAAAACTAATGGATTTCCAGTGCTTGCAGGAGCTGCAGGAGAGATGGAGAGAGACAATTGCCAAGGGCTGGAGGGACAGGAGCCAGGGAATGGCTCCCAGTGCCAGAGGGCAGGGCTGGGTGGGATCTTGGCAATGAGGAATTGTTCCCTGGCAGGGTGGGCAGGCCCTGGCACAGGGTGCCCAGAGCAGCTGGGGCTGCCCCTGGATCCCTGGCAGTGCCCAAGGCCAGGTTGGACACTGGGGCTGGGAGCAGCCTGGGACAGTGGAGGGTGTCCCTGCCATGGCAGGGGTGGCACTGGATGGGCTTTAAGGTTCCTTCTGACCCAAACCATTTCATAATCCTATGATTTTATGACTCCCTATTAATTTCACAGGGGTTTTAGATGTGGCTCCTAATCAAAAGGGCTCTAAAAATCTGTGCAGGGGACACCTTCCTACTTAGCAAGTACAGTTCCTTAGCAACTAATTAGTGAAGAAGAAACAAATGATAGAAAATGCTAGGGTTGGTTAAAAATTATATAAACCCTGGTAAGAAGAGAAATCTCCAGTGAAAGCTGATGATGAATAAACTGTGTAATCCTGCCCCTGTGCCCAGCCCCGGTGTCACCTCTGGGTGCTGTGTCCAGCTCTGGATCCTCAGCACAGCAGGGCCAGGAGCTCCTGGAGCAGGGCCAGCAGAGGAGGGGAAGGGTGGACTGGCCACTGCATGTCAGCTACAGCAAAATCATCTCTGGTTCAGCAATGAACCAGGGGAACAAAGAATCAGCAGCCTCTAAGAGTTTACTGATTAATAGTGGGATATTTAATGAATGCACTGGATACTATCCTATCCATTCGAACATACTTCTGTTTTCTTTAGTTTCTTTTTTTCTCACTAAGCAACAACAGACAAGCACAACTTTTGTAAATCAGTTTCACTTGGATTTCGGTGACCAAAAGTCAAAGAATTGTAATTAGCTGTGATATCATTAAGCCATTTAAAACAATTGCTATCATCCACAGATAATGCTCTTGAAGGAGCTGTATTTATCCCACTCCTGCCATGGGCAGGGACACCTCCCACTGTCCCAGGCTGCTCCCAGCCCCAATGTCCAACCTGGCCTTGGGCACTGCCAGGGATCCAGGGGCAGCTACAGCTGCTCTGGGCCAGGGCCTTACCACTCTTAGCTGTAAAAAATTTCTTCTTTGTATCCCATCTAAATCTTCTCTCTTTCAGTTAAAAAGATTAAGAAGGTTACGGGATAAAAGAATTTGTTTTGCCTGTGAGATACTGCAAAGAACTTCTTATTCTGAAGAGCAGATTACATTTTAAAAATTGAACCAGATTTAAATCAATAATCTCCTTATGCTACTTTATGACTTTAATATTCCTTCATATGTAAATCTAAATTCCTGTAAAAACATCACAGCTCATATTATCCTTCCTGTAAATGTTGATACTTTCACCTGCAGTTGTGCAGTCACAAGAAAGATCTATTCTGCTCACATTATGTCTAAAAATACATAAATTATGAATAAAGCACTGCATTAAATATTTCAAGAAATCTCAGTGTAACTGTGGATGCAAATACACTCTAGAGCACTAAAATTCCAAGCAACTGCTGAGAAACTCTAAGTTTTACATTAATTTGCAATGTGGTGTCTCCTTACTAATGTGCTTTCCTTCTTCCACTGTTAAAGCTCACAGAAAAATTTTGCTTTTAATTCTGTTTTCTTTCTAAAGGATACAAACAATTGCTGTCAAAACTCAGTCAGTGGTAGAATGATGCTCAACACACCATGTTAATAAAAAAAAATGTGATTTCTCCTGACACAGCCTGGTACTGGAACCAGCTGTATGTTCTATTTTAGGTTTTATACCCATGGCAAGACCAAAGGTTATCCAACCATGCTCATAAAGGAGATTTCTCATCCTGACTGTGCAGCTGAACATTTAATATCCTCTCCTAGGAGGAAGATCTCTTGAACATGCAAGCAGGCTGCACCCTGCTGGGATGAAGGCAAAGATGGAGGGTTTGGGTTACAGGAGCATGGGTCAGACTGTCAGATCCACTGCAGCTCTGCAATGAGTTGGGGGCCTAAACACTGAAACAGTCGAGGTTACACATCCAGCTCACACAAGGGCTCCACTGCATCCCCATGGGCCTCCTGAGCTGCCCAGTGCTGCTGCAAATCAAACTTCAAAAAACATATATGGAGTGGGAAAGAAAAAACCAAAATGTGACGGTAAAAGGATTCACCATCTTAAACCATGACAACCAGAGAGAGTGACAGAAAGAGGGGGAAATCTTCAAAGAGCAGTGGGCAGAGCTGAGCAGTAAGTGTGGAATGTAAGGAGTAAAACCCAAAGCTGAGGAACTGTGGATTTGACCACACCAGCAGCGGCTAAAGGGGAAGGAGAGCTTTAATTCTTTCACTTGCACACTTTATTTACAACATCTTGGAAAGAGATGCTCAGATAAACTCCTGTTGTTGTTATTCTTATTAGCTTTATAGTTAAAAATAGCATTTAGTTAAATGCATTAATTGGGATGGCAAAAATTGAAGTGAGATGGGAAATTGAATTTAGAACTTCAGCTCTCCAGACAAACTTGCCCCAAAGATTTGTTAAAAGAACAAAGTACAGCTGCACTTTATAAACATGAATTCTTTCTATGATGGCTGCACTTCTATTAAATGTAGGCTAGATCTAGTATTCTCCAGTGTTTAGCTTATTTATTGCATTCTTTTTGCATTTGCCCTCATTCGTTATACTAAACATCAAGTGTATGCACTGGGATTTTTAAATTGCTTCAGCCCAAGAGCAATCATTATATAAAGATGTCCTCAGGGTACTGAAATATCTACAGCACCTCCTTACATCTACAGGAGATGCAAACAGACAGTGTCTCATGTAAAACTGGATTTTATTTCTGTTCAAGAAGGAAACAAATGTGGCCTCTGGGTATCAACATTAAACAGGGGCCACTGGCAGACAAGTACAATCACAGAATCATGGAATCCCAGAAGGGTTTGGGTTTGAAGGGACCATAAAGCCCATCCAGTGCCACCCCTGCCATGGCAGGGACACCTCCCACTGTCCCAGGCTGCTCCAGCCCCAGTGTCCAACCTGGCCTTGGGCACTGCCAGGGATCCAGGGGCAGCCCCAGCTGCTCTGGGCACCCTGTGCCAGGGCCTGCCCACCCTGCCGGGGAACAATTCCTCATTGCCAAGATCCCATCCAGCCCTGCCCTCTGGCACTGGCAGCCATTCCCTGGCTCCTGTCCCTCCAGCCCTTGGCAATTGTCTCTCTCCATCTTTCCTGCAGCTCCTTCAGGCCCTGCAAGGCCACCCTGAGCTCAGCCCAAAGCTTCTCCTGTGCAGGTGAACAATGCCAGCTGTGCCAGCCTTTCCTCCCAGCAGAGCTGCCCCATCCCTCTGCTCATCCTGGTGCCTCCTCTGGGCTCTCTGCAGCAGCTCCAGGTCCTGGCTGTGCTGGGCCCAGGGCTGGGGCAGCTCTGCAGGTGGGGTCTCACTTGAGCAAAGAAAACAAGACAATGTAGAGAGAAGAGAAAAACAACTAAATTGTGGATATCTAAGCTTCCCATCACAGTGGATATCTAAGCTTCCCATCACAGTGTGACACTTGTATCAAGAAGAAGCATTTTTCCCTAGCCCAAATCAGATGGTCAAAATTAGATTGAAAGAACAACAGTTTAATGGTGAAAACAGGAGGTTTGTGCAGGTGCTGGATTTCCTCTCCAGCTCAGCTCCTCCAGGGTCTCCTCATGTTCATTCCCTGTCCCAGAGTGTGTTCCACCTGTTGGGATACTCACAGGTCAGATGAATGAATTCAGATTTTTTTTTGTCCCCACAAATCCAAAACCATTTTACTAATACAAAAAAACCCCCAAAAAACAACAAAAAAACCCCAAACGAACACCAAAAAACAAAACTAGAGCATTTGTTATGAAATGCAGATTATATAACAAGCTAAACATTGGAAAGTTCTTTCTATTATATTATTCCTTTCAAATTTTTAAATTTACTTCAAAATTCACACACGTGTCTATATTCATCCAAGTTGACACAGAGCATGCAAAGGCTCTGGAGAATATTCTTCTTCACCCTTTGCCAGCTACAGTTCTCAGCTGTAAATGCGGACAGAGACAGAGATAGCCACTCACCCAATGTTCACATGGCAACGGAGAGAGCTTAATCCTTGAGCCCCTCTTTATAAAGGATAACCCCATTGGTCTGATCTTTTAACACTGCCCAGCTCCCTGACCAGTGAGATGTCTGTAGCTTAGGATGGAATGTAATCGGTTGAGGTTCCTGTCAGTCAACCCAGTGGCCAGTTGGGTTTCTTATTTATAGCCAAATTATTTATCCCAGTACAAGCCAGCTTGTAGTGTGATATACGGTGATATCTCCTTCATTTTTTCTTTATTAAAAACTGCAACCTGCTCTCTGTCACCCATCTGCCAGGGCCCTTTGCAAACCAGGTGACAGAAGACAGAATGGGTCTAATTTGCTTGAGGCCATGTATCACTAGAGCTGCAGCATTCACGTCTAGGAGCTGTTAGGTGAGAACTACTAATAGCCTTTCAGGCTAACATGTCACAGGCTATTTTCTTAGAAGTTACAAGTTACAACTTATCTCTAAAAGCAAGAAACTATATAACTCTAAAACCATTTAACCCCTAGAACTGTTAGGGAAAAACTCAATTACTAGAAAAACAATCTGTAAACAGAAAAAACAGTTTGTAAACAGGAAAAAATAATTGGTAAACAAATGAAATAACTGTCACTTCAAGAGTCCCAGGTTTCCATGAGGTCGGTGATCAATTGTTCTGGTTACTGGGCTCTGTGATGGCTGTTGAGGGGTCACCAGGAGGATGCTGCCTGTGGTCCTGAGCAGGACGTGGTGCAGGCCGGACACATCTGGCAGGTGTCCAACGTGTCTCAGTGTCCATTTAAAGGCATTCATGTCTCTGCTCTCAGATAATAAGATCTCAAGGATGCCCCCCATCTATTGGTGAGGAGGACTCTCACCATTACCTTGGGTTTGGGCAGCTGAACATCACCAGATGATTGTACTGTTATATGATTGATTGAAAGATGTGAGAAAAACATGAGAACATTATATCACCCAAGACTTAAAGGGGGGGTGTACATTCACCCCAAATTTTTTTCCCTTTTCTTTGTTTTAATAAAAAATAGGAATAAAACATGGACTTTTGAACAACATTAATAAGGCAAAACTTACAATTTTGCATATGTTTTAATATTACCTGGCGTCTACTATTGCTGAGGTGTTTCTTTTTCACAATGAGAACTTGAAATAACCTCTTCCAGACAAGGTTTCCTCTTTATCTCAAAGGAAAAGGGTTAGCTTTTGCAAAGTTTGCACAGAATTATCTGGGTCTAATAGTATATTTTTCCTCTACCAGCCAGGTTCAGGGCCAAGAACTTGATCAGGGCCAAGAACTTGTTTGGGAAAGGTTTTCCCTACCTGTTAGTCAACCCAGGGGCCAGTTGGGTCTCTTATCTGTAACTGAATTAATTGCCCAGTGCAAACCAGCTTGTACTGTGATATACTGTGGCACTCAACAATGTGTAAATGAGATGCAAAGAATAAAACCTGTTTGTGAAACAGAAAAAAAAAAGTGCACAATTTTATAGATGGCCAATATTTTATCTCTTCAGCATTCCCAGAAATGCCACACAAGAATCTGATTTAAAGGGTTCTCAAGGCAGTTTTCAGAAGTTTTTAAAATCAGTACCATCACTAAAAATATATATCCACATATAATTTTGTATTCGTAATAGGACATATATGTTCAAGGTGTACACAAAAGTGAAGCACAAAGCAACAAAAGATTGTCAGTCAATCATCTCCACTGATATTAAAATTCACAATGATAAGAACTAAACAAACAGAAGGCTTGTCTTCATGTGATGGAAAGTTCAAACCGAGAAAATTCTGGGAAAAAAATCTGAAAAAATATCTGAAAATCTGTCTGTTAAAAAAATGTACCAGAACACTTTTTCAAAGGTTTATTGGAAGAGACAAAGCAGCTCTGAATTGTGTTCACACACGCAGAACCTCACAGGGCCAATTCTGTGGCTCTCTTTCCAACAGTCTTTGGAAAACTTTGGAGAAGAGCTTGGAACCAGGGTCTGAGAGCAGGGCTGGAGAATGCAACCTTGATCCTCATGTATTCATATGTGGGAGAGAGAGAGATCAGCCCAAAATCAAGTAGATATATAAACCACCTCAGAACACATATTTTTGATCTTCTTTGTAGGTTTTGGCTGGCTCCCAAGGTAAATAAAGCATAGAAGATGTGGAAAGGCAGAATGTGTCTAGAAGGGATTGAAGGACCAAGGAGAGGAGATGCAAGAACACAAACTCACCCAAAAACCCTGCAGTGTTCAGGCCATGTCAGGAAAATGGGAACCCTTAAGGGATGAACAATGCGAGACAGCAGCATGTCCAGGAATACATTGTTCTCTTTTCAGATTGCTAAAATCAACTTATTTTTTGGGAAGAATATTCACAATGTGACTAATCTGTATTATAACTGTTGGTTTATGTATTTTTGTATGGAGAGTGATGGAGAAAAATATAAATTACAATAATATTGACAATTATGTGATAAGTTTCCTAATGAGTTTTGTTGTCTGTGTTTCATGGCACAGCCTTCAAACACTAAGTTATGCAAAGATTCCAAGCCCAGAGCTCATCTATCATTAATAATTTTGTGGAACTGGCAATTACTAATATATGCACAGTGCCATTTTACTTTATAAAAATGTCCTCTTAAAATTAGGTTGCCTGAAGTTCCTGATGTGCAAATTAAGCATCTAATTTATCTTGCCTGGTCTTCCTGGCTGGCTTGATCAGTACTATTAGGTAGGCAGAGAAGGAGTGTTAAATGTAAAACAGCAATCTCTCCAAAAATCTATGAAAAGCAACAATTACAGCAAAGCAGAAGGTCAGAGGTCACCAGCCTCGGTGAGGTAAGAAGAATGGGAATATTCCCAGCCTGAAACCATCTTAATTTATGCAATTTCTGGGAAGCTTTTGTATCTCCTGATCAGGGATTTTCCTGAAAGATATATCATCCAATATCTTGTTCCACCACAAGGTTACTGGACCTGCTGTTATTTGCACCAGTGATGTGCTCAATGAAGAGAACTGCCAGAACGTTCCAAACCTTTGCTCTCACATGGGGCTACCAGACCCTGAAAGGGAAATTAAAGAAAGTTATTTTCCCTGGCTGACAGCTCCATCATCAAGATATGTGGCTCCTAACAAGACACAAAAATTAGACTGAGCACACAGCAAGAGGGGAAGGCAGCAGAGACATGGCAGATGACTAAAAATTATTTTCCTCCTTAATTCTCTGGCCAGCTTGTTTCTCTGAACTCTTCTTTAGGAAGGGAATATCTTTGAAAGCAGACAAACCTCCCTGGGGTTATATTTTGCAGAATAGAACCTACCAAACCCCCTTGCTAGAGTAACTGCTTTCACAGGGAAAAGTCTGTTTGGAATTAGACTCAACTAAAAGCCATCACTACAAGTTAAAAAGATTTTGCTGTCCTTGGAGGTTTAGTATCAAATCTAAACAAAAAGTAAACCACAGTATTGGGTGTTGCTCCCAGCATTCCACTGCAATCACTTCTCACAAACCCCTTGTGAGCACAATTCCAACAGGTGCAATTGCAGGAGATAACAACTTGCTTAGCTATTCAAACCCAATAAAACTATCAGCTCTAATAACTCCTCAAGAACACTTAATATAGTGGACATTTCATTATTGCTTTCAACATTTTCGATATTTAATGACCATAAATATATGGAAATGCTTTACATTCAGCTCCTCACCCTGTAGAGTTGAAAGTAGGTTAGAGAGGAAAGTTTAGCAAACAGTTTCTGAGGAGTATTTTTCATTAATCTTAACACTTACCTGGCACTTGGATAGAATTAAGAGAAAAATGTGCAAATTTACCATGCTTAAAGACTGCATTATCTTGTCATATTGCTTCAAGAATATTTTCTGCTTTCTTTTTCCTTCTGTCATATCCTCCACTGCTGCATTGTCTTCATTTTTCTTAGAATAAGATCATTTACAATGTACATTGCCATTTCTGAACCTAGCTAAAATATATGAAAGCTCTCTGGAACCAGTAGTTCTAGCTGAGAAGAATGAAGAGAAGATGGCACAAAGGAAAGCTGGCACTGTGCCCTCCTCAAAACCTGGTCATTTATTCAGAAGTCAAACCAAAAATTGTTGGGTCCTCTGCCTCTCTTGTGAAGTTTGGATCTTTCCCAACACTTGCCATGAAATCTTCCCATAAATCATTTGGAGCTGTTAATTTACCTACATTAGAAAGCTCTTGGCAGTAATGACTCCTGAAAACATAGATCAGACAGCAAAGAGAGAGATTCTGCAGAGCCTAAAGATTGGGATGGAGAAAAACTGCCACTGTCTTCCAAAATTACTGTTTCAGGACACTTGATTTTTAGGCTTCCAATGTCAAGGCTTCTCAAAGAGGATGATATTCCCAGGGATTGAAAATGATGACTTTGAGGATTCTCAAACTTCTAGCAACAGTACTACAGTCTGTTGTAGTACTGTAGTACTACAGTACAGTACTACAGTACAGCTGTGAACAGCTTCATTTATATCACCATCTGTCTTACCTTTACTCCAGATATGAGTCCAATTATGTTTAGCTTGATTTAATTAGCTACATTTCTGTCTGAGGAGGATTCTTAATTTATTCTTGAGTCTTCAGAACTGACTACTTTATCTATCAAGATCCTTTTAAAAGAAACAAAATTAAAGCTGTTAATTAAGTACATTCTATGGGAGAGGTGCACAAACAGCCCAACTCAAAAAAAACATATGAATTATTTCATGGATAAAAAGAGTTCCCTCTGAGAATGGTGAGGCACTTCCAGGTTGTCCAGAGAACCTGTGGCTGCCCCTGTATCCCTAGAAGTGTTTCAGGCTAGGTTGGACGGGACTTAGAGCAACTTGGGATAGTGGAAATTGTTGAAACTAAATGATCTTTAAGGTTCCTTCCAACCTAAACCATTCTGGGATTCTGTGATTAGGCTGCCATTCTATCTGAGAGCAAAGACAAGGCCATGATGATCATGATGTGTGGTGGATGCTAAGACAGCCATACATAATCCAGCCACAGGGAAAAGCTGACACACTGCATAGGAGGTCAAAAAAAGTTCATCAGGAATTCTGCTGGAACTTTCCTAGCACTTGGTGACATGGGTGTTTCACTGGAAGTGATCACAACATAAAGATAAACAAAGCATCTTAAATATTTCATTCATTTTCAGCTCTGTATGGATCTGTAAGCCAGCCAAATGCATAGCTGGATAAAAAGCAGTGTATAATATAAGGGAGCTTAGAGCTAAAAGAGCTGCAAATATAGAACCCTCCTGTTTGAAGTGTCTGTATATCATGCATCACAGAGGAGGACAAAAGATCAAGGCAATGGGCTGAATTATGGGCACAATGCTCAGAAGTTACCATAGAAAGACTTACCTTAAACCCAGTATTTGTGTGCAGCAAAAATATCAATTCCTTCTGTTTACCTGTTTTGTGTTATTTTCTAAATGTTTCAGTGAAAGGCTTCAGGCTGAGAACTTCAGAGAGCTGCAGCCTTAAAAACTCCTAATGCACCACTGCATTTTCAGCATGAATTTCAATATAGCCAATACTTGTCCAGTCTGCAAACTTCTCCCCAGTTTTAGGTAGCCATATGTTGATACCATTTGGGAAAAGTGCAAAGTTTCTTGATCCCCTGTCAGCTGTTTTCTGTCAGGAAAATTTGAAACACAAAGAAAGGAAAGAGTAAGATTGTATTTGATAACTCTTTCATTTCTTCACTTTCATGACTGACTGTGCTCTGTGAATTAACAACATCCCAAAATGGTTTATTCTCTCGTTCTCTGATAAAGGACATCTTTATGTAGTTTTATATTTTCATACTGTATGAAGGAACTTTATTTTGCTTTATCTGCCACAACGTACAAAAGAAAGTCAAAGAACATAGAAAACAAAAAGCAACAATCGCAAAGCTCCTTACAACCTGCTGCAATTCACTCTTTTTCTTGCACAAAATATATAAAAAAAGATCTGGCTTTGAGATAAATATACCTTATAGCTCTTTTGAGTGTCCCATTATGCCAAAAG
The DNA here is from genome assembly GCF_051311805.1 of Agelaius phoeniceus. Lineage (NCBI taxonomy): Eukaryota > Metazoa > Chordata > Aves > Passeriformes > Icteridae > Agelaius > Agelaius phoeniceus. The sequence continues at coordinate 1,393,362 of NC_135276.1, read as the reverse complement.
AACATAAGGTAGATTACAAACATGACAGGGCTTCAAAACTAAATCTTCTGATAAGCCTGACTTGCACATAACTGTGAGACTAGTGAGAAGTTAAAAAGACTTTTTTTCAATTATCATTATTGCTTTAGTTTTCTAAGCACTGACAGCCTCTATATTTTGAAACATTTTAGTCTCAGAGGCAGTAGGACAAGGCCTACAAAGCTGTAGAGGCTCCTTCTCTGAAGATATTCCACCCCACATGGACGTGTTCCTGTGCCACCTGCTTAGGTGTCTCTGCCTTGGCAGGGAGTTGGTGCAGGTGAGCACAGCTAGGGTCTGCTGCAGTTTAGGTACATGAAGTTGTGTTATCAGATCTGTTTCCCATCATACTTGGAAAAAGGGGGGGAAACCAACTAAAACCGATCAACAAGTGAGAGACCTGTCTGTGGCGAGTGCAGTTTCGTGGCATTCCTTCCTGGCTCTCTCTGCACATTCCCTTTTGCATGCTGGGTTCTCTCTCAGGTGTTTGTCTCAGAAGTTTGAAATGAGACTGAGGTGTTCTGCCCCTTATCCTGACCTGGCACTCCAGGCAGCCAGAGATGAAGGCAGATGGAATCTGAGCTCTGAGTTCCATCTCCCGTGTTCCTTATTCTCTGTGCTCCCTCAGAAATTCATCTCTCAGAGGTTTTAAATGCCCTGCCTCATTATTAGCAAATCTGTACCACACTGCAACTGTTCTCACTTTCTAAAAGAGCCTGAGGTCCTGCACCCTCTGACAGCACACCATGTGGAGATATTTTCTCTCCCTTGCCTACTTAAGAAGTTATTGATTGCCACTCTCACACTGGAATGGATGGCTTTCCACTGTCCACATTTTCCTTCCTTCTGTATTTTAGCCTCTATTTCTTCCCTTCCCACTGATATTGTTGTAATTTGCAATGTGTGTACTGGTGAGAAGGTCAATACACTTTGCTGGACACTGCCTCAGTGATTTATTTTCACATCTCCCTAACTAAACCCTCGCAGTGCAGTTTTTTCAACCGATTGCCAGCAAACTACCATCCCCAATTCCTGTCAGCTTTGTTGCTGTGTTATTGCTGTTTGGTGAGTACATTCTCTCAGAATTCACCCATTTGTTTCACTGCCAGTTTTCAGAACCAAGTCCTTGTTAACCGTCATTTCCTTCTGGAGATACTCTTCTGACTTTTGGCATGAGCTTACAATTTCCTCTTGCCTTAGAGTTTACCAGGTTTCCCCTTGTGGTACTTCCAATCTGCATGATTAATGCTGGTGAGTGAAACCACTCCTATTTATCACCTCACCAAAAAATTGTGTAACCACTCTTTAGGTCATGAAATTGGCCAATATATGTCATGATGTGAGCTGTACCATGGAATTAAAAAAAAAATCAGAGTAATAACAGAAAAGCAAAGATAACATGCAGTAAGAATACAGTGATCTACCAGCTGAGACTGCCTCCAGGGTTCAAGTTTATACCACACACAGACTAAAAAAAGGCTGAAGGTTTAATCCAGAACTGCTACAGAAAACCTGTACGGAGACTTTGCTGCTGAAGAGATGGACAGGGGGGTAGAATCCTGGAGATGGAGGCCTTGCACTGCCCCTGCAGGTAAGTTTTGAAATTTTCTGAATTTATTTACCTTTAATATTATCTTGACCCTTTGTTAAAAACTGTCCAAAATAGCCTTGTTTCATTTAATGCAAGATGATGAGCTGGTTTCAAATTTAAAGGTCTATTAATCCACAAGTTAAACTGCAACCAAGGATATCAGTGCAAATTTTTTTTAAGACCTTTACAATATAAAGTCCATATCTCACAGTTTAGCTGTCTGCAGTCGCACGGGGAGCAGTTAGTGCACTAGCTTTCTTAAACCAGAATTTCAATGATGTTTTAGTACTTTCAGCAGACTCACTGAATTGATTAAATTCACAAGCTGCAAAAATGGTTTCTGACAGCTGGGAGCTACACACTGCAAGGACAAAGGTTTGTCTAAATGATGAAGTCTAAAGCAATATAAACTTATAGGAATAGGCTTTTAGCTACCCTCGAGAAGGGGAGTAAAGACTTTTCTCCTTTAGAAAGCAAGAATAAGCTGCTTGAACTTTTCATATTAAAGGAACTGCCTGCCTTTCAGGCTTTGGCAGCTTGGTCAGTGTGGAGCACTTTTGAATGTGTAAGTTAAAGGCTCCACAAGAACACACAAAAAATTATTTTATTCATTAATAAGTTGCAGGATAAATCAGAGCCTGCTTCATTTTCATCTCTGCATGATCACCGAGACACTGTGGTGTCTCAAAATAAAATCTTGTTTATACTCCATTGCTAAACTACCAGCAACAGGTAACCATCAAATGGAAAGAGGTCACTTCCTACAAGAAACAAATCAAATCTCACTGTCATCAGAACAACGATCCCAACAGAAAAGAGCAGGCTGATTGTAACTATAAAATGGGCATAATTGTGTCAGTCTGGAGGGACTGAATGACCGTGCCGTGATATGTCACACATGCATCATCAATTAATTATGCCTCAGAATGCTCTTGCACTGTCTGGTGTGCAAACAAGCACAACTGGAATTTGTGCTGACTGAAAAAAACCCTAAATCTAAAATCAGCCTAAAACTGATTCAAACTATTTTTCTCCCATAGGTGGTTTCCTATAACAAAACAGCACCTTGTTTCATTTAAACATTGTTGTATCAAGGTAGTCCTTGATATAACAGAAGTCAAACAACATTTAAAGTGCAAAGACTCTGGTTACTTTTTTTTTTAGTTCAGTGTGGCTGTTTTCATGGATAGACCTCCAGGTAAACACTCAGACCATGTGATTAACACTAACTTGAAATATTTTATAGAGAATTTTTGCAGAAAGTACTTAGAGATGCTGGGTTCAGCATGTACCGTAATTGCCATTGCCACTTACCTGCAGCTTTTCCCCAGAGGACTTAGACAGAGACTGGTTTTATCTTGTTTAAACCTAATAGGCAAAAATTAGGTGCTGAAAGATAGAAAATCCATGAAAATTCACTAGGTGGGCAAATAGCATAATGCAAACCAGATGCAATATTTAAAGCAAAACAAAATGCCATTGAAAAAATACCAGGCAGTCAGCAAAGATGTTTTTTTCTACTTATTGGTAATTTTAAAAATAATGAACCATTCAGCTTAAGTGTTTTAGAAACTTTCAAACTTTCATAATCCTACTTTAGAAAAAAAAATATACATACATAATTTTTTTTCCACTCCTGACATCATAGACTTTGGAAGAAAAGTATCCTGTTATCCTGTTCTACATTTTAAAAAAACCCAATACATGGAAACTGAATGGTAGCAGCTCTGATTCTCTGCCTGCAGATTGAAGAGCAGCTCACATCATCCCCGGTTCCCAGGGCTCCCATCAGTCAGAGAAGTGCAAATTTAGCATCAAACCCAGACTCAAAACTCAAACCTTTGTCCAATCTGGAAATACTTACAAGGTACATTTTTGTCTACTTAACAATGTTTGAAATTCACAGCAAATCTCAAATTACTGCATTTACAAAGGGGGGAAATTGATTTGCTTTTTAACAGGAGGAAAAAATAATTCAGTCTGTGGTGTAACAGAATTGGGGATTTTACTTCCCAAAGTTGAGGGCATGAGATTACAAAGGATAAAGTCATTCTGTTTAATATTTTCCTCAACCTGAATATAGACATGTAACTCCTACATATGCTCCTAAGGGAAAGGTGACCTCAGAATTCCCTGAGGCAAGCCCACAGGACAGACCAAAGCTGGATCACCAAGTGAGAAGGTTGTTCTCTCAGGATTTGTGCTGATGGCTGCAGGTTGTTCTCTCAGGATTTATGCTGGTGGTTTTAATCCCAAGGGTTGTGAGCAGCATCTCTTATTCCACTGTTATTTTAATAGTATGGCCCAGAACATTCCATAACCATGCTAAATTAGGATAAAATAATGAGGTGAGCTCTTTGACAATGAGTCAAAGAGAATTTCTGCACCCTTTAAAACACAGTAAGAATCGCAAAATTATTTAAATGCACATAAAATATTGTTAAAGGAACAAAAAGGTAATAAAAAAGCAGAATCTGATGCTAGCACTGACTAGCATCAGGGGTTTTTTTGGTCATTCTTAAGCATGACAAATGGGGGGCAAATCTGAAAACCCAGAACTGATAAAAATATCTAATGAACTTTACCTGGGATTGACCAGCTTTAATTTCAATGTCAAAGTTCTATGAATGCATCACATGGAACTACAAAACACTCTGAGGGCATCATGTACAACATCGTAACCAGATTCCTTTTGCTTTTTTCATTCCCCTTTTAATTTAATTCAATTTATTCACTACATGTTTCTTTGTGGACATCACCAAACCACCCCACTTTGCAACCTGTAAATGATGACTGAGAGTTTACAACAGCTCACTGCACTTTTTCTGCAAATGTAAAAGCAGAAAAAGAGGGGATCTGTAGAAAAATAATAATTATCCTCATAAAAGCAAACTGCTCACCATAGAGACACAAAAGCTTCCTTGCCAGAGCATGAGTGCATTACAAACTTTAAACAGTATCACTGTTTTGAAATAGTGTTGTTGGAATTGGCCATTATGGAGCTGAGACCCAAATCATTTAATGTGACCTTTAACTGGACATGATTATTGCTGTAGCAGCCTGACATAAACTGGAGCCTCACTTAATTAGCACCAGTATTACAAAGGCCTAGGACTAAATGATGTGGTAAAAAACATTGAAGCTCATAGGAATGGCCACACGTTTCTTGTTTTACATTTTATCTAGGCAATATTCCACATTCTCACCATTTTATCAGTTCAGCCCATGCTGCCGCTATTGGAAGGATTATCTCTGGATTTATTAGGAACAAAACACCCAGTTATCTGCAGTCGTCAAAAAAATGAATGGGACTCAAACCTTATTCTTTCAAAAAAGGAAAACAAACAATCCCTGAGCGGCTTTGAGAAAACTGGGCAATGGGAAAAAAATTACTTTCAGCTCAAGTCATCATTTTCCTGACCCTCTTTCAAGCTTTATTTCACCAAGTAACACCACATTTGTAAAGATTAAGATGGGGAAAAAATATTCTGCCCAGACCAGCAAGGCGTGCTAGATCAACATGATTACAAAGGCTGGGTAGTTGTGTTTGGTTGACACGAGACAAATTAAAAGGCAATGGTAACAATGTCATTCAGCACAGACCTTGCCATTTTCTTCAAATTGAAGTGAAAGATTAGTGATGAAAGGTGCCTGAAAAATTCATGAACTTCCTGGAAGGTGTCCTTGTAGTGAAACCCTTGAGAAGTCAACAAGCAGGGAAAGCAAATAACCTCAAGAGTCCATTCTTTGGGCTGCCTCTTCCTTGATTTCTTGAGGTCTCAAATTAGACCAAGGTCACACAGATCAACAATTTCACTGTTGATACATAAACCTATCAGAATACTTTCCCCCTGCTTTTTCCTACCAAATAACAAGGAGAGTTAAAAGATGACCTCAATTGTACAACACCAGTGGTCTCCTGAATCCTGTCGCCACATCCCAGCTGAGGCTAGACCACTCTAAAGAGTCCCAGGGAGTGGTTAATAATGAGATGTTGGGCATTCATGCTTGAAATTGTAGGTCATTTTTGATTAAATATCTTGCAGAGGAAATAAGGCATGGCATTCTCACAGTGAGCTTGTAGTGCAATATGAAAGTGCATAAAAGCTAAACTTGTTAGAGGTGATCTCCTTGTTAGAGGTGATCTAAGTGATGGGGGAAAACCAGCTTAGCCAAACTGAGACTTAACTCAGACTGCTCTTCAAAATTCAGAAAGGACGTTTCATCCAGAGAGTTGAGCTAAGCCTCCTGTAAAATGCTAGTTTAAATTGAGTTTCCATGTGCAGTTTCAGTCTAAAAAGAGGGGAAAAAAAAGTGTATTTATTCTGGAGCTACTATAAGGTGCACATTTAAAAATGCAGTAATTTTAAGATCTCTAGCTGCTACCTGCACAGAAGTCCTGAGGATTTTTTGTGGGCAGAGCTGGTTCTTCACCTTTCTAGACTTTTTTGCAGAAATATTTTGAGAGGAAGAAAGATTTTGCACCAAATACCAGATGCTTCCCAGCCTCATTTCATAATTCCTGAATGACCCAAACAAATCAATACATTTCTTGGCAAAAATATTTATTAACTTCTAAGTTCTCTCTACCCTGTCCAGTGAATATATTGTCTCTGATCATCACTTTTTGCACATAAAATGTTAATCCCAGTTAGAAGCAGCAGGCACCACAGTAGACACAAACAGCAGACATATAATTTGAGATAGCACAATATTCATAATATAAAAGAAAAATGTGGGGATTTTTTATCTGAAAACACAGAAATTTCAGCACTTAAGATCAATAAAGAGTGACCAGAAGGTTGGCAGAGTTTTCTGCAGTAATCCAGGACATGGAAGATCAACAAATGACATTAAAATAACTTGCTTCCAATTTTTGACTAAGAATATTATTCCTTCCACCTCATGTTGAATGCAGATAAATAAAGGGATGAAAAGTATCTTTCAGTATTTCACAGTCAAAACATTTACAATTCAAGAAACAAAAAAACACAAGAAAAATCATTAAATTGGTTCAAACATAATCAATTTTGCCCTGGTTTTAGAGTCTTGATGTGTCTGATGCTTTTTTCCCCCTGGCTGTTGTAAGAATATGGGCATAATTTCTCCTAAAAAATAGTTTTAAAAGGGGGAAAAGAAGCAAAAAAAATTCTGCGTCAACCCAAGATTCTTACCTGGCACAGGACTAGAAGTTGAAGGACAAAAGACAAATTCCACTATTAATATGAGTAACATTCAATCCAAAAGTGAAAGCCTTTGCTATTGCAGGGGGGCAATTGTATACATAAGAACAAACACAGCTAATAATGCAATTAATAAAAATTAACTGATATCTAGTCCAAGGCTGTAAAGTCTTGCAAATGTTGTGTTCCCTTCCTTTTCTGTGTGATTTCAACTTCACATCTTCTTCCATCCCCCACAGATGTGTGGTAGGGAGGAAGACTCTGCAGCACACACCCTGCCCTCCAGCAGGTGATGGCCATCCCTAATGTCCATGAGATTTTGGGGTGTGAATGACAGCCTGGTGTGCAGCATGGCCCTCACGGGAGGGGGACCGTGAGGTGCTGATGGTCAGGACTGCTGGATGTGTTACTAACCCCCTCAGGACCCAGGGCTGAAGCTGAAGCAGGATAATCAGGCTTTGGGACTGGGACATACACATCACCAATAAAATGAGCTCAAATACTTGTTTTGAGAACCCTTGGCAGGACACCTCCATTGTGCTGTTGATTCCCAATCATTCCCTTTACATTTCCATATGTTTAACTCTGGCTAAGCAGGAAACTGCCAAGACCAAGATTTCTACCAGTGTGCAAGTACAAGCTGCGACAGACGATAAAAGATAATTACTACTATTTGGTAGATTAATTTTAGCTGTCTTCAGCCTATGCCTGTGGTGTATTTTATGGAGTTTATCTTTCATACAGTTTCACGTTTGTCCAGCATTCCCAGTATGTGTCATTGCAGTTAAGCCTCCTCAATGAACTGCACGAGCCCTGCCAGAGGTGGCAGGTAACAGAGTCAGATACATCATGTATGTTCCAGAGCCTAAATGCAGACAGCAACAACATAAACTTTGTAGATATTATTACAATTTTTTAAAAAACTATTATTATTCTGTTATTCATGTCTTATTACACATCCTAGAAGAAACTTCTAAATGAGAACTGTGCAGCTCTGAATTCTCATCCCTTCAGCAAGTTCCACAGGTTGGACTTGATGACCTTGGAAGTCTTTTCCATCCTTAAGGATTTTATGATAGATTTGGGAATTTCAGAAAGAAAACCCATCCTGTTTACCGTGCCATGTTTTAAAAAATTGTTAAAAAACAAGGGACTGGATTATAACCTTCAGATCTACCAAATCAATGTTTTGCATCCTATGAACAAAAAACTTAAAATGAGCCTGGAAACTTCATTTCAATTTAATTTTTTTTTTTTAAAGCACAATGGCCCATCAATGAGAACTGGAGGCGTGCAAGTGTAGCACACCATTGTTCACAAAATGTCACAAATGGGATTTAAAAAAATCCATGACTTTACGAGAAACAAATGGCTTGAAATAGCTCAAAGAAGATTACACATGACTGAGTATATGCTTCAGGGTTTCTAATTGCTTCAGCTATCCCTAGTCCATCTTAGTTGTATAATATCATTTAAATATTTTAGGTAGTTTTCTTTAACAGACTCTTAGACTTAATGTTTCTGCCTTGCTTCAGGACAACATCTTTTAATTGCTTTAAATTATCAGTGATGTCTCCAGCATTTTCACTGAACATGGATTGATTTCAATTAACTTTCTCACGCTTTAGCATAAAAGCAGTGTTATTCAATTTGCCCTAATTAGATCACCAACCTCTTGAAGCTAAAGCAATGACAGTCATTAAAAGGTTGAATAGAGAGGGAGAATCAAGGTTTACTGCATTGTTAGCCTTTTGCAATCTCAAAGCTGCAAAGAGAGTTTGTTCCTGTGTGAACAGGAAGGATTTAAATTCAATTCCAGAATTTAGAACTTGAAAAATTTTACAGGAGCAAATTTTCTGTCAGAATCAGGATGGTTCTTTTGTTACTTTTGCACTGACAATGATCAAGCTTTGCACTGCTGCCAGTAATGCACTTGCACCAGTCACTGTTTTCCCATCTTACAATGCACTGAGAAGGATACTAGTAATTATTGGATATTAGTAATTAATGGATATGTGGTTGTAATGTTCCTTTGGTTTATATCTCCTAGGAATTTTTTTCCTTTACTGCCAGCTGCTTGAGAAAAGGGACATGAAGACATTCTAGAAATGTTCTTGCAATTAAAAAAACAAACAAAAACAAGCTTTGCAGCCTGAGGTGGGGAAAAATGAAGAAAGAAAATAAAGGCCTGTATTAAATGGGTCTAAGGGATGATGAGACTTCACAGAGTCATTAAGCCTGGTACTCAGCTAGCAAGAAAATTCAGTAAAACTGCAAGTGCAAACATCCTCAAGACAGTGGCAACTTTTCACTCACCTTTCAAAATCTACAAACACCCCAGAACCTAAAAACAAATCTATTCTAGTATAGAAGGCCAAAAGATTAAGTAAAAAGGGGCGAGTAAGACAGAGAGGAAGAGAGGACACCACAGAGTGTCCTTGACAGTGTTTTTTTAATCCCATGAAAATATTCACACACAGAATCCCAGAATGGTTTGGGGGTGGAATGGACCTTAAAGCTCATCCAGTGCCACCCCCTGCCAAGGGCAGGGGCACCTTCCACTGTGCCAGGCTGCTCCAAGCCCCAGTGTCCAACCTGGCCTTGGGCACTGGGCACCCTGTGCCAGGGCCTGCCCACCCTCACAGGGAACAATTCCTCATTGCCAAGATCCCACCCAGCCCTGCCCTCTGGCACTGGCAGCCATTCCCTGTGTCCTGTCCCTCCATCTCTTGTCAATTGTCTCTCTCCATCTTTCCTGCAGCTTCTTCAGGCACTGGAAGGTGCTCTGGGGTCTACATAACCTTCTCCTGTCCAGGCTGAGCAGCCCCAGCTCTCCCAGCCTGGCTCCACAGGGGAGCTGCTCCAGTCCCCTCAGCACCTCCATGGCCTCCTCTGGACTCTCTCCAACAGTTTCATGACCTTCTTGTGTTGGAGTCACCAGAAGTGAATTGCAGCAATCCAGGTCTCACAAGAGCAGAGGAGTGGGATCCCCTCCCTCCCCTGCAGCCCACACTGCATTTGAGGCCGAAGATACAAACAGGAATGTGCTCATTTTCTGGGGAGACTCAAAAAGCTGTAGCCCCTTTCCCTGTCTTCAGCACTGCCCAGGTATATGGGGTTCCACGCTGCTGCTCCTTGTGGAAATATGCTGTTTATAAAAGAGAGTGTCTTGGAGCACTCTGTGTGCTGGATTCAAAGTTAGATTCAGAGCCAGGAACCTGGGTGACTGCAGCCCTTGGAAAGAGTTCTCATTCATGCTACCATGCCAGTACAGAAAATCCACAAAAATTTAGTCTCTTTAGCCATGGGAGTCTGGGTCAAGCATCTTGTAGTATGTAATGCATTCTGGGCAAAGCTGGGATTCTTTTATATATTCCTCCTACATGAAAATACATCCATTAAGGCATAGCTCTGGAATTCGTTTATGCTTGTCTTTTATAGGCAATGCAACTCCACAACAGCTCTGTTTAATTAAAAATTGCAATGGTGCAAAGTTACTGGGGTATAAATTGTAGTATCATTGAAATCACATGAAAAATTATTACATTAATCTGTATCTAGAGTTCATAAAGGACAAAATTTTACATTCTCAAAGTCACAGGTATGCAAAGGGAGCTAAAAAGCCACTTACCAATTTTCCTACATGAATGAATTAAACCCAGATTACACATTTCAGTAAGTAAGAGAAAATATTTATCCATTATTTAGCCATGATAGGCTGTTTTCAAATTCAATTTCTCCAGTGAAGGTCTTTCCTTGAGTGAATCCTCCAGTGTTGGCACCTTGTGAACCTCTCAGAACAACAAAGTTATGGACCACTAATTAGCAAAGAAGCTCTGCCAGGTTGTCATATTTCCAATGAAATGAGCATTTCTTGTAACTTTGGTAGCTCCCCCAGGTTCCCCAGGCTGGAGTATTGGTAACACACCATGGCACAGCAAAGCCCTGCTTCTTGACTCCCATTAGGGGCCTGCAGTTCTGCAATCAGAAACAGGGAATGTCAGATTCAGGAGCAAAGATTTTACCTTTTGTTCAATGGGATCGGTCAGTGGAGCAAGAACAAGGAGTACCATGAGCCTGGCAGGAGTGTTTCTGATGTGTATTTCAATCCATTTTAGAAAAGCTGCACTGGGATGATGCTCTGTGCTGAATAAACCAGACAGGAACAATTTTATTCCAGTTTAAATATTTTCAGGGAAAACATTATCCCTGACCAGCATTCCTCTCCCATGGAACAGAAAAATCACTAACACTTGGTCCTGGTACTCTTGTGGATGTCATGGGGTCTGAATGCACAGAGCTAATTTCTCTAAAATGTCTCAATGGGTTACTTGGCCATTGCCAAAGGTAAAAAATTATTATCAAAGATTTGGAATATTCTACTGAGGTGGCGACTAAAGGGCTGTTTCACTTTTTTTGGGAGAGTTTGGATTTTGGGAGTTCATTTTGCATTGACCATGAACTGGCATAAGAGAACTACACAGAGAGACAAAACTTTTTGAAGTATTTCAAATATGTTTTAAAATCCCATGAGATTTTCTCTCTCTCTGTTTAATGAGATACAGGAAAAGAAAGAATACACATAGCAGGTGACACCAGTAACACAAACAGTGATTCAAGAGGAAAAAGGGATGTAGTTCCTTCATTAAATCTTAACTATTGAGAGTTAAATTAAAGCATGTAATATTTTTCAAGTGAAAAAGCACAATAAGCTTTGTCATCACCTGCATATTTGCAAGCATGCAAAGATACCTAGGATGCTGCACTATCAATATTATAAAATGAATAAATTCAATAAAATCATTTCAATAGGGAAAGTCAGGCACCTGGCAATGCTTTGTTGCCTCCCAAACTTCAGATAAATTTAAAGAGCTCTTTTTTAAAGGTCTACTATTTATCCCTAAAAATTTCAAAGTTTAACAATGTTGAATGAAAGTTCATCGAGGCTGAGGTGGAATTAGTAATTTCTAATAGCAGCAACATTCCTATTTCCCCATTTACCTAAAGCTCCATGATTAATCTTTGGCTCTTTAACTCTCTCAGAGACACCATCCTACACATAAAAGGAGAAAGATATTCTCCTGCAATTCCCCAGTCCATTTAGGATAATTCCCTACACAATATGGCTATTACTGCTTTATGTAGTTGTATTTTACACAGTAATTCCACTGTTTCTTTCAGATCACCATTTTAAGATATTAAGGTTGGCCTGTGAGAACAATCTGGGCCTTTTGGTATTTATATTCAGTCACCTGTAAAGGCGTTTTAGTGGACAACTCAAACAACTGCCCATTCCCTACAGATTTTATAGCCTGAATTACAGAGAAAGGCTGCAGAGTATATTAAATAACAATGTAATAGGGACATTGGGCAGAATACCACCAGTAAGATGAGCCTGTGTGCATGCACAGAGAACTGTAGCTGTCTCCTTTCAGCTGCCTCACTGCAATCAGCTGCAGGGACCTGTTTGATTCAGGTATCTGCTGTACACATGGAGTTCTGCAATACTTCCCAAGGAGGAAAACTTGACCTCGGCCCAACTGTGGGATGGGAAAGACACAAAATTATTTGGCTCTTTTCTTTGTGTTGTCCTTTGGACTTCATTAGCACTTTTCACTGTAGGTGTTTTGACACGTACAGCTGATTCTTTAGCTTCAAAATATTTCAGCTGCACTATGGCACCTAAATAAGAGAAATAGGCAATGGTTTGGGTTGGAATGGACCTTAAAGCTCATCCAATCCCCCTGCCATGGGCAGGGACACCTTCCACTGTCCCAGGCTGCTCCCAGCCCCAATGTCCAACCTGGCCTTGGGCACTGCCAGGGATCCAGGGGCAGCCCCAGCTGCTCTGGGCACCCTGTGCCAGGCCCTGCCCACCCTGCCAGGGAACAATTCCTCATTGCCAAGATCCCATCCAGCCCTGCCCTCTGGCACTGGCAGCCATTCCCTGGCTCCTGTCCCTCCAGCCCTTGGCAATTGTCTCTCTCCATCTCTCCTGCAGCTCCTTCAGGCCCTGCAAGGCCACCCTGAGCTCAGCCCAAAGCTTCTCCTGTGCAGGTGAACAATGGCAGCTGTGCCAGCCTTTCCTCCCAGCAGAGCTGCTCCATCCCTCTGCTCATCCTGGTGCCTCCTCTGGGCTCTCTGCAGCAGCTCCAGGTCCTTGCTGTGCTGGGCCCAGGGCTGGGGCAGTTCTGCAGGTAGGGTCTCACCTGAGGGAGCAGAGAGGCTCAGAGCTGCAGAGCACTCAAAATGCTCTAGTTTTCTACAGCAGACACCATTGCATTAAGGAGCCAGAAAGAACTTAGGAGTTCTAAAATAATTCTGGGGTGAGGGCAGGACTTTGGAAGTTGCTGTTATAAAAGTGTAAAGATGTCATTCACTGTGTTCTTCTGCTACTTTCTTGGCTGGATTGTGTGCTTGCGTTTGTGACATAGTGATTATCTTTTAATTATCTTCAGAGTGGTAATCAAAACAAACTGACTTATCAAGCAATCACATAACAGGGATGACTTGAGACAATTAATTTGATTTCAAAGCAAAATAGGTTTCCAGAACAATGTGCCTGGTTTTTATTATGACCTTAATCAAAGCACCCAGTCATACTTATTGTTTTTCCTCTGAGCTTGAATTCAACTCAATTCAGTCCTTCTGCAAGCTATATAAAGATTCTTACACTCAATCCAATATTATCATTCATGCAGATTTCTATGTAAACAAGGTTTGGACTTCTCTGTTAATGAAATATGACTGAGTGAGATGTTTGAACTCCTCTTCCTTTCTCTGAGCAGACGCAGTTTTACTGAAACTGCTAACAAGCCTATTTCAGTTAGGGCAGACTGACAGAAAACAGAGGGCATTTTCCTTCATCCATTAATTCCTTTGTAGCATTGTGTGTTTTATATGGGTTTTGTTTTAAGTTGGTTATTTTTTATAAGTTAAAATTTTGGTTTGACCCTCAGTTCCCCCCATGTTCTCCCTCCTAATGGTTTGTTCCTCCCACCTGTTAGCTGTCAATCATTGTAACCGTCCCCTCTCATGTCGAGAATCTTCTATGTCAATCATCCCTTACTTAGCATATGATTTGTCCCCTGAGCCTTTTCCCTCCCCTGGGCCCTTCCTATTGGTTCTGTGTGTCCCTCACTCCTCCCCTGGGTTTTGTTCATTGGTCCCTCGTGTCCCCGTTACACCCTCCCCTTTATAAGTGCCTCCCAAAGGGTTTTTCCCTGACACCATTACTGGCCCCACCTGAGTCAAATAAAACGCCTTGGCATCCACATGCGTGTCCACTCCTTCATTCCTTTACCTCAGTTCTTTGCAGTCCTGCTCTCACCTGCATCATCACGCTGCAGACGGAGCCACTACTCAGGGCTCTCGTAGAGAACCTGGGAGTGGTGGGACCCGTAGCCTCCACCAGTCACTCCGAGAGTGGCTAGCCAGCCCATCAGCTCCAGTGGCCACGGAAGCGAGACTGCATTCCTTGATCTTTGCAACTGGCATTTGTGGAAGGTCTACCTCCCAAATCCAAAGATCAATACTTTTTTACCAAAGTAGAGATGAAAAACTGAAAACTTTGGCCTTGAAGAACATGAATAAGCAATGTCTTTCCTCATTGTTTCAAAACATTTCCAGACACTTGTTTCAGCATCTTGTTACAGCTGCTCTAATTTGGGGAAGAGTAGGACAAGTTCCTTTGGTTATGATAACAGCACCAAGAGTCCCAGCCGTTGATAGAGCTGCTGCTTTAAATTTCAAGCAACCTACCTAGATCAGAAGTTCCTCATTAGAGAAATCTTCACCCATCCTTAGGGAGAAGTAGAGAGAAATAATTGAGTTAATTACCTTACACTGCTTTGCAGATTATGAGTATTTATACCTGTGTTCAGCATCAATAAGTATTTTTAAGTTCAAAATAATTTTAAATTCAAAAGAATTTACCATTAAATATGCTTTTGGTTATTTAACTCACTGAGATTCTTTGTCTTATCTTTGGTATCATAGAGAAAAAGAGAAGAGACACAGGCACTACCCAAACCCTTATATCTGGTGATCACAGAAACCGCCAAGATCATGGAGTCCAACCTGTGCCTGATCCCACCTTCTTACCCAGCCCAGAGCACTGAGTGCCACAACCAGGCCTTCCTTGGACACCTCTGGAGATAACTTTCATCGGTAATCCATACTTTTGTAAGGAGTGAGCCCAGTTCTAGGTAAGGACCTTTTCCACTAACTGTATATGTACTGAAGATGAATGCAGATACAACAGTGGAGTTAAGTCCTAGGTAAGAGTAAATAAAATGTGCTGTATCCAGGCTCTGCTGAGTTGTGACAACTATAGCTGGTCTAGAACTGCACAAATAATTTGGCAGAACAGATACCAACTCAACCAGCCTAGCTCGTTAGAGAACAAGGAGTAAACAAGACCCTGGACACAATACTGATAGGCTGAATTCAAGCTCAAACAAGGGGACCCCAGCCAATCCCTCTGGAGTATGAATGCACCCAAATCATTGGTGAGTGAGCTGAGCAGAGTTGGGACCCTTGTCCAATCCTGTGTATAACAGGGAAATTCAGCCCCCCCCTATGAAAGGAGGTGCCCAACAATAAAATCTGTCTGTTGCTGCATGGTCTCCGTGTGTGTATGTCGCATTCCTGCCTCCACCTTCAGCGATACTGAGTGACACAGCAAATCCCACACTGTAACACAGGCCTGTATTCAATATTCTCATGTTTTCTACCCACAATTTATAGCAACAAACTTGGCTCCTGAAATGTAATGGAAAACTCACAGGAAAAGCCCGAGGATTGATCTGTGACAATCTGATTTAAGAAGCAGAAAATAAGAAAGGAAAGGTGAAAAGAGGAACACCAGAGGGAGTGGCTGTTTCACAGAGCTGTACATACAGCTCCCAGGCATCCCACTGGGACAGTTATTGGAATTTCAAATTTGTGTTTGTGGATGGAATAGGTGAGAGAAGTTTTGGACAAGTTTCTGGGCAGATGTGCTTCTGTCTCCTTTACAAACATCAACCAGTTGCTCTCGACAGAATTGTATTCTTTTGAGCTATAAAATTTAGGGGGATCTAAACAGAGCCATATCCTGAAATGTTTCAGGGGCAGGAAATGAACTTGGATGAACCTGCTCAATTCATGAGGAAGCAGTAATCAGTGTCAGCTGGTGGAATTTCATTAATAAATATAACAGGAGCAATCAGAGCCAACGACACTCAAACCCTTCCTTCAAACCCTTCATTTATACAAAAGCTGCCCTTAATTTACTCTCTCTTATAGAAGGTCAAACATTTTACAGTAGCAAATCTGATTTAAACTACTTTGTTTAAAACAAACCAAGAACCTCCCCAACTATACTAAAAACTACATTAATACAATATTTTTATTCACAGTCATAAATGGAGGATCCTTGTCATTTTACCAGCTCTTCCAGGCATTATTATTTTTAAGCCATTGAAAGTGTTTTAGCACTTTATTAAAAAATTTAATTAACAAACCCCTTTTTTAAAAAATAAAAATAATACAAGATTCATCTGTTGCTTATTTTTTCCCTCCAGAAATGGCATTTTTGACATGCTTTATGTGCAGCCTCTAAAAACAACAATTTTATTATCTCATTATTGCAAAATATTATCAATTATTATCATCCCTCATAGCCTTTCTTCCTTTTTATTCTAAACAATTCACACTGGTCACTGTATAAAAAGGTGGAAGAATTCTGCCAACCTGGATTTTGTGCAGAAAATTTGGTAAATTATGTATTTCAAGAACAAATGCAACATAAATTATGCTATATGGTATAAACAGTCATTCTTCTCTCTCCCCTATCCCTGCATTCTACTGAAATTTCCGTTCTCTCTTTTATCGCCCATCCAATCTTGCTGAGTGCACTGGACCTTCGGGATATAACTATGTCCCTCTGGGGAAAAGTAAACCGTGATGGCTATTTATAAAATTATTTAAATACTATATTTTTGCCCTGGATTATTGAAATCAATAAAAAGAAATGTGAACAACAACATATTGTTGATTAATTTTACAAATACTTTTAAACACATTACTAAAATAATGTAATTTTCAAAATGGTGAGAGAAAAGAAGGGAAAACGCTTCAAATACTTTTTATGCAGCTGACCCCTTTGTGGCTCTCTTAATTTTGATTTAACTACCTATTTATCTACCCTCATGTGTTTTAATGTCTTAATTATGAGAGAAGTGCTTAGAAAGACTTGCCCAGCCCCATGTTTACCACCTGATAAGTGTAGGTACAAGCACCTCTAATCCATTTCAGAGCAAAACAAACCAGATGAACTTTAAAACCCAGTCAGATGAGAAATGGAAACCCCCTTTAAGCACTGCAAATTGTTGTAAAAAAAAGGCCCTGGTTAAATTCAGCAATTATGTTCGCTTACACCTGATTCTAATGAATCATTGCAAATTATGAGGCAAAGGAAATTACTTTCCAGTGTCATCTCCTCCATCATTCCTGCTGCATTCCAGTTCTGTTTGGGAATGTCATCTTGCTGGATGGGTGAACTAAAGAATTGTCAAAGTTTATTTGAATAGATCTCATGCCAGGCCCCTGGGCAGCTGGGAGAAGTCAGACACTCACAAAGCAAAATGGGAACTTTCATATTTGCACATGTTCAGCTATAAACACAAACATGAATGTTAAACTGTATGTTTTTAGTTTATGAATTATTTTCACTGTGCATGTTTTTTATGAAAGGCACTTCTGAACAATGTTTATGGCATCTCACAGTCCCCTTCAACATCATCTTGTTCTTTTTGGCAATTCAACATATTTTATTTATCTTAACGTCCGGCATTCTTCTTTTTATTGTCCACCTTTAAAGTATTTTATCAGGGGTTTTTACACTTGCCTGACTTTAATCTTTAATCTTCCTACTTCACCTTTGGTCCAGATATTTTACACGCTATAAATGTCTCTTTCCAACACTTCATTTTTCATCTCCATTGGATAATTTTTTTTGTCATAGTATATTCACTGCTAGATGAAAGACCTTCATTTATCTTTCAACACTTTCCATTTCTTTTCTATGTCTTCCTTACATTGATTTTTCTCACCTTCTCCTAAGAGAAGATCGGCTGATACTCCATCAACCTTTTATTTTGTCTCCTCTGAGTCCAAATGCAAACTTAGCATGGTAATTAAACTTTTGAACTTTATTTTTGTTGGTAATAAGATATGGAGAGCAGCATTTTGAATTTATCTACTCCTAAATTAAAGAGAAAAAGTATAATAAATCTTTATTCTTGTGTAGCAAAATACTTGTATCAATGATCAACACAAAAATATTGACAGAATTAAAGATAGAACAAACCGTATCTGCATTTGTGATTTGCAGAGCCCTGAAAATCACTAACAGGTAGGTAAAAGACTAAATAAAAAATCTGGAAGACAATTTTGAAAAAAGTTTCTGGAAGTTTGGACAAGCTTGTTGGAAGGCAAGTTTGAATTTCTTTCATTTTAAAGCCATCTGGATCAACCAAATACTAACCATAGGAAAAGGTATTTTAAAAGTTGTGTTATAAGAGCCCAGATTCATTTCTAAAGTAATTTTGCTCCCCATGTTGAAATCCTTGTCTCCACACGTAGAGCTTCTTCCTTTAATCACAGAGGCCCAGGCTGGGCCAGGCTGGTGGGGCCCACAGGAGCTGCTCTGGTGGCACCTCCCTGCTCCAGCAGGGCCATCCCAGAGCCCAGGGCACAGCAGTGTGTCCGTGTGGCTCTGCAGTACCCCCAGGCAGGAGCCTGCACAGCCTCTGTGCACCATCTGCTCAGGGCTGGGCACTGCCCAGGGCAGGAGCTCTGGGCATGGGCAGGGGCAGCTCCTGGGCTCAGCCCTGCCCGTGGCTCTGGGGCCATGGCTGGGCCCGGAGCAGAGCCTGGGCCCTGCTCTACCCCTCCCTGCACACGGGGACACCCAGGGCTGAGGGCCCCTCTCAGCTGGGGCTCCTCTCCAGGCTGAGCAGCCCCAGCTCCCTCAGCCTTTCCTGGGCACCGAGATGCTCCAGGCCCTTGCTCAGCTCCAGGAGCTCCTGGCCCTGCTGTGCTGAGGATCCACAGCTGCACACAGCACCCAGAGGTGCCTCCAGGGCTGGGCACAGGGGCAGGATCCCCCCTGACCTGCTGCCAAGGCTCTTCCCCATGTCCCCAGGGCACCCTTGGCCTCCTTGGCCCTAGGGCACTCTGCTGGCTCAGGGACAGCTCTGTGTCCCCAGCACCCCCAGGGCACTCTGCTGGCTCAGGGACAGCTCTGTGTCCCCAGCACCCCCAGGGCACTCTGCTGGCTCAGGGACAGCTCTGTGTCCCCAGCACCCCCAGGACACTCTGCTGGCTCAGGGACAGCTCTGTGTCCCCAGCACCCGCAGGGCACTCTGCTGGCTCAGGGACAGCTCTGTGTCCCCAGCACCGCCAGGACACTCTGCTGGCTCAGGGACAGCTCTGTGTCCCCAGCACCCCCAGGTCCTTCCCCTAGAGCTGCTCCAGCAGGTCCTCCTAGCCTGTGCTGGTGCTGGGCTTGTTCCTGACAAGGAGCAGAACCTGCATTTGCCATGGTTGATCTTCAGATGTTTTTTCTATGCCCAACTCTCCCAGCTGTCAATGCCCCTGTCCTGGATTAGGGCAAATTTGGGAGAAAACCTCCAAATGGAGTCCCCTCCAGAAAGCCAACTCACATGGCCCCTCCCCACAACCAGTTTGGGAAAATTCCCTTGGAGAGAAGTGGGAAAAAACCTGTTTATTTAACAGGCAAAGCACTCCCCGGCACAAAAAATGAACAATACCAGATGACAAAACTCAATTGCCGCTCTGAAGAGACACGACAAATTCAGAAAGTCTCTCCTGTGGATGCTTGCTCTGTTATCAATCCCTCCGGCACTGGGAAAGGCTGCTGCCCAGGGTAGGCCCCCATAGGCCACAAAGTGCAAGCTCTCAGTGCTCTCCAGGTCCCAGTCTGGAGCAGGTTTGACAGTTCCAAGAAAAGGGAAAGAAAAAAAGACAGTCCAGGGAAAACTCTGCCTCAGCCAGCTAAACCAACTGAAAAGCAAAGAACACTCTGTTCTGCTCTGTTAGCGCCCAGACAACACAGTGCAGCACAGAATGTGGAGCAGTGTTGCTTTTAGAGGAGTGAATGCAGTCCCTGATAACAAACCACATGCTTCTTCTTCTCCCCACCTTTGCTCTCATAACCAGTCATTAAGGCACAGAATACAATATCCAGCATAAACAGAACAGACGATTGGGGACACAAGCATCACAACGTCACCCTAGGACAGCCTCTCTGACTGGGGAATTGGCCACTCCCAGTTCTGTATCTTGAAATGGACTGGGAGCAATGGAACAATGTAACAGAATGAGTATAGTGGTTTTTTTCAGTTGCTCTTGATAACTAAGACAGAAACAGAAGCAACTGAAGCTGTGAGTGCAGGTACCTGGAACAAGAATTAAATAAAATAAACAATCAGCTGAAAAAGGTGTTGGACAGCAAACCAGGACCAGGAGGAAGACTGAACATGAACTATTAAAAGACCAAATCTAAGAGAGTATGCAAAAATTTTCCAGTGTGCAGGAATTTTTAAGGAGTCCACTGCCGCCCTGTTACAACCCATCAGTTGTTTGTCAGCTCTATTCTACTATTGGGAGTGAATAGAAAAAATATCTTGTGGGCAGCACTTGATGACAGCATGAACCAACCCATCTACCCCCATCCAGACTAGACAGTAACCAAAATGGGGAGAACATATTTTTCATCAGAATGATGTAGAAAATACAGAAGAACATATTGGGAGGACAGCATTTTTCAAAAAATAAATAATTCTGCATTCTAACAGATGTTGAAGGTAACAACATGGTTAATAGACTGTAGGTTGCAAATCTTGATTGATTTTTCTTAGTGTTCCCCTTGTTGGAGTAAATTCTTTTTGGTTTCTGGAATTGTGATGATGTGGCAGCAGTATAAGGCTTTTCTGGTGACAATACTGATAACATGGAACAAGTGACATGGAACCACACAGCAAAATCAGAGCTAGGGAAAAAAAAATCAAGAACCTTCCTACACGATGCCTTAAGATTTTTGTTTTATAATATTTCCACTTTTTGTTGATTTTGAGCCATCATTGAGGATTCATCAATGCCAGTGGAAACAGGAGCATGATCCATAGGGAAATTCAGATGCACCTTCAGTAAGATCTCAGGAGTATTGTTCAATTCTGAACCCACAGATGTATTAAAAAGTTAAGCCATGTTGGAAGAGATTATTTACCTTCTACATTAAAGTATTAAGGTTATTCATTTCATTTTATCAACATATTATCAGCCTCATGTTATCACCATTATTCAGTCACCCAGTTTGACTTGATCCTTTGGGAAGTCTTACAATTCTGTGAGGTTTTCTTAGTCTAAGGAATTTTCTGTTATCAGCAACATTCACCAAGCTACCCACCAAATCAATAATAAATATACTGCAGAATGTCAGGCCTGATGTTGTTACCCAGGGCAGCCACTACTAACTGCTTTTCACTCTCAGAAAATTTATCTGCAGTTTCCAGGAAAGTGTGTGTTTTACAGCAAGTCGACTGCCTGCTATGTCATATTGAGATAACTCAATGCAAGTCACATAATTACATCATGTAACTTTATATCATTTGACATGGGTGAGGCAACCTAACATAAAATACCACAGTAAAAAGCAACAGCTGGAAAATTTAAACATTGCTTTCCCCCCCACCCCCTCAAAAGGAATAGAAGGAAAAAATCCAAAACAACCAAAAAAAAACCCCTTAATATTAATTTTTTCAACCCTAGCCTTTGAAGGAAAAAAAAAAAGAAAAGTATAGATTGTCTAAAGTATTGATTTTTATATGTGTAACTAACACTGAACTGACAGTGTCTCAATAAAACCTGAAGCCTCTGGGGAAATGGGCTGTTGTCATGATCAGAGCCAGACCTCAGCAAACTGTCAGGGCTGCATTTTAGAAGAGTAGATGTGCACTGCTACATTAGATTAAACCTGTATATGTGCTGCTTCACCTCTGTACAAGGCATTCTGATATGTGTGCAATTCCCTGTGCCACTAATTTCCTAGGACATAGGTTAAAATAGATTACAGTACTAAGGAAACAGACATTTTAGTAGCTTAAATTACTTGTATCACTATAAAATTATAAAATTAGTAATTGCATTCTGATGTAACAAATGCCACATTGTAATTCTCTTTATTTTCCTGTCTAAAAAGAGGATGAGAACTACAAAGTTGATTTTTAAATAATGTGGCTCATCCACAGTTTTCCTTCCTGCAATCTCTTTGGTTTGAAAAATGGCAATTTTATCCTTGTGCTGAGATTTCAGAAGATCAAAAAAAAAAAAAATCTATTTTTAGTTACTTTCAAAACAATGAATTCGGCATTCAGAGGAGAAACTAATTTAGTGGAGACATGGAATATTGTGACTGCAGAGAAATGTGATATAGAAAGGAAGTTGGAATTGATATGAGCTGAAACAATGAAATGTTACTATAAAGAGAGTTTATAATAACAGTAACTACACTCAGCTGAAGGTGAGGCAGGAGCTGACATGGACATTCCCATCTGGATTCCAGGCCAGTGGCTGGAGCTAAATGCCAAGGCACACTGATATGGGTGATCAGAACTGACAGGGAACAACAACAGCAGCAGGAGATTCAAGAAAAAGTAAATTTCTAATACATACACAGTTATTATATGGAGCTAGGGATACCAGGGAAAAGGGACTAAGAAAAGGTGCCAGAGCTGAAAGCTCTGTCCGAAACTGAAGGACACAGACTGGCTTGTTTGGGTTAGGACTTTCTGTTGGTTACAGCAATAAAAATAGTTATTTGCTTGGATTGAAAATAAATGCTGTTCCTTCTTTTATATCTTAATCTTTGGTTTCATAAACTGTCAATCCATAGAATCCCTGAATGTGTTGGAAAGGTTCTCAAGGACCATCCAATGCCACGCCCCTGCCATGGAAGCTTCCATTGTCCCAGGCTGCTCCCAGCCCCAGTGTCCAACCTGGCCTTGGGCACTGCCAGGGATCCAGGGGCAGCCCCAGCTGCTCTGGGCACCCTGTGCCAGGCCCTGCCCACCCTCACAGGGAACAATTCCTCATTGCCAAGATCCCATCCAGCCCTGCCCTCTGGCACTGGCAGCCATTCCCTGGCTCCTGTCCCTCCAGCCCTTGGCAATTGTCTCTCTCCATCTCTCCTGCAGCTCCTTCAGGCCCTGCAAGGCCACCCTGAGCTCAGCCCAAAGCTTCTCCTGTGCAGGTGAACAATGCCAGCTGTGCCAGCCTTTCCTCCCAGCAGAGCTGCTCCATCCCTCTGCTCATCCTGGGGCCTCCTCTGGGCTCTCTGCAGCAGCTCCAGGTCCTGGCTGTGCTGGGCCCAGGGCTGGGGCAGCTCTGCAGGTGGGGGTCTCACCTGAGGGGCAGAGGGGCAGAATCCCCTCCTTTTTGTATTTAGTTTTATCAGACACCTGTGGAAGCAGCTCCAGCACTTTTTTTCCAGTGAGATAATCATAAATGTATAAGGTCCCAGAAAACTCCTGGGTAGCAGCTGCAAAGGTGGAATATGGTAAGGTATATCCCTACAATGTGGGACTAACTAAAGAAAAAGTCATTATTGGGTGCTCAGCTGTGAGAGACTTGTCAAATGCAGCAGGGACTGGAGCAGGTTCCAAAATCATTCAAGCTTGGAGTGTTCAATTAGACTCAGTCTGATGCCAAGTGTGGCTGAGCAGTGGGGAAAGGAACTTGCTGCAGGAAAATAAGTGTCAGTGCATCCACAGAAAGTATTTTGGGCAAGACCTGCATGTTCATCTGCATGGCTACACATTATGACTCTACCATACAAGATTCTATACCAAGTTAGCAGGCTTCTTTTTCAAATGCCAAAAATGTTTTCGAGTGGAAAGTAAGAGCTGTTGTAAATGCTAGTAAATATTTCAGCAGAGTAGACACTTGGAGGTAAGGTTGAAAGAATAAAATTATTTAGCTTGTTTTCTCATGGTTTCATTAAAAATGTGAAGGAAATACAGAGCTCTATTTCCTTGAATAATTCTGCAAATCTAAATTCAAAATTACTTATTTACTAGGAAAAAAATACATAGCAAAGAATTTTTCAAGGGAAAAGAAAGGAAAACCTGTCACTGTAATGCGTTTTGAAGCAGAAGATCTGTGATAAGGCTCATTTTCAGAAGATAAAATGATTTTCATTAATTCACAAAACATTGTACATCGCATTCTCACTTAATAAATGTTAAAATAAAAATAAGTAGCTTGTGTTCATAGCCATAATCAATTTTTGAATTATTTTCCATGGAAGCTGTTATGCTTTGCGAAAAAGAAAAACCAAAATTGAAACATCTTTAACAATCACAGACTTAAATTTGTATGTTTCCTTATTAATAGAGCGGAGTTGTAGTTAGAAAGAACTACTGAAAAAAAATATTCTAGATTTAAGACCTTTTCCAGTCTTCATTGTTAATTTTTTTATTAATAATCCAGAAGTGTTGCACAGTCAGTGCTTGCTCCCTTGGAAGGAGGCAATAAGCAAAGCAGGTTCACAGCTGATCCTCACCTCTTCCTCAAAACATATCTTTTTGATTTGTTTTTGGAATAATCCCTTTCATTTAAAAGGATATTTCTCTCAAGGAGGATCAACCACTAATGTCAAGTGCATGCAAATTTATTGTGGCAAGGTTTTCAAAACTGTGATAGGTAGCAAGGCTTTAAGGGGCTACAGTGATGTCTTGTCTGTACAGTTTTTTTTCCATGAGTTCTGACAGAAGGAGTGTACAAATGTGTGCTGCAGCCTCATTTCTCCAAAAGGTGGTTTTCCCCTTTTTTTCCCTGAATACAGAAACCCTCTTTGTCATTAAAAATGTAAAGGCTCTTCTGGTTTTGTCAGTTGAGGAAGAAAATAAAAAGAAATTCTTTTGTGGCAACCCGGTGTAGTAAAGAGTCTTTCAGTTAAGGAACTGCCAAAATACATGAGATTAAAGAAGATGCATCTTGACACAACTTGTCATTAAAAATATATGTGGACAATAGGAGAACGTGTCAAAACCTGAACATGTTTGATAGATGCAACTTAGTTTAAAAGTCCCAGAACACTCGTCAAATATTCATTTTATCCTTCTTTTGATTTAAATTGAAAGAGTTTTCTATTGTTTTGAAAAAAATTGGGAAAAAATAGGGGGGGAGAATAAAACTTGTTTTTAGAAAAATACTTCAGAAACTTAAGAAGATTTGAGTAATTATGGTGCAATAAGGAAAGGAAAGGGGACCCAAAAGGAGCTATGCTAAGAGCCAATAAGGTCCCTGGTACTGGAAAGTTGCAGAGATCTCCCATTTCTAAATAATGCTGAGCTCAATCAGGCACAGATCAAACCTAAATGTTCCTCTTGCTTAGAAAACTCAGAATAATGAAAAGAAAATTTACCTGGATGAAAAGTGAAAAGAAATGGAAATCACCAAAATTTCAAGTGGCAGAAGACAATGAATTACCTGGGGTCTAGAAGTGCTCTGGGATGCACTGCAAGCCTGTTAGGCACAAACAGGACTGGGGAAGCAGCAACTGAGATTGTGAGAGCTGAAAATGCCCAGTTTGCCACAGCTCAGCAATTTGATCTTCCCCTAAGAAGACAGGAAGATGCCTGGGAAAACACAGTATCTGTGAATAACACACTGAGGTATTTCATGCTCTGCAGCTCCTTATTTTAAGGTATAAATTTTAGGTGAAATCAAATTATTAATATTGTGATACTCTACATTTATACCAAGAAGAGGGTTCATAAACCAGTGTGGTTTCTGGATTCAAATGTCCTAAAACAAGCGAGACTTATATTTTTAGTGGACTTGTTGGTGTCTGGTTCTTGAGATCACCTCATGGATATCATTGTAGGGGCTATAATACACCAATGCTCCTCAGAACAGTGGCTATTTTAAACATGCCATATTAATTTATTTTACATAAAACTACTCCCTGAATGCATTCAAAGTCAAATCCAAATACCTTAGTGACTACAATACTTTTTATTGCCTGTGACTCCAAGAAAGGGAGCAGAATTCATGAAGCAGTCAGAGAAAGAACTCCTTTTTGTATCACAAGCAGGAGCATCCCAGCTCTTAGACATCAGAAAACTACTGGAAATAACTGAAATTCTAGATAACAAGAGGAAAAGATCCCATCTTTATAATGACACAAAGATCCTTTTTTAGTGAAGAACTCCCAGTCAGTACAGGAAATACAAGAAAGAATTTTAATAGGCATTTGAATTTTCCTAATGGTGTTTGATATTTGCTAACATAAGATAAACATGATTATCATACAGTGTAACTTTTGTTATCCAGCATTATCATATTAGTGACTCATTTGTAATGTAAATAAGTATTATTAGTTTTAAATATGGAAGATTTACATAGCTAATGAAATGACTGTGAAAACATTGTCTTAGGGCAGTTAAAAGCTATGTTACATTTAGCAAAACTGTGAACATGAATATTTATTCTTTCACAGCAGAAAGAATAACCAACTTCTTATGAATATAAAATAATAAAGCAAATAGTGAAGAACATTTATAATCAATAATCATTCTGGGATTAATGTATGTAAAACTTCTTCTATTTTCAATACATTTTGAACTTAATGGATTAAGTTCATTCCATCACAATAATCAACATCACAATATTTGACAAAAGGCAGAGTAAAATGTACGGCAAACAATCAAAGATTTTTTATAAGGAAGCAGCTTATGTGAAGGAGCAGAAGATGTAAAATAATTAAGTCCTTGCCATAATCTTAAAGCTCCTCTAATAGCACAAAAAACCTCCAAGGAGAGAAGACACTCTTTACTTCACCAAGGTACAGAAGAGATGATGAAGAAAATATTTCCCCAATATTTTGAAGATGAAACGACTAAACACCGGCATCATCACTCACCTTTTTACTCTTTTAAATTCTTTTTTTCCCTCCAGTCTATGTCCCATTTTTTTGGATTAAAAATGTCTACATCCTTCAGAGCTTTTTATGGTGTGTTGAACTTACATCAATCTGATGAAGCAGAGTAACATAGAAAAGTAGCTGTTACACTTGAGAAAATGTTCAGGGTGAACTGACTCTTGGTGAGCGTCCTCAGACCTGAGATACTCGAGATGTGTTGTATCCTCAGTCTTCATAGGGTTAATTGACCTTCAGAAAAATTGCACTAACTAATGTGGCCAAAATCCTGTGGAATTTTGATTTTTAATTAATTACCAGAAGAGAATACTCTGAGTAATTAAGTCACAGTGCAAGCATAGGCTTTTATGGTTTGTGTCAGTAGCAAAAATTTTTACATTCAAAATATATTTTACAATACAGAATATGATTTGACAGCAATGGACAAACTCTTCTATTTTCCTGTTTATTTTTACACATGAATTTCTTTGCAATGCCACATGCCAGATCCTGTTCACAAAGATGGGACATATTCCAGTATCTTGGCTTATTGACTGCAATCTTGCATTGATTGGGATGCAGCATTCTTATCTCTGAATTATACTTTTTCCTGATTTTCTTCATTTCCACTATATCTGAACTGAAATACTTAAAATATTTCTCTATGTACAAAGCTAGTTTAGATTATTCCTATTTTTTACAAACAGTTCTAGATTCATGGGGTTTGAGCTAGTATGGAAGGAGGGGTTTGTATAAAGAAAGCCCAAGAAAACCACACAAAGATCATAAGAACTTTTTTTTTTTTTTTTTTTTTTTTGCAATTATCTAACCAGTGATATTCAGCTGACAAACTTTATTTAATTAAATGAAATTCAGGCACTCAGCAGTTTGGAGAATCTGAACTACTATGCTGCTTCTCCCTTATCTTGAGTTTGAGATAAACACTATCCATTCTTTCTCCAAGGCTGGCTGCAAGGCACAGTTTGTTCCCATCTCCAAAGTATCTTGAATTCATTAGGTGGGAATGAATGTACAGAAGTGCAATTGGAATGCCCAGAGTGCCCTGAGGTGGGAGGGAGCAGTGCTAGTCTGGTCAGGTGTGCCCAAATCCCTCTGGTGAGAGGGGAGCCCACTCAGAGTGCTTTGCTCCCCACTGCCCTAAATAAACAAACAGAAACAGTGCCAGCTGCCTCCAGCCACACATCTTCATCAGATGCAGATGCTGACTTAGGAGAAAGAGAAGTGAAACCATTGCCTTTCTGTGCTGATAATCCATCAAGCAGGCCCCAATGACAGTAACAGCCTTTGGACCAGTAAGAAGGTTATTTGGAGCCACATCTTAAGCCTGTCAGAAAGAGATGTTCTTTTTTTCCCCCTTCTTCCTTGCCAGTCACATGAATAATCAAGTCCTCTGGCATTTTAGAATTAGCAAGTGCAGTGCAGAACTATGAAAACACATTATTCCCCTAGGCTCATTTCTCGTGGGCTAATTAGAATTATTTGACCCCAAAACTACAAGGGTTTTGATCAGATAATGGACTTCAATTAACAGGAAATTGTTAAAAGTACTGCACAAAGTGAATTCATTAGCAAATAATTTTCTGCAATCAGTTCTGTAGGTATTTTGAATCCAGAAACCAGTTCAGTCATGGTTTTCCAAGGCCAATATCAAACTGGCAAAGTGTGTTTAGATGGGATCTTGGGAATTAGGAATTGCTCCTTGGCAGGGTGGGCAGGCCCTGGCACAGGGTGCCCAGAGCAGCTGGGGCTGCCCCTGGATCCCTGGCAGTGCCCAAGGCCAGGTTGGACACTGGGGCTGGGAGCAGCCTGGGACAGTGGGAGGTGTCCCTGCCCAGGTGGAACAAATTGAGTAAGGTCCCTTTGAACCCAAACCGTTCTGGGATTCTATAAATTTAGTTTTAGGCAAAGACCATGGACTGCACCTAATCCCGCTAACATCCGTAATAAAGTTTCACCCTCTTTGCTCCATGACAGGATCAGCAGAATAATTTAGAGACCCTGCTCCTATGCTGGGAACAGACCAACCCATTTTGACACGTGAAAAACAATTTTATATTGGACTAAACCTTTTCAAGGCACTCAGATTCATTCATAGCTGAGATCATTTCATGTCTGACTGCACAACTTCTGCTGAAAGGTAGAACAGGCTGGTCAGACAGCTAAAGTCTCTTCCTCCAGTATTTAAAACTAGGGTCAAATTTCTTAAAGTGCAGATCTTTGTTTCCTGGGCACAAGGGAACTTCACTCCTTAGTTCATAACTCCCCATCAGGTGTGTAATAATGCTGGGCTTGAGGGAAGCACATCCAGTGTCTCCATGTGTGCAAGGCTTATAAGTCTCAAAGAATTACTTTTTTTTTTTTGTTGGGGCTGACCCCAGTAGCCCCAGTGGAAGTCCTGCTCCTTATTAGGACAAGAGCTGACAAATGGTTTTGCATCATCAGCTCAGAAACACTGTCTATAATTAATGAAGAGTTCTTCTAGAAGCCTGATGTACTACAGTCTCACTGCTTTATTGACAGCTATTGACATAAACCTTTATTTAATTTATTTCTATATATTTCATATATAAATTATCTTGAATTTTAATGCTTTTTACCTTTGTCTAGTTCATGTTTCAGGACATGTCAAGCACAATGTAAGAAGGCTGGACACTCATTTCTGCACTGCTTGGAACATTAATATCTCTGCTGATGATTTCAATGGGTGCGCCATCTGTCTGAAAATTCTAAATGAGGAAGGGGATAAGAAACAATAATTTTTAAAAGGAGAGAAAAAGAAGAAAAAGACAGCACTCCACAATGTTTCAAAATAATTTGGTGTCATTACTTGTGCCATGAATACATAAAGTTACACAATGAATTGAGAGTAATAATAACACACTGGAAAAATGAAGCATTCCTCCTGAATGTGCCAGAGACTGAAAAGATTTATGCATAATCAGCAGGTATCCTTTACATTCCTCATGAAAATTAGAATTACTATGAGGCCTTCCCTAAAGTAAAAATAAAGCAAAAACCTCCCATTATAAGCCCCAAAAATCTAAGCAATAGAGCTGAAACTTTCAATAGAAGAAAGGAAGAGAGATAAATGGAAACATAAAAGAATATAGATCTGTGCTGCACCTGTTTGACCTTAAGGCATAACTCCTGCTCCTTCAGGGGAGAGTATATAGCAGCACAAAAATAAAAAAATAAAACCTGTCTGACTTTAGGCTCACCTTAAGAAGAGTATCTCTCTTTCTCTCTAGCAAAATTCCTTTTTTGGATATCATAATATGTGAGACGATTCCAGTTGGATTTATCCATATATTTTTAACTCAGATGTAAAATTTTGCTTCAGGCTGGAACTTGGCATACCAGATCTCAGCCAAACATCAACTTTATAAAAAACCCAGAAGGTGAAGGGAGGCTGAATCCTTAACCTTCAGGACTGCAAAGCAGCAGCATATTTAAAGTAGTACAGAATAGGAGCAAACTCCAGTTTGCCACACGAGAGCTGCAGCACATCACATGAAGTATGGACACAAGCACATTTGTGAAGACAATAAACATTATTTCTTGCAGTTTAGATGCAGTTTTCATTATTATCAATATTTATTGTCACAGAGGGGACGTTTAAAGGTGATCTGAAACCTCTCTGGGAGGTGTTGTCCCCATCCCTGGAGGTGTCCAAGGAATGCCTAAAGGTGGCACTCAGAGCTGTGGGCTGAGCGAAAAGGAGGGGATCAAGGTTGGATTTATGGGAAGCCAAGGCTAAGAATAAAAATAATCAGACATTCCAGTCATAAACATTGTTAACTGATGGAACTTAGCACTGTCTAAAATGGCTGAATACTCCATTCAGCAGGGGTCTGAATGCTGGGAAGCTGAGCAGAATGCAGTAGGAGACCATGGAAAAGTTTAAAAAGATGTTTTAAAAGATTAAAAGCCTTCTGAAGATTTACAGATTTACAGTAAGAGCAGTGTTTTCTATTTCTTGGTTTAATTCTGAGAGCATTATGAAATACTGTATTAAAATTTTAGACTCTTACTGAGATGTGTTTATCAGGGTTGATCAATCAACCTTGCTGGACATTTAGAAAATGGGAGATACTGTAGCAAGGGATCTTTATGTGTGTGCACATAAAAGAATGTCAGCATAAACTGACAAACACTGTTATTTACTGAACAATTGCTCTGCTGGAATGTTAATGTTAAAAATACCTAGAAAAAAAAATTGAGAAAACAAGAGGTTCTGTGTAGGAGGAGAGAAAAATGGAAAAGCATGTTCCAGTTTTCCACAGCTAAAATGTAAGGAGAGCTGAGGCCCGCACAGCCTGGAGTAACACAGTGCACCTTGAGGGGGCACAAAGAGCCAGTTCCATGTGGCTGGGGTGTATTGAACCACTCCTGATGGGAATATTGTCTCGCACAGGTAGGCACCTGAAATAGTTCAAGTTCACACGGTGTGCAACTCCCAGTGCTTGCAGCTACACTGCAGCAAAACTGAATCAGTACAGAGAGAGCCAAGGCATTTAAATACTCATCGAGAGAGAAAACAAGCTTGGAATTGTGCAGAGCAGTGTGACCTCATGGCTTTGGCCCTATTGCACACTCACATCCCACCACCTCAGACAGGAAACCTCCCATTCCATCTTCCCATAAAACCCCTCCTGAATCACTCCCCCACTGCCATCCCAGATCATATGTGAAGCTGAAGTTAACTTGTAAATTAATGCACACATACATTGTACACATACATAAATAAAATATATGCAGTTTTAAGATTTATAATGCTTTCTTTCTGGGAGAATTCGAGATGAGCTTTATAATTTAAATAAAAGGCTGGAAAGCATATGTATAATCAATGTTTTATGACATGTTTCGGATAAATGAAAGGCAAAATAAAATGTAACTGCATTATGGAGGAAAAGTGGAATTTAATTACACAGGTCTATCAATACATCTCTGAACTGTATTTAATATATTGGTTGTTAAAGATGGAGAAAAAACACTTCTTAGGGAAAAAAGGAAAAAAAAGGAATACAATAGAAGATGAAAACCAAATAAATATTTGAGAAATCCAGACAGCATTTTCCTGGTAGAATTCTCCACTAATTTGCCTTTATGGTATATCATACTCAGAAATTTGGATAAACCTAAACAATCTTAAGTGCACCAGTCATTCAGCAGAGATACTCACACCATTGTTTTGGCCTTGCAATGGTTGTAGCTTCTCAAGTTCTGTAGTTCTTGCAGAAATGTGTTAACTGGGACCCAGTCAGAGGATGAGGACCCTGTAGCAAGATTTGTTGGCTTTGGAGACAACAGTGGGATTTACAGACTGTTCTTCATCACAGGAATATTTGCCAAACCATGGGCTGCAGGGTGTCTCCAGTAAGGGCTCAGGGTGCCTGCCCCACTGTGCTGCATCTCCCCACAATACAGCTTATTGTCATCTCAGCAGGGGTGAGGGGCACAATACCCCAGAGTGGGTGAGGCTGGAAGGGCCCACAGGGGCTGCTCTGGTGGCACCTCCCTGCTCCAGCAGGGCCATCCCAGAGCCCAGGGCACAGCAGTGTGTCCGTGTGGCTCTGCAGTACCCCCAGGCAGGAGCCTGCACAGCCTCTGTGCGCCGTCTGCTCAGGGCTGGGCACTGCCCAGGGCAGGAGCTCTGGGCATGGGCAGGGGCAGCTCCTGGGCTCAGCCCTGCCCGTGGCTCTGGGGCCATGGCTGGGCCCGGAGCAGAGCCTGGGCCCTGCTCTGCCCCTCCCTGCACACGGGGACACCCAGGGCTGAGGGCCCCTCTCAGCTGGGGCTCCTCTCCAGGCTGAGCAGCCCCAGCTCCCTCAGCCTTTCCTGGGCACCGAGATGCTCCAGGCCCTTGCTCAGCTCCAGGAGCTCCTGGCCCTGCTGTGCTGAGGATCCACAGCTGGATACAGCACCCAGAGGTGCCTCCAGGGCTCGGCACAGGGGCAGGATCCCTCCTTGACCTGCTGGGAATGCTCTGGCTGAGCTGAATCTGGAAGTTGATCCCTTTTAAAAGCAATCCTACAAAATGAGTGATGAGTTTTACACCAGGACCTCAAACCAGCCCAACAGCAAAGGACTTCAGGGTAGTTCAAAGGAGAAAGAAGACAGACAGGACCACCCAGAGGGTGGAACCATGGCAATCCTGAGTTAGAATGCTTAAACTTTGTACGCCACCTCACATGCCAGATCCAATGAGCACATTCAGCTCTGCCTCACGCTATTGAATTCTCCTAAGACACAATGACCAGCTCTTATTAGAAATGGGAGGCAGAGAAATACAAGGGGGAAATTAAAGACGCATATTCAGAAGGGGCAGGGAATAGATTAGTACATTTTACTAATTTACTAATTTTTTACATTTTACTAATTTACATTACTTGGCTTTTTAATCAGGTAAACAAATTTTCCCTCAAAATCCACATGAAATAGCATTAATACTCATGCAAATACTTTTATCAATGATATAGTGTATTCTTGCACTATTGTGTGATTATACATGTGCATTAATCTTAAAATAAAAATTAATAAATTTATTTTTTATTTGGGAACTAGGATGCTTGGAGAACATAACAGAATTTTTAATTACTATTTTTATTAAATTGAATGTCAAAGATCATAAATTCCAGGTTAGTATTGCTCAATATCACATTGGAATGAGTCCGCTCTTAAAATAATGTGCATGTTTTAACTGCCCACTGAATTTCCAGATACCAAAAAATGTCCTCCAGGATTTCTTATTTCTTCTAATTTTGTCTTTGCAAGATTTTTATATTTAAGGTCCCTCCCAACCCAAATCATTCTTAGACTCTATGAAGTTCTACTAAATAATATTAAAAACAGTGAGATAAAAGCAATTAAAAAACCAACCGAACAAAAAGAAAGGTGACTTTTATATGCTTTGATATTTGTGGTTTAGGTATAAATCCATATGCTAACTCCCACAGGTAAAGAACTGCGGCAATTAAAACAAACAAAAGACCTCTTTTTGGATCTCTGCAGTCACACAGAATTAATTTGGCAAAGTTCTGTTAAAAGGACAAGTTTACTCTGTGCTGTGCATTATGAAGCATTTACACTAAACCAAAAACTAATAGAATTTTCTAAGATTTGAGCACATAAACTGTATTTTGTTTTTTGCCTAAAGCGTCCTAAACTTACCCGCTTGGAGGAAAAGCCATGATTGATAACAACCTGTAAGAACTGCAAAAGGAGATTTGTGTTGTGCAGCAGGAAGCTGAGGGGAAGATCAATGCATAAACATCAATGTACCTGGAAGCAGAACTGATTTAAAGGGTCAAGAAGCAGCAGCCAGAGCATGCTCTCAAGCTCCATCAGGAACCCGACATGTCCCAAACCTGAAAACAACTTTCTGGTACATAAGCAAATACCTGAGGTGAGCCATCTTGCTCTTGCCAGGGGGATAAATTGTCATAAATTACTCAACACTGACTGCAGGGAAAAACAGGGAGTTATTGCCAAGCAGCTGATGTGGAATGAGATCTCTCCCCAGTTCATCCCAGAATTCACACTGTGCAAAGCTACAGAACAGACGCAGCACCTTGCACAGATATCTGCAAGATGAATCCATTTCCCTAAATCCCGTAAAAGTCAATGAGAAAATAACACTTCTTAACATGACTACAAGGTGAACATGAAGGATGGACTTCCTGTGAAGGGAAAAGGTTGCTTCTTCCTTGCTTCTCAGCAAAAGACCCTTTTAAAGGAAAATGAGTGTATTCTTTTTCTTAATACATTAAATAATAAACTGATACATAATGCATTAAATAGGAAGACCACATTAATAATAAATGAGCAAACAAAACCAATGGCATCCAATTTGGCCAGTGGCATCCTGATCAGGGCAGTGGTTGTCCCCTGTGCTGACATTGCTGAGGCCCCTCAAGGGCTATGTCCAGTTCTGGTCTCCTCACAGCCAGAGAGACCTTGAGGGGCTGGAGCGTGTCTAGGGAAGGGAACAAAGCTGGGGAAGGGGCTGGAGCCCCAGGAGGGACTGAGGGAGCTGAAAAGTGGCGCAGCCTAGAGAAAAGGAGGCTCAGGGGGGCTTTTGTGGTTCTGCACAGCTCCTTGACAGGAGGGGACAGCCAGGGGGGGGAGGGCGGGGGGGGGGTCAGGCTGTGCTCCCAGAGAGCAGGGACAGAACAGGGGGAAATGGCCACAAGTTGTACCAGGGGAGGCTCAGGGTGGACACCAGGAGGAATTTCCCCATGGAAAGGGTGGTCAGACCTCATCAGGGGCTGCCCAGGGAGGTTTGCAGTCCCCATCCCTGGAGGTGTCCCAGGAAGGGCTGGAGGTGGCACTCAAGTGTCTCTTGGCTGAGGACAAGGTGGCACTGGGCACAGGTAGGAGTATAGATGGGCTGGGAGGACTATTCCAGCCTAAATGATTCTGGGATTTTATGAAAACAGGAACACTGCTGTCCACTGTAAATCCATCTAACCTTCTCACCACTGCTCTTATAAATCAGGAGTAATCCCAGATTGCCACAAAAAGACATCAAGATTGGTCCAAAAAAAAGCAGAGTTAGCAAAACCACGAGCAGTTTAGCTGCACCAGTAACTGGCAGAGAGCATGGCTGCTCTTTAGCTTTCTTGGGGATTGTATCCATTTACCTTGTTATAGCTGAACCTCAGAGCACAGCAACAGGTAAAAAATTGAACCAGTAAACAGCAGATTAGGGAATTTGCTGTCGTTTTGACATCGCTGTCATATCTATCTATTACCAGTCCTTGTTTTCCCACCAGTTGACAAGTCAAATATACAAATCCATACTGGAATTTCTTTCATGTCAGTAATCATTAGGGAGCATGTTACAAGCACCACAGGTTTATAGGAACTAACAGGCTCAAAATCTGTCCCTGTAAAAGTGACTTGCACTACTGGATGTTACTTCTATCAACAGATTACTGCTTCAAGTTCTTATAGTTTTCCAAATTGCATAAATGACAATTAGTGCTGGGAAATTACTGGAATCATAAACAAAAAGCAATCCTCCCATATTCCACTCCTTGCATCAAACAACACTCAACAAATTGGTACCTGGCAATTTCTGTGTTGCTTATATGGCAATTAATAACCAACTTCAAAACATTTAAATTATTTCATTTATTAGTAAACATAAATATGACATGCATCAACACACTCTGCATTAAAATTTTGGCAACATTTCTCTTCAGAAAATACAGAAGAAACTTTCTTTATAGATCTATACCATTTTTTCAAAGTTTTATCATACCTACCCATGTGTCCACTACTCCTATCCTTGTATTAATTTGCCTGGTAGAAATATCACATTTAGAAGTTCAAAGATAGTCAGATCTCAGTTTTTGGAAAATTTCCATCACAGTTGCCACCCTTCATTTCTCAGGTAATGTGGTAGCCGTGGCTTTAAAAGTCCCGCCTGAGCTGCCGTCCCCGCCTGCCAGCAGACGGAGCGGGAGGAGTGCGCGGTTTCTCGGCTCGGCGCGCGGGAGCCGCTCCGCTGACAGGGGCGCGCTGGCTCGGCGGTCAGCTCTGCCAGAGGCGGACAAAAAGGCACGGGGCCACGGACAGGGAATGGGAGAGCGACCCCCGACCGGGGCAAGTCCAGCTTTTATTCCAGAACGCGGAGTAACACCCAGGGGAAGCCGCCGGACCGAAGGGCGGCAGGGGGAGGGAATACACGTGTTATATAGGAGAGACGGGAGGGGGAGAGCTCAGACAGGCAGCGAATGGGGGCCCACGGTGAGCGCGGGCTTTCTCAGAGTGACAGAGCGGGGAGCCAACCGAGAGAGCTCAAAGGTGGGACCCCGGTGCCCGGCCCAATAATTCCATGTACAGCACCGAAGATTCTGGATAAAAGGGGGGTATTTGGGGGTGACAGAAAGGGCGCGAGTTTCCAGGGTAACCGGTGATGCACAGATAACTGGGAAAGAGGGGGAATTCCAGACAGAACCATTCTACAGAAAAAGGGGGTAACAGAACATTCCAGCTTAAACCGGGGGAGCATAATAACACAATACAACAAGGTAATTAAGCAAGTTACCTGATAATATCAGCCCACCCAACTAAACACACAAATGCCTGAACAACCATTTATCACAACCCCTTTTTGCGGCTTCTTCTGTCATCTCCTCACTCCCATGGGGCTGGCTAAGCTAGAGGGGCTGCTGAGCACAGAAAATGAAATTCAGACTTCCA
Organism: Agelaius phoeniceus; assembly: GCF_051311805.1. NCBI lineage: Eukaryota > Metazoa > Chordata > Aves > Passeriformes > Icteridae > Agelaius > Agelaius phoeniceus. The sequence goes on along the minus strand of NC_135276.1, from coordinate 1,356,350 downwards.
TAAATCAGAAGGATCAGAGGCACAACCCAGTGTGCTGAGGGTGAGGGCAGCACATGTGAGAGCACAGATGTGGAACTGGTTTATTGAAGCTTAAAAAAATCACCTGTAAAGTGCTTACATGTATCTACATATCTCTGTTTTGCTTCTAATTACATCAGAAGAACTGTGAATTGAACGGGGAAAAATCCAAACCCAATCTACTGTTGGCTGCAGTGTTAACTGAGCTAAAAAAAACAGACTTTCCAAAAAATCAGTACAAAATAACTTTCAGTAGGCCCAGGCTTTTGTGACAATGTGAGAAGACCTTTAAGTAAATAAAAGGGCCATCAATCCACAAGGGCCTGTAGGGTCAGATGAAAGAATTTTGAACCCAGTGTTCAGTGATTTCTTGTTTAGGACATCAGTTAAATGTTCTGAATTTCCCTAGCTCTATCCTGCACTCCCCAAGCCCCAAAATTCTTCTTGGTTTCCTCTTACTCTTAATTAACCTGACTCTATCCATGATATTTCCAATGATTTGTAGTGAATATTGCTCATTGTTGCTGCTAACCAATTTCTCTTATAGATACAAAGAAATTTTGAACCTCCACTTGGGGGGGAAATAATCTTGTCAATGTTCTTCAGTTTCAGCATCATGAACACATGCATTTTCAACAATTACTTACAACATAGCAGGTACAATTCAAGATGAAGGCAGATCTTGTAGTTCACAATTTTTGTGGGTTTACAAGGGGGAACACAATCCAGAAAATTTTGTAATCATGAAAATCAGCCTTCAGAACAGAATTCTGATTACAACATTAAAGTTCCCCATAAATCTCAGTAGCTGCTTCAATTCAGAGGACTCCAACTAAAAAAAAAGAAATTAATTGTTTTAGAGGAGCATTACAAATAAGATAAACAAATGGTCGTTTCCATGTTTTTCCCAGACTTTAATCTTGGGATAAGTAATCTAGTAGACAGAATAAATAAAAAAAAAAAACCAACCTTCTCTCTCTTCTTTGCATAAATGAATTAAAAGGCAAAATTATTTTTTTTTTTTTTAAAAATCTTCTCTCTCATTTTGCAAAAATGAATTAAGAGGCAAAGGAAACAGTATTATGATATTTCAAGTATATGCCTGTAGAAGCCGATTCTACTCAAATTATTGGCACATGCTTAAAAGCAAAGAAAACCATTCATTTCAGCAGGAAGCAGAAATACCTATTGCTGGAAGTAGTAAGGGTTTACTCAAGAGACCAATCTTCTTATGCTAGGAATTATTTAAATTAGGGAAAAATATATGTAAGACAGTCCTCCTAAAAGCTACATTTTTCATGTGGAATCCTGGAGCAAAATATCCCTTGAGGAGGAGGCACCAAAAGCAGAAAAATTACAGCTCATGGAGCTCCAGCAAAGTAGTGCCTACCAGATTTCCTGAATAATTGAAAAAGCAAAAAAGAAATAAAAAGTGTTTGAAGCAACCTTTTAATGTCTAATCAATTCTGTGTGTTTTAACTGAATTTATATTGTTTCTCAAGCCTGTTACTTTTTGGGAATAACAAGTATTTTTTACTATAATGCCAGCAGTTAAAGTTATAAATGTGTCTATATCAACATAAAGACACTATCACACTAAGTGAAAAAGGCAATTTTGAATTCCCACTCATTTATTCCCAAAAATAGAAAGAATCCCAGGATCATCTTTCAGATTTACATGAACCTTACTACACCTATTCATAAGGAATAGTTTACCTCCCAATATCATCTAATGTACTATCTATAAACCTCTGAGGGAAATGGTTTATGAGCAACAGGAAAATAAACAGGATTTGAAAGATCTGATATTAAAAAAAAAATTAGTAAAGTGACAAGATTAATGGACTATACTGTGTTGGGGAAGATGAAACAAGAAAGCTTTATAAATATGATTGCTTGGCAAAAGATTTTGAGAATATAGAAACTATAAGCGAGATTGAAATGAAAGCAAGCTTTGAGATACCTCAGTTACTGAACAACTGGAAAACAATGGTGTGGCCGGAGTGAAGGTGATCCCCTTTTGATGGAACAACACCCTCTGCTTGCAGACAGGCCCAAGGGGCAGAGCAGACCCTACAGCTTGGCAGAAGGGGTCCAAAGAGGAGTTTTTAGGGTTTAAAATGTAACACAGTGTGGTAATGTAATGATTCTTACAGGCTGTATGGAAATGCTATAGGATTTGTATATTGTACTAGATTGGTTCGTGAGAATCAGAATATTCAACACAGAAGATGATTTATTGTATTGTAACAAGAACTTCGCACTCTTGCCTCTTAGCTCTTACTTTTCTATGCTCTTACCCCTTTTACTCTCTTATGCTTTTACCTTCTTACCCTCTCACCCTCTCTCCCCTCTCTTCTCTCAGCCCTGCTCTGAGCTGTGTTTGGCAGCTCCCAGCAGGGCCCTGCCCCCAGGCCCTTTGCAATGAACCCCAAGTTCCTGACCTGGCTTTAGAGATCTCTCGTCTCCGTCCGTCCCAACCATGCAACCCCCGTCAATCCTACAATACTGGATGATAATTTTCTGAGAATAATCCTCTAATGTCAGGATAAAGTCAAAACAACCTAACAAATCCTTTCTCAGCTATGATATATTAGTAGAAAAGTATTTCTGAAAAAAAAAAATTGTTCACAGTGTTCTCAGTGTGGCAGAAGAAGAGCCATCCTATAGGACCTCAACAAGGAATTTCATATTACTAGCTCAGAAAATAGAAGGATTTCTCATTAATCTTTCTGATCTGGCAGACGTTCTAAGGTAAGGATGGTTATCTACCTTATAGAACAAAGGGTGTGGCTGGATCCTATAGGTATTGGAAAAAAGAACAAAAAAAAGACACGTCAATAATATGTAGAAAATTTCAAGGTGAACAATTCAAAACTTACATTCTACATATATATATATTTTTTTTTTTTACATGTGAAGGACATGAGCAAGATGTTTTAACATCACTGTACCCTATATAATTAAAGACTGCTACTTTTTAGAATGAGTGTTTTAAATATCTTGAAATTAACTCAGGACTCAAATAAAAATATCTCTATTCAGAAAAGAAATCAAAGAGAATCAGTAGCTACATAAGAACTGCACATTTGATGAGGAAAGGAAAACTGCAGCACAAAGTACTTACCAAAAAAAGTACTAACTTTATCTTAAATGTTACTCAAACTTGCCATTCAACTGAAAAGCTGACAAAATTATATCGGCCAACATTATGGCCCTGCAAATTCTGTTATTAAAAAATTCTTTATAATAATTTTTTGCAATATTTTTTAAAAAGCTTTAAAAACCCCACCCCAGCACGAACTCTGAGAAAATGTATTCGGGTGGCTAATATTACAATGTCTTAAAAATATTAGCTTGCTGGACAAATATGTACTTTTGGATAAGCAGCACCTGACCTTACAGCATCCATTTTTCTAAATGTTACAGCCCTACTAATAGTTTCAATTAAATAAAAATTAAAGCTGAGAAAATATCACAAAAGGGTAATCTAATATTTGGTCATTAATGTGCTTATGTAAAGTGATATTTACAACAGCATTTGGAGATCCAGGAAATATTCCTGGAAAAAAAGAAAAAGTAAAAAGAGCTTTAATAACTTCTACTCTTCTACACTGAACATTTGTGTCCTGCATGTCACATTATCTCCAGAGGTACTGGAAGGGTCATCCAAGACCAGCTCTTCAGGTTTGAAGATGAAACTCCCTTAGAGAAATTATTTATGAGAACATGAAGTGATAGGACTAGGGAATAGGCTCACATTGACAGAAAATAAGGCTAGATGGTATATTAGGAAAGAGGAATTGTTCCCTGGCAGGGTGGGCAGGCCCTGGCACAGGGTGCCCAGAGCAGCTGGGGCTGCCCCTGGATCCCTGGCAGTGCCCAAGGCCAGGTTGGACACTGGGGCTAGAGCAGCCTGGGACAGTGGGAGGTGTCCCTGCCATGGCAGGGGTGGCACTGGGTGAGCTTTAAGTTCCCTCCCAACCCAAACTATTTCATAATTTTCACAGACCAATCCTTCATCTTCAGGTCAAGCAATGCTTCCATTGCTGCCTTACACTGGACAGAACTCAGGACAGGCTCTTAACATATAAAATGACCACGGTATTAGTGAAACAAGGGATTTCAGTGTATTTAAGGGTCCTATTATTTTTTTAATTAATAAAAAAGCTTTTCCAGCATTGTTACCATTTCCCCAATCCTGGGGTGAGCAAAACTCTCAACCCCTGGAAACCTCCAGAGCCAGAAATTTTACTCCTCTCTGTATTCATGGCAACTGGGAATAACTTCCATGGATTAGCTGGTATCTTCCAGCTACTGCCATTCAGCATGTCTGTGATAAAAAGGGGGAAAACTGCATGGAAAGTTGGTAAAGCTGATTGGCACACATATAAAGCTGGTGCTGCCCTGCCCATCTCTGCTCACTTGTGTGGACCAAGGAGGGAGGATCACAGGTTCAGGTGCCACTAAGACAGAGGTGACTAGAGGCCTGGGAGGAGGAAACAGCAAGAGACATTTCAACGACAACAGAATTGTCTGAAGAATTGTAGTATTTGCATGAACTCCATGTTTCTTTTGCTCAAATGTACCCCAGCCTCTTTGAAGGTGTTATGGGGTTATATCTGCCCCACAAGGAAAAGGTCTTCTAAAACTCAGCTATGCATTTTTGTTATGCATTCCTTAGAATTTTCTTTTAGTTATAGATACAGCCCAATTTATTGGACAATAATATTTTTACTTCAAAGTTTCCTAGGAAATATAAATTTAGTATTATTAATGTCTCAGTTTGAAAAGACAGGTGTCTGTTAAGGGAGGCAGGGCCCTCTTTGAAACAGAAAATGTAAACTCCCCCCCACCCCCTGAATTATAATTTTGAAATTAAGGGGGCTCTCAGGCAAAGATATGGGAGTCGGAATAACAGTTCTTTATTAGGAAGAATTAAAATGCACTAATATAAAACAACACGGCCAGAGTCAGAACAGGAGCTGACCCCCTGTGGGTCAGGGTGGTGGCAGCAGTCCCATTAAATGGTGCTGCAGCCCCTTGCAGTGCCAAGTGTGGTTGTGTTGGAGCAGTGGTCCCGTAGAAGGGTGGAGTTTTCTTCTGAAAATCCAGTGGTGGTGTAGATAGGCCAGGTCTTCCTCTGGGAGCCCAGTGGAGAAGAAGGGTGCTCCTCTGGGAATCCAGTGGAAAGGCTGTCCTGGTGTCCCAGAATCTCAGATTATATCTGGGTAGGAATGCTTGGCTCCTCCCCCTGGCCTGGGTGGAGCATCTCCCAGTGGGATGATGTAATTTCATCAGTCATGCAGGGACTCCCAATGGCCCATTAACAGAAGATATCTCCTGGAGGGAGGATGGTCAAGGGAGAAATAAAGCAAACTGCCCCACCTGGTTTTAACAGCTGCCCCATTAACAGCAGATAACAGCCCCACCTCTAACAGCTGGCAATAGAATACACACCCCCGGCCACATCTTGCATTTGCAACCTAAGACAATTAAAATTTAAAAAAAAATTAAACTAGGCCCATTGTCCCACTGACATGCACAGAAATTTCAGAGAGGTCAACCTTGATTTCTTTGCATGTTGAAGACAATGATAAACCAACATATATTTAATGCTTGTACCTCCTAGAGTTTCTGGTTTTCATAATAAACTCAGCAGTTTCTCCCTATTTTATATTAATTGGTGAGCAGCCAGAAGTTGTATTTTGCTGGGAAACAGCACATGCTGGCAAGACGGACATTTGTTTCAGAAATCAACATTGCAATGAGAAGGAAAGAAACTAATTAGACAGCAAGATACTAATTAATGACATCCAGCTGAGAAAGCAGAGGTTTCCTCACTGTCAATATATCAATGTTACAACAGAGAATTGCAGTTTCTTCATCGAGCTTTCATTAACTAAATAATGCTATCACTTAATATTGCCCTTTTGTAGATAGTAATAAAGCTTAAATAAAATCAGAATGACCGAGTACACCAGTATTTCCTTGTTTTTTCACAGCATTGTTGTTTATATCAAGTAAGAGCACACACAGAGTTACTTAAGAGTTCCCCTACAAAATTCTCTGAACTTTCTGAAATTAATTTTCATAGCACACAATGGAGCAAATTTTCAGACCTGTCCATTTGCCATTTAAATTTTAAATAAAAAGTGCATGATTTCTTCCAAGTCTTCAAAATCTGTGATGGTAGGATACAAGAAAGTATTTCTGATAACACTGCCCAAATTTCAGGCAGAATTCTGAAACTCTGCTATTTCCTACAGTCAAATTCTTCTCCATTTACCATGAAAGTCTGATTTATCCATGGGGCCTAGACTTCAAGATGTCCAGTTTGTATTTAAACAGAGATAAAGATGTGATACCTCCAGGAGGGAGAAAGCTGTGAATAATTTTTACTTCCTACACCAGGAGGTTTTGGGACTCAGGGGATCATTTTTCTTTGTGTAGAAATGACCACTGGAAAGTTTTCCTTTCTAGGGTGTGGTAGAATTTGAGTCCTCTCACATTCCACACTACCTTTGGAACAAGGAGCTTGTGGAACTGATGAGACACTGCAATGAGAAGCTGTGTTCCAGCCCCAAAGTTGTCCCAAATAAAACTTCAGCATCCTCACTGAGTTAACTGGGTTTTGCAGGAACTCCTTTTTGAGGGTGAGAAAAGATGGCAAGTGCTCTCTTGTGGCTTTGGAACTGCATATATTAAGAATCCTTCTGCTTTATGTAGTTTTTTAAATCATCAGCTGTTTGTGAAACTTCATAGAACTTCATCCCTCTCAATGCAGAGGCAACTAAGCCTATCTTTAGAAAGTCTTGGAATAAAAATATATTCTTTATATATTGAAACTCCATCTATTCCTCAGCACAGTCACACTCCTGGGGCTCTATAAAATGTTAACAACTGTGAGAGCTTTCAGTGTGTCTGTCATTGCCACCTGAGCTTCTCAGCCCAGTCCTGGAAAACTACTGCAGTGAGATGTCCTGGATTATTCCCTTATGTTATATCCTGAAGGGAGATGACAAGATGGAGAGACTATTTATAAGGGATGGAGTGACAAGACAAGGGGGAATGGCTTCCACTGTCATAGGGCAGGGCTGGATGGGATATTGGGAAGGAATTGTTCCCTGGCAGGGTGGGCAGGCCCTGGCACAGGGTGCCCAGAGCAGCTGTGGCTGCCCCTGGATCCCTGGCAGTGCCCAAGGCCAGGCTGGATGGGGCTTGGAGCAGCCTGGGACAGTGGAAGGTGTCCTTCCAAGCCAAACTATCTTATGATTCCATTATTATATTTTCCATATATAAAAAGCTGAAATGGAGACAAAATCATTAAGACACTGAAGTGCTTAACCTTACCAGTCATTCATTCATTCATTCGTCCATTCATTCACTCATCCCACATAATCCTGAAACTCTTTTTATCTCTTTCATTTCCTGTGTTTTTCCCTCATCCACTTCCATGATTTTGTCCATCAAACTGACCAAAGTGTGAAACATGTGGCTTTAAATATTAACCTGTGGGATTCTTAATGTAGCTCTGGCATACAGAATAATTCCTCTGTCCTCACTTCACTCATTTAAACAATTCTCAGGGTTAGTTATCAATAAATTCTCTTGGAAAATAGTTGGTAGTATTTGATCCTCTGACAGTCAGTGGTACAACACCAACCCTGGGCAGAAGAAGCTTAGGTTGCTTTGAACAGGTGACAGTAAATATCATTGCAATAGTAAAACTTGATTGCTGAATTATCAAAGCTAATTTTGAGAACTTGGTTCTTTTTGCTTTTCTGTGATTTTGTGATTCTGTTCATTTTACCTCTTGACTTTTCTTATTACCTGCATGTTTCTCTGATTTCACAAATTTCTATTCAAATTTCCTAATGTTTCCACCACACTCTCTTCTTCTGCTTTAAATCCTGTCTTCTTTTACACTTCTGAATTTCTCATGCTTCTTGATGACAATTTTGGTTTTGATTAGTTTAATTTGAGAAATTAAGGCCCCACTAAAACACTGTTGGTTTACATAATATTCCTGTATCTCACTACCATAAGATACGTTTCCTATAAAAAAATCCTTCTGAGAAGATGGTAACACTTCTTTCTCATGGAGCACTTTAATATGAAATATTTTTCAGAGATTAATTTTATGCATCATTTAGATGAGCTAAATCCCAAGTAAGACAGCCTTTAGCATAATTATTCTAAATCATTCCATAACTTTTATGTAACATAATAAATGCAGACTTTATTTGCTTCTGGGAAAATAGTTAAATTTTGCATGCATTCATAACTAACCGAAGTACAAAGTAATTAAAGCTTTTCAGTACTTGCTGATAAGCATTGCCATGACATAGCAATTAAGCCCTCAAAATATCATAAAGAATATGCATGAAATTATAGTCCTTTAAAATCAGTATTAAAATAGGAAACCTGCATAAGTTTTTGTAGTATACACATATGTGTATCTCAGGTGATGCCTGGAAATGAAAGTACCCATGTTCTAACAAAAGGAACTGCTCAAGTCTGGCTCTAAAGACTTTCACAAATTCAAAAACAATTTTCATCATCAGAACAGATGGGAATCTCTCCTCTTGATGGATTCCCACAATAGCTGCCCATCCTAAATGCCCTCTTTATTGTCTTTACACACATGAGGGCTGCAGGTGCTGCTCAGAGAATGGATAAGGAATGTCTGGAACAGCCTGGAAGCTGGGGCTGGAGGGATGGGTGGCATCTCACAAGGCACCTGCCTTGATGGCAGCTCCAGGAATGCTGTGGGCACCATCACTGCTGCATCCCACTACATCTGAAGGAGAACAGGCTGTAAGGAACAAACCTGTTCAGTCTTTTCAGCTCTCCTTGCTATAGTCTATGGCCAGCTAACATTTTTTCCCATTTTTTTATTCCTTACAAAAAAAAATATATTTTGAATTGTTATGGATCATGTACAAAGTATTTGAAAATCACATCTAAAATGCTAAACTTCTAGTTGGCAAAGACAATTGCAAAAGAAATCCAGATGAAAACCAGAATTCACAGACTGCTGGTTCAGCATCCTTTCTTCCAGTGGCTAAGCACAGTAGCCATGTGTGCCACTAATTCCATCAAACCTGGGAGTATTCCCAGACCTTAGGGAAAAAGGCAGCTTATCCCTGAGTCAGACTTAGCTTATCTTTGCCTTTTTTATCAGTACTCCCTTGCTGCTGCACCAACTGCATCTGACAAACATTGTGGTAAAATTCTAACAATACGGGACATGGAATTTAAAATTCCTGATTCCATGTCTCTATTTGTGACATTTTCCACTATCCCAGATTGCTTCAAGCCCCAGTGTCCAACCTGGCCTTGGACACTGCCAGGTGTCCAGGGGCAGCCACATCTTCTCTGAGCACCCTGTGCCTAGGTCCCTCCATCTTCACAGGGACCAATTCCTTCCTAATATCCAACATAAATTTCCCCTCATTCAGTTTGTACCTGTTCCCCCTTGTCATGTCACTGCAGTTCCAGAGGAACTGTCCCTCTCTGGGTTCCCCTCAGAGCCTGGAAGGAGCTGTGAGCTCTCCACACAACCTTCTCCTGCCCAGGCTGAGCAGCCCCAGCTCTCCCAGCCTGGCTCCACAGGGGAGCTGCTCCAGTCCCCTCAGCACCTCCATGGCCTCCTCTGGACTCTCTCCAACAGTTCCATGTCCTTCCTGTACTGGGGGAACCAGAAGTATCCGTGGTGCTGCAGGCAGGGTCTCATAATGACAATAATCAATCATAAATATATGATTTCTTTACACCACTTGTCATGGTTTGACACGGCACAATGCCAGTGCCCCCATGAGAATACCTTCTCTCTGGTTTCTGCTGTGAGATGTGACTAGGAATAAGCAAAGCAGGCTCCCACTTAGAAATAAAAAAAAAAATAAAATTATTAACTAAACTACAAGGGAAAGGGGAAAAAAAGAAACACACAAGGAAAATGAAAACTTCACAAATACATCTCTTCCTCCTCCCCACCAAATTCTCAATACAATACATCTTTCAGTCCAAGTCTCAGTCCATCACTACCTTTTAGATAATCAATTCTCAGTTAATCAAGGAGTGAGGAGTCCCTCTTGTGCTATAGGCTTCCCCAGGAAACAGTTGAGACCTCGTGTGTTTCCTGTCACATGTGGCACCGCCCGGAGATTATTTGCTATCGTGACATCTTCTTTCCATGCCCAATGCTCTCACCACTGCCCATGGACTAGAGCTGTTTCTAGGGTTTTCCTTTTAAGGGTGCTTTGTCCAGTTCCAAAAAAAGAGGACAGTCTCTCACTTTCGGGACACCTGTCCTCTCCAAATTCACCCCCTGGGGCCGAGGGGTCTCAGGAACAAAGATCTTCTCCTCTACTGAAGATCGAGGGCACCACCACCCTCCTCACCCATTGTCTCTGTTCATGCACTCCTATAACATCACTGCACTCCCTTGGCTCTGAGCCATTGACTCCCCCCTAAATGCAGTCTCTGTGTCACAGGAAAAAAATGGTTCTGTCCGTGGCTATACAAGAAAAGTCCAGCCAAAGGCCACTCCATCACCTCCTCCCACCTAAGATTCTTCTCTCGTGGCCCATTTCCTCTTATCTCTATCTCTCTTCTCTTTCCGATCCAGGAGGATCAGCATTTGTAAGGTTTCCATCAATCAAGAAAAGAGTTAAAAATCTCAGTCTCTGCCTGTCCAGAACTCCCATGCTACCCTGCCGCGCACCTTCTTTGCTTGCTTCTTCAAGCCGCTTTATTTCTTTCCTGTGCAGAAGTGGTCCCGGGGTGGTGCGGCGCAGGAGTTATTCTTTCCCGAGGTGGGAGCAGTGCCGAAGCAAGGCAGGTGACACAACACTTCACGGGCAGTGGCAGTGCCGTGCAGACAGCGCCGTGCAGACAGCGCTGTGCGGGCAGGGGCAGCAGCAGCGCAGGCAGGAGCAGGGCCTTGGCGTGCGGGTGTTTGCCAAAGCTGCAAACTGCTGCGCTGCGCCGGGTGGGTGCTGGCAGAGGGCAGGTGCCGGCAGCTCAAAGAGGTGGCAGTGGCAAAAACAGCGGCTTTTATGGAACGGGGGGTGGAATCCCGGGAGGAGGTCATCTGTCATGGTTTGATGCTGGCTCAATGCCGTTGCCCCCATGAAAATATATTCTCCCTAGTGTCTGCTATGAGATGTGACCAGAAATAGAGAAAAGCAGGCTCAAGCTTAAAAAATTAAGGAAAGAAAACTTTATTAACCTACAACTATATGTAAAAAGAATCACACACAAAACTCGGAATGAAAACCTTCCAAAAATATTTCTCCTCCCCCCACTAAATTTCCAACACATCACAGTAAGACAAAACCTTGGATTCTCAATTCAGTTACCACCCCTCAGATAACCAACTCTCAGTTCATCACCATCCTTTAGATAATCAATTCTCAGTTTATCAAGAAGAGAGGAGTCCCTCTTGTACCATAGGCTTCCCCAGGAAACACAGTTGAACCCTCTTGTGTATATCACATGTGGCACCACCCGGAGAACATTTGCCATCGTGACATCCTCCTTCCATGCCCATTGCTCTCACCACTGCACATGGACCAGGGCTGCTTCTAGGGTTCCTCTTTTAAGGATGCTTTGCCCAATTCCAAAAAAGCAACAGTCTCTCACTTCTGGGACACCAGTCCCCCCCAAATTCACCCCCTGGGGCCGAGGGGTCTCGAGAACAGACATCATCTTCTTCACTAAAGATCGAGAGCACTAACCACCCTCCTCATCCATCATCTCTATTCACGCACTCCTTTACATAACAACACCGCACTTTCTTGGCTCCAAGCCATTGCCTCCCCCTAAATGCAGTCTCTGTGTCCCAGGAAAAAAAATTGTTTTGTCCGTGGCTATACAAGAAAAGTCCAGCCAAAGGCCACTCCATCATCTCCTCCCACCTAGGATTCTTCTCAACTCTTCTGACATCTTTCACTTGCACGGATTTTCATCACACTTGCCCATTTCTTCCTATTTTATCTGTATCTCTCTTCTCATTTCGATCCAGGAGGATCAGCATTTGTAAGGTTTCCATCAATCAAGAAAAGGGTTAAAAATCTTGGGCTCTGCCTGCCCAGAACTCCCACGCTGGCCCTGCCGGGCACCTTCTCGCTGCACCCCCCACTTCTCCTGGTCGGCCAGCCGTGCTGTCAGCACATGATATCAAATTTCAAGGTGGCACAGGCACCAGCTCTCTCTCGCTCTCTCTCCTGGGGGGGGGGGTGGCTGCCCGATGCCTCTCAGTGCTCCTCCACCCTTCCATCCTGCAGGGGCCTTCACCTCACCCCTCTGTCCAAGGCCCGGCCTACCTCACCCAGCTGCATGGCTTCCCCTCCCCTGCCAGCCCACAGCTGGGCAGGGCAGCTCTGACCTCTTTCATCAACAGAACCCAAGAGAGCTTCCCCCTGGGAGTTCCCTGCTTTTAACCCCCTGTGTTCTCAGAGGCGTATCCATGTCCTCAGTGGCCACATCAGGTGCCAATATTCAAATCTGAGCACCTATTGGTTTGATCACAGCATCCCAAAAAACTCACTTCTTTTTCAAACCAGGACACTATCTAATGAATCAATGGCTGGATAGGAGGGGTCCGGGGTGACAAATGTAAACGTAACCTGGAGCGGGAAAGTCACATACCAATGGCAGAAAGGAAAAATCATAACTGACAGTGAATTTTCTAGATAAAGGTGTGTAACAAATTATGACAGACAATCTACAGGGGCAGGATTTTTGAGGATAGACAGGGGAAAATCTGGAATTCTCATAACTGCCACAGTGAGACAGGGGGTAAAAAACCTTAGACAGAGACTAAACATATTCTTCAAACCCGCACTGCTATAGGCAGGGAGAGACCAAATATCTTCAAACCCGCACTGCCACAACCCTGCGGCTCTCAGTACTGCTGAATAAGAGACATGCACTGAGGATGGTTCTCCATTCTCATTTCAATATTAAAACTAAAAGAGAGACATTACTACAGGTACGACCCAGGCAACAAAATATACATGAATTCAAAAGAGGCTTGGAATTGAAAATCTCCTCAATTAAGTGCCAGGAATGTCCATAAATGCCTATGGTGCAGGAAGTCAGACCTTCTGAAAATGATATATTACAGATATTCTTCTTTTTATCATCAATGGTAACATTCTTGAAACAAAATACTGTTCTTTGCATGCCCTTCATTTTCCCAGAACCACAAAAATTTTCTGTATTACCTGTTCTAAGCAAAGAGAACATTGTGTTGTTAAGTACACTGTGCTATGTAAGTTTGATGTATCTTTTGGCCAATGGAAATACAAAATCCTGGAAAGGTCACCCATTTCACCTCTTCCCCACACAATTAACAATATGGGAAAGAGAAGAGCAGTAAACAAGGAAGATAAGTAAAATTTTAAGCAATGCAGTTATGGAATATTGAAAAGGTCAGGGTATATAGTGTATTTCCCTAATTTTTTTAATATATGAGGCTCTAAAATTCCAAATCTCATTGAAGGTGGTAATGAGAACAGAACAGAAATGTGAAGCTATTATGTTCACAGTTATTGTAATGACAATGAGAAATGTTATAAACTTAATGTACTCCAAGGGAATCTGTCACCTTATATACTGATATTTATTTATAAAAGCAGTAATAATCTTCATACATGTCCATGGAGGCAATAAGATCCTATAGATTTTATATATAAAAATTTGAGGAAATGCTTTGCTTTCAATTCAAACTTGTAAGGTAAAATGCAATAGAACAAGTAGTCTTAAAAAAACATGGAATAATTTCTTTCTATTTCTTTCTATTCTCTGCCACTAGCAGCTAGAACTTAGGCATTGTGAGCTCAGACAGATGAGTTTTCCTGTGCCTTCAGAAGAATAAATTATTTAGATGATGCTCAATTCTGCAGCAAATTTACACAAATTTCATAATATTCATAAAAAATTAAGTAATTCACCACTGACAAAAAACTTACTGCTTTTTTCATTCTGTTAATGTTCACACTGCTTTTATTTTCTGACAGGGAAATCTCCAAGCTAAAATCCTGTGAATCTTAGCTTCAAGTCCAAATTGAAAGCATAATTGAAAAGCCCTACCCAGGTCACCTTCCTGTTTCTGATTTGAGCCAACTCAAATCATTCATTCCATTCCTTATGCTGTTTTCTATAAGTGTGAATGAAAAACAAATCCCTAATTACCTTAAATGAAGGTGAACCAGCTTATTTAGGTTTTTTTTTCTTTGCTTTTACAATTTCTCCCTTCATTATAGATGTCCTCAGTGTCATTAGTTCTTCTCCTAGATGAATATTAAAATTTAAACCAAAGGACTTCCTCCTTCTTTTCACCTTGAAGTTCTGCATTTTCATTGTGCCAGAAGATCAGCATTTGGGGAAACAGCAGGGATAAACTTTGGGGTTAAAGGGGGAAGAGAAAACTGCTGCAGTCTTGGTGTATTCCTGATTTCCCCGGAGGACAAGGAACACTTCCTTCAAGTGCAAGCCAATCCAAAGAAAAGGGATGAGCATCAAGGCAATTCCTCCCTCACCAGGGCACAGAGTATAGCCAAGAAAAGCTCTCTTTACATCCAAACTACTCCAAGTTTCTCTTTCCATCTAAGTCTAGACAGTAAGAATCTACACGGAAATAAATGAGTGGTGTGAACAGCACAGTAAAGATCCCAAATAAAATTCAATTAATAATACTGTTCTTTTTCTTTTTTTCTTTTTTCTTTTAATATAGACTTCTCAACTGCAAAGCCATAGTGAGGGGTTTCAGACATAAATGCTCCTTGACACATGAAGTATACTGGGGGAAGCAATTCATGTCAGAGTTGCCACATAATTAATGTAGAAGGGTATACATAGAAAGGCCTCTATTTTTGGCTGCTTTTTAGCAGAGAATACACAGCCCACATTTGCTTTAAAATGTTAACATTATGTAAATCAACTATATTAATCCTAATGTCCATTCAATCTTGTCACTCTTAAAGGGTTTCTTTTTCCCCTCTGTTTATTACTGTCAGGGAGGGAACAAAAGAAAATGAAGGTATATCCTGCCAAAAAATAGCAGCTACATTCCATGCTGTCTTGATTTGCCAGTGTTTTAACAAATCTACTTCCACAGGATGTCTCAGAGTATTCCTGTGGCACAGGCAGAATTTGAAACCCAAGTAAAACAATTCTTCATAAGTGGAAGCATTTCTCAACTATTTGTCCACCACCTTTATTCAAAAGCTTTGCAAAAATGCCTCCTGTTACCATTGATTTGTAAATACTGCCCATCCTTTAGATGAAAAACTTTGAGGAAAGGAAGTAGAGATCATTTCACTATACAGAAGAGTGAACTTCATAAAGTTTCTCTAAAGAAACTTTGACCATGGATGATGTCAGCAAGCAACAACCCCATGCACAAGTGGCATCATCCAAGACAAGGCAGTTAAGACCCCTTTTACTGCATCACTTTTATCAATTGACATATTATAAATTCCTCTCCACCCTCGTCATTATACTGGCATTGAATGTGAAACATAAAAAGATAAATTTGGGGATTTCCTTTTGATTAAAAAAAGAAAATTTAAAATAAATGTTTCAAACACTTTTAATATTTCCTCTTTATCCCCCCCCCTCCCCCGCCCCAGGCAATTTGAGATTCACAAGGACTCTGTGGATTCCAGCAAGTTTCAAATAATATGAAGATAACTTAAAAACCCAGTCCCAACAACCAAACCAACATCAGTTAGTTTTGTTCCCAGTTGCTAAGGAAAGCTCTCCCTTCAAGCAGGGGCCAAGAAGAACTGACCTGTCCTCCTGCTCCCCCAGGATATGTTTCAAAGATTTTGTCTAAGCCCCTTAGGGTGCCCTTGGCACGAAAATAAGACACTGCTTAGTTATCCATTTGAGAACTCTTGTCAAACACTTTCTCTTTTCCCAGAGGAAATAAAAAGCCCAAAGGTATATTTAGAAATGCTTGGCTAGCTTTACTTATTAAATATTTATTTCAATAGAGATCACAGTGATGTAAGTGAAGTTTGATTCTAGTCACAAGTCTTGAACATGGATATGGTTTGGCACTTTTTAAAATTTATTTAATGCACTAAGCAAATTATCTTCTCTTGCAATTGTATTATTCCACTTTTCTTGGAAGATCTGAGTCTAAAATATGCAGACACAGCAAGAGAAAGATCATCTTCAGATTTTGGAGACAGAAAACAAATATTGTATTTTGTGCAATATCAACAGAAATGGTTACACTTCTGAACAGCAAGGTAAGCATAGCACATTGACTGGAGAAAGTCACAATTTACCACTGGTATTTTTAGGCCATTGTGTCTGGTCTGATTTATTGATAGAACTCTCTTTCTTTTTCCACCCCAAGTTATTTAAGTTATATATAATTATTCAAAATTAACTACAAGGAATGACTGGTATTCGAACATTGAACTGGAATAATTTACAGATATCATTACAGTAGAACATTAATGAGAAATGCAAGCTGTGAGAAGAACAAAAAAAATGAATATTACTCTCTTATTGTGGAATAACTCGTGTGAGCATCCATGAGGCATTGCACCGACTGGTATATTGAGTCCACATTTTAAGATTGTCAGTATAAAAAAGAAAACAAACTACCCAAAAATGCATTACTGGCGTTGCCTGGAGCTCTATCATAGCAAAACAGAGTAGCAATGACATAATAATAAGGGAACCTCAGAGGAAACTGAACAGTAGATTAGCAATATTACAAGCTGACATACAAGAAGAAAATCCATCTATGGAGAAGTAAAATAAAGAATTTAAGGGAATACAGGGATTCCAAATATCTTCAAAGTAAATAAATAAATCACTGCTGACATTTCTAAAAAAAAAAAATGGAGAAAAGATCAGGGATGCCTGAAGCTGCGAAACCACCACCAACACAACACTGACTGAGGCAAAGACAGCTTTAAAGTCAAAGGGAAGAGAAAAAACAGTCCTGGATAAAAGCTTATGTGGAGATTTCAAAAATGTGGATGATGATAACAAAACTATCCTACAAATAAGTCTTAATAGTTCATTAGCCTGAATGATGCGCTGAAAAATAAGTGCAAGGCTGATTTGTTTTTCACCACCTATCACTTTTTATAAACTGCACCATGATGGAAATAAATGTGAGATTTCTAGAGGGCATTTGAAAAAAAGTCTCATTTGCCATAGTCTCATAAAACTCCCCAGTAAAATTGCACTAATTAGATTTAACGGTATCGACCACGCTGGGATAGATGCAACTCATAATTTAAATGAGAAGATTTTCTATAAACTTGGTTGTGTGTCTGCTGAGAGAGAGAGAGGAATCAAACCAACCCTGAGCCGCCTCTAAATGCTAAGATCCCCTTTGAAATCAAAGCCCATGGAGTCACTGAAGTTGCTCACTTAGAACCAGAGGAAAATTTATGCTGGAAGGAGGCTCCCAAAATCATCTGGTCCAACCTCCCACTCAAAGCAGAGTCAGCTTCAAAGCAAAATGGTGTTATCCAGGGCCTTGTCTAGATAAGTTTTGAAAAGCTCCATGGATGGAGATTTGCCTGATCTGTCTGGGTCCTGCTCCAAGTTGCTCTCATTGTGACAAGTTTTCTTCTGTGTCCACTTAGAATTTTCTCTGCTGTGGCTGCTCCTGGATCCCTGGCAGTGTCCAAGGCCAGGTTGGATGGAGCTCTGAGCAGACTGGGATAGTGGAGGGTGTCCCTGCCCGTGGCAGTGGATGGAAGATAAGCTTTAAGGTTCCTCCCAACCCAAACCATTCCATGATTCTATTCCACAAGCAAGTTTGTCTTCATTAAACTTCCAGAGGCCTTGAATGAAGGGGTTGGGGTGATCGGGGCAAGCAAGATCTGTCCCAACAGTCCTGTCCTGATGTCTGTACACCAATAACCATGATTTGGGAAACTTGGCTGAAATGATTCATTTTTCTCCTGCCACAAATCCTTTGCCATTCTATAACTGGATGTCTTTATAGACTCAGAAAAGGTGCAAAATCCTCTAAATCTTTAGCTGTGGCAGTGGGAGAGATTAGACATCTATTCTGCACAGCTGAATCATAAGCAGTTTAAAATACTTCTCAGATATTCTGTCACCAGGTTTGTTTGCTTCCAAATAACTTTCCTCCTCCACCTAAAGGTGGTTTATCACCTTTTCAAGCCTAAATTACAGGTGCTCCCTTAGCTATTAATAGCTCTTACTTTTGTTTATCCAAACCACTAGGCATTGCTTTTAGCAGTACATGCTAATTTCTGTCTCTTTCTTTCTCTATTTGCAAAAACGCTGCCTTATCACACTGGGATTTGACCAAACCATATCAATAGCCGTAGAGTATTCCAGTTCTTCAACAATATTTGATTCTCAAGGAAGAGAAGCCAGGAAAAGTAAGAGAAGATGTTGCCTTCAGGAATCACTATTTATGTATAGCAAAAATAATGGTATCAGGGATAAAATTCAGTTAAACATTGTGATTCTTTTCCTGAACTGCAAGAATCCAGTAGGAATTCTATGCCATTAATGTTTCTTTGGATTCTAAGGAAATTGAGTATAAACATAGACTTCCTACACAACACCAGGTACATCACACATATTTTAGAGTACTGACATCTTTAGAGCCACATTTCCAGTGAGCTCAAAACATGATGCTAAATGTTTGAACATAAACCACTGGCAAAATTTCTGGTCATGCACATTAGTGACCCTTCCTTTTTTTTTTTAACTTGACAGCAGACAAGCCCTCTCTGCCCTAATTGTCATTTAATCGTCATCCATTTTAGTTATTGCAAAATGGAAAGGACACAGACTGCAGCTGTTTTCTTCTTTTCTTTTTGATTTTCATCAGAACTCCTGTACCATCAACATTCTCCATTTCTTTGGCATACTAGTTTCCTGGAATTTGTTACACCACTTTTGACTCCTGAGTTTCATATGCTTATGCTTATAGAATACTATCATGTGGGAAATCGGCGGAAGAAATGCGACACTCAATATGAGTGTCGGACCTGTTATACAAGTCTCCAACTTTATTGATAGTTCACACATATTTATATTGGTGTTAATGAAGCTCATACATATTGCAAAGCTGAGCTCATTATTGGTTAATTACTTATCGGCCAACTACGCCTACTTCTATATTCTTATGGTTATTCTGTTACTACTTCTACATTCTTTGTGGTTATTCTGCTGAAACTATCCTCATATTTTTGGCAAAAGATCCTCTCCTCTATCCCGTTGTTGCACCAAGGGCACAATGTCCTTGTCAGTGGTTGGACACTGACTGCTGAATCCTAGACTTGTCTCCTTCTAAATTAACCAACGGTATTATGTCGACGTGGCCTTTCTCAGCTAGCACACTGTCCACAAAGCTCTCCACATTTTTCTGTTGAACAAGCATGGTCTGATTAAATGCAGCAGATATCATCTTTTGCACCATGTTCTGTAGGCATATGCAAAAGCACGGCAAAATAATACTACTAACAAAGCTATAATGCCCACTATAATGCCAACCTTAACAATAGAACGTAGCCATGATCCCAGGCCTAAAGATTTGAGCCATTCATCAATATCGAAGCCCGATTCCACCTGTAAGTTTCCAGTTAACCTCCGCAACTCAGAGAGTTGGGAGTGAATGGATTGTGAATGGTCAGAAAAATTCATACAACACATGCCCTCAAATTCGTCACAGCCATGGCCTTGTGCAAGTAAAAGAAAATCAATTGCAGCCCTATTTTGAAGCGTTGCATGGCGAATAGAATCAACATCAAGCAAAAGTCACTAGAAAGTGCTAAAGAGGTGGCATTGGTTTGCTTAGCAAGCCAACATCCCAACTTGTTTAAAATGGCATGAGCACCTGCTGCTGATACCCCTGGAGCCAAGAAAGATGCTGCAACTATGGCCTCTGGGGACCAGAATTTTACATTGTCCCTGCAGTCTGCAGCAAATGCATGAGCCATTCGTATATTTTGATGATGGCAGCGGCTCATGTTTAGTATTATGGATGTGTTGGGTGTGAGTAGAGACAGCCATCCAATTGTACACGGTCCCCCGTGCAGCATTGATGGGATACCGGGCCAAGCACGGTCCCCACATATTAGGAACTATCCTGCTGGCAATTGAATAGGGTCTTTTGATGAGATTGACACTTTCTTTGTGGTATAATTGCACCAGGCTGTTGCATTACGGTAGACAGCCATGCTGGAAGTTATAATATTGGAATGGTTCTTGGCTGGCAGCTGGCTTCTATGGTTGAAATTAAGACATGCATCTGCCATCACTGAACCTAACAGCTCCAATTCTTGGGGTTCCTGCGGTGCTATGGGAAAATAAGAAACCCATTGGTCCCAATTATCTACACTTGCCCTAGCATTGTTGGTCCTACAGGTGGGTACATGTGAGGGGCATGGCCAGGGATCTGCTGGTAACCCAACTAAACAGGTTGTAAATGGATTACCGGGAGAGGATAATGACAGGCAAATAGCCTCCTGGTTAGTTAAGTTTGCCAGGGTGACCCAGATGTTAGTCTTGGGCTGAAGTGGGGCCCATACTTGATGGTCTGCACTGTCTACCAAAAGGGCAAAGATTAGTAAAGTAATAGCATAAGGCCACCACATCACCCTGATCTTTCCAGGCACTGCTTTGAACCACCCAGACATTTGGGAAATAAGCATGTTTCTCACAAATCGTTAAGAATATCTCTTCTTTCCTTTTCTCTTTTTCCCCCTTGATCTGCCCAGATTTAATCTCTTTAGGTCTCTCAAACAATCATCCCATGCTTAGTTAGGATCTTTATCTCCTGAAATCGGACCTGTTATACTTGACTGTGACAGGGGAATACCCCGACCACACTTAGACTGTAAAATACACGACTGAGATTGCCCTAAAGCGCGTTTGACTAAGTGCTGGGTTTCCCACCTAAACCATGCAAGAATTTTCTGTTCTGGGGATTCATACAATTGTAATCCTTGGAGGCCAGGTAACCCTGTAAATGCCTTAAGTTCTCTTTGCCAGGAGTTAAACTGCCAATAGAAATCACAGCTCCTGCACCACAAATCAGGTAATTGGGACTGATGCACCCACTTAGTTTCCTGACAACCCCCGCAAAAAAACAGTACCCATGCAGCACAATGTCTATTATGACACTTAATACAAGCTAAATTCCTAGGCCCATTAAATTCAAATGTAGAAAGCGTCGAAAACAGGCTTAATATATTATCTACAGATTTGAACTGATCAACCGCTTGGTCGATGGCAAAACTACACTGTCCTTTCAGTTTAAAAAGTATTGGTCGAAGGATGATCAACAGCTTCGTCTCCACTCACTGACGGTCTTCTTCGCTCAGTTGATTGAGGTGTTCCATCAAACACAGCTGCTCGGGTCCATTTAGCAGGTATCCACAAAGATCCTGTAGGGGTAGAAACACAAAGATATCCCCGGCCCCAATATCACACCTTAGCAGGACCTTGCCATTGTCCTGTTTTAGGATCTCTGTATCTTACACGTACATCTTGCTTCACATCATCTTTTTCCTGTACATAGTGGCGAATTACAGCAGGAACTTTACTTTCCCCAAAAACACACAAGTGATTTAAAACAAATAAACACCTTAACAATCTTTCTTGTGGCTCTCTGATATCTGTGTATTTACCCAGATATCTTTTCAAGGTACCATTGGCTCTCTCTACGATCACTTGCCCTGTAGGAGAATTAGGGATGCCTGTCATGTGTTCTATCCCCCACATTTGCATGAACTGCTTTATTCTTTTGCTGCAGTAAGCAGGACCATTATCTGTCTTGACGCGCTGTGGCACTCCCATTACTGCAAAACAACTGCTGAGATGTCTCTCCACCTGACCTGCTTTCTCACCAGTCTGTGCTGTGGCCCATATAAAATGACTATAAGTGTCTATAGTAACATGCACATACTTCATCCTTCCAAACTCAGCAACATCTGTGACATCCATTTGCCAGGTCTCATTTGTGTTCAGCCCTCTTGGGTTAACTCCCAGACCTAACCCGCAGCCCCCATTATGGTGACTACATATGGGACAGGCTTTGACTATTGCCCGTGCCTCTTCCATAGATATCTGAAATTCTCTATGGAGACCTTTTGCATTTTGGTGGAACATGGAATGTGCCTCTCTGGCCATAGTCTGCCTGGGAATTGGAGTCACTTGTGTGATTGAGACTAGCTTATCTGCTCGCATGTTACCCTCTCCCAGACCAATATCCCACTTGTGACTTCTGATATGGATAACAGAGAAAGGATGCTTTCTCAGTTTAATCGCCCTCTGCAACTGTATAAACAGCTCATGTAACCTCCTGTTTTGAACCTCTTTTATAGAGGCATCTTCTATTAGCTCACACACTCCTGCAACATACAAAGAATCTGTTACTATGTTGAGAGGCCCAGAAAAATGCATCATGGCCCATACAACAGCCAACAGCTCCATCATTTGTAAAGTATCCAACTCAGAAGCCTGGAGAATCTGATGGTGCCATTGTCCCTTTTCCTGCCAGGTCACTGCAGCAGTTCTGGATTTTCTTCCTGCATCCGTATAGACTGTTATAGCATCCAACAGGGGCTTCTGTGATCTTTTTGGGCATTGAATCCAACCCCACTGCCCTACCCAATTCAACGGTATATTGGGAATATCATCAGTGGCAATCACACTTCCGGCTCCCAACAGAGCCTCTTGTAATTCCATGCTGTTTATCAGGTACCAGGTCAATGTATCTTTCTTCATTGGTATCCGTATCTGATCGGGTTCCTTTCCCGTAATCTGTAACACCCGTTCACAACCCTTCTTAAGCAAATCAGCCAAAATTTCGATTTTTTGAAGAAGGGTTTTATGTTGTTGAAGTGGAGGAGATATCCATTCCAAGGCCCACACCTCCCCCGTTTTTCTGCTTGCTGAGTAAGTGCACCCAGTAAAAATTTAGTTCCACACCAAACTGTCAGCTGTATGGGGAGGTTAAGATCGCGTCTCTGAACACTGCCTTGTGTCACACAGTCCAGTATCTGTTGAAGTGTCTTAACCTGCTCAGAGGTTATATGGACAGGCTGTGCCAGATCAGTTCCTTTCAGTAAAGGTCGAAATTCATCTAATAGTTCATTTGGGATGCCTACAATAGGGCGCAGCCATTGAAGATCGCCAAGTAGCTTTTGAGCATCATGCAATGTATGTATTTTAATATTCAATTGCAATTTCTGGGGGGTAACAATTTGATCGGTAAGTATCCACCCTATTTCCAGGGTGCAGATAATTGAATTTTTTCAGGAACTACAGCCAATCCATGTAGTTTCAGAGCATCATGTATTTTTTGAATTTGTTGACCTGTAAAAGGTTGCAGTTGCGCAAATAAAATATCATCCATATAATGATAAATGATTGTTTCAGGCCAGGCTTGTCGTAAAGGTTGTAAAGCATTGTCAACATACAGTTGACACAAGGTGGCGCTGTTGTGCATTCCTTGTGGAAGAGCAGTCCATTTAAATCTCTTGTCTGGCTCTTCTCTATTTAAAGCCGGTAAGGTAAAGGCGAACCTCCAAGTGTCTCGAAGGTGAAGAGCAATAGTAAAAAACAGTCCTTAAGGTCAACAATCAAAAGTGGCCAGTCCTTTGGCAACATAGCCAGGTTAGGCAATCCTGGTTGTAAGGCTCCCATAGGCTCCATTTTTTCATTTACAGCCCGCAAATCATGTAGTAAAGGATACTTCCCTGACTTCTTTTTAATAACAAAGATAGGGGTATTCCATGGACTTGCTGACAACTGTAAATGACCTTGCTTATATTGTTCGTGTACTAGTATATGAACTTGTTCCAGACTTTCCCCTTTTAACAGCCATTGCTTAACCCACACTGGAATGTCCATGGTCCAAGTTAGCAGGATTGGGAAAGTCCATGCAATGGCCATTAGCCCAAAGGGTGCTCATTTGTCAGCACTACCCCTATTTGAGCCAAAATGTCCTGACCAATAAGGCACTGTACAGTAGGGGGCAAAGGTACAATTGAGAAAACACTCAGCAAAGTTTTTCCATCAATAGTTACAGATAACATGGGTGATCTTGCAAGTGTTAGGCCTCCAACCCCAGTAACTGTCACTGTGGTTGGCTGTAATGGCCAGTTGTGGGGCAAAAAATCCAGACTAATACTGCTGGAGTCCGCGCCAGTATCTAATAATCCTTCCAAGGTTTGCCTCCCACCCCGATACTCCATTATTACAGTGCACTGTGGTCGATCATTCAGGTTCATTGTTAATAAAGTGAGTCCTCCAGTGGAAGCAAATCCTCGCTCCCCTCTCGACTCTGATTGATGAGGGGGTAAAGTTTTAGTCGTTTGTTCCAATGGAACCAATTGAGCTATCCTCTGTCCTTTCTCGATTTGTATAGGTGGAAAAAGAGTATGCACCATAACACAAATTTCCCCGGTATAATCAGCGTCTATTACCCCAGGTAAAACAAATAATCCCATCACGGTGGCCGATGATCGTCCCAGAAGCAAAGATCCCACAGGTTGTCCATCAATGATGATTGGTCCCTTTATTCCAGTCGGAACCTTGGTTGGGTGGTCATCAATGTTACTGCTACTGAGGCTGCCACGTCCCATCCGAGGCTCCCGGCAGTGGCTGGTTGAAGGGAAGTTGAGCTGAGGTGTTGACAGCAGCTACTTGTGTCTGGGTGCGGCGGCTGGTGGACGCGCTGGCTTTCCCGTTTTCCGAGCGGCGTCGGCAGGCTCTGGTGTTGTGGGTGTCCAAGCAATTTTGGCACCAGACACTTGCTGCTTGACAAGCCCGTCACGTATGTCCTATACCTCCATACCAGTAACATTTAAATCGGCCAGTAGATGAACCCCGTGGAGTATTTATTGCTGCTGCTTCTAGGGGTGCAAGAGCAGCTAACACCTGTCTCTATGAGGCTTCTGTCTGTTTTTGTAATCCTACTCCTAACTCCTTAATAGCATCTACTAACATTGCTTGATTCCCTATGGGCACATTCACCAATCATTCTAAAGCTTCTTCTATAGATCAATTAGCTCCTAGGGTATTTAATACGTTCTTTGTAGCCTGATTACTGTTCTGGAGTGCACATTGTTTTAACAAAGTACCCTTCATGAAATCAGGGACCCCTGCCCATTCAATAGCATTGGCTATCTTATCTATAAAAGATCCAAATGACTCATCTCTTCCTTGCTTTATTCCCATATAAGAGGGAATCCCCCCTGGCTCTTTTATCCTATCTATAGCCAACCACACCAGGCATATAGCCTCTCTACATTTATCAGGACCGAGTAATGCTTGTGCTTCTGTCCAAAGAAAAGGCCCTAGACCCCACTCCTCTAGGGTTATCCCGTGTAACGGGTCGCCTGGCTGCCATGCTACTGCTATGCATTCCTGGCAGAGTGCCTGCCAGTGTGCATTAAACAAGAGCTGCTGATGCTGAGGGAGGATAAGCTTCGCTATTCCTCTGCAATCAGCTGGCAGTAACACCTGAGTCCCCCAGATATAATCAAGCATTTGTTTTGTGGGCTCACTGGTTACCCCAAATTGACTAACTGTGGACCATAATTGCGACAACAGCTTCCAGTCTAGAGCAGTTATTGTTGCTTGAAACCCGCCCCCTGCCACGGGTGAATATATTACCAGACAAGCAACATCCATAGCTGCTTTTATAGCCTCCTCATCCCTCGTATCCATGACATCTTTTGCTACCGCTGCCCATGCCTCCCTTCGCCCCCGTGCAATGGCCCCCGCTAGGTCACTCTCTGACCCAGGGATCGGCTCATTACTAGGACAAGGAGATGGAGGGTTTGACACAGGCAGTGCGGACAGTGCTGTTGTAGCACACGCCGGGGGTGAGTTGCTGCGTAAAGAAGGAGCTGATGTCGGTGGCAAAATGACTGTAGATGTGGCAGGGGGTAGCAGGCAATTGAACCAGTCCCCATAACCCTTATTCTTTTCATGCGCTACACTAGCTTGCTGAGCAGCCTTATTTTCTGCCTGATATTGTAATAACTCATCATGCACAGCTTGCCATAGCTTTCCCAACTTTTTTGCAGTTTTATCTTCATCTATGACTGCCTCCCACAGCTTGTCTCCAAATTTTCGCCACTCTGTTAACTCATGTACTGTATGAGGATTTTGAAAAACTCCCTGTTCATACCCATAAGCTAATAACCCAGGAAGCTCTTTCTGCAAATCTATGCCCTTAACCTGACGCTTTTGTAAAAAGCAAGTAAATCAATCATATGCTGCTTGCCTCTCTCTATCCATTTTAAAAACGTCAGCACTGTTGCAGCCCTACAAGGTCTCGGTAGGATGTATCGGCCAGGCTCTCCGTTGAGGTCACCCAGGGTGCGGCACCTTCCCTTTTTCAGCGGTGCTTATTCGCCATCCTTGCTGCTACAGGACCCGAACTCCTACACCGATCCACTGTGGTTGCCGTTACAGGAATCACATTGGGATCACCATTTGTGGGAAATTGGTGGAAGAAATGCGACACTCAATATGAGTGATCAGCAAGTCTCCAACTTTATTGATAGTTCACACATATTTATATTGGTGTTAATGAAGCTCATACATATTGCAAAGCTGAGCTCATTATTGGTTAATTACTTATCGGCCAACTACGCCTACTTCTATATTCTTATGGTTATTCTGTTACTACTTCTACATTCTTTGTGGTTATTCTGCTGAAACTATCCTCATATTTTTGGCAAAAGATCCTCTCCTCTATCCCGTTGTTGCACCAAGGGCACAATGTCCTTGTCAGTGGTTGGACACTGACTGCTGAATCCTAGACTTGTCTCCTTCTAACTTAACCAACAGTATTATGTCGACGTGGCCTTTCTCAGCTAGCCAACTGTCCACAAAGCTCTCCACACTATCACAATTTTCTATGGAAAAAAAGGCCTTGTAAGGATTTTACATAAAACATCTAAATTTCTTTAGTGTAAGATTAGAAAGACAAATATTTTTTCCAAGAATAGTAACAAGGACTTGACAAAAATAAATCCCCAGGGACTCCTGGGGCTTTCAGTGAAGTGTAAACAGGAGCTAAATTGAAGAATTTAAGTGTTTGTGTTCACAGACATTACATAAGGTTATGATGATCCTATTCTGCTTTATTTGGGACTTCCTGAATGAATATGACTTCCCATCCCGTTGTTACAGCAGAGCTTACCAAAACCCAGGTTTAGTGGTTAATCCTGCTTTGCTCAAGGTTCATTAAGTGACAGAACAATAACAGTAAGATGCACTGTGGGTTGCCCATGGACTTCCAGGGAAGCAGTTCCTTGGACAGCTTTTCCTTGAGTTAGAGAACACTCCCAGAATGCAGCCAGAGCAATGGCCAGAGTGTGGTTCATTCCCTCATCTGGGAAATCCTAATCTCAGTCTTGGGGCAGCACATTAAGAAATGGATTTTAGTTTGGACCTTCAGAGGATACAACAGCAGTGACCAGTGCAGACAGGCCAGAGGCCCCCCTGGATAATTCCCTAATTCCAGGCTATTGCTCCCTACCATAATGCAGAGGTTGTGTGCATGATCCATGGCATATAAGTCACACACAGAGCAATTCTTGTATGTGCCTGGTGAAACAACCTGGAGTCTGCAGCCACCATTAGTGATGACAGACACCACATGGAGGTGCCCAG
Organism: Agelaius phoeniceus; assembly: GCF_051311805.1. Taxonomy (NCBI): domain Eukaryota; kingdom Metazoa; phylum Chordata; class Aves; order Passeriformes; family Icteridae; genus Agelaius; species Agelaius phoeniceus. The sequence goes on along the minus strand of NC_135276.1, from coordinate 1,328,660 downwards.
GGCTGTCCCCACAAAGGTCACTCATAAAGCACATTCCAACTCATTGGTTTGCCTTTGAGCACAAATCCAATTATTTCTGTTTTGCAAGTCAGGATCTTCAGCAGCAGCACACAGCAGAAAGCAAAACATACTTAGGTGATACTTCCTTAACTGTAGGCAGATCTGATTAATGAGGCAGGGCTGGAATTAACTTTTTTCTTCTTGTCAAGATTTCCTAAGCTGTGCAAAATTCCCCTTCTGATGCTGTTCATTCCCATTTAACTCCTGCCAAGCATGCTGAAAGCTAACACACTTCTCAAGCTGCACTAGCCAGCCATCCGTGTCTTATTATCCCTGTAAATATAATGAGAAATGATTTGATATTAACAGCTTCAGATTTATCTCTTTAAGGTTGGAAATGCAACTCCTGCTGCAGTTCCAGCTAACTGGAAACATACCCAGTGACTTCAGCTGATGGAAATCAGAGGAACGTCCATCATAGCTTATAAACATGACATTTAAAAATGTTTAGTGCTTGGATTAATACTGGAAGCACTGCTTGTTCCTGCTAGCAATGTTCCTCACACACACAGCCACAAAGAATTAAACAAGCTATCAGTACTAGTAACTGGTTAAAAAAATAAAAGTCTACTCAAAATTAGGCAAAATCTTTCCAGGAACTTTTAAATTACTATCAGTGTTTAAAGATTCCAGGGCCAGCTAGTGGCATCCTTTGCTTTTCCCTGATCCATGAACAGTCCTGACTATGCAGCATCACGTTACTGGATTAATGAAGCAGTCCAAGCTTTTTTTTTTTTTTTCTTTTTTTTTAATATTCATTTTCTAGTTACATATAGATAGGAAATTCAAACCATTGGGAAGATCTGGCTGTTGAAAGAACCCAAAGGGAATCCCACCTCTGCATTGGACCCCTCCATGGAGCTCCCAGTTCACCCAGCATACAGATTCTCTGTAGCTTTCTCTGTGCCAAGGCAGACTCTTAAACTAATCAATCCACACACAGAAGAAACTTATGTTGTCCCATAAAACTTAATATTAAAAGCATGAAAAAGTTATTTGACAAAAAAAGGGAAGGGAAGGGGAGGAGAGGGGAGGGGAGAGGAGAAGGAAAAGGAGAAGGGAAAGGAAAAGGAAAAGGAAAAGGAAAAGGAAAAGGAAAAGGAAAAGGAAAAGGAAAAGGAAAAGGAAAAGGAAAAGGAAAAGGAAAGAAGCTCACTCTTTCCATCAGCTACAAATCTTTACTTACTAACCCTATAACCACAAACACAGGATTTTTACATTCTTTTCTTCATTCCTTTGTGTTACTCATCTACATAAATTTGTGCACAATCAGAATTGCGAATGCCAATACTCACAACCGGTTATAACAAAATTAAATGTATTTTTTCATGAATTGGATCCTACTGATTTTCTTCCCTACTTTCAAATGGTTTAAGGAGAGCAAATGTGTCTTGGTGCACCCCCCTTTCATCTATCTTTAGATTATTCCTCTTGACTGAACCTCCAAGGCCTAGGCATATTCAATTAATATACTCACACCTCATTCCTGATTTTCTGTCAAAGATATTAACTTCCAATTCCAAGTGATGCTGTCAGTTGAGAGCTCAGGTTGTCAGCAGTACCCAAGCCATGGCAAATTAAAAACCACAAATCTATTAATGCAGTAATACCTGTTCCCAAAGTAATTTAATTATGTTAAAAGCTGCTCAACCAGAGCACTTAAAGGACTGTGTTACCAAGGTATATTTCCCAAACAATATTAAGGTCTATATATTTTAAAAATATATACATTTCCCATAAGAACATACCTTTGCTGGAGTTCAGGTGTCAGTCAAGGGGCAAGTTCTGAAAGTATTTTTGGATTTCAAAACAACTAGAAATAGTAAAAACAAAACAAGAAACTCCTTTATTTTTTTCTAGCTGGAAATTCTTATTTCCCCTATGCAGCTTCAAAGAGCCATTAGAAAGGGGGAAAAAAAGCATTTCCTTAAAATTCTATTAAATATTTCTGGTTGCTATATGCTGAAATACATTATTATAATCATGGACTTTTTCTCTGAGCTATATAGAAAAATGAATTGAAGACCTACTCAAAGAATAATATTTTATTCATTAAGGTAATAAATTGGATTTTTTCATCTAATTATTTAAAAGTCTGCTCTACAAACCTTCCTCCAATGTACTGAAAATTATGTTTATAAGCTTTATATAGATTTATGTTAAAGTTTGCATTAACAGAGCCAACAAATAATGTGTTTTTCCTTGGAAAATGTTGTTACAATAAGTGTGCTTTATCAATAATATATCACAAGAACTCCACTGTGTCTTGATTTGAATTCTAAAACTCATTCATTATTGACCAGGACTGGGAGAAAAAGAAATATTATATTTGAAGCTGCATATGGCTACTTTTAAACTAAATTTTAGGTTTCTACATATTCAAATTAAATTGTCCATCACAACACATTGTCCTACTCTGAAGAGCAGATCAGAATTCTTAACTTCAGGAACTGAATGTCTCAAATATCAGTGAGCATAAATAAAAAAAAAAACATAACCTGAACAATCTCTGATTTTTACAATGCTATCAACAACTTGTAATTAAAATCAGATAAATTATTTCTACATTAAAAATCTCATTTAATTTTCCTTTCTACTTTCTTGGGACAAGAAGGGTGAAAAAATCTGATTTTTCTGTAGCACAAAACACATAAAAAGCACCTCCTAATTTTGCATATGACTATGGCTTTTTTTTTTTCCCCCCCAGAATGTGACTCTCTGAATTCATTAGAATTTTATTCACCTGTCAGGAATCACATGGATGTTACACTGGAGTCAATTATGGCTCAAATTTGGATGATCCCTTATTGTTCTCATCCAAATAGATCCCATCAGGGTGCTGGGGAATAGTTTATCTCATTATTCTGAAGTTATTTTGCTCAAAGCTCAACACATGAAATGAGTGACTTTCCAGAAGTTCACATTTTGCTATTTTGCTCCTGTCACATAATGATTTATCTCATCTTTTTTTTTTTAATAGAAAACTATACCCATCCCATTTTGCTGCTGATATCCAGCAAACATTACCTCTAGAAAAGTAGGATTTTTTTCTAAATGCATTTTTAAGTACAAAGAGGGGTTTTAATTCAGATATTGATAAGCAGGATGGGGAGGGAATGGATTCTGTCCCACCCATGGGGCACCCTTCAAGTAGACTGAATATTCAGTGATTTTACATCACCAGGTTGGTATGTCAGACCCAGATCATTTATTTCATGGCTCAGTTTGAAGTGCATGTTTTGGTTTGACTGTTAAAAAGTCAACTCATTGGATCAAGCCCACCTTCTTTCCCAAAGGAAATGGAAACAGGTGTTTCACAGAGAAGGGCTGCAGGTCCTGGATGAATGATATGGCCCCATTTGTTCTCTGAATATTCTGCAACACCAACTGGCTCATATTTGACTTCAGAGGTGAAGTTAATTACAGAACTAATTACAGAACTAATTTTGGAAGAGTTTTTAAACATTACAGTTCTGGACAAATCTTAACCCCTCTCCCACTCAGGGTTCCTCCTGAGAAGCACCCACATTTTATTTTTTATTATTTCATGAATACAAATATCACCACTGAATCTAAGGATAAAGTAAATTCTGTTTATTTACAGCTAAAATGCAGTGTCTGAACATCAGTGATTAATAGCAATTAAGTAATCAATAGAAGTTAAATCAATAGAAAGAACAACTAACTAAACATGCACAGAGAAAGTTAAATAAATCCTTATAAAATTTCTTTCTATTGCTGCTACTGCTGTTTTCTCCAAGTTGAGTAATTTTATATGAAAAGAAAATGCTAGGTAATGTGTAATTATATTTTCTATAGTGTAGCTGATGCCCAAAACTGTGATACTTTGTTATATTCCATCTTTAGGAGGTATGTAATACAATTCACTGGAGCAATTGAAATTAAAAATGTATATGCAAGGTTTAAGTACTCAAAGGAGAGCCCTAACTAAAACAAATCATGGTGCTGAAAATTTAAAGAGTTGCATTTACAATGCCTTTGTGCTTCTTGGATAAGCCAGGTTTGTGCAGCTGAGCCTCTGCCATCAGTGTTAGATAGGGCTCAGCACTTGAGTGAGTGTTCTGAGGGTGCAAATTGTAAATAACTGCTGTTATTTAGTCCTATTAAACATAAAGAAGTCCTCCTGCATGTCCTTCTGCTGAATTAGCTGTATGTCTTCCAGCTGGAGCCACCTGTCCTGCTCTTTACCTTGGTTCACCTCCTGCTGCCCATTCCTGCACAGCCTCTGCATGGAGCTGGTATTCTGCTGGGAGGATCAACACAGCCTCCCTCGTGCTTGCTACTGCTATGAAAATCCTGGTTTGCCCCACCTGTGCTCTTCCCTTGCTCCTGTTGCACCCAGATGGAGTCTGGTGCTGCTCCTAATTGGAGGAACAACACATCTCCACTGTCACAGAGATTTTAATCTTCCCACATTTACAGGGAGGTTAAACAGAAAAACTAAGTTCTATCAACTCTCCAAACCACCAGCTGGAATTGAACTGTCAGGATTCACACATCCATGGCCCAGCTACTCTCCTTCACTGCTTTAAAGTCAGAGACTTTAGAGTTGGACTCTTTAAAGAAGAGAAATGGGCCCCTTCCACATGATCCATGTCAATCTGAAGTGAATGTTTTATGGGCACAAAAGCTTTGCTACAGAATTTCTTCCTGCTTAGCTATAAAGTCAGCCTCAAGGACCATTCCAATAACACCCATCCCTCAGGTGACATCCAATTAATGAACATCTCCAGTTACATGAGATAACCTCCGTTCCACAAAATCAAAATCTTCTGGTGATCCAGATCTATAATTTCCACCTTCCAGAGAAAGGCATTAGACTGATAACAGTTTGAAGACTGAAGCCCTTTATGTATCAGAAAGGGAAGATGGAGAGAGACAATTCTTCAGGAACTGGAGGGACAGGAGCCAGGGAATGGCTGCCAGTGCCAGAGGGCAGGGCTGGATGGGATCTTGGCAATGAGGAATTGTTCCCTGGCAGGGTGGGCAGGCCCTGGCACAGGTGCCCAGAGCAGCTGGGGCTGCCCCTGGATCCCTGGCAGTGCCCAAGGCCAGGTTGGACACTGGGGCTGGGAGCAGCCTGGGACAGCGGAAGGTGTCCCTGCCATGGCAGGGATGGAATGAGGTGAGCTTTAATGACCCAAACTGTACTGGGATTCTGTATCAGCTGTGCAAAAGCAGATCTGTACCTATGCATATTCCTTAATCTGTCTTTTGATTACAACTATAAATATATTCCAGTATTTGAGCTCTTTTCTCCTGCCTGATGCACTAATTAATACTGTCAGTATATAAAATAACAATAATCAAATCGGAAAGATATTTCTTTACCAGAAAAAACCCAAGCAAAATCAAACAGCATCCTGCAGATGCTGACAATGTTTGAACACCCAGGAGCAGAGAAGAACATCATTAATATTTTCAGTGCCTGGTACTTTTTTTGTGTACAGAACATGGTTACAAACAGTCAGGATGCAGCAGCTGAAAGAAGCTTTGTCAAGGAGCATTCCAAGCTACTTAAATCTGATCTACCATCATTATTCCTTTGAAGCTGTATCATAAGCAGCTCAGTAAGACACATGTGAAAGAAGTTATTGCACAGGAAAGTTTGGCTTTTTACAGCATTGCCATCAAAATTTACTGGTGTATTAAAAATCCTAATTTAAAAATAAGTTTTCTGCCTTTTTATGGTATGTGATATTTTATAGAGATTACACTCATGGAGGAACCTGGAAACATAGTAATTAAGAGCTTGAAGATCTTCTAAATGCCAAAGCTATTCCATGGGATGACTGAGTCCATTAAAAAGTCATTAATTATGTCAGAGAACATATTCCCCAAGATTAAATTATTCCTGAAGGAAAGATTAAAGCAGTTTACAGGCCTGCATTTAGGACCAAAAATAGTCATGGAAAAAACCAACACAAGTAACCAGAACAAAAATTAAAATGTACTGTGACATAGGCAGAAAATAGTTTTTAATATATTCCACCTGTGTTAGCTGATTGGAAATTTATAATAAGTGGCAGTACAAGGGTTGGTTTTTCAATGTGTGAAAAAAGAAGCCTACATTGTATATATTTTGCTGTCTCCTCAGACCACATATGTTAGACCTATATGTGAAAATAAAGGAAAGGAAAAGAAGAAGGGGAAAAGAAGAAGAAAAATAGAAGCTCCATGATTTTCCTTGGAGCCATTCAGATCCCTCCTGGAAAAAACTCCAGGTTCCCTGGCCAAATCCAGCAGCAGCCCAATACAACTGGTGGATTTCAAGTTCATTGGCAACCAATGGTCTGGTGATTAGAGGAACAATAACTCATCCAGAAAACACACAAAGCCTTCAGTAAAACAAAGAAATGCAGATGCAGGACTATATGAGGGACCAAAACTATCTCATATTTGTTTTCTCTACAAATCTAATTATTGTCTTCATCCAAATCACTTCACCCTGTTGGTGGTGATGCTCCCATGAATAAGAATCTCTGCTTTACCCCAGCAGAATCTTATTTGGGCAACAGTAAATATTTACTGACACAGAATCCTTACAAATGAATGTGGATTTATTTCAAATTTGAGGGTCATTTTCTATGGTTGCCTCATTAGTTGAGAAACTAAGAAAACCATGTCAAAAGTGAAACACTTTCATGAAAATGAAAGGCTGGATGATCCTTCTTGAATAAATAAGAGTGAAGGAGGAATTAATAGTATTATGAACAATGAAAGTCTTTAAAGGAAAAAAAAAAAATATATATATATAGAAAACACCAGATTTTACCTAAAACTTGACAGGAATAAGTTACAGTGATTGGAGAGGGGAAGGAGGGGATTTTGCCAATGAAGCAATTCAGCACAAAGGAAGAAAAAGCAATTCACACCTTCTTTCCTCATTTGCAGAGATTAATTTATCTCTCCATCCCTTCGGTGCAGAATCCTAAAGGCATCCCTGGGAAATGCCCCTGTGAATCTCTCTTGTACAGTAAAGCACTTTGAACTGTAATGACATGCCTGGGGGTAACAGCTCGTCTCAGACCTGCACCTGCACCTCCAAAACATCTGAGAGGGTTTGAATTATCCTTCACCTGACAGCAAAGAGATCCCCTCTTTCTTCAAACAGCACATTCTGAAACTTGGAAAATATGTGGCTGCTTATTTCTCCTCGGGAGCCTTGCACACCCATTTTGTTTCCTCACCCGTCTCCTAATTGGGAATGAAGTTTTTAAAAAAATCTTTCCTCCCCTTTACTATAACCCCCTCAGATTTAAATGGGAATTTTAAGACTTCTTTATTTAATACAAGAGGGCAAAATCTCTGCTTTCAAGAGCTGGTTCACAAAATAATCTCACCCAGCTCAGGAGGGAATTGATCATTCACAGGAGAGCAAGGCAGAGAGCTGGACTGGGAGCAACTGCAGCCACCCAGTGCCAGCCTGTTCTGACATCCAGTTTTAATCTGCATTTGTCCAGTCCCTTGGATGGACACAGCATGGCCACCAGTGAGTTTGGAGTGGTTACTGACCAGTTCTCTCCCTTAACAAGAAAAAGGTAAAGGGGAGAACAACTACCAGAGAACATTCTGCACTCCTCTATTTCTGCTGCAAGTTATAAGTATTTAAAGGGTTGACTGTGTTAGAAACGATTCTCCATCTTTCAAAAACAAATTTGCATGACAATATTTGGTGTTGCTGCACCCCTTTACTTCCATGCAAAGTGCTGCTTCTGTGCCCATTTGAGAAGAGCTTTTTAAAAATCTTCCCTCCCCTCTGGTTCAAATACCCAAATAAAGTGGGAATTGTAGGACTCCTTTCCAATCTTTTAATATAAAAAAGGTAAAATCTTGGAGATTATTTTGAAACACATCTTTCTCGATTGCCATAGAGCAGAACAGGGTGGGCTACATTTTTATTGGCTCCAGGAAGTGCAGAAGCTGAGATTTTCTTTAAATGCTGCAGAAGATGTAAGATCAGAACTATTTATCTTCTTCCATCTCTTTTGCTGAGTTGGATTTAATTTTGCCTTTTTCAGTTTATATAAGAGGCAAATATTCTGAAATGCCAGCCAGGACTTCTTTTATTTGGGTCACTGCTCCCCTCTGGGGATGGGCAAAACTTTGTTCTCCCATCAATCAGTCTTTATTTCCTCTCTGCCACCTTTCCTGTCATAATATACATCATATGATATGATATGATATGATATGATATGATATGATATGATATGATAGATAATATAATATAATATAATATATTATATTGTATTATATTGCATTATATATTATAATATATATTATAATATATAATGCAATATAATACAATATAATGCAATACAATAAATATAATGAAAATCAGCAGCCATGGAGTTTATTAATGCTGAGGTCCATTTTCACACTGTCTTTGAAGCCCTAAGGAAAATGTGCCTTGAGAACCACATGATTTCTCTTCAGTCGGGAGATGTTACAGCCATCATCATTGCATTAGGCAACAAAACTGTGTAGAAAACAATGTCTTGGCACTGTGCTGGCGCTGGTAACAGTCACAAGAATAACTGCCTTAATCTTCCTGTTTTCAGGAGCACATACGCTTTATAATAACTGCTTGCATACATTCTGAGAAACAGTCCCAGCTCCCAAGACAAAACTTTGCTTATGCTGTACAAATTCATTTCTTCAGCTGTTTCTGAGGCACATGTATGTGTGTTCTCTTCCTGACTCCCTTCTTCCTTGACTCACAGCAGCAATTACTTAGAAATATGCCTACAAATTATCAAAATGCAGTAACTTCTGGATCAACTAATGTAATAAAGTGTGTTGATGCTGGGGTTATAAAATAAATTTCACAGCAGTTTAGCTGGAAAATAATCAAGCAGGAATGTACAGAGCCCTGAAATCCTAACGAGAGGTGTGGGGAGATCAGCATTGAACAACAGAAGGTGCAGTGCTGTTGTTCAAACACCCACACACACTGCTGATTTAGGCAGCAGGACAACAACCTGGAGCAAGTCAGTTTGGACCACTCTCAGAAGTGACTTAAGCACCATCCCAGCAGGTAAACCCTCTAACAAGGTGCATTGGAGAGGAGTGAAAAGAAAGCAAGCACACAGTCTAGCTCCCTTGGCTCCTGCAGTGCCTGCTGAGACAGGGAGTTCCCTGGGTATTGTTTTCCCTGATCCCTGAATGAACAGAGGGTTTGCCTCTGGAGAAGTGACAGGTGCAAACATCCCAGAGCTGTTACCTGTACGGAGCTCAGCCTGTGAGCCTGTGAGGCTCCATGCAAGCTCAGCATCGTGAATGGGACCACTTGGCGAAAAACGAGATAGATCTGTGGGAGCTGGTCCAGCTCTGGAGAGACAAGGTGTTCCAGCTGTGAGGGGCACTCCTGGGCATCCACAACATAGGGAATGGGAACCTCCTGGGCTTAAACATCAGAAATAAGAAACAATTCCAGCATTTACCCAACTGTATGGAAGAGATGCAAGAGCACAGACATTGAAATATTCCAAAACTTAGAGGTGTCCTGACTCATCCTCCCTTCTCTGAGAGTCACCTCGGTATCATATAGTCTTTATCACACGATTTTCAAAAACAAGTACAAGAAAGCTGCTTTGAACAAACAATCAAAATAAGATATTTTCCTTTTTGTTTATATTTTATTTACAGGCTCTTTTTGTTCATTACTCGTGGCATGTGTTTTCCCTATTGTCTATGCAAAATGTTAATTCATTTTGATTATACTCAAATCTCCACTTATCTCCACACATATCTGATCTAATTAACATGAACTGATGAATGTTACTGCCACTAAATATAATAAGTGAAACCCCTAACAGTTGAATAGCTTTACTTGATAAATATAATATTTTAGGAGAAAAAATAGTCTCAGTTCTTCTTTTCTACTATAAACTTTTCTACATTTAAGAGTTCATGTTCTATTTATGTGAGGTTATCCAGATGCTGAATCAGAATTTAACCGTTTATGTGAAATAATTTATTGAAGTCCTGCTAAAACCTCAGAGCCCTCAAGGGTTGAACTGGGATCTAGTGACAAAGCCAAAGATCAGCAAAAGATCGGTCCTCTGCAGAAAGGTGAGATTAGGGAAAATATTTTTTATGCAGTGAATTTAAAGAAGACATTTCTTATGTATTGTATCTACCCTAAGGATAAAACTGTCCTGAAATACTCCTTGAAGGACCCCAGTACTTGTTGTGTTAAAAGGATTTGTGGTCTGTCGTTAATAAAATGCCCAAACACCTTCTAGTGTTCCAGAAATCCCAAAAATGTTGTGGTTCCAGGCTGCCTGGAATAGGACGCAGTTTGTGTTTATGGCAACAAACATCACCAACAGTCCATCGGTAACAATTCAAATTGAGTTTGTTGACCTTGACCAGCTGCCAAACACCCACCCAGCCTCTCATTCACCCTCCTCAACAAGATGGGGGGGGGAAATAAGATGAAAGGGCTCATGAATCACATGGACATCATCAGAATTTGGCACAATAAATAAGCTGGTATGAAGTAAAAAACACAGTAAGATCTAATTTACCTAAATTAATAAATGTAGTTTTGTGTTCAGGTCCATTTAATATCAAAACAACAGGAATAATTAAAATGGAAAGTAAGATGTTTTCACCTCCTGCAGGTGAGAAAAAAGTTCATATTCATTTGCATATGAAAAAGGTTTTGATTGCTACGTCATGAAATTCCATTGCTAAATTATGAACATCCTAAGTGTAAGACCATAGGAAAGGTTAAGTCTCTTACCTGCTTCCAAGAGAAATTATTTAAAAGAATTAAGTCAATGTAGTTAATACCAAGAAATGATGACAGATCAGATGATAATATCACTCTTAGAATCTGAAAGATCACTCAATGTGTTGACCACATGAATTGGCTTTATTTATGAGCACTTCATGCATCAAAGCAAACATATTTTAGATTCAGAGGAAGCCCAGAAAACCCACACCACTTCCAGTGGGTTGAAACACATGCCTAAGGATTTTGGGGTAGAAGAGGCATTGCTTATACCTGCTTTGCTGAAGAAGGAATTTTGGAGACAGTTTGGAGACCCTCTCCTTAAAATTACTCAAGTTTCACTGAGATGAGACTTCCTCTCTACAGGATAAACACTTAAAGTTTCATTTTAAGGTTGATGAAAGGGACCTGCACCTTATAAATCAAGTGTTTACTGTGTGTGGTGAAAATCCAGTGTGAAAGTCTGAAAAGTAAACCTGATTAAGGAATACCAGGAGCAAAAGTGTCTGTAAGGCCAGATAAGCATCTAGATAAGAACCCACAAAGAAACCTCTCAAAGAGCAATAGCAAGTTCAGCAGTGAAGAAGCAAATACTGATTTCAAAACCTAGAATTTAAAAACATTATCATCCCTGTGCTCATAAAGCTGCAGTTTTCTTTAATATTATGTGTTCAAACCTAGTTCAATATATGAAGTTTTAAAAACTCGTGACCAACAACATAGGGGTTAGAGATTCTGGAATGTCATGGACAGCTAGAGGGTTTCCTGTGTAAATGATGTGCCCAAAGTTCAGAGGATGTTAAAACACTTGCTGCATTTTTTTTCCCCTTAGGCTTTCTGGAACAGTGAACTGGAATATCATGGAGCTGTCTGAGGCCACTGGAATTTTGAAGCAGCAAAATGTGCCAATGTTAGGAGCCTGTTATGTCCCTGTGCATCTTCCCTCAGGGAATGTGCTGTGGGTTAATAAGGCTGGAACGGACAGTGTGGTTCCTGGTGTGTCCTGCTCCTGCGGGACTATGAACCGGGCCCTTTCTGTCCCCTCGCTGTCCCCTCGCTGTCCCCTTGCTGTCCCCACGCTCTGTCCTTTCGGGGGCAATGGGTACAGAGCAGCCCCCGTGGCACTGGCAGAGCTGCTGGCCTCAGCATCTCCCAGGACATCTCTTGTCCCCACATCCCAGAGCCCGGCCCCACCCAACTCGCCGGGCAGCACTGGGGATGAGCTGGGGATGTGCCATGGGCCCAGAGCTGGGCCAGTCCTGTCTGGCCTGCAGCACCCTGGGGACACCATGGCAACCCCACTGCCAGGCCAGAGGCTGGTGCCAGGGCCAGAATCACAGAATATCCTGAGCAGGAAGGGACCCACAGGGATTCTACTCACTCCCATTACAATGATTCCAATTATTTCAAGAAGACGAATTACCACATAATCATGGAATGCTTTGGGTTGGAAGGGACCTTAAAGCACATCTCATTCCAATCTCCTGTCCTGGATAGGGACACCTCTCATTATCCCACGCTGATCTAGGCCCCAATGTCCAACATGGCCTTGGCCACTGCCAGGAATCCAGGGGCAGCCACAGCTTCCTGCTCACCCTCCCAGGGAACAATTCCTTCCCAATATCCCATCCATCCCTGCCCTCTGGCAGTGCTGTTGAGAAAATACAACATCAGAGGTTTACGTCCAAAAGGAGACAGAGGAGTTGTAAAACTTCATTCAAATAAAGGGAGAGAGGCCACTGGGGCACATGCCCGCAGGGTTTTCTCTGTCAAGGTTTAGGAGGGTGCAGCCTCCTTTTGTCTTAAATTCCTGGTTGCATGTTGCCCTCTTCCTTTCCTCATCAGCTGAAGTATTATGAAGGTCCACCCTTCCCGAACCACTTAACCCATATCCTACCTTGAACCTGTTATTTTACCCTGAAAGTTCAGAAGTTCAGCATTGTGCAGACCCATTTATGTGTTTCAGGAGCCAAGCGGTCTGGGCTCTGCAACAACCCTGCTTCTTGGATTTAGCAGAGATATTAAGACCCATTTCAAAACTGCTAACACCCATCCCCTCACCCATGGGATTGTTTATGAAGACATTAGCATCCATACCAGTGGGAACCATTCCCTGGCTCCTGTCCCTCCAGCCCTTGGCAATTGTCTCTCTCCATCTCTCCTGCAGCTCCTTCAGGCCCTGCAAGGCCACCCTGAGCTCAGCCCAAAGCTTCTCCTGTGCAGGTGAACAATGCCAGCTGTGCCAGCCTTTCCTCCCAGCAGAGCTGCTCATCCTGGTGCCTCCTCTGGGCTCTCTGCAGCAGCTCCAGGTCCTTGCTGTGCTGGTCCCAGGGCTGGGGCAGCTCTGCAGGTGGGGTCTCACCTGAGGGGCAGAGGGGCAGAATCCCCTCCCTGCTGCCCACACCAGGCTCAGCCCAGGGCAGGGCTTTGGGGTCCCAGGGCACGGCTGGGGCAGGGCCAGCTCTGCCCCACAGCCCCCCCCAGGCCTCTCCCAGGCCTGCTCCAACTGCTCAGCCCCACCCTGGACTGATCCCAGGGGCTGCCCCAGCCCAGGTCCTGGTGAACCTCAGGAGATTCCCAGAAGCCATTTCTGGAGCTTGTCCAGATCCTTCTGGATCACCCTGCAAACAGGCATGAGATAAACAAATCATATTTTGTACCTCCGATTCCCTTCTGATTCAAGAAAGATCCATCTGTATGGGAATTGGTCTGTCTGAGAGCAATGTCCAAAGAGATTGTATATGGAAAATGTTTTTGGATTTGGTTTCAAAAGTCCCTTAAAATTATGAATCATATTATAACAACACTGCATAGCCATAAAATCGGACAATATTTGTTCTCCCTGTGAATGAAATTAGCACTAAAAGCTTTGAACTGCACCTATTTACCGAACTTACCACTTTTATCTAAACAGTATTATGTATTTGAAAGAATAGGAAACCAAACTTCATAGTATTAAAATTTGCTATAGAAAATTAATTCATTGGAATATATGATCATTGTATCTTTTCATGCACTTCAGCTGCAAGAGAGCTATAAATCTCAAGTTTATTTCTGAAGTTTTCTATGTTTCCTAAATGAGGACCCAGATTAAAAATCTTTTTTTTTAAAAAGGAAACCAACAAAACCAACCCACAAACAAACAAAAAACCCCAAACACAATGACCACCTTCAAGTCTATAGAGAATATATAATAAGATTTAAGATCCCCCATCATATGCCAGGCTCAAATGTTGTTACATACACATTTGAACTGACCCAGAGCAAGACTCCAAATTCTGTTCTGCACAGCTGGTGCAATGTAATATTCTTTTATTGCCAAGAATATGTGTCAGCACAAAGAGAACTGGATGACTTATTAATATTGTTCCTCTAGCATTTCGGCTTTTATGAGGACATCCAGAAATTTCAATAAAATATAAAAAAAAGTTTTATTTTTAGCATATCACAGAATAGGAAATGTAACAGGCTAACCTTAAGCAAAGATAAAGGATGCAGATATTCTCACAGCTCAGATTTTCTACTGCTCTTACTCACAGGTATTTACTCCAGGTGAGGATGCAGCCTAAAAAATGTCTAATTCCTCTACAGAAAGTTGTAATTTTGAGTCTCTTTTTCTAAACCCAAAGCTAATGTAAATTTAGAAGTATCTTCTGCCCACCTCATGCCCCACTCCTAAAATATAAATATAGAGTTAAAAGGAATGTAGAACCTAACAAGAAGGTTTGATTTTTCCCAGTCTAATCCAGGAAAGGAAAATTAAATATGGCATTTACAGCACTCTGTGCATTATTTTATTTTTTTATTTTTTATTATTATAGTTGTTTTACAAGGCCGAGTCCAAGTTTTAAGAAATCTCCAAATAAGAGAGTTCAAGATAAGCATATTTATCTTATGATTATTTAGAGTTTTGAAAGTCTGTCTTTGCTTCCTTCTTGTCAACTGGAAATACCACAGAATCATGGACTATCCGCAGTTGGAAAGGACCCACCAGCATCATTGAGTCCAATTCCTGGCCCTGCTAGGAACACTCCAAAATCTCACCCTGTGCCTGAGACCCAACTGGTGGGGGTTTTTTAAGAATTTTGACTTTAGATTTACTCGCAGGGTGATTTTCTCATGGTTGATCATAGAGTCCAGAATGGTTTGGATTGAAGGGACCTTAAAGGCCATTTAATTCCACCACAGGGACACCTTCCACTGTCCCAGGCTGCTCCCAGCCCCAGTGTCCAACCTGGCCTTGGGCACTGCCAGGGATCCAGGGGCAGCCCCAGCTGCTCTGGGCACCCTGTGCCAGGGCCTGCCCACTCTCCCAGGGAGGAAATCCAATCTGAACCTACTCCTCTCCATTGGGAATGCATTTCCTCTTGTCCAGTCACTTGCAAAACTTAAGTGAGACTTGCATCTATTAGAGTAATTGAGCATATTTCAAGAAAAAAGGTAAGAAAAAGCTTTATGCTCAGCAGATTCCTAATTTGCACTGGTCATGAGGTATAAACTGGAGTGTGCTCAGGGACATGACAAACTCAAGTGATTTGTTGAGTGCTACACATCGTAAAATTTGGCTGGGGCCAAGTGAATGAGTTCTTAAATTATCTACTGCAATACTTACATTGACCATAGATGCTATGTTTTGTGTTTCACAAAAAAAACATTTAAAAAATTAAAATGCTATGAAAAAGACACTCTGAATTATATTTGAGAGAACATAAGGTTATGTAAAAAAGCCCAGAGAGCTTTTGGATTGTATTGTTATTTTAAATTTTAAAAAGAAGGAATAAAATTTTAAAAAGTTAAAAGCACCTGTAATTGTTCAAATATGTAACCACTGAAATGTTGTAAAAATAAATAGATAACAAATTCTATTTTCCTGGTTTTCTCTCTTGGAGAAATTAATTTACCTCCTGTGTGTTATGTGTAGAGCAACTGATTTATGAGTCTGGCTCCCAGTCTGGACAGGTCCTGCTGAGTCACAAAATGGATTGGTCTGAAACGTAAAAGGGATGCTCATAATTCTGTGGATGTGAACACATCACACTCAGAAAGTTAGGTTCTCCGTGCAATGTCATAAGGAATAAGCAAAAAACTATAGGAAAACTTCACCTATAAACATTTTTGGGGGGTTTTTTCCCAGTTTTCAGTCCCAGACTTGGTAACTCCTTCCCAGGACATGCGGGTTCCACAGAGCTGTTACTGATTTCTGCAGGACTCCAAGAACTTACAGATGTGCATCCTGCTCCTGCATCTTGGCCAGAGCTGCACCAAGTGCAACTCTTTCACTTTACTCTGCATTTCAATAGCTGAAAGTGGAAGAGGAAAAGCTTTGCATCTGTGGCTCCAGCATGGTGGTGACACCCTTCAGAAAAATTGTCCCTGTTCTCTTGATCTTTGAAGTGTGCATATGTGCTGGGATTCAGACTTTGTGCATGAAAAATGAAAATATCTCTGGAAAATCTAAAGCAATAAAAAGAGTATTTACATCAAGAATTAGTTAATGATTTAGGTAGGTAATGAGCCTAAAATAAAACTTTCTAGTTTTATTTGCTTGTTTTCTGAGCTGTAAATGCATGCACTCTGTAAAGAGCAGGAAACGCAAGGAAGCAACATTAAAATTGAGAAGGCTTTTGGATCCTAGTTAGAAGCCTATGCTGTATATTGTAAATTGTACCATATAACAGGATATTTAAGCTTCATTTTCCTCTGACTTCAGAGATGCTCTTTTCACAGTTCTGCTGAGAGTAGTGAGACAGTCACATGCTAAAATGAGGGTGTTGCAAGATCGTCTTTCTCACCTTGGGAAGAAGGTGTGCAAATATTATTCATTATTCTCTGTAACATTTGTAGTGTGTCACCAAAAATAACACTCCAAAAAGAAAGGAGGGAGGGAGGGAGGGAGGGAGAGAGGAAGGAAGGAAGGAAGGAAGGAAGGAAGGAAGGAAGGAAGGAAGGAAGGAAGGAAGGAAGGAAGGAAGGAAGGAAGGAAGGAAGGAAGGAAGGAAGGAAGGAAGGAAGGAAGGAAGGAAGGAAGGAAGGAAGTCCCAAATGGTAATGGGCATGGAATGCTGTCGAGGTCCTTGCAGGAGCAATTTGTTCCATGATTATTTATGCCTGCAAACCCCCAGCTCCTAAACCAGTGTTTCACTAAAGAATACATCTGATAAGCATTAAACTCCAGTAGTTGTCACTAAATAATATTGACCCCATTGACTTCCTGTGAGTGTCGATGAAAACCTCCCGATGGTCCCTCTGAGAAATTCCTCAGCAGTACCCAAACATAGAGGATGGCACATCTAAATAAAGGAGCCATCAGCCTTGAGAGCTACCAGACATTCTCACTGTACACTTAATATACAATCTAATCTCTCTACATTAACTCTAAAATTGCTTCAGAACCTTTAACACACACTTCTGCCACACTGGGGTTTTTAATCTGTTTGCTTTCTAATTTGGAATACCCAATATAGTAAAAAATTCATATATCTGCTATTGCTTCCACTAATTGGCCCATGAATCCAGTAGGTATTGGTAATGAAAGGAAGGAAAGAATTAACAGCAGGAGATTGTGGTTCAGGGCAGAGCTCCTGATCCTTACATGGCTGACACTGAAAAATTACCAATTTTCTATCACTATCATGTTATTCTCATAATCACAACATGGGTCAGGGTTTGACATCTTTCTTATTCAGGGTTTGACATTCTTTCTTATTCAGTTTTATTCTATGAAAATGCCATATTATATTAAGTTTAACTGTCCATGATGCCTTTGAGTGACCATGGAAACAGAATAATCATAAATAAGGTTATTTTAAATATGTTTTCTGTGTCTTCTCCCCCTCCCTTCCCAAAGGACAGTCTCTGTCATCCAACTCAATGGGCTGCAAAGATCCACTCTAAAATGTTTGTTAAATTCTATTCCTTTGGGTATCCTTTTCTAGTGTTTGATGGCAGAAAAACCTTGTATTTACTAAACCACATTTCCAGACACCAGCTTGTGCTTTGAGACCTGGGAAATGATGGATGGAGCCATTTGTCTTGATAATAGAGGCTCTCCAAGCACAGAAAACCAGGAAGGAGTCACCAGCCCAAATTCTATTTAGACTCATGTGTTGGTAAACAATTGTATTGTTCAAAATCTCTGTAAAACAGAGATTTTAATTAATATAATCACATACTAAAAGCATAAGATAAGAAAAATAATAACAAAAAATCATTGAATCAAATAACTTTTTTTGTTTGTTTGATCTCCGGATTTTTATTTCACAGGATCAGCTGGGTTAGAAAAGACCTTTGAGATTATCTAGTCCAACCTATTTGTTAATAAGGATGAGCAATAAATGATCAGGACAAAACTCCTTTTGTGTCCCTGGCATCAGGCAGATATGGGAATGCTGCTGCTCACAGGTGGAAACTGATGATTTCAGAACTATGTAATGTGCTATGAAAATTAAACTTCTGCAGACTAATGAGGTAATATTTAAATTCTTAAGATTGGTGGCCGCGGAGTGGAAAGTAACCATATTCACCAAGAGCCAACAGACCCAGCTGTGTTTAGTGCCTTCAGTGCTGCTTTCATTCTGTTCCTCAGCCATCAGTCTCTCAGAAGTCTGCTTCAATAACCCTCAGTGACACTCTCCTGTGTCAGCTGTGGGAGGAATTCTATTTAATTTCTCTCTTTATGGTGTTGTTGAGAAACAGAGAAAAATGCTTTATCATGACAAATCTGATATTCTAAAGTTTTCAGACAGAGACAGTGCTCAGAAGTTCATTTGATTTTGATTAAATTCAGCTGACAGGTGAATGAATGCTGCTCCATTTACTGTTACAAATACTTGTGGAATAGAAAGCCTGGGTGGAATAGAATGGCAGCAAAGGTTCCCAGCACCCTGAATACCAGAGAACCAGTTCATCTATGTAATAAAGTTTAGTTGAACAATGAAAATATACATTGCTTGGATTTCTTTGTATACATGTAGTTAGATCTATTGAAATATCAGACCTAAACTTTATTGTTCTCATGCCATTAGTGTTGCGGCAAATACTCACAGAAATAACTCTCATATGCTGGTCATAGTTAAATCACTCTTCTCAGGGTTTAGTGAGTTCTGGACAGGACAAGAGCTCTCACATGCTATGCTCATGAATGTTTTGGATGAAGCCCTGTTTTCAGTTGTTCATGACTGTTGCAGTTCTTTACAGCCTCCTCCTTTACTTATTTACTACTTTTGCTGTATTACAAAACACCTCTCTCTCCAACTTCTGTAGCTGTGTCATTCAATCCCGCATCCTTTCCCATCAGGATGCCTCCCAAGTGTTATATGACTTCAGGAACCAAACATTTACGGGATTATTGTCGTGGGTTTAGGTGGCTCTCATCACCCCTGTTTGCAGTGCTGGGTGCAGGTGACAGTGACACCAGTCTGGGTTTGCAGTGTGGGCTGCAGGCCATGGGTGGACAGCCAGGAACTGTTTGTTGGCAAGGACTGTGACAGACTATCAAAGGCTGGCACAGTAATAAGGTGATTTCCACCCAAATGAGCTCATTACCTCCCTCTTGCCCTACAGCTTTAGGACAGTGATTCATGTATGGGTTTGGGTATTCTGTGGTTGATTCTGATCACCCTTTACAGCTTTAAGTGTACAGTACTGCCCTTTGTCACCAAAAAGGGACATTGATTGCACAGTGGGGCAGTCTGCGAGTTAGAGAATCAAGGCATCCCAGAATGGTTTAGGTTGGAAGAGACCTTAAAGACTATTTAATTTCACCCCCTGCCAGTGGCAGAGACATCTTCCGCTAGAGCAAGTTGCCCCAGGCTCCATCCCACCTGGCCTTGGGCACTTCCTCAATTTTTGCAATATCTGACATAAAGAAGTGATTCAGTCTCTCACTTCACCCAGCATATTGATGTCATCAATAACTAAAAGTGGTATTTATGAACTTTCACTATCTAGGGACAGTAAATGGACTTTGGACTGCAAGATATCAAAGCTCAAAAGACAATAGTTTAGACCTTCCTCAGGTGTGTGAGGGGTTGATTGGTGATCCCAGGGCAACAGCAGGGGACAAGAGTAAAGTGTCCTCATTACGAAGACTTCATTACTAAGAACACATCTATCAGATTGGAACATCATTAACCAGAGCATGGAAGGATTTAGGAGCAGAGCATAAAGTACATGGAAAGGCTTCTGAGCTGGCCAACATCTCCAAGTATCAGCAAGGTATCGATGCCTCATTATTTAGTGATTATTACTGCTGTATATTCATACAATACATTCCAACCACAAGTCTTTCCAATGGAGCTGCACCCTCTCTGTTTCCCCCACTTGTTTGATTCAAGAAATGGCAATTTGTCAAATAGTGCAAATTCATTCAATGAGAAAGCAGAGGAACAGTCTCATTTTCTTTGCTATGAATAACAAACTAATTAGCGGCTGCAGCGTGTTTATTTCCTGTTTAATAAAAAGCTGACACACTGGTCATTAGTATCTTAGGATGTATTCAGCTTAATATGCAAAGCATACCAAAATTAACATAATAATTATGTCAGAACAAACAGGATACAAAATGTTTAGATGAATTTAACTCTTTAAATGATTCCACCTTTACACTAATGTACTAACTCAG
Organism: Agelaius phoeniceus; assembly: GCF_051311805.1. Classification (NCBI taxonomy): domain Eukaryota; kingdom Metazoa; phylum Chordata; class Aves; order Passeriformes; family Icteridae; genus Agelaius; species Agelaius phoeniceus. The sequence goes on along the minus strand of NC_135276.1, from coordinate 1,308,216 downwards.
GCAGTTTCAGTATTTCCCATTGTGTGCCACACTCTGATAAATTAAATGCATCTTGGCTATCTTTATTTATTATCACAGTCCTCCATCCATGGCTGTCATGACCAGCTCTAGGAATAAAATAGCTCTCAAAACAAAAATTTTTTTAATGCTTTACAGTATGTACATGCACACACAAACATAGCTGGGCTACAAAAGGGAAGGGTTCATGTGCTTTCCTGAGGAGACATATTGTGCCCTTACAATTCTTATAAGTTTATTTAATTATAAACCAACATTAGCTTGTTCCCATCTGCTCATTTATGTGTTTTTAGCATCTTATTTTGTTCCAAACATAAATTAAAACACGTGGAAGTTATGTTAAGGCTGCCCAGGTAAAATCACAAAGTTTAAGTTCTAACCCCAACTTTTCAGCTGCACACACCTCTCTCTTTACTAGGCACAGAAAATGCAGAGAAAAACACACATTTATTTCCATTAAATTTCCAATTTAAAGCTGAAATCCCAGTGCAAGTTTGTCATTTTATTTGTTTGGATTTTTTTTTTCAGGATAAGAAGGAAGGACTAGGCAGGTGGAAGCACCTGTGGAAGTTCACAAATGTCTGTCTTTGCTGCAGCTGCATGTAAGAGTTTTATATAAGGTCTTTTCTGGGACAGGCATTTCCATTCTGCACCAAGAACAGCCTTCAAAAGAGGCATTTCTGCTCTCCGCAGACTGCATGAGAAAAGAATATGCAATCATTTTACAAATGAAAGTCAGCAATCACCTGGAGAAATTTGAACTGACACATACTTACAACTTTTTTCCCCCAATGCTGACATCTTTCAATTCAATCCCTGCATCCCAGAACTATGAGAATAACAGGAGACCAAACGGAGAAGTAGCTGCTTGGAAAAAAAAGTGCATACTGAGGAACACTGGAACTATTTTCACTTTGTTAAAATTCACATATAGACCACATGTACTAATTAATATTCTGATCTGTTCCTTCTTTTAGTGAAAACTTGTTTTCAGTGAAAAAACCTGGGTTTCCTCCTAACTTTCCAGATATCATTCTTACAGAAGAAACTTCCTTTGTTACCATTGCCCAGCCTGACTTTTTTTATATCAGTGACCATGACCCAGAGCTCTGTGGTCTACCTTGATCTTCAAGCATTTCTATAATAAAAAAGACTCAAATTTTGGAGTCTTTCACTTAAGAAATCAATCCTTTATCTTTTTATTATAATAAAAATGTGACAGAAAACAGAGATGCCAAAAGGAATTCCAAGGCTTTATGCACTAATCTCCTGTCCACTCTGACCTTGAGTGTCTGTCCTTTTCAGGTTTCATTTTGTTCCACTCCAAGACCAGGAACAAAAGCAAGCTCTATCCATTCTCCTATAGTCTTCAAGAAAACCTTTCACCTCTTTTGTGGCATCCTGATTTCTCACAACTCCCAAATCCACAATGGGATCTGTATCTCTTTGCTACAGACATACTCAGGAGTTTCTGGAGGGAAGGAACAACCTCTTCCCCCTCACATCTCATTTTTCCTAAAGGAAAGTAGAAATTTCTGAAAGAAGAACAAACAAAACAACAAACGAAACACCCCCCAAAAAGCCATTTTTCTCAAAAAAACCCCAAAAACCTCAACCAAATTCAACCATAAATCCCCCAAATTACAATGTTCAGCACAGTGACACTTGTAGAACAGCTTCCCCTAACTTTGAATAGTAACAAGCCACGACATTTTCAAATATTCTGTTTTTTATGAAGCAGGTCATGGAAAATTCTATTTGATATATTCCAATATGGATATGTTCTAATAAAACTTTAATGCCGTTTTAAATCTGGTCTGCTGATCCTGGATCAAAAGATGTCTCTCTATTGGCCTCAGTGTCAAGATGTTCCTGAAAGCTCTATATATTATGACTTTTAACAGAACTGTGTTATTTGGGATGCCACCCTGCAGGGCTGGCAGCACTGACTGTACTTTGTGTGCAGGAAACATTCTCCAGAGGGCAGGGATCCAGCAGGGCATGCACATCCAGGACCTGGCTTGCACCTGAGCCATGGGAGGTGGTGGGTTGTGCCTGCCTGAGAAGCCAAAACATTCAGGTGTGCACACTCACAGCACAGCAAATTAATGTATTTGCATAAAAATGTATCTGCAATTCTGCAGCTTTTTTTATGGTAAGAAAAAAAATAATCCTGCGACTGAACTATTTCTCAGCCACTAGATAATACCATTTTCATAGTGGCTGCTATTTATGTCTTAGCTGGGAAAACACTGTTCAGCAATTAAATCATCTTTGACTTTGAGGGGCACCAAGTTGTTGAGGGGACTGGAGCAGCTCCCCTGTGGAGCCAGGCTGGGAGAGCTGGGGCTGCTCAGCCTGGACAGGAGAAGGTTGTGTGGAGAGCTCACAGCTCCTTCCAGGCTCTGAGGGGCTGCAGGGAACCCCCTGGAACCCCTCAGAGAGGGACAATTCCTCAGGAACTGCAGTGACAGGACAGGGAGGAATAAATTCAGGTCAGATACTGAGAAGGAATCGTTCCCTGGCAGGGTGGGCAGGCCCTGGCACAGGGTGCCCAGAGCAGCTGTGGCTGCCCCTGGATCGCTGGCAGGTTGGACACTGGGGCTTGGAGCAGCCTGGGACAGTGGATAGTGTTCTAGCCCATGGCAGTGGTGGGACTAGATGGGCTTTAAGGTCCCTTCAATCCAAACCATTCCATGATTCTATGATTGTATGATATCGCATGTATGGCACTACCCAAAACAACAAAACAACAAACAAAACAATGCAGTTTCTGCTCAAAACAAATATCTTAATTCCCTTATTAATTTGTTTAGCTGGAAAGGGTGGTCCTCATCAGTCTTCCTTCTGACTTGTTAATATTAAAATACCTTGTCTGTCTTGGGGGAAAAATTTGAGAACTATTTAATTAACCAACTATGTGAGAATAAGCTGGTTCCGCAAGGAACCCCTATGGATGCCTATTAAATGTGTCTCCACATGGATGCATCTTCAACCCCTGGTTCCTTTTGTGTCCTCAGGAAGAGCTTCTCCTTGTTGGAAGTGTTTCTGATGTGCAGCATGTTGCTGCCTATTTTAGATGATGACATTTCTGAGAGCAGTTGGGTTGATATACTTGTACTAACAAGTATATCAACCCAATCTTGGAGGAAGATTAATATTTTCATGGCAAAGGCCAGCCAGGTGATAATGACTTTTTGCTTCCTCAACACAACTTCTTAAGGAAGGTTACAGTAAATTAACCCAAGTCCTGTCTGTCAATCCATTTTCGGCCACATGACATGTTTGCTCTTTGATAAACTGCTACAGTTCAGCTTGCATTGTGCTCAGCCAGGAAAGAGCTGGAAGGAAAAAGCTTCTCACACCGACAGATTTGGATTCTTTGGTGATTTAACCAAGGAATGATAAGCTTTATTTAGAAGGAGAGTCCCAAAAGTGCAGGTCGAGGTGGGTGTTTGTAGCTTGTGACTATCTCAGTGTAGAACATAAGGATAAAGGGCTTGATGCTAATACATTCAAGACAGATTGCTGAAAGCCCTTTTTTTTTAAATTTTAAAATAGTTTGGGTTTTTCCTGTTTGCCAAATTCTCACACTCTTTTACTGTGGACTTTTTTCCAGCGAGGGCCCTGATTCAACAAAACTCTTAACCATCTTCTTCACAAAAGGACTCCAGTGACCCTAAAAATAAACATACTGGGTTAATCCAGCCGTCCTTCTATATCCAACATCCTTTCCCAAACAGTGGCTGGACAGAGGCACTCAGGAGAAGGCTGCAAGAACATTGAACCCCCAGAAAGCTGCACCCTGGCAATCACTCCATTCACTTTTCTCCATCTACAGACTGTGGAAGGTTTTGCTTGACTAACAGCTATTCTGTCCTCCTTGTTCTCCACACTTTTCAGGAAGGGACAAGAAGGTGGGAAAATGCCCTATGCCTCCAGAGAGTCCTTGAGGAAGACAGCAGCAGCAGGGAAGGTGACCCTTGGCTCACATCAGGAGGAGCTGATGCATCAGGAAGCTGCTGAGAGCAGCGAACCATCCCCATCCAGCCTGGGGACATCGCTGCAGCTGCCACTCGGCCAGGAGCTGGGGCAGAGCTCCAAGGCACCTGCCAGGACTGAGGCCTTTCAGGGTCATGCTCCACCAGCTCAGCAAAGGCTGAGGAGGCAGCCCCAGCTCCCCTCATTTCACACTCAGGTAGGAACGCACAGGACACTGGTGTTCAAAAGGACATTAACTTTCAAAAATCACAGAGGTGCACTTTCTTTGCCCTTTTCTACTGCCTGCTCCCTGTCCTTTCCCTAAACCAGGAGACTTTACAGAATTCTATGGATTCAAGATGTCAGAAGCAAAAAGGAAATAAAAAAGGCCCAAGTGAATGTTAGAAAAAGAAATCATCAAAGTCTCACATCACTGCCTAAAACTTGTCCTAGTCTGTGGGATGGGAAATCAAGAGTTGAATGAGTAAAAACTCAATAGTTCAGTTTTTCTAAGCATATTCACATCTCAAAGTTTGCTTTCACCTGGAAATAAAAACATCTTTAGGAAACTTCTGATACAAAAACATTAAAAAACCCCAAAAATTTACAGTGTCTATTCTAAATTTAGACAAAGATTCAGTTTGAAAACTTCCAGATCACTACCCTTTCATTTAGATATATTTATCATTTCTGTTTTTGCCACTCTTACCTGGGTGAGGAAGTAAACACAAAAGATGCACCAGAGCAGTTAGAAAAGCACAATGCACAGATCATCACTGCAACGTCAGAGGAAAAGGCTGTTCTTTGCTGACACAACCCTGACTGGGACCTCGTCAATCCAGCTGGAAAATCAAAGGGTGCTAAAACCAGACAGTCTCCTAATTAGTACAGAGTGCTAATCCCTTCCTCTGGAATGGTAAAACTGCCTCACAGGTAGAAAATCTGATCTAGGAAGTAAGATGGAAGTAAAATGTCTTCAAGGAAACTTATGATTTTATAATTATTTTTATAATTAAAAATACAAAACCAACTCAATATCAATATTGTTTTGAATCACATGATGTGCAATATATTAAAACACCAGGAAATATCTACATGTTTATATATGTATTAATATCAAAAAGGCCTTCTGTAAAGGAAAAATATTATGGTTGCTATCTACTGTAATAATTTTATTTGATTTTATGCAATTTCCATATGAAAATATTTTTTATCTTCCTGCTTGTACTTTGAATTATTTTTAAATTGAATACAGGGCTTTCTGCAATCTTTTCTCATCTTCTATTAATATCAGTGGGATTTAGATTATCAGGTAACATATAAATTGGAAAACTAATCAATTGGAATTTGATCAAAAAAACCTAACAAGATTCAGTTAGTTTTTTAGTATAAATGCTTCAGACTACTAGTGAAAAATGCTTAATCTTGATGAGCAAAATCCCTTCTTCAGTGTCCATAGTGCTGGTGATCTCCAGAAAAGCCTCCAGGCTCTGCAGCGATCCTTCCTTGAGGTGAAAGCTGAGAGCTCAGGATTTAATCAACTCTGATTTCAAGGTGACCATGAACAATATTATCTGTGTATATATCTTCTTTGCATTTCTGTTCAGATTTTTTAATGAGAACCATCATGTAAAGAGTACAGAATCCTGCACCTCTATGATCACGCAATTCTTGGCATTTCAGTTTCTGCATCTTCTAGCTTACAGTGAGTACTTGGAGGGAGTACTGAGCTGCCGAAAAAATGACCTGTATTTTCTTACCAGAATTTGAATCTTTCCAAGATCTCATCTGCTGGAGAGAGGTCTTGTCTGTCCACCACAAAATTGACAACTCCACTAATTATTAAAGAACAAATATATTTTATTAACACAGTCTTGTACAACTTGTGGGCTACAAAGCACAGAAAAGAAGGGAACAGCAGTGAAATATGATAGTGGAGATTTTCTCAGCTTCTGATCATGACTAAAAAACCCCTGGAAAGGAGACACTACTGCCTTTTGCACAGCTAAAAGCTTTGCTATGTTTTTCTGTTTGGTGTTTGTACAAACATCACACTGTGAATGATTCATGAAGAAGGATCTAATTTAGTGGCAAAATAGTAACAAACGCCTCAGACACATATTTGCACAGCAAAGCCCTGCAGGTAAAAACCCAAAGGGTGTTTTGCCAGTCTGGGTAGCTTTGGGATTTTTTAATGAAGTGGACATTCTTGGTCTCCTATGAGTCATGTAATTACCCAGTGTTCATAATACTTGGATTAGTTCCCAGCAGTTTATTACTCTTCACTTTTGCTACACCAGGGAGAGAAGCACTTTTACCAGGTGAGACATTTCTATCCCAACTACTCCAGCTGAGATCTAGGATGTGACAGAAGCAGTATCTGAGCTGCATTTTCTCCTGGGAGAGAATTTTTGGGTCAAAGCCTTTGCTAGCAAAGAAGTTTGAGAGGCATGACAGGAGCATATTAGGTTGGGTTAAGAACAGAGGGCTGCATGTCATGTTAAAGATTACTGCTGAGAAACTGGGTAAGGAGAAAAGCAGCAAAGTAGGACAACAGAAAAAATATGTATCAGAGAGATGGGTGGATGTTTCCTGATCTTGTTTCTATTCAATGCCTCACCCTGAGTGCTGGGGCAGCTCTGGACATCATGAGCTAAAATGAAGACATTAAGCCATTAGAGTTTCCAAAAGAGGCCATGAAGATGGTGAAGGGCCTGGAAGTGCCACCCAAGGAGAGGCTGAGGGCACTGGGCTGGGTCAGCTGCAGCAGAGGAGCTGAGGGCAGAACTCCCTGGGACTGCAAGGGCAGCTCTGAGCTCTGCTCAGGCCAGGGGCAGCGCCCAGGAGTGGCTGGAGCTGGGCCAGGGCAGGCTCAGGCTGCAGAGCAGGGCAAGGTTCTGCTTCCCCCAGAGGGTGCTGGGCACTGCCCAGGCTGCCCAGGGAATGGGCACAGCCCCGAGGCTGCCGGAGCTCCAGGAGCCTTTGGGCACCAGGCATGGACAGGGGGGATTGTTGGGGGTCTGGGCAGGGCCAGGGGCTGCATCCATCATCCTGGGGGGATTGTTGGGGGTCTGGGCAGGGCCAGGGGCTGCATCCATCATCCTGGGGGGATTGTTGGGGGTCTGGGCAGGGCCAGGGGCTGCATCCATCATCCTGGGGGGATTGTTGGGGGTCTGGGCAGGGCCAGGGGCTGCATCCATCATCCTGGGGGGATTGTTGGGAGTCTGGGCAGGGCCAGGGGCTGCATCCATCATCCTGGGGGGATTGTTGGGGGTCTGGGCAGGGCCAGGGGCTGCATCCATCATCCTGGGGGGATTGTTGGGGGTCTGGGCAGGGCCAGGGGCTGCATCCATCATCCTGGGGGGATTGTTGGGGGTCTGGGCAGGGCCAGGGGCTGCATCCATCATCCTGGGGGGATTGTTGGGAGTCTGGGCAGGGCCAGGGGCTGCATCCATCATCCTGGGGGGATTGTTGGGGGTCTGGGCAGGGCCAGGGGCTGCATCCATGATCCTTAGGGGTCTCTTCCAGTTCGGGATGTCCCATGATTCTGTGATAACCAGACACATGGGCTTCTGCCTCTGTTCTTACAGTTTCTCATTTGCCTTCCGTTGGGTTTTCTAGAATTCTTTGGGTATTACATACACATTGTGCTACAGATTAACCTCTCTTCATTGGGAGATAACCAAAGCTCCTTCTTAAAAGGACATACAAATCCTCTCGTAGAAAAGCTAAATGCAGTCTCAATCCAAGTCAAGGCAACATGGGGCACTTTAAAGTAAAATCAGGCTTCAGGCTTAAGGATGAAAATCCTTCAGAGAGCTTCAATCCAGCAGTTACTGAGCTTCTGCAAAAACAATACCATATCATAGTACTTTTTATATAACTTTGGTACAATTAGGAATAAAGTATAAGCAAGTTATGGAAAAAGAGGAAGGAAATTTCTAGTGAAGTCCTCCAACATTTCTTACAAAATTGCTTGGTTTTTGTTCCTGTAAGTGTGTAAAATGATGTTTCAAAAACTTTTTGTTCTGTCTTATAGGAATTAAGCTATGAGGGACATCTTAAGAAGCATTGCTACTTGTAAATAAGTCTGTTCATTTTGTTGAAATATAGCCAACAGAAGTAGCAGAAGATAATTAGCAAAGGATCTAATCAGTGGCATTGCTTTAGTGTGTGTCATTAAAACACTGAAATGTCATGCAATATTTCTGGCCTGCCTTTTTTGAGACAGCTTAAATGCCACTGCGTTAGTGACAGAGGAAAGTAGGGTTAATTACTGACCTCAGTTGGGCCATATAAACATTCCCTGCTACCACACAACCCTTCTATCTTCAGATACCCAAGGCAAATATGATAAGCACAGGAATTTAATGGTGGTGGCTGATCTAAAAATTACTTCTAATTTGCTAGTTCTAGTGTCATTTAAAAGCAAATAATACTGTGAATAAGCATAAATTATTAAAAATTGTCATTACAGGATGTAGGGTAATGGGTTTACACTGGCAGAGAGAAGTGTTAGATGAGATATTGGGAATGAGGAATTGTTCCCTGGCAGGGTGGGCAGGCCCTGGCACAGGGTGCCCAGAGCAGCTGGGGCTGCCCCTGGATCCCTGGCAGTGCCCAAGGCCAGGTTGGACACTGGGGCTGGGAGCAGCCTGGAACAGTGGAAGGTGCCCCTGCCCTGAAGGGGATGGAGAAAAATGATCTTTAAGGTCCCTTTCAAACCCAGGCCATTCTGTGATTCTGTGATTCCACAATAAAGGACATCACAGCAGAAAGTTATTTTGGTAGTTACTCACACAATCTCACACTTTCACTACAAACTGCGCCAAACAAGTTGCTCTCTCCCAAACAACACTGCTGAAATGTGGTGATTATTGGAAAGGGGAGGCAGTGACTAATTGGATAGCAAACTCCAGAGTGCTGAGTAGAAAAGAATGAAGGCACAGGAATAAATCTCAAATCTTACAGAAAGATTAGGTTACTTCCAGTAATTAAATGGAGCAGAGAGGATTTGATTTTTGGAAGTTTCAGCTAAACCCTCTCTGCAACAGACTCCGCAAACTCTACAGAATGGAATTTATGAATATTAGAAGGAAAAATGTCTGCTATGGATGTGTCAGGATTGAACTCACATCTTCAGGGAACCCAAATATTTCAAACTGGATATCTCCAATAATAAGAGATGAGGGGTAATCAAATGAAATTTCAGGTAGTCTAAGTATGAATGCATGGCAGAAACCTCTTCTGAGAGAAAGCAGAGGAAAATTACAGGAAAACTGACCACAGAGAGAAATGTAAATAGGAAAAAAAAAGATTATTAATGATTGGGAATTCATGGATATTTGGATGTGAAAAACATGTTTCTCTTAAAAAGTGACTTTGGCCACAGTTCCAATGAAATAAAGGCAAAAACAAGAAAGGAAAGAAAGGAAAGCAATGAAAAAAATCAACTACATTCTTTTTAATATAAGTTATAATTGAATAATTACTGATAAAAGACAATAAACCTAGAGAACAACAAAATCCTAAGTAAAAACATGAACCCAGATTATAGAAAAAGCTCTGTATCAGAGTGAAGGACTCCAAAGCCAAATGCCATACCCTTCTTTCAGTAATCTGGAAATGCTTCCTCTGCAAATTGAGACCTGAAAAGAGATTTATGATGACTCCACATGTGCATCTAAAGAGCTATTCTAAAATATAAGTATTTCTTTCATTTTATTTCTTAACTTCCTAGATATCATTGAGGAAAATAAAGTGGATTGTAAAGCAAAGAGAAAAGCTGTGCCTCTGTCCTGTGACCTGAGAAACAGGGATGTATCTTCAACAGGAGACTGATGAGCTTGGGAATCTCAAGGAACCTCAAGACACCAAGAAAACCGTTTCGAGTCTGCATGATTCAGCAAGCCCTGCTCCCAGCCCAAGCTGCCAGGCTGCTCAGCAGGACTGGAACAAATGCCAGGATTCTTTGGACAAGGTGGAGATTTATTTTAATCTTTTAATTCTTTTACCCAGCATTTCCCAAGGTACTTAAAGCTAATCTAGCAACACTAAACAAAACCAGTTTTAAGTACTGGGTTTTTGGCAAGTTCATTTCAAAGAACAGAAGTAAAGCAGCAATTACTATCAGAGCTCTGCTTGGTGAAGACCTCTCCCTCAAATATCTCCAACATAAAAGGAATATTTTAGGGATGGGAATTTCTTAGCATGAACTGTTGTAGAATGATAAACCACTTTCCTCAGCAATGAATAGCAGCAGTAATGTACAGAATAATAAACAACATGTACCAAGCCTAAGTAACTTCTATTAAAAGTGCTGTCCCTAAAGGTAAAACCTTTGTCAATTATATTTTTATTACCAGCACCGCGTGACAAATGATGCAATACAAAAGTGTAAAACAACAGTATCGAGGTACTTGACTTCATTATCACAGTATCTCACCAGGTCAGAGCTACAGAAAATAGACTTGCTATGAGTGGAGTATTTGAGGAACAGGTAAAATTAGGAATATTTAAACTACCTATAGTAAAAAAATCCAAAACAAAACAACACTCCCCCCGAAAAAAACAAAACAAAACTCCAAAACAACCTAAGAAAACAAAACAAAAAAGCATGCAAGCAAGCAAACAAGCAAAGAGCAACAAAAAAAAAAAACATATCTAAATTACTTCTCCATTCACCAGAGGGGGCCTGAACACTTTACATACCTTAAATACTATAAAATGTTACCAAAACACAATGTAATTTTTTTAGTTGTACTTTTTAGCAATTGCTTCTCAGGTATATCCTCTGGCAGTTGTAGCAGATTTCAGTTTTATGGGATCACTGACTGATTTGCCTGCAAATTTGCTCTGCAGAAGAATTTATGCACAACTTCAGTGACAATTGATAAAATACTATATTCCTTCAGATAATATTTTGATGCCACTGTCACTTACACCTGAGAATGTCAGGTATATTACTCAGCAGGTGAAGCATTTACCCAGGGACTGATAATAGAGCAGCTTGCAATCAGTAATTGGCCATTGAAACAACTCTGTGAAACTGGGCTGGTACCAATTGCACTGTGCAGGTGATGAATGACAGCTGCCAATTACCCAGGGAGTCCATCCCAGGGTCAGGGAAGAAAGGGAGAAATTCCATTTGCAACAGATTGCATTTCCAATGTCTGTCACAGTGTGGCTCTCTGCGACCCTGAGTCTAGTCCAGCTGGGGGAAGCATGGCACAAATAGAGGGAACAATGGAATTGCCCAAAAAATAAAGAACTTTTGTGGAAAATAACAAACACAGATACCACACAATCTGAGGGGCAAGATCCAAAGACAAGGAGCATGGCGAATGTAACAATATAGAGGGGTAGTCTGAGGGCAGGGGTCCAATCACAAACACAAACTCAGAACATGACCTTATATGTGATAGGTCCCAAACCAACTGAGAACAAGAACCAGAAACCTGACCTATTATAGAATAATTTCATTAACATACCAACTCCCATGACCACACTTCTCACCATGACCTGACCAGGTGTCTCTCTTTCAGTATCCCACTTCCCATGGTCTCAGGTTGATGCCTCCTGTATACGCAACTGACACAAAACCACAACTCATCCCAGCCAGTTGTGTTCCCACAAATGTTAACTCTTAAAAAACAAATCAAATGCAGGGAGCATTAATTATTCATTGGGATGAAGGTTTGTGAACTGCCACAAAGAGCCCCACTGGGTTTGGGAGGTGGAGCAATGACAAATGCTGGAAAGATGTAAGAGGACAGAGCACAGTATAATACAGAAATATTAATTAATAATTCAGATATGGTTTATGTTTAATAGGTTATAAAGCCATTTGGAGTTAATAAACTGACTGACCTTCAACTTTGCATTGCAGTAGGCACAAGATGTATTGCTTCTTAAAGAGGGAATGCTCCAACATTGCCTTGAAAAATGAACATGTTGTTTGGTAACAGTGATTCAGCTTATTGCACATTATCCCTCACATGGAAAAGTGGATAATTAAATGACTATTAAAGCCTATGTAGGCAATCCACTGTAAAAGAAGTCAATATTTTTCTTTCCCTGAGTTCAGGAGATGATCACTTCAGAGAAATCAGGGTTTTCCTGAGCAGGTCCCGCAGTAGTAGCTGGTATTGCTACTATTTCAGTCTTAAAATCTGCTGTCAGCACAGCTGGGGGAAGCACAGCACCTACAAAATTTTACCAAGAATGTGTGGAGACCCATCTGCATGTAAAACTCACTGAAAGTGAGAAATTCTAAGCCCTTAAAGGGAAAAGGCTGCAAATCCTAAATTTGCACAAGCAAATACCCCCAGGAAGGGATTTTTGGCAGTGATGCTGCAAAGCCTGTGCTGAAGTCCTTTGAATTCACAGGCCCATTGCAGAGTGGCTGGATGCAAATGTCAAATCTGGGCTCCAAACCCTACTTTTTCTGTTGTTATAATGTGTAATAGAGTCAAAGTTAGCCCCACCAGCTATGAAGTCAGAGGTTTTGTTGGTAGATTGCTGGTCTGGTTGAAAATTATTCCGCAAGGAAAACACCAAGATTTCTCCATAGTGAAGTATCTCCCTGGGAATATGGGAGCCTGGAAATCCAGAGAATCAGGAGCACTGAGAGCAGCACCAGATCCAAGAGGCCACTCCTGGAGTGAGGGGGTTGTCCCTTGTCAAAAGGTCCATGCCTTCAGTAGTGGCCCAGATTGTATAAAAACCCATCTAGGAACATCAGTCGGTGCTTAAATACCAAATGTTAATATTTAACCCTTTAAGTAAGACTGTATGGTTGAAAGCACAGGTATTTACCCTGTGTGCATCCATGTGCACTCTGCCTTGGTTTTGCAGTTCTGCTAAACCAATTCCTGTGATCATTTAAAATATTAATTTATGGGTGTCCCTTTGCATTGCAAAAACTGAATCTCAGAAGAACATTTTACCTCAATGTGCAGATTGGTATTTTTAGGCTCAACATATAGACTCCCTAAATTGTAAAATGCTAACCAGACCACATAAACACTGCAGACATCATACTCTCTTTATTCTATACGTGCTGTTCTGTTTCAGTGGGCTCTGCGGTATCTTGATGCATAATAATCTATTTTAAAACACATTGACTTGTTTCTCTTATCCTATAAACACACACTCTTGAGTCTATTACTCTAAATTATATACTAGTTTAATGTGTATATTTCTTACTTTCTACAGT